>NC_141874.1:436790863-437415863 GCF_056163025.1 Triticum urartu | reverse complement strand
AGAGGCTAGCAAGGGCGAAAGTTGCGCGGTACTAGAGAGGCTAGCAATGGCGGAAAGGTGAGAGTGCGTATAATCCATGGACTCAACATTAGTCATAAAGAACTCACATACTTATTCCAAAAACCTATTAGTCATCGAAATAAAGTACTACACGCATGCTCCTAGGGGGGTAGATTGGTAGGAAAAGACCATCGCTCGTCCCCGACTGCCACTCATAAGGAAGACAGTCAATAAATAAGTCATTCTCCGACTTCATCACATAACGGTTCACCATACGTGCATGCTACGAGACTCACACACTTTAACACAAGTATTTCTCAAATTCACAACTACTTATTAGCATAACTCTAATATCACCATCTTCATATCTCAAAACAATCGTAAGGAATCAAACTTCTCATAGTATTCAATGCACTTTATATGAAAGTTTTTATTATATCCCTCTTGGATGCCTATCATATTAGGACTAATTTTATAACCAAAGCAAATTACCATTATGTTCTAAGGACTCTCAAAATAATATAAGTGAAGTACGAGAGTTCATCAATTTTTATAAAATAAAACCACCGCCGTGCTCTAAAAAGGTATAAGTGAAGCACTAGAGCAAAATTGCTTAGCTCAAAAGATATAAGTGAAGCACATAGAGTATTCTAATAAATCACGATTCATGCGTGTCTCTCCCAAAAGGTATGAACAGCAAGGATGATTGTGTCAAACTAAAAAGCAAAGACTCAAATCATACAAGACGCTCCAAGCAAAAAACATGTCATGTGGTGAATAAAAATATAGCCTCAAGTAAAGTTACCGATAGACAAAGACGAAAGAGGGGATGCCTTCCCGGGGCATCCCCAAGCTTAGGATTTTTTACATCCTTGAATATTACCTTGGGGTGCCTTGGGCATCCCCAAGCTTAGTCTCTTGCCACTCCTTATTCCATATTCCATCAAATCCTTACCCAAAACTTGAAAACTTCACAACACAAAACTCCAACAGAAATTCTCGCAAGCTCCATTAGTATAAGAAAATAAATCACCACTTTTGGTACTATTATGAACTCATTATTTATTTATATTGGTGTAATATCTACTGTATTCCAACTTTTCCATGGTTCATACGCCTCCATATTAGCTATAGATGCATCAAAATAAGCAAACAACACATGAAAAATAGAATCTGTCAAAAACAGAACAGTTTGTAGAAATATGGATATTTCGTATACTTCTGTAACTCCAAAAATCCTGAGAAATTAGGAAGTCCTAGGAAATTTGTTTGTTAACCCTCTTCAAAAAGAATGAGTATTTTCTCTTGCTTTTGTAAAAAATTACTAATCTCATGGGCGCAAACGTTTCTGTTTTTCAGCAAGATCAAATCAACTATCACCGTAAGCTATCCCAAAGGTCTTACTTGGCACAAACACTAATTAAAACACAAAACCACATCTAACCAGAGGCTAGATCAAATATTTATTGCAAAACAACAAGGATAGATATTGGGTTGTCTCCCAACAAGCGCTTTTCTTTAAAGCCTTTTAGCTAGGCATTGAGATTTCAATGATGCTCACATGAAAGACAAGAATTGAAGCGCAAAGAGAGCATCGTAAAACACGTGACAAACACATCTAAGTCTGACATACTTCCTATGCATAAGCATTTATAAGCAAAAAAATTATCAAGGCAAGCAAAAACTAGCATACGCAAGGAAAAAGAAAGAGACGATAGCTATCTCAACCTGAAGAGAGGTAATTTGGTAACATGAAAATTTCGACAATCATATTTTCCTCTCTCATAATAATTACATGTAGGATCATAAGAAAATTGAACAATATAGCTATCACATAACATATTCTCAACATGATCCATATGCATGCGAAGTTGACACTCTTCCAAAATAGTGGGATTAACATTAACTAAAGTCATGACCTCTCCAAACCCACTATTATCAAAAATTTCATAAGATTGAACATTCTCCAAATATGTGGGATCTAAAGTTGACACTCTTCCAAACCCACTTTTAATATTATTGTAAACACTATTATCATGCGGCTTAAATAAATTTTCAGATCATAAGAAGAATCACCCCAATCATGATCATTGCAACAAGTAGTGGACATAGCAAAACTAGCATCCCCAAGCTTAGGGTTTTGCATATTATTAGCACAATTGACACTAAAATAATTTATAACAACATCATTGCAATCATGCTTTTTATTCAATGATCTACCGTGAATCACTTCATAAAGTACTTCATCACAATTTTCAGATTCACGAATTTCAAGCAAAATTTCATAAAGATAATCTAGTGCAAAAAACTCACTAGCAATTGGTTCATCATAATTGGATCTCTTAAAAAGATTGGCAAGCGGATGAGGATCTATAGATCTTAGGTTCTCTGATTTGCAATAAATACACAATTATTCCAACCAAACGAGCAAACGAGCCAAATAAGACATCAAGGAAAATGAAAAGACAAACAGAAGAAGGGCGAAGAAAAAGGCAAATCTTTTCGAAAATCATTTTAGAAGTGGGGGAGAAGAAAATGAGAGGCGAATGGCGAATAATGTAATGCGAGGGATGAGAGTTCATGACGGGTACTTGGTATGTCTCAGCTTGGCATAGATCTCCCCGGCAACGGCGCCAAAAATCCTTCTTTCTACCTCTTGAGCTTGCGTTGGTTTTCCCTTGAAGAGGAAAGGGTGATGCAGCAAAGTAGCATAAGTATTTCCCTCAGTTTGAGAACCAAGGTATCAATCCAGTAGGAGACAACGTGACAAGCCACCGAATACCTGCACAAAAAAACACCAACTTGCAACCAACGCGACAAAGGGGTTGTCTATCCCTTCACGGTTATTCGCAAAGTGAGATCTGACAGAGATGGATAAACGGTAAAGTAATATTTTTGTTTTATGGAAAGGAAAGTAAAATATTGCAATAGAAAGTAAATAGGAAACTAGAATTGTAGATCGGAAGCTTATATGATGGAAAATAGACCCGGGGGCCATAGGTTTCACTAGAGGCTTCTCTCAAGAAAGGAATTATTACGGTGGGTGAACAAATTACTGCCGAGCAATTGATAGAAAAGCGCAAAGTTATGACGATATGTAAGGCAATGATCATGAATATAGGCATCACGTCTGTGTCAAGTAGACCAAAACGATTCTGCATCTACTACTATTA
This sequence comes from Triticum urartu, assembly GCF_056163025.1. Lineage (NCBI taxonomy): Eukaryota > Viridiplantae > Streptophyta > Magnoliopsida > Poales > Poaceae > Triticum > Triticum urartu. Next base: position 437,412,690 of record NC_141874.1, on the reverse strand, counting down.
CTCCACACATCGACCGACTTCTACCTGCATCTAGAGTATTAAGTTCATCAGAATAGAGTAACGCATTAAGTAAGATGACATGATGTAGCGGGATTAACTCAAGCAATATGATGAAAACCCCATCTTGTTATCCTCGATGGCAACAATACAATACGTGTTGGTTCTCCTTCTGTCACTAGGGTCAAGCACCGCAAGTTTGAACCCAAAGCTAAGCACTTCTCCCGTTGCAAGAAAAACCAATCTAGTTGGCCAAACCAAATCAATAGTTCGAACAGACTTGCAAAGATATCAAATCACGCATAAAAGAATTCAGAGGAGATTCAAATAATAATCATAGATAAGCTGATCATAAATCCACAATCCATCGGATCTCGGCAAACACACACCGCAAAAGAGTATTACATCGAATAGATCTCCAAGAACATCGAGGAGAACATGGTATTGAAAATCAAAGAGAGAGAGAGAAAGTCATCTAGCTACTAGCTATGGACACATAGGTATGTGGTAAACTACTCACGCTTCATCGGAGAGGAAATGGTGTTGATGTAGAAGCCCTCCGTGATCGAATGCCCCTTCGACAGGATGCCAAAGAAGGCCCCAAGATGGGATCTCACGGGTACAGAAGGTTGCAGTGGTGGAAAAGTGCTTTTGTGGTTCCCCTGGAAGTTTTTGGGGTATAAGAGTATATATAGGAGGAAGATCTAGGTTAGGAGGCCACCGAGGGGCCCACAAGGTTGGGGGGTGCGCCCCACCCCCATGGGCGGGCCCTGCACCCTAGTGGCCGCCTCGTGGCTCTTTCGACTTGCACTCCTAGTCTCCTGGGTGTCTTCTGGTCCAAGAAAGATCATCGCTAAAGTTTTATTCCGTTTGGACTCCATTTGGTATTCCTTTTCCGTGAAACTCTAAAACAAGGAAAAAATAGAAACTGGCACTGGGATCTAGGTTAATAGGTTAGTCCCAAAAATCATATAAAATAGCATATTAATGCATATAAAACATCCAAAACAGATAATATAATAGCATGGAACAATCAAACATTGTAGATATGTTGGAGATGTATCAGGTACTACCGATGTGGACGGGTGGTACTATCGCTGAGTGGCATCAAGCGGTACTACCGCCCGCCGGAGTGGTACTACCGCTGCGGGGCGGGACTGGGGGTTATTGAATTGGGCAGGGGGAGTTTTCACTCCCCCATACCCATTCACGTTCTCTCCCCGTCTGTTCCTCTCGCTCCAGCGACGAACTCGTTGTGGGAGGCCGCCATCGGGCCGCCTTCTCCGGGTTGTCCTTCACATTTCCATTCAGTGGAATCGATCCCCACCCCTTCCTCTTGCCATGGACGCTGGTATTGCCCCCGTTCTTCTCCTCGTTGCTTCTATTTTCAGATCTAGGCTTTTGGGGCAATAGTCTTAGCATGTATCTATTTGTGGCCAAATCGAGGCTTGAGTAGGAAGTTGAAGGCTGCTAGACTAGTTGGATTGATGTTTGGTAGGAGTATTTTTGAATTTGGCACCTTTGGTAGTACCAGATCTTGCAGCGGATGTGGCATGACCGTTGTCCTCCGCCTCGGGCGGTACTACTGCTCCCCTGGAGCGGTACTACCGCTCTGGGTGGTACTACCGCTAGCTAGGAATGGTACTACCGCTCGGGGTGCTGGCCTCCATTGCTCTCTTACCAAATGTTGATTCACGTTGCTTTTTCTGCTGGCTTATGCTCTCTTTGTTGGTTTTCTTTGCCGGTGTTTGTGTGGTTCTAGGTGATGGCACTTTGGAGCCCCCCGTTCGTCGTATCAACCCCAGGCGTCCCGGAGGATCAAAGCGCTATCGCACTTCTGAGGCAGCGGCTGTTTCTTCAAGTGTTCCTCCAACTCAGCCCAAACCGCGCTCTAAGAGCGTTGTAAAGAAGCCCAAGACGAAGCCCAAGTCTATGACAGAGATGACTGCTAAGGAATTATGTGCCTCTCATCGCCACAACCCATATAATCAAGATCAAGATCCAGCTCTTGTCAATCGTCCTTTCTGGAACCGGTTTTAGTGGTCTGCCTACTTTGATGTGCTCAAAGCAAAGAAGAATCTCTATATTGATATTCGCTCCATCGACATTTCGTTTCTAGAGAAGGATCGTGCTTAAATTGGAGAGGCACTGGATATGTGTGCTTAGTTGAACATTCTCAAGATCATGGAGTTCAACAAGGAGGACATGGTGGCTCAGTTTTATGCCACGGTCCACCTTGTCACTGAGGAGGAAAGTGTCGGCGTCCTGGGAACGGGGGTACCCAGACTTGCCTGCCTGCGGCCCAGGGTGTGGCTCCACCAGCGGCCTAGTACGGCCCATCTTCATCAGCAACCATTCAAGACCCTCGCGAGGAGCCAAGCCTCGCTAGGCGGACGATGCTAAGACCTCCTCAGGGGCAGCCTCCCTAGGCTAGCTCCCGAGGGGCGGAGATGTCTATGCAAGGGGCACCTCGCGAGGTTCACGTGACGTGAGCCATGACGACCAAGGCTAGGCGGGCGCTAGCGGGCGTAGGGTGCCAGTTTCCTCTTTGATGCTAAGGAGGCAAGCGCGGGCAAGGAGCGTCGAGGCATCAGGCAAAGGTTTCCATATTGGTGCAACAAGACCAAGACCAGTAGGACGGCAGGACGGAGGTCACCACGGAGCGCACGACGGTGTCACCACCAGAGCCTTTGGTAGGCGAAGACCACCTTTTGTCAGGATAGCTTTGTTGGCGTTCTGGGAATAGGGGACCCCAGACTTGCCTACCTGCGGCCCATGGCGTGGCTCTGCAAGCGGGCCCATACGACCCATCTTCACCAACAAGCATGCAAGACCCGAGGGGCCAAGCCTTGCGAGGCAGACGACACAAGACCTCCTCGGGAGTGGCCTCACCAGGCTGGCTCGCGAGGGGCGGACAGATCAAGGCAGGCAAACCTCATGAGGTTCCAATGACGTGAGCCATGACGATCGAGACCAGGCGGGCGCCAGGCAGGCACCAGCGCACACAGTGTCCTTGTTTCCTCTTTGGTGTTAAGGAGGCAAGCGTAGGTGAGGAGTACCGAGAAGTCAAGAAAAGGTTTCCATATTGGTGCAACGAGACCAAGACCAGCAGGACAGCAAGACGGAGGTCGCCATGGAGCCCAAGGCGGCGTCACCACCAGAGCCTTTGGCAGGTGAAGACTGCTTTTGTCAGGATAACATGTACTAGATGTCCCCTTTCAAATTGGCCGTTGTTGGCTCCCTTCCCGCTCAATATTTGGGTAGAGAACCAGGGCCTCTATAAATAGGATTAGCCGCCACAGTAGGAGGAAAGGGGAGACGGAGCCTCAGCCATCTCATCTTGAACTAGATCCAACCCATCCTCACACCCACCAAGCACAAGCACACCTCACCTCAGGAGGCCGTTCTTCCCCTTGTACTGTTCATCCTCAGCACAAGAGGCAATCCACCACACCACACTGGAGTAGGGTATTACACCACAATGGTGGCCCGAACCAGTATAAATCTTGTGTCTCTTATGTTGCGAGTTCGTCGAGCTTGCCTTTGAGATCGTGGCAAGGTTGAGGGTGTGAGTTGGTAGGGGGGATCTTCGTGCGCACCCCAGTGTTCGAACCTTGAGGGTTTTTCCGGAACCAGAGATCCGACATTTGGCGCGCCGAAACTTTCCTTCCTTCGCTCTGCGTCCCGTCGCTTCATCACCTCCATGGCGGACGCTCGCCGAGCTCACGCAGAGTGTCGGGCCGCCCTCGCCGCCCACGTTGCTCAGACGACTCCCATCGGCAGGCCACCCCATCGTTCTCCGTCGCCTGCCGCTAACGCCGCCACCGGCCTGGCGGGGAACGAGCAGCAAGCCTCCTCGCTGCACCCCTCAGTGCGGCGGGACGGCCGCACAGCCACTCCATTGCTGACCCCGGCGGGCTCGTCGTCTGACACCCATCGCGCTCCCATGGACGCGCAGGCCGCGCTGTGCATGGCGCGCGAACTCCTACGCTACTGCCCCATCTACGACCTCTATGAGGACTGGCTCGACCGCATCGCCGAGCTTGTCAGCGCCGCAGGGGGCTCCCCTGTGCCGTCCCTCTCACTGCCTCGCCCTCCGCCAGCTGTGGGCGACGTGGCTCATGGAGCACCTCCACCACCTCTGCCCCCAAGACGGCGCCCTGGCACCAAGGCGCGGGGCCCCCCGGCGTGTTCCACTGCGTTGGGCATATGTACGCGAAGAAGGAAGCTGCCAAGAAGTCCCTCATCCGCAAGAAAACTCTCCTGCGCTCCCGGTGCCGCTACGACAAGATCGCGCGCCGCCTGTGATGGCGGTGAGAGGGTGTCAAGGCGAGGCTCCGCATCAGCAAAGGGTCCCGGTGGCCACCGCGGGCTGCCGCGCTTTCACCCCTGAGCTGCGTAGCGTCGCCCGACAAGGCAAGTTCAAGCCAGACTTGCCTCCGCGCTATGATGGTACCCCCGACCCCGCAGAGTTCCTGTACTCTACGAGCTGAGCATCGAGGCAGCCAACGGCGACGAGAAAGTCATGGCGAACTAGTTGCCCATGGCTCTCAAGGATGGCGCACGCTCGTGGCTCCTGAACCTGCCTCCAAGCTCCATCTCTTCCTGGAACGAGATGCGCGACCGTTTCGTCGCCAACTTCCAGGGCACTCGCGACCGCCCTCCGGCCATAGGTGACCTGCGCCGCGTCAAGCAACAACTAGGGGAAACCCTCCAGAAGTACATCAAGCGCTTCAACAACATTCATCTCAAGATCCCCAAGGTGATAGACGAGGCCATCATCTCTGCATTCTCCGATGGCGTCCGCCACGTCAAGATGAAGGAGGAGCTGTCGGGACCCCGATTCTAAGTCACACCGATCTAGCATGTAACACCTCATATCACTTTGCGGCCTCACGTACGGTATCCCCACGGGTGTCGCCTTACCATGGCCCGGGACCGTTTGCGCCTTTTGGCTCACGTATATGATAGTGTTGCTAGCATCCATATGACAGAGAACCCGGGCCGACATGGCTAGTCGTGAACTCAAAGCGGCACAGACCTATGGAGACAGGCATACATGAATCACATCGAGCATGTCGGTCAACAGCGTATGAATCCGGGCTGTAGCACTGGGCTAACAGGACTCCAGAAGTCACCGCATGACATTTCCCTGAAGGGAAAGACATAGGAACGAAGTGGAACACATGCCGGCCAGTCAAGTGTTCTGAGCAGTAGTGCTGGGCTAGCAGGACTCCGGTGAACTGGGCTGTAGCGGACTACTATGGCTCAAGGAAGCACCAGACTACATTTCCCCATAAGAGAGGCTGCCAAGGATAAATAACTAGATTTTGGGATCCCACACATAGCAATACACGTCACACGTACGCATAACATGCAAGTATGTGCTGTACAACATGGCATCACAACATAACGCAACTCATATAGATAAAGGCTTAGAAGAGCCACATAGCATTAATACAAACAGGGGTCACATGACCCATCATTCAGAGCATACAAGCAACGGAAGCATTACATGTCTGAGTACAGACAACTACAAAAGAAAAAGGCTAAGAAACCTCACTATCTACAAGTCCCTCCAAGGTACAAGATCGTAGCTGAGGTAACAAGCTACTCGTCGAAGTCCAAGCGGTACTACTAGTGAGACAGATGTCTCACCTGCAAAACATAAATAAAGCAAACGTGAGTACAAAGGTACTCAGCAAGACTTACATCAGATCCTATCATACATGCATTTGTATCAAGAAGGTAATGTGGGGTTTAGTTGCAGCAAGTCAGCTTTGACTCAGTGGCTATCCTGTTCTACGACAACGAGAAACTTCTTTGAGATGAGGCAGCGCACACGAGTCCACTAATCACCACATCAATACACTACTATGGATCCATCCTTGTCTCCTTACGAGAAGGCCATCCATAGCACTCACACCTGTCTTGAGCATTTTAGAGTATCCACTTAAAGTTGTCTATGTACAACGTAAGCATCCAAGAAGTCCATAACCAAGGACACGGCTATTCGAATAGATCATGATAACCCTGCAGGGGTGTACTTCTTCACACACGCTCTCACCACTTATCACCATATACACTTCATGTATCTCGGCAGCTGTCAGGACCCCGATTCCAAGTCACATCGATCTAGCCGGTAACACCTATATCACCTTGCGGCCTCACGCACGGTATCCCTCGGGTGTCGCCTTACCATGGCCCGGGACCGTTTGCGCCTTTTGGCTCACGTATATGATAGTGTTGCTAGCATCCATATGACAGAGAACCCGGGCCGACATGGCTAGTCGTGAACCCAAAGCGGCACAGACCTATGGAGACAGGCATACATGAATCACATCGAGCATGTCAGTCATCAGCGAGTGATTCCGGGTTGTAGCACTGGGCTAACAGGACTCCGGGGAACCCGGGCTGTAGCACGCTAGGCAGGACTCCGGATATCACCGCGTGACATTTCCCCGAAGGGACAGACATAGGAACAAAGTGAAACACATGCCAGCCAGTCAGGTGTCCTGAGCAGTAGTGCTGGGCTAGCAGGACTCCGATGAACCGGGCTGTAGCGGACTACTATGGCTCGAGGAACACTAGACTACATTTCCCCATAAGAAAGGCTGCCAAGGATAAACAACTAGATTGTCGGATCCCACTCATACCAAGCATTTCAATCATACACACAATATGCCGATATGAGTACATACAACATGGCATCACGACAAAACTCTACAACTCAAGTACTTTATTTAAAGGCTCCAGAGAGCCATACAACACAAGTTCATACAGATAGGGGTCACATGACCCGACACTCAAGTCATACAATCATACAGGCACATGCGGAAGCAACTAGTCTGAGTACAGACTCTAGAAAGAAAGAAGGCTTCTCGAAGCCTTTCTATCTACATAGGCCCCTCCATGGCCAGGATCACCACCTGGGTGGCTAGTCACTCGTCGACGTCAAAGTCTACGTAGAACCCATCGGAGGGGGCGGTGTTGTCGTCTGAAAACAGTAACTAAGCAAACATGAGTACAAAGGTACTCAGCAAGTCTTACATCAGAACCTACTAAACATGCTTATTCTCAAGAGGGTGGTGGGGTTAATGCAACAAGCCAGCTTTGACTCTTGGCTAAGCTATCCTACGGAACTCCACCAGTAAAATAGTTTTCGCACACGAGTCCACTACTCACCAACACAATACTCCACCGGGGATCCTCCCTCGTCATCCTACGAGAGGGCCATCCTCGGTACTCACACTTATCTTGAGTCTTTTAGTAGTATCCATTAACTTGTCTATGAACTGTATAGGCAACCAAGTAGTCCTTTTGCCGCAGACACGGCTATTTGAATAGTTTTATACCCTGCAGGGGTGTACTTCTTCATACACGCTTTCACCACTTACGGCCGCTTACACGACATGTACTCGGCAACCTTCAAGCGGAAGCCCAGCGAGGGTGTCGGCCACGGCCTACCTAAATACTTAAGTCTCTAGTCCAGGTTTATCGACTATCCAGGTTCCATCCGCAGGGAGTCCGGCCGAGGTTTCCACGTACGGCCCCGAACAATGTGAACTGGGTCCCGAGACGCCTAACTGGCGCCCGGCATACCCGGCCACGGTGTATCTACCGCAACATAGCCCAGCCCTAGGGTCAGCGCTACGCACGGCCGCCAACACATAACCTACAAACACCAGAAACTATTTGCAACTCCTGGACAGAGTACTAGGGTGATTAAGAAGCCGAGAGGGTCCATTGGTTTCGGGCCCAATGTACGATAGTAACTGCATCTTAAATCACACATAAAGATCTCATTTCTTAGGGACGACCTCAATGAAACAACCCACCAGGTACTCCTACATGGCCTCTCATCAATACCTTTACCAAAACATGTTCAACACATCCCTCACATTACCGACATAAGCATTTCACTCTAGCCCATCACCCAGATGAACCAGACCTGACACAACTCTAAGCATAGCAGGCATAGCAAGGTAGGAATCACATACATGGCTCAATCAACTCCTACACATGCTAGTGGGTTTCATCTAGTTACTGTGGCAATGACAGGTCATGCAGAGGATAAGGGTTCAACTACCATAGCACACAACAGATTGAAACACGTTGTCTTAATGCAGTAATCAAGAGCAGAAGCGAGAACATGGGTTGTATCGGAATGATCAATGGTTGCTTGCCTGATGGAGTGGTAGTGGGATACTGCCCTTCAGTTGGATACTCGTGAATATCCTCGGAGGCAGAACCTACCACGAAGAACACATCGGAACACAATCAACACATGCCGATATGCAACAATATGATGCATGCTATGATATGGCAATATGAAAGTGTCTTGGCCTAATGCAAGCTATAACAGAAATGATTGAACTTATTTGAATCAAAGATTCAATTATTAGCTTATTAAACATGGCCTTAATAGTGCATTTCCTTATTCTGCTTAAACAGCAAGGTAAACTTGTTTTGTCATGCATGAAACCACTACAGATGGATAGATTGAATTTTTTTGATCATTTTTCATATATAAATCTTTGCATTTGGAGCTATGGTTGATTTTCTATGATTTTTAGAAGTTTTGACTATTTTCTGGAATTTCCTGTATAAGAATAATTCCAGTAATTTAATTACTGCATCAGCATTATGTCAGGGTGACGTTAGTGGTCAACGGGGACGTCCAGGTCAAACCTGACTGGTGGGTCCCGCATGTCAGTAGTTAATTAAGCTAATTATTTTTAGTTAAAACTAATCTGATTTAGTTAACCGAGGGGGCCCACTTGTCATTGACTCAGGGGAGTCAAACTGGGTTCAAACCCCTGGTCTGCGGGGCTAATCCCGCCGGCGTTGAGCCACCGGCGGGGCCGAGACGGCAGAGGGCTTCGGATTTGGTCCCCTGGTGACCAAATCGACGGCGGAGACGTGCTACGCGTAGCTGGGGCTCGCGCGCATCTAGTGGGGCAAGTGGGAGGAGTTGGAGTGGAGCGAGCTCGCCGGAATCGAGCTCGTGGCGGCGGCCGGTGTTTGGGCGGGGTTGGTTTCGAGGCTACGGTGCACGGGAGAAGGAGCTGGTGGTGGCTACGGGTTCCTGGTGCTGCGCTAAGCTCAACGGTGGGCTTGGCTTCGAGCCACTGTGGCTCTGGCCACGACGGCGCCATGGCCGGTGGCGGGGAGCTCTCGGGTGCGGTGGAGGTGACGGCTACAGGGGCCAAACGAGCACGGGAGCTAGGGGAAAAGGAAGAGGAGCTCACAGGGAGGTCGATGAGCAGCTCAGTGGTCTCGGGGGCGGCCGGAGCGAGGCGAATCGATGAACGGCGTCCGGCGGGTACCGAGGTTGAAGACGAGGGCGAAGACGCCGTTCAGCGGCGGTTGGAGTCACGTGGGTCGGCGGGGAGGTGCAGGGCGACGAGGCGGAGCTATTGGGCTCGTCGGAGGGGCGAGGAGGTGGCTCTGGTGGCAATTACGACGATCGGCGGCGAGGTTCGTGCTCGGCCATCACGGGGGAGAGTGAGAGAGGCGAGGGGGAGAGTGCGAGAGGATGAGAGGGGGACGTGGGGGTCCCGTGGCTTCCCTGGACGTCTCCAAGGCGTCGGCGGAAGCAGGAGGTGGCCGGCGTGTGGCCGCGGGCGCCGGCCACGCGCTCCGCGTCCTTCTGGCGGGAGGAGGAGGATGACTGGCAGGGCCAGTCGGCTGGGCCGAGCCAGGTGGGCTGGCCAGCACAGGTAAGGCCCAGGTGGGCTTCCCTCTCTTTTTTTTGATTTGTTTCTGTTTTTTTCTATTTAACTGCAACTGTTGGGCTTTATTAAAAATACTAAAACGTTTCCAAAAATCCTGAAAATAATTGTGGGCTCTGTTTAGAATATTTCCAACAGCAAACATTTATTTCCAGAATTATTTGAGCATTTAATTTATTTTATAGCATTTAAATGCCCAAATTCAAATACTTGTGATTTAATTCAATGACCTTCTGTTGACCTAGAAAATTGTGCACCAACTTTTGCCAGAGGTTCCAACCCAAGACAAAGAGGGTGAACTTTTTAGAAGGGCATTTCAGGTTCATTGAAAATAATTTTAGTAAACCCTAGTTGTTTCTAGGGGGAGGGTGTTGGGGGTTTCTGCCTTCCCCATTTCAAATTTAAGAGAAATTTAAAAATGATGCACACTCTAATGCTTGGACTAGCTAGGGTGTGACAACTCACCCCCACTCAAAAGAATCTCGTCCCGAGATTTAGGATCCTCCGGGAAGAAGGGGGGTACTCGAGTCGAAGACGATCCTCCCTTTCCCAAGTGGCTTCTCTCTCGGAATGGTGTGACCATTGAACCTTGAGAAACTTGATATTATGACGTCGAGTGGTACGCTCGGATTGATCAAGGATATGAACGGGATATTCCCGATATGAGAGGTTATCTTGTAGATCAAGCGTTTCGTGGTCCACTCCACGGATGGGATCCGCGAAGCAACGCCTGAGTTGAGAAACGTGGAAGACATCATGAACTCTGGAAAGATGCGGAGGTAGTTCCAATTGGTAGGCAACTTCTCCTCGTTTGGCAAGAATGCGAAAGGGTCCAATGTAACGAGGATCCAATTTGCCTTTGATACCGAAACGATGGGTTCCCTTTAACGGGGTAACCCGAAGGTAAGCCTTCTCGTCGACTTCATAAGTCATTGGCTTATGTTTACGATCATATTGACTCTTTTGACGAGATTGGGCTGTTTTCAATTTCTCACGAATAACGCGAACCTGCTCTTCTGCTTCCTGAATCATATCCGGGCCAAAGAGTTGCCTTTCCCCGGTTTTTGACCAGTTAAGAGGCGTTCGACATTTTCGTCCATAGAGAACTTCGAAAGGAGCCTTGCCCAAGCTGGCTTGATAACTATTGTTATAAGCAAACTCCGCGAATGGGAGGTAATTCTCCCAACCCATTCCGAACGAGATGACAGAGGCTCGGAGCATATCTTCCAGAATTTGATTGACTCGCTCTACTTGACCACTTGATTGAGGATGGAAGGCGGTACTAAAAGAGAGACGAGTTCCCATAGCATTTTGGAAACTTTCCCAAAATCGAGAGGCGAAGAGACTCCCACGGTCTGAATTAATTTCCAATGGAACACCATGAAGAGACACTATTCGGGAGATGTATAAATCGGCTAGCTGGCTAGCGGTGATACTCTCACGAACAGGTAGAAAGTGGGCTACTTTGGAAAGTCGGTCGATCACGACGAAGATGGCATTATTCCCTCTCTTGGTCCTGGGAAACCCAGTGATGAAATCCATACTGATTTTATCCCATTTCCATTCAGGAATAGCCAAAGGTTGAAGGGTGCCAGCAGGCCGTTGATGCTCTGCTTTAACACGACGACAAACGTCGCAATTAGCAATGTAATGAGCGATTTCCCTCTTCATCCTAGTCCACCAAAACCTCTGGCGTAGGTCTTGATACATTTTGGTACTACCGGGATGAATGGTGATAGGGGATTCATGAGCTTCCTTAAGGATCAGCCGCCTCAGGTTTCGTGCCTTTGGAACCACTAGGCGATTTCCAAAGTATACGACACCTTGATCATCAATGGAGAAACAATTCACGACTCCTTTCTTAATGTTTCTCTTAATATGGGAGATTCCCGGATCTACCTTCTGTGCCTTGATGATCTGATCCGTAAGGGTAGGTTTCGCCACCAGGGTGGATAGGAATCCTCGAGGACCAATGTGAAGATTAAGCTTATGAAATTCCTCGTGGAGAAGTGGTTGACTTTGTTGTAACATCAGGTTGTTACAATAGGACTTACGGCTTAGCGCATCAGCCATGACATTGGCTTTGCCCGGGGTGTAAGTTATTCCTAAGTCGTAATCCGAGATCAACTCAACCCAACGTCTTTGCCTGAGATTCAAATCTGGTTGGGTGAAGATATATTTCAAACTTTGGTGATCGGTGAAGATCTCGCAACGATTACCGAGAAGGTAATGTCGCCAAGTTTTAAGTGCATGGACTACAGCTGCAAGCTCTAGATCATGTGTGGGATAATTTTCCTCATGTGGGTGTAATTGCCGTGAAGCATAGGCATTTACCTGACGATCTTGCATGAGTATGCAACCTAGTCCTTGTCGCGAGGCGTCGCAATAGATAATAAAGTCCTTGGAGAAATCTGGTGCTACCAGTACAGGAGCAGATGTCAGGCGTCTTTTCAGTTCCTGAAAACTGAACTCGCACTGTGGAGTCCACTCGAGCTTTTTATCTTTCTTGAGGAGTTCAGTCAGAGGTTTAGCAACCTTGGAGAAATTCTCGACGAAGCGGCGGCAATAGCTCGCTAAGCCAAGGAAGCTCCGAACTTGCTTAACCGTCTCAGGTGGAGTCCAATCAAGGACGGCTTGAACTCGCTCGGGATTGACAGCAATACCCTTACCAGAGATTACATGGCCTAGATAGGTCACTTCTGGCAACCAAAATTCACATTTGGAGAATTTGGCGTAAAGGCAATGCTCTCGAAGTTTCATCAATACCAGCCTTAGATGTTCGGCATGTTCCTCTTCATTCTTGGAGTAGATGAGTATGTCATCGAGGTATACTACAACAAATTTGCCCAAGTACTCCATGAAAATCGAGTTCATTAACCGGGAGACGGTGGCTGGGGCATTGGTTAAACCGAAGGACATCACGGTGTACTCGTATTGGCCATAACGAGTAACAAAGGCCGTTTTGGGAATGTCCCCATTTCTGATTTTGATTTGATGGTAGCCCAACCTCAAATCCATCTTGGAAAAGACTGAGGATATTTGTTCTTGATGGTGACCAAGTTGACAGGTCGGTAATCCACAACCATTCGATCCGTTCCATCCTTCTTCTTAACGAAGAGGACGGGGCAAGCCCAAGGAGAGGAACTAGGACGGATGAAACCCTTTTTCAAGGACTCATCGAGTTAGTTCTTAAGCTCGGCTAGTTCTAAGGGTGCCATCTTGTAGGGTATTCTAGAAATTGGAACGGTTCCTGGAACAAGGTCTATCACAAACTCGACATCCCTGTGAGGTGGAACACCTGGCAGTTCTTCTGGAAAGACATCCGGAAAGTCTCGGACTACCGGAACGTCCTCAAGGTTTGGAAGGGGGTTGGCATTTAAGGAGTAAAGCTGGCGCTTGGCCACTCGAGTTAAGACATTGACTGTCTTGCCCGATGGGTGAGCAAGTTGAACGGTTCTAGTGGCACAATCGATCTTAGCATAATGAGCTGACATCCAGTCCATACCCAAGATGATGTTTATGTCCGAGGACTTGAGAGCTATTAAGGCTGCAAGGAAGACAAGTCTATCGACAATGATTTCGTTCCCATGGCTTACTCTAGAAGTTTGCCATCTAGAGCCAGGAGTTTGAATTTCCATGGTAGAGGGCATGTCATAGAATGTCGTGTTGTGCAATCGAGCATAGTTCTCGGATATGAATGAATGAGATGCTCCAGTATCGAAAAGAACAGATGCCGGATGGCAGTTAACAAGGAGCGTACCAAGAACAACATTGGGATCCTCATGAGCCTCCTCGGCTGAAACATAGTTGACATGGCCACAGGCAGTGGTGACCGGCTTGGCGTAGAATGTCTTTCCCGCGGGCTTACCACGGCCAACGGACTTTCCAGTATGAATGGGGTTGTTGTTCTTGGGACACTCTCGACTATAGTGACCCGGCTCTCCACACTTAAAGCATGTCACCATATTGGGGCGTGGAGCAGCATTAGCAGCGGGGCCACCATAGGGCTTGGGCGGTGCAAATTGCTGGTTGGGACGAGGCGCCTCAAAGGATGGCCTCGGGATGAACCTGGGTGGCAGTGCTGTGCTTGGAATCCACACCCGGCGCTTCTGAGCTCCAGAGCCGGATGAAGAGCCAAAATCACGGGAGTGCTTGCGTGAAGCGTCATAATCAGTCTGGCCCGTCTCAGCACTGATGGCTTTATTGACCAACTTCTGAAAGGAGGTGCACTCGTGCAGACGAAGATCGCGGCGAAGCTCAGGGCTAAGTCCCTTGCGGAACCTTGCTTGCTTCTTAGCGTCAGTAGATACCTCTTCAGGAGCATAGCGTGCCAGATTTCCAAATTCACGACTATATGCATCCACAGTCAGTCTTGCCTGGGTGAAATTGCAGAACTCCTCCCTCTTGCGATCCATGAGACCTTCCAGAATGTGATGCTCACGGAAAGCCTCACTGAATTCAGTCCGAGTAGTGATTTGGCCGACCGGGCGCATAGCTTCAAAATTCTCCCACCAGAGGCTAGCAGGGCCTTCGAGGTGGTAGGCAGCGTAAGTAACCTTGTCGGCTTCGGCTACGTTGGCAGAACGTAGCTTGTGGGTGATGTTGCGAAGCTAGTCATCCGCGTCGAGGGGCTCGACGGAATGGTTAAACTTTGGTGGGTACAGCTTGATAAAGTCATTGATCAACACCAAGTCATTTCGCGGGTGGCGTGCAGTGTTCTGCTCAATCTGCTCTAGCAGGCGGTTAGTCTCACGCTTGTTTCTTTCCGCCTCCAGCATTACTTCGGCCAGAGAAGGCGGGTGAGGCAGATTATCACCCCTAGCTGCACTGGCTTCCCCCTGCTCCGAGGCAGCAGGGTTGCTGCGGGTGTTGACCATCCTAGGAGAAAACAAAACAATGGTTTAGATAAGGATGGCTCAAACTTAGCAAGGAAGTGCAGTATGTAATGGATAACACGGAATGCAGAGATGTTCATCCGTATGTCATGGTAATATAAAACTGCCATATATATACCAACGGTCATACTCATCATACATAGTTTAGTACAAGCCCAGGCTACAGTACAACTATGATGAAAGACGTTACATCTCATCGGAGGCATTCCAAGATCCTATACATTATTTGTCTACACCTCCGAAATTGACTACACACTAAGTCGTATTCCACAGGTCACGCAGGACAGTGGAGATACAACTACTACAATACTAGTGGTACTACTACTAACTCAGACAGCTCCGTAGTAGTCCTCATAGAAGTCACCTCCGTAGCCTGGAAGTTCAACGGGACCATCCGGGAACAAACGGTCCTGAGGAGCCTGTGGACCATAGGGGCTAGGATGAGGTCTTGGACCAACAACCGGTGGCTTGCGGGGACCACGGGGTGGGGTGATGCCTCCCACATCACGCCAATCCACCATGTCTGGCAGAGCTGATCTCACAGGATACAGATCCCTTGTATCCATACATCCATCTTGCACCGCAGGTGCAAACCGAGTCAATGTGGCCCAATGATCAGCACGGGTATTGAAAAGCTCTAGTCTCAAGGCCCGACTCTCTCGGTCCTTATCTTCGAGCATCTCAGCAGTGGTACTAGTTAATGAGTCCTCCTGAGTGGAGTCAGCATAGATAGCCTGAAGATACCCTTGCGCTCCCGGAAGTGAAGCTGGCATGTAACGGAAGTCGGTGTTCCAAAGTAGGCCAGTCCGGACTCGCATAATGGTCATCATGGACTAGGCAGCATCCTGCACAGCCATCTCAACAGTAACCCCCAGTCCATAGGAACAGTGAAGGGGCTCGGTAGATCCAGGATAAGAAGGAAATATCCTGACGGTGCATAAATATTGGCTTTGATTAAAGTCTCGGAATTGCTCTTCGACGGTGTATTCGGGATACCAACGGTAACCCGTCTCGATCATTACCCGGACTAACATAGCAGTATGACCGGGCACATCGAGGCACCGGGTCAGGCGAACCACTTGGTTTTGAACACGGTTGGCCATCTGAAAGCACAACCATAAAGCAAAGACATCAGAATTTCTAGGGAAAATTGGACAGCATAACAGTTGTAAATGCTCAGTAAAAGATTTGGGACATCCACAACAGTTCGCAATACCACTCAACAACATCATATCAAGGTTCTGATCCAATTAGCACCATACTAAGAATAGTAGAAACTGAACTGGGACTTGTAACAACAATCCTATAAGCTACTACGGATTAGTAACACGTGAACCTGATAGAAGAAGAGAGCCTAGTCCTTAACCCACGTTGAAAGAGAAGAGAATGACTCAGATCAGAGGCATAGGGTAAAGGAGTAAAAGAGCCTTACGTTCCCTCCCACAATCAATTCCCCTAAATATAACTAAAGCATTTCTAGACTCGACATCGACCAGTTTGGCTCAACGAACCTATAGGCAGTCCGGCTCTGATGCCAACGCTGTCAGGACACTGATTCCAAGTCACATCGATCTAGCCGGTAACACCTCATATCACCTTGCGGCCTCACGCACGGTATCCCTTGGGTGTCGCCTTACCATGGCCCAGGACCGTTTGCGCCTTTTGGGTCACGTATATGATAGTGTTGCTAGCATCCATATGACAGAGAACCCGGGCCGACATGGCTAGTCATGAACCCAAACGGCACAGACCTATGGAGACAGGCATACATGAATCACATCGAGCATGTCGGTCATCACCGAGTGATTCCAGGCTGTAGCACTGGGCTAACAGGACTCCGGGGAACCCGGGCTGTAGCAGGCTAGGCAGGACTCCGGATATCACTGCGTGACATTTCCCTGAAGGGACAGACATAGGAACAAAGTGAAACACATGCCGGCCAGTCAGGTGTCCTGAGCAGTAGTGCTGGGCTAGCAGGACTCCGGTGAACCAGGCTGTAGCGGACTATTATGGCTCGAGGAACACTAGACTACATTTCCCCATAAGAAAGGCTGCCAAGGATAAATAACTAGATTGTCAGATCCCACTCATACCAAGCATTTCAATCATACACACAATATGCCGATATGAGTACATACAACATGGCATCACAACAAAACTCTACAACTCAAGTACTTTATTTAAAGGCTCCAGAGAGCCATACATAACAAGTTCATACAGATAGGGGTCACATGACCCGACACTCAAGTCATACAATCATACAGGCACATGCGGAAGCAACTAGTCTGAGTACAGACTCTAGAAAGAAAGAAGGCTTCTCAAAGCCTGTCTATCTACATAGGGCCCTCCATGGCCAGGATCACCACCTGGGTGGCTAGTCACTCGTCGACATCAAAGTCTACATAGAACCCATCGGAGGGGGCGGTGTTGTCGTGTGAAAACAGTAATTAAGCAAACATGAGTACAAAGGTACTCAGCAAGTCTTACATTAGAACCTACTAAACATGCTTATTCTCAAGAGGGTGGTGGGGTTAATGCAGCAAGCCAGCTTTGACTCTTGGCTAAGCTATCCTATGGAACTTCACCAGTAAAATAGTCTTCGCACACGAGTCCACTACTCACCAACACAATAGTCCACCGGGGATCCTTCCTCATCATCCTACGAGAGGGCCATCCTCGGTACTCACACTTATCTTGAGTCTTTTAGTAGTATCCATTAACTTGTCTATGAACTGTATAGGCAACCAAGTAGTCCTTTACCGCGGACACGGCTATTCGAATAGTTTTATACCCTGCAGGGGTGTACCTCTTCATACACGCTTTCACCACTTACCGCCGCTTACACGACATGTACTCGGCAACCTTCAAGCGGAAGCCCAGCGATGGTGTCGGCCACGGCCTACCTAAACACTTAAGTCTCTAGTCCAGGTTTATCGCCTATCCAGGTTCCATCCGCAGGGAGTCCGGCCGAGGTTTCCGCATACGGCCCCGAACGATGTGAACAGGGTCCCGAGACGCCTAACGGGCGCCCGGCATACCCGGCCACGGTGTATCTACCGCAACATAGCCCACCCCTAGGGTCAGCGCTATGCACGGCCGCCAACTCATAACCTACAAACACCAGAAACTATTTGCAACTCCTGGACAGAGTACTAGGGTGATTAAGAAGCCGAGAGGGTCCATTGGTTTCGGGCCCAATGTACGGTAGTAACTGCATCTTAAATCACACATACAGATCTCAGTTCTTAGGGACGGCCTCAATGAAACAACCCACCATGTACTCCTACATGGCCTCTCATCGATACCTTTACCAAAACATGTTCAACACATCCCTCACATTACCGACATTAGCATTTCACTCTAGCCCATCACCCAGATGAACCAGACCTGACACAACTCTAAGCATTGCAGGCATAGCAAGGTAGGAATCACATACATGGCTCAATCAACTCCTACACATGCTAGTGGGTTTCATCTAGTTACTGTGGCAATGACAGGTCATGCAGAGGATAAGGGTTCAACTACCATAGCACACAGCAGATTGAAACGCGTTGTCTTAATGTAGTAATCAAGAGCAGAAGCGATAACATGGGTTGTATCGGAATGATCAATGGTTGCTTGCCTGATGGAGTGGTAGTGGGATACTGCCCTTCAGTTGGATACTCGTGAATATCCTCGGAGGCAGAACCTACCACGAAGGACACATCAGAACACAATCAACACATGAAGATATGCAACACAGGAGGTGGCCGGCGTGTGGCCGCGGGCGCCGGCCACGCGCTCCACGTCCTTCTGGCGGGAGGAGGACGACGACTGGAAGGGCCAGTCGGCTGGGCCGAGCCAGGTGGGCTGGCCAGCACAGGTAAGGCCCAGGTGGGCTTCCCTCTCTTTTTTTTGATTTTTTCTGTTTTTTTTCTATTTAACTACAACTGTTGGGCTTTACTAAAAATACTAAAACGTTTCCAAAAATCCTGAAAATAGTTGTGGGCTCTGTTTAGAATATTTCCAACAGCAAACATTTATTTCCAGAATTATTTGAGCATTTAATTTATTTTATAGCATTTAAATGCCCAAATTCAAATACTTATGATTTAATTCAATGACCTTCTGTTGACCTAGAAAATTGTGCACCAACTTTTGCCAGAGGTTCCAACCCAAGACAAAGAGGGTGAACTTTTTAGAAGGGCATTTCAGGTTCATTGAAAATAATTTTAGTAAACCCTAGTTGTTTCTAGGGGGAGGGTGTTGGGGGTTTCTGCCTTCCCCATTTCAAATTTAAGAGAAATTTAAACATGATGCACACTCTAATGCTTGGACTAGGTAGGGTGTGACAGCAACCTTCAAGCGGAAGCCTGGCGAGGGTGTCGGCCATGACCTGACTAACCATGCAAGACTCTAATCTAGGTTTATCGCCTATTTGGGTTCCATCCGCAAGGATATCCGACCGGGGTGTCGCTCACGGCCCCAAATAATGTGAGCAGGGTTCCCAAGCCCACCATCCGGGTGCCACTTGGTACACCGTGCCACCTGTGCCTAGTCTGTCCCGAGCCCACCCTGCCGGGTGCCACTCGGTAGAAAAATAGCACCACCTACAACACTAGAAACTATTTGCAACTCCTGGACAGAGATCAAGTTGGCTAATAAGTCGAGAGGGGTCGAGTTACTGAACCCAACTTGTGGTAGTAGCTAGTCCTTGGACAACATACACAGAACTGAGTTCTTAGGGACGGTTGAACATGCATGAAAGTGGTACAGATGGATAGATTGAATTTTTCTGATAATTTTTCATATATAAATTATTTCAATCTGAGCTACGGTTGAATTTCTATGAATTTTTGAAATTTAGAACATTTTCTGGAATTTCCTAATTAATTTTAAACTAGAAAATGAAATATTGCGTCAGCATTGCGTCATGCATGCGTCAGCAGGTCAACGGAGCTGACCAGGTCAAACCTGACGTGTGGGGTCCACACGTCAGTGACAGGTTAGTTAACAGGGGGTTAGTTTATCCTAATTATAGGATTAGTGGCGCTAGGGCCCACTGTCAGTGTCAGGATTAGTTAAATGGTGATTAGCCTTAAGCTAATCACCTGACCCATGGGGCCCACCTGACGGGCCCGCAAGGTCAAAGGGGTCAAACACAGTCAGCCCGCCGGCGTTTAGCCGCCGGCGAGGCAGGACGTGGCGGAGGCCTCGGATTTGGTCCTCCGGTGACCATTTGGGCGGCGGAGGCCACAAGCGAGGAGCCAGAGCTCGTCCGCGTCTTTTGGGGCAAGTGGGAGAGGCAAGGATGGCCGGAGCTCACCGGAATCAAGCTCGAGGCGGCGGCCGGAGTTCGGCTCCAGGTGAAAGCGGGCTGCGGGGCACGGGGAGGCCACCCAAGGGGTTCCGCGGCACCCTTGTGGCACTAGGAGCACGATGGGGTGCTCGGTTTGGGCTGAGGCGGGCCGAGACGACGACGGCGACATGGCTGTGCGGCGGTGAGCTTCGGTCACGGCGGCGCTAGCGCTAGAGGACGCGAGGGACGACGGGGCAAGGGGGAACCGGGTCAACGGCTCACCGCGGAGCTGCAGGGATGGTAAGCGGGCTCGGGTATGCACCGGAGTGGCCGGATCGATGAAGAAGGGTGCCGGAGCCAAAGCTTGAAGACGATGATGATGGCGGCTGCTCGGGGCCTATGTGCTTCCTTCCTTCGGTGCAGAGGTGAAGCGAGAGGTGGCGGAGGCTCTGGACAGCTCGGGGAGGCAAGGTGACGGCGGTGGGCGCAGCGGCTCATGGCGGCGTGCTTAGGCGCGTGAGGGGGAAGAGCGAGGGAGAGAGATAGAGGAAAGGGGAGGGCGCGTGGAGAGAGTGAAGGAGGTCGGGGTGGTGCGTGGCGGCTCCAGGAGCCTCTCCCGCGTCGGCGGAAGCAGGAGGTGGCCACGGTGTGTGGCCGCAGGCACCGGGCACACGCCCTCGTCCTCCTGGCAGAGGAGGAAGACGACAGGGGGAAGCTGCTGGGCTGGCCAGCCAGCTGGGCCGGCTTCTCTCCTGGGCCAGGTAAGCCAGGTGAGCTTTTCTCCATTTTTGTTTTCTTTTCTATTTTCTGACCTTTTTTGATTTAATAAAAATACTAAATCAATTTATTTTCTTCTGACAATTTTTGCAGGGGCCTAAAGGATTATTCCCAAGCCCCTCACCAAAATTCAGAATTATTGGACAATATTTTATATATATAAAAATATTTATCCAACGCAAATAATTACTAGATTAATTCCAAATGGCCAAAATAAATATTTATGAGCTCCTAAAAATATTGGTTTGAATTTTACCTCTGCCCAATATTTTGAGAGAGAGACATGAACATTTTCGTGGACCCTTTTGGAGGAATTTTTATCTGGGTCATTTCCAAAAATGATTTCTGAGGGTTTCACAAATCCCCATTCCAAAGTTAAATGAAATTTAAACATGATGCACACATGACTAGCTAACCTAGGTCATACCAGAACTAGGGATGTGACAGGAGCTCACCATCCAAAAGGAGCTGTGCACATCCCTTGAGCTGTTCAACCTGGCGACCAAGTGCGCAAGGGCTGAGGAAGGGCGCCATTCCCTTCTCGAGCTCCTAGCTGCCGACCTGAAGGAGAAGAAAGACAAGGCCAAGGACGTGAAGCGCAAGGGAGCAGTCGTACTCGCGACAGAGCCGGACACGAAGCGCGGCAGGGACCAGCCTGAGTCATCCAAGAGCAGCCGACCGTTCTGCGCCTTCCACAACGTGCATAGCCACAACACCAACGATTGTCAAGAGCTCAGAGCCATTCGCGACGGACGTTTCCGTCGATGCCCCGAGCGCAATGATCGAGGCTACGGCCGAGGAGGAGGACGTGGCGGAGGTCGCTGGGACGACCGAGGCCCATGCCAGGAGTGGCGCGACCGGCCTAGTGAGGACCGCTGGCAGGATCAGCCTCGCGAAGGTGCCTGGAGGGATCAGCTGTCGGGTTTCGGGTTCCGGCAGACCCTTGAGGTTCGAACACTGGGGTGCGCACGGAGATCTCTCCCCTACCGATCTACGTCTGATCCTCTCGTGCGAATTAAGATGAAAATGATGAACAACACAAGAGACCCGAGGTTTATACTGGTTCGGGCCACCGTTGTGGTGTAATACCCTACTCCAGTGTGTGGTGTGGTGGATTGCCTCCGGGACTGATGATGGACAGTACAAGGGAAGAACAGCCTCGCGAGAGGTGTTCTTGAGCTGGTGCGATGAACTACTAGGGTGAGTTCATTGCCTCTCTCTCTCTCTGCTAGGGTTCTACTAGATCTCTCGATGTTCCTCGGGTGTCTCGATGTCTCTACTCTGTGGTGGCTTGCTCTATTTATAGAGGCCCTGGGCCTCTCCCCAAATAATGAGCGGGAAGGGCGCCAACACTTGGCCATTTTGAAGGGGACATCTAGTACAAGTTATCCTGACCAAAGGTGGTCTTCGGCTGCCAAAAGCACTGGTGATGCGCCGTTTTGGACTCCACGGTGACCTCCGTCCTGCCGTCCAGCTGGTCTTGGTCTCGTTGCACCGGAATGGTAACCTTTGCCTGATATCTTGGCCTGTGCTTGCCCCCTTTGCACCAAAGGGGAAACAAGGACACTGCCCAGGCCGGCGCCCGCCTGGTCTCGATCGTCATGGCTTGCGTCATGGGTTCCTCGCGAGGTACCCCCTGCCTTGATCTCTCCGCCTCCTCACGAGCCTGCCTGATGAGGCTGGCTCTGACGAAGCTTCCTGTTGTCGGCCCCGCGAGGCTTGGCCCCTCGCGAGGGTCTTGAGCTTGAGCTGATGAAGATGGGCCGCGCTGGGTCCCCGCTTGAGCCATGCCGCAGGCCGCAGGAAGGCAAGTCTGGGGAACCCCGTTCCCAGAACGCCGATAGTAGCCCCCGGGCCCAAGGCGCGCACGGGATTGGCTTAGCAAAGAAGCGAAGGGGCAAGCACGAAGCGCCGCGGGCCCTAACAGCATGCGGCCTTGGGCGCCGCGTGGCGGTTGATTGGGTGTGGGCGTGGGCGTCTGCACTTCCCACGATGCCTCGGCAACTGCACGACTGACAAAAAGGGGGGGCTGGCTAGGCTTACTTGCCCCGCTCTCGTCCTTCTTGCCCTAGATCCCCTTTCTCGTTCTCCTTCCTCTTGCTCGCGAAATCCTCCAGACCCGTCTCAATCCTTCGCATCCGGCAAGCCATGGCGCCTCGCAAGTCCCCGGCTGATGCTTGGAAATCGCTGGCCCTGGATTCCCCGAATTTGTCGGAGGAGAACCTCGCCCTCGCGCGCCTGATGTCGACGGCGCAGGGCAGCGAGGGAGCGATTGTGCTCAAGGTCAGCTCTGATCAGCCTGTGGGCGAGGGGAGCACCTTCTACCCGTTCTTCGTGAGCGCCATTGTCGCTGGTCTGGTGCCTCCTTTCTTTGAGTTCTTCCATGCCGTTCTCCGCCAATACAACCTGTAGGCTCTACATCTCCACCCTAACTCTGTCCTTCTCCTGGCGATTTTCGCCTACTATTGTGAGGCTCATGTTGGTGTGAAGCCCTCGGTGGCCTTGCTATGCCACTTTTTCTCCCTCCAGGTTTCTGGTGCTAAGGTCTCTGCATGCGCGAGCTTCATTGCCTATTCCAGCTCCAATGCCATCTCGAAGCCTGGGAAGAGGATTGAAGGCTACCGGAGCAAGTGGGTCATGATGGATGTTGGGCGCCTCCACCCTCGTCTGGTATTGCCCACGGGTAACCTAAGTCCGTTGACGCATGGTCCCGCGCGGAGCTCGTTGACCCTCGCGCGAAGGCGGTGTTGAGGAGGATGAACGTGGACCTGAGACCAAGTAACTCGGAGGCAGCGAAGCTGACCGGGGCCACGCTCCTGAGGGAGTTCTTGGAGCACTGGGTGGCTCCACTCCAGGAGCACCCCCTCCCACTATGGAGGCTTGGAGGAGCAGATGCCGCCCTGCGCCTGAGCTCCGAGGCCCTGACCGACGAGGATCTGGCTGCAGCCCTCCATTCCTTGGTTCGGGGAGACGTGGCGAGCCCGGTGGGCGCCCCCGTCCCCCTATTCCTTCGTGACGACTGGGAGCTGGTGGTGAACGCCATGCCCACCTTCAAAGGTGAGGGGCTGGTGCCCGCGACAACTCCCGAAGATCTGGCGGTCTTCGCGACGGTGCACTTGTCCTCCGGTAGCTCTAGCGGGGAAGAGGAGGAAGAAAAGGCGGAGGAGGAAGCGTCCGACTCAGAGGAGACTGGCGAGGATTGGGGGGAGTCCTTCCCTCGGCGCAGGTCCCAGGCCCTCCGCTCCATGTGGGACGACAACGAGGCTGACGCCAAGCGAGGAAAGGATGGCTCTTCCCCGGTCACGAGGAAGGGCAGGTCGAGCCTGGTTCCCCCAGGGTCTGCTCTGGTCCCTGAGGGGTCCAAGGCCATCTCCATCCCTCCTGACGCGCCTTCTGCTTCCGGGCCCCCAAAGGCTGAACCCCGCTGCAGGCTCTCGGGCTTCAAGTTTGGCCAGAAGTTGCTTGATTCCACGGACGACGTCCAGTAAGTGCTCGATTCGTGCTCTTCTTGGTGTCTGCCATTGAGGCTTGACGTTTGCGCTCTTTTACCAGGCCGGTACCTGCGGCCAAGAGGTTGAAGGAGGCTTCTGTGGCCCTACTTGGGGCGAATCCGTCTGCCGGGGGTAAGCCTTCGGTTGCTGGGGGAGAGGACGATGAGGCCCGCGCCTCTCTGACCCAACCGCCCTCGCGAGGCCAACTGGGGCACCCCGGCGAGGAGTCAGCCCCCGTGGCCCCGCTGGACCTGGAGTCGACTGTGCCTGATGCTGCGGCCGTGGCGGCCAACGCTCAGGAGGTCCCTTCTTGCCAAGCCGTGGCCATGCTGCCATCTTCTCTGCCTGCTCCACAGGTTCTTGTCTCTTCTTCTCCCTCCGCCGCTGTCCTGGACCAGGTTGCCAACGAGCTGAGCCAATTGCAGGAGGATCTCCTGAGCGCGGACCCTCGTCTGGTGGCCGGGCGCCTGGAGTTGGCCTCTGGCTGGGCTAGTTCTACTGCCTCCGTTCGAGCGGTGTTGAGCCAGGCCGTGTCGTCTTCCGACGAGGAGAGGCGGGCCGCCAACCAAGCCAATGCCGCTCGCGATGCTGCCCTGGGCGACGTCGCAAATGCCCAGGGGCGCTGCAAGACGCTTGAGGCCGAGCTGTAGGGCCTGCGCGACGAGCTCGCCAAGGAGGTGCGCAGCCGCCAGGAGAAGGAGAAGGAGATGAAGTCTAGGGGGCCGCCGCCAAGGACCGGGATGCCAAGCTTGATGTCCGCCACAGCCGACTGGAGACGCTGGAGCGGTCGCTGAAGGCGGAGAGGACCGAGCTGGACGCCAAGGCAAAGGTCCTGACAGAGGACCGGGCGGCCTTCGCGGAGCTGGAGAAGAAGGCTCGAGGCATACTGAAGACGCTGTATGAGAGCGGCCTGGAGGAGCCGTTGGCTGGTGCGGAGGACGGCCCCGCCAAGCTGCTCCCCTTCCTGGTTGATGCGCTTGAGGATGTCGCAGACGGCCTTGGCCCCACGGGCGAGGCCGAGGCGCGTGCCCTGTCTTCTGCGGCGCTGACGCGTGTCCTCAGCCATGTCTACCTGCGCGACCCCAACATCGACTTGACAGCCTGCTGGAGCCCATGAGCAGCGACCGTGCCACTGCCGCCGCTGAGGCCGTGAGGGGCCGAGCCGAGGTTTTGCTGGGGAAGTTCCGCTCCCCCAGCGTCCTGCCCGGGTGCGGTGCCGCCGGCCCTGCGACCTCGGGAGGCGAAGCCGTCCAGCGTGACTCCACCCCCGGTGACGGCGTTACTGGGGAGTGATTCCTTCGCGACTTCCATCCTGTTTTGTTCCTGCACATGCACCATGCCTCGCGGAGGCGTTAAAACTTGTGTTTGGCGTTGGGGAACAATCTTATGGCTTGTAATACTTGCTTTGAATTTCCCGGAATTTGCATTTTCCTCTCCTACTTGTTTACGCTCAACGTCAGCAGGGCCCGACCCCGCGCGTACCTCACCCAGCGTTAACCCCAACCGGAAACCAAGGACGGGACTAAGGAGTGAGTGGCTACGTGGCAAGTTAGGCTCCTGAGTCGCGATGCTCAGGAGTCCCCCTTGACACGCGAGCAACAAGTAGGGAAGGGGGGAGCGAGGAGTGGATTGATCGTTCTACATCGGCAGGGCCCGGCCTCGCGCGTACCTCACCCAGCGTTAGCCCCGACCGGAAACCAAGGGCGTGACTAAGGAGTGAGGGGCTACGTGGCAAGTTGGGCTCCTGAGTCACGATGCTCAGGAGTCCCCCTAGACGCTCAAACGGGTTTCATACCTTGGCTCCGCTTGGGGAGTGGCGCGTGACGACTAGGTCCAAGGGACCTGGCTGGGTGGCGTCCGCTCGGGCGAGGCCCGGGCGTAGCCCCCGTGTCCAGCCCCCTCGCGCGGCACTCCCGAGGGGAGGCGTTGCGATGGTGCCGAACACTGAGCTCTGGGCTCCCTAAGGTTGGTACGGACATGGGCCGCCCTCAGTTGTTTATCACCAGCACGGAGCATAGCGCTTCCGTATGTGTACGGGCATAGCTGCTCCTCGGCAGTGTCGTTAGCCAGCAGGGAGCATGGTGCTTCCACTGGTGCGTGGGAGGGGGCTCCCCTCCGGGAGGAGCCCCCGGGGCGTGTACAGCCCCGCCCTGACACGTGGCCGGCACGGTAGGGCTAGGAGAGGTGTATCTGGGCACCCGTGAGCCAGCGCGGGACTCACGAGGCCCTATCTCGAGGCGGGTTGCGCCTGGCTCTAGGCCTTTATCAATTGGTGTGTTCCTGCAGGGTTGTTAGAATGCAAATGCTCTATGTCCTCAGGTCCCGGCCCCCGAGCGAGCTCAGCCGCCGCTGGTATGACAAGTCGCGATGTCGTGGGTCAAGGCCACGGGGTGAGGGCTGGAGAGCCAGTAAGAGCCCATGAGTCGCAATGCTCAGGCGCCCCCCTTTTAACGTGCAAGCGCTTTGCACAACGACAAGCAGTAGGTGATAATTATGGGAATCAGATTAAGCGTGAAAGAACAACTTCACAGGCACCGGGCCTTTCTTGAAATGCGGCAGCTTCACAGGCGTTCGCCTTCTTCACAGGCACCGGGCCTTTTCCAAAACGCAGCGGCTTCACAGGCGTTCGCCTTCTTCACAGGCGTTCGCCTTCTTCACAGGCACCGGACCTTTTCCAAAACGCAATGGCTTCACAGGCATTCGCCTTCTTCACAAGCACCAGGCCTTTTCCAAAACGCAGCGGCTTCACAGGCATTCGCCTTCTTCACAAGCATCGGGCCTTTTCCAAAACGCGGCGGCTTCACTCAGGGGTAGAACCTCCGGAGATGTTGAATGTTCCATGGGTTCTGGATGGTTACTCCCTCCGGAGTCTCCAAGCGTGCGGAGCCAGGCCTGGAAACATGAACAACCTTGAACGGGCCCTCCCACATGGGAGAGAGCTTGTGCAGCCCCTCCCTGGAGAGAACCCTTCTGAGCACGAGATCCCCTACCTCAAGGGTCCTGGGGCGGATGTTGCGGCTGTGGTATCGTCGTAGCGCCTGTTGATACCTTGCCGCTCGCAGTGCGGCTTCCCGACGGCGTTCCTCCCCCAGCATGAGATCCTTACCCCGCATGGCGTCCTGCTGAGCCTCGTCGAATGCTAGGACCCGTGCGGAGCGACGTCTGACCTCGTGAGGGAGAATAGCCCCCGCTCCGTAGACGAGGAAGAACGGGGTCTCGCCAGTCGGCTTGGCCCCTGTCGTGCGGATTGACCATAGCACGGACTAGAGCTCATCGTGCCAGCCCCTACCACAGGCCTCCAGCAGCACGTGGAGGAGGCTGAAGGCCTCCATCGAGAGCACGTTGAGGCCGGCACCACCGTCGATGAGGGTCCTAGTGACGGCCACTTGGCAGATGGTGGGGGTGCACAACATCGGGAGCGCGCCCGAACCAATGGGGTTGAAGGGGTGGTCCTTCGAGTCGAAGGTTAGATCGGCCTCGGGCACCACCCAGCCCGGGGGGGGGGGCTTCTCGGCGCTTGGAGGCGGTGCTGATCCAGCGGGTGAACGGCTTGACGTGATGGCTCGAGGGCGGTGCCTGGGATCCACCCAGGAGAGTTGCGACGACGGGCGGCGCTGGTGCAGCGAAACGGGCGAGGAAGAGGTCGCGTAGCTCCTCCCAGGAGGTGACAGAGGCCATCGGCAGGTGGAGGAGCCACGCGCGCGGGATGCCAGTGAGGGCCATGGGTAACCAGTTGGCTATCACCCGATCGTCGCCCCCGGCTCCGGGGACGGCCTCCTCGTACGCCAGCAGGAAAATCATTGGGTCCATCGCGCCGTCGTAGAGCAGCGGCATCTCGGGCCTGAACTTGCGCGGTGACTGCACCTGTCGCAAGGCAAGGGCCAAGGCCCGGAGCCCCCTGGCCCCAGTGTCGGCATCTGTTGCTGGAGCGGGCGGCGCGTTGTCCGCCATGAGGGCGGGATGCGATATCGAGGGAGAGCGGGTCGTCAGGAGGGAGGACTCCGGCGCACCCCCTACCTGGCGCACCAAATGTCGGGTTTCGGGTTCCGG
Source organism: Triticum urartu (assembly GCF_056163025.1). Lineage (NCBI taxonomy): Eukaryota > Viridiplantae > Streptophyta > Magnoliopsida > Poales > Poaceae > Triticum > Triticum urartu. The sequence goes on along the minus strand of NC_141874.1, from coordinate 437,384,468 downwards.
CAGACCCTTGAGGTTCGAACACTGGGGTGCGCGTGGAGATCTCTCCCCTACCGATCTACGTCTAATCCTCTCGTGCGAACTAAGATGAAAATGGTGAACAACACAAGAGACACGAAGTTTATACTGGTTCGGGCCACCGTTGTGGTGTAATACCCCACTCTAGTGTGTGGTGTGGTGGATTGCCTCTGGGGCTGTTGATGGACAGTACAAGAGAAGAACAGCCTCGCGAGAGGTGTTCTTGAGCTGGTGCGATGAACTACTAGGGTGAGTTCAATCGCCTCTCTCTCTCTACTATGGTTCTACCAGATTTCCAGCCGTCCAATCCTTCTGTGGTGGCTAGCTCTATTTATAGAGGCCCTGGGCCTCTCCCCAAATAATGAGCGGGAAGGGCGCCAACAATTGGCCATTTCGAAGGGGAACATCTAGTACAAGTTATCCTGACCAAAGGTGGTCTTCGGCTACCAAAAGCACTGGCAATGACACTGTCTTGGTATCCACGGTGACCTCCGTCCTACCGTCCGGCTAGTCTTGGTCTCGTTGCACCGGAATGGTAACCTTTGCCTGATGCCTTGGCCCGTGCTTGCCCCCTTTGCACCAAAGGGGAAACAAGGACACTGCGCAGGGTGGCGCCCGCCTGTCGCCCGCCTGGTCTCGATCGTCATGGCTTACTTCATGGGTTCCTCGCGAGGTACCCCTGCCTTGATCTCTCCGCCTCCTCGCGAGCCTGCCTGGTGAGGCTGCCTCTGAGGAAGCTTCCTGTCATCCGCCCCACGAGGCTTGGCCCCTCGTGAGGGTCTTGAGCTTGAGCTGATGAAGATGGGCCGTGCTGGGGCCCCGCTTGAGCCACGCCGCAAGCCGCAAGCAGGCAAGTCTGAGGACCCCCGTTCCCAGGACGCTGACAGTACACATCGATAGGTGCGCGACGGGCGTGGGACGACGAGCCAGCTGGAGTCAGCGACGTGGTGGCAGTGCGGCTATCCCGCCACACCGAGGGGTGCTGGGACGAGGCCTGCTGCTCGTTCCCCGCCTTGCTGGTGGTGGCGTTGGCGGCAGGCGACGGGGAACGATGAGGGGGGCCGCCGACAGGCGCCGTCTGGGCGACGCGAGCGGCGTGAGCAGCCCGGCGCTCGGCGCGAGCCCGACGAGCGTCAGCCATGGACACGACGGAAGATCACACGCGAACAGCGGAAGGAAAATTCCGGCGCACCCCTACCTGGCGCGCCTAATGTCGGGTTTCGGGTTCCGGCAGACCCTTGAGGTTCAAACATTGGGGTATGCGCAGAGATCTCTCCCCTACCGATCTACGTCTGATCCTCTCGTGCGAATTAAGATGAAAATGATGAACAACACAAGAGACCCGAGGTTTATACTGGTTCGGGCCACCGTTGTGGTGTAATACCCTACTCCAGTGTGTGGTGTGGTGGATTTCCTCCGGGACTGATGATGGACAGTACAAGGGAAGAACAGCCTCGCGAGAGGTGTTCTTGAGCTGGTGCGATGAACTGCTAGGGTGAGTTCATCACCTCTCTCTCTCTCTGCTAGGGTTCTACCAGATCTCTCGATGTTCCTCGGGTGTCTCGATGTCTCTACTCTGTGGTGGCTAGCTCTATTTATAGAGGCCCTGGGCCTCTCCCCAAATAATGAGCGGGAAGGGCGCCAATAATTGGCCATTTCAAAGGGGAACATCTAGTACAAGTTATCTTGACCAAAGGTGGTCTTCGGCTGCCAAAAGCAGTGGTGATGACGCCGTCTTGGGCTCCACGGTGACCTCCGTCCTGCCGTCCAGATGGTCTTGGTCTCGTTGCACCGGAATGGTAACCTTTGCCTGATGTCTTGGCCTGTGCTTGCCCCCTTTGCACCAAAGGGGAAACAAGGACACTGCGCAGGCCGGCGCCCGCCTGGCGCCTGCCTGGTCTTGATTGTCATGGCTTGCGTCACGGGTTCCTCGCGAGGTACCCCCTGCCTTGATCTCTCCGCCTCCTTGCGAGCCTACCTGATGGGGCTGCCTCTGAGGAAGCTTCCTGTCGTCCGCCCTGCAAGGCTTGGCCCCTCGCGAGGGTCTTGAGCTTGAGCTGATGAAGATGGGCTACGCTGGGCCCCCGCTTGAGCCACACAGCAGGCCGCAGGCAGGCAAGTCTGGGGACCCCCGTTCCCAGAACACCGACATCAGCCTCGCGAGGACCGTCCTCAGGGCAATCTTGGGATTCCTCCACTGCCGCCACCACCAAGAAGGAACGATGACCACCACCAAGACGAGGGGGCTGGGGGCTTCCAGGAGCCGCGTGCTATCGCCTGCATCTTGGGAGGAGTCCAAGCCCCAGCCTCACAGTGTATCTTCAAGCAGTTTGGTCGCGAGGTGAATGCAGCCCTTCCCAAGCTCGAGGCTACACGCCCGCTCAGGTGGTCCAAGTGCGCTATTACGTTCAGCTCGGTAGACCATCTCAATTGCGCGGCCACCGCTGGCGCTCTCTCGATGCTCCGTTCACCCATCACCAGCAACATGCAAGTCACCAAGACTCTCATCGACGGCGGCACAGGGCTTAACGTCCTCTCCGTCGAGATGTTCGACAACCTTCAAGTGCCATACGATCAGCTTCAGCCTACCAAGCCTTTCTCAGGAGTGACCGACGGCTCCACCACCCAGATAGATCAGGTCCACCTCCTAGCCACCTTCAAACAGCGCGACAACTACCGCATCGAGCTCATCGACTTCGACGTCGCCCACATCCGTCTGTCGTACAATGCCATCCTTGGGTATCCAGCCCTGGCTAAGTTCATGGCGGTGACCCACCATAGCTACAACGTCCTCAAGATGCCAGGAAGCGGCGGAATCATCACAGTCCACTGCGAAGAAAGAGACGCGGTGTGCTCCCTCGAGCATGCCTTCCAAGCTGCACCAATCGACGACCCCGACAGCAAGGGCGAGTACCCTCCTGATGCCATCCCCAAGAAGAAGAAGCAGCAACTCTGTACTGGGCCTCAGGAGAACGGCATCGCAAGCGGTGCCACGTCAGGATCAGCGCCCACACCTGGGGCGCCTCCCTCTGTCGCAGAGGAAGGCGCGCCCTCCTCGGGCAGGGCTCGGGGGCTCTCTTCTGGAGGGTCTCAGACCTTGCCAACATTACGAGGGAGGCGCTCGGGCACCATTTGGAGGCGTACTTCATGGCACGTTTCCCTCAGGAGGACACAGGGCGAGGAGCACTGAGGAGTTCATTACCAAGACCACTCAGGAACTACAGGATGCGAGGGCCATGCGCGGCGATCACAGCTCACCTGGCGCAGCCCCCCATCCAGGCGAGGATGCCGGGCTGCGCGTCTGCATCAACGTCCCAGGGCTCAACAGGGCCGCGTCTTAGGAGCTCTTCCGGCCTTCGCGCGTTGGACGCTACGAGGGCCCACCGCACAGCTATGTTCGCATTCCATTCGTCCTGCCGAGCGTGGCATCCGCCTACCAACGCAACTTGTGGTGCATCCTGGCGGCTCAGGAGGCCAGGCATCACGCAGTCCTAGAGGAGATGGCGACGGTCCTCAAGGAACCGCCTGGACCCCCAGAGCCTCCCGAGGTTCGGGGCCCCGGTGGCTCGTGAGGAGCAACATCTTCGCCGCGTACTTGCAGCTACCCCAACATTCCTTCATCAACAGAATCAAGTGACATTTTCCAAGTTTATTTAGCTGGGAGCGCCCTCAGGGCTGCATCATTTCCAGGCCGCGTGGGTCCGTTCCTGTGGCATGTATCCCTTCTTGTTTATGTCTTTATCTTACCTTGCTGGGGGCGCCCCTCGGGCTGGGTCATCCCCAAGCCGCTCGGGCCTGGCCCAGTGGCATGTTTTCTTTCCATGCTTAATCTATCTATGACTATCACCTGCTTGATTGTCACCTACCACGGGAGCTGCACACGCTGGCACGACACTTGTGCTTAGGTCCGTCCCTGCAACGTCGACAAATCTGAGTGGCCGAGCTCTGGTCGTGCGCGCCACCTAACCAGGCCCTCAGTGCCTCCATTCTCTGGTGGAGCAATCAGTGGCCGCCCAACTATCATAACAGCAATCTGTGTCGTACCTCGTGCTGACTTGCAGGAACCTCCTGAGGACCATGACATGCGGCACCGCGGGCTCCCTTTTCTCCCAGGTAATCCGCTTGCGCGTTAAAAGGGGGCTCCTGAGCATCGTGACTCAGGAGCTCTTACTGGCTCTCCAGCCCTCACCCCCTGGCCTTGACCACGGCATCGCGACCTAGCATACTAGAGGTGGCTGAGCTCGCTCGAGGGCCGGGACCTGAGGACGTAGAACATGAAGGAGAGCGTGGGAAGAGGAGGAGGCTTGTACGGGCCTGACTTGGCTAAGCTACGACCGCCTATGCACGAGCCTGGCGTCTCGCGAAGGACCAACCCTGGATTGCCAAGATAAGTTTCACGCTCAGGTCAACCAACCGCTACGGCATAGAGTTCTCATTTGTGTTGCCCCGCTGCAGCAACGTAGTCTCCCTTTCTTACCCCTCGGCGGTCGGTTGTGCACCAAAGGGGACCTCCCGAGCATCACCTCTCAGGGTCTCTTACTGGACCTCGGGCCGCTCACCTCCTAGCCTTGACCACGGCATCACAACCTGGTATACTAGCGATGGCTGAAGCCTGCCTGGGGACCGGGACCTGCCGACGTAGAGCACCAAGCTATCGCGCGGTTGGAAAGGGGAAGCCGAGCCGAAACCAGGCACGCACACACACAACTTCATAATAAGGATAATATCAACCAAGGACATTGCGGACCCTTTACATGCCCCATGGGGTACTTCGCGATTCCTCGCAGGGAACAAAAGGAAAGAACTTCTAGGAGCCCTATGAACATGTGCCCCAGTGACCGATGCCATCATCAATAGTGGGCCATGGGGAGCTGACGCCAACCGCACCCAGATCAGCGGCGGCTGCGGCCGGACGCTGCAGTCCTGCTCCGGGCTCGACGAGAGCTTGGGGGCACGTAGCTATCATCGTCCGTCTCTGGAGTCTCGTAGAGCTGGGGAGAATCGCTGGACTCCCAGGCATCGCTACTTCTTCCAGAGGAGCCGCTGGCGACGTGGATGGCAGGCCCTGGGCCTGTGGCGACGCCGTCCTGACGACCCCTTCCAGAGCAGCACTCCAAGCGGCGGCCTTCTACGTCAAAGACCTTCAAGGACAGCATGGAGGCGCCGTCGTACTCAAAGTGGATCGCCAGGGCGCCCTCCGCACAGCACACTCGAGCGACCTCACTATGGCACCCCGACTCAGATAAACCGGAATGCCCCATATTCCAACCCAGAGATCGAGGAGAAGTCTCTGGAATACAGCACTGCTTGACATAGAGCAAACCAGCTCTTATTACAAAAATAATAATTACACGGTTCTGATGTTACAATGATTACATCAACATGGCAACACTATGCCTGCGATACTACACTCGCTCTATGCTAAAAAGCGGAACAACTCATAGCAGCGGAAAAAATTCTAGTAGCGGAACAACGACGAAGGTGGTGAACTCCATTCCGCAGGGACTCTGGCTGGGACACGATCTAGCTCGCACGAACGGAAACCACGACAAGCAATCAAGCAATCATGGCATCACTTGCAATCTGGCATGACACGCCAGGTCAGTACATTGAATGTACTTGCAAGCTCACAACAACCATAAACATCAAGGCAAGACAATAACATAGCATTAAGAAGGCTAATTAAATTAGCATCTACCATGATACGACAGCAACTACTAAGCATGATATGAAACTACTACAATACTGATAAATCACCATCTCAGATCTCCGTAACCATATCTCTCTTGGCTAACCGGCCAAGCAATATACCATCTCGATCAACTCATGATCAAAACCATATGGTGATCTTTCCGGCGATCACTACCATGACCAACACTTGGTCTCAAACTGTGATCTTTCCGGCGATCACAACCACGACCAAAACTTGGTCTCCAACATCATCATCAACATCCTGCCAATCTGTACTGCTCAACATATCAACATATAAATCACCTATAAGTCATTCCGTCATGTGAGTGTTGATCGAACGGTGGGACCTAGTACTAACGCGACTATCGATATATTAAATACACTCTGCAGAGGTAGCACACTGTACCCACACCACGGAACCCATGGCCTCGCACTCCCATTCGGGTGGACCAACGACATTCTGACAAAACACTTCCATTGCCATAGCACTCTCCCGGCCACTCCGACCCAAATCCCGAACGGGCTGGTCCTGGGTGGCCCCGTGTCTACCAAAGACACCCCGACAACCGTCGTGGTCAAAACACTCCTACTCGGGGACTCGGATCCATAAAAACAACAACGGGCACACAAGGTTATGTATGCTTACCAGGCCAGGGTACGCACGCCCATAACCTTCCTTAATTGGAGGCACTTGCGAGAGACACGACAATAGAACGCATTAGGGCCTTCCCATAAAAGGCAAATGTGGTTGCACTGGAAAAAGCCTGGTTCAGTGGCACCTGACCAACTTAATGACGGAATTTATCCCCAAAAATATAACTGTGGTAACCGATACTCCAGTATCAACTATCAAACTATAATCCAAGTCATAAAAATATCCAACAAATAATCCAAACATAATCTCATCATCTCAAAATACTCCAAGGGTAGCACAACACTACTGTCATGATGAATCTGAAAACAATAATCCTACTACTCCAATAACAAGAACAAAGCTATTCGGCTAAGATCCACATGTAAACATCATTTCCGAAAATAATACTCCAAGCAACAGAACATCAACTAGCATCATGAAAATAATCATACTAACCACTAATAATCCAAAGGTAGCATGATATCCAAGGTAATACTCCCAAAGATAATAACATGTATCATCATGAAAATAATCATACTAACCACTAATAATCCAAAGGCAGCAAGATATCCAAAGTAATACTCCAAAATATCATATCCAACACCACCATGAAAATAATCATAACATAAGCCACTAATAATCCAATGGCAACATGTCAACCACATAAGCTGCAAAATATAAGTCCTAGAACTCCAAGCAACATCATGGCAATAACAAGATCAAAATACAACTCCGAGAAATTTCCATGCACAAAGTCATGTAGCTAAAGCAATATTTTAAACAGGTTCAAATAATTTAAACCATGTCACTGCATTGCAATCATGCAAATGGAGGGTGCGGCTTGCCTGGGGTGGAAGAAATCACCGGGAGAAAGTGCGAGAAACTCGCGGAAAGGATCGCCGGAAAACATACTCTCTCGGAGGGGGCTGAATAAGGGAAGGGGCAAAATGGTCATTTTCAGAATGTTAAAACATGGTGAAAATGATTCCATCAGAGGGCTCGACGAAACGAAGAAGTGGGCTTTGGATTCACCTCATTTGGAGTTGCGAGCACAAAGATATAAGGGTTTTTCTGCTAGGGACCCATCTGTAAGAAAATTCTTTACAAACTGGGCCTGGACAGAAAAATAGAAAGCGCACTTCCAAGAGTACGCCTCTCTGTAGTGAAAACGTATTCCACTCTAGAACAGATCCAGAATACGCTTTCTCTTCAGGACGACGTATTCAATGGAATGTGTTTCCACTTAACCACGTCAGCAAGGAGCGGGGCCGGGCCTTGAGTCAACGCCAGGTGGGGCCGGGGGTCCACCAGCCAGCTGGAGGGGAGGTGTCGGCGTCTCCTTCATCTTCTCGACGCCGCCCGCAGATCAGACAAGGGACGCCGGCGCCAGCGCTTGCTTCGGCGACTCGGGGCCACAGCAGGCTAGGGCGCCACCGGGGATGGATGCGCCATTCCATACTGCACCCGAGGGTGGCCGCGCTGGCCTCGGGAACTTCCGGAGTTGGGCGCGCCCCTGGCTCAGGTGGGAGGCAGCCACGGCGAGCTTGAGGCTGCGGCAAGAGGGCACCCGAGGAGAAGGGAAACAGCGGGGAGGCTCCAAATGACTTGGGGAGGGCCGTGGTGAGGTTAGGAGGGAGAATCAGCGCTCGGTTCGCCGGAATCGGAGATGACTGAGGCAGAGGCCATGGTGGCAAAGGAGGGATAGGAGGGTGGCTCGAGCTCCGGGGAGTGGTCGGGGAGGCTTCTGGGAGTGAGGGAGGTCGAGTGGTGAGCTCGTACGAGGCTAGGGTGGGCTTATATAGCCGCGGGGCGAGGAGGCCGAGCTATCGTCGCTGCGGATGCGTGAGCGGCGCGGACGCGTGTGCACGCACTTGAGCTCGTTGGTAGACGACGGGGGAGGAGCAGTGGAGGTTCTCACGGGGTAGAGGAGGCCAACGGAGCACAGGGACGAAGACGACGGCGAAGAACCGAGCCAAAACGCCACTGTGCGCTCGTGGGCACGCGGTGGCTTGCGTCGGTGAGGAAGCTGCCGAAGGGGGAGCGGGGTCCAGGTGATCGGCGACGACGAGAGGAAGACAATGGACATGCTCACGTGCGCTAAGACGACGAGGGGGAGAGGGGCCCGAGCAAGAATCCATCCTGGGCGCGGCCAATGGCAGCAGAGCGCGCGCACAGTCTTGACATTAATGCGGCCACCGCGCGCACTGGCATGAAGCGGGGGAGAGAGGCTGGAACTTGTTGTCTAGTGGGTAGATCATGCAGGGTAGGTCTCAACTACGGTGGTATCTCGGTTAAAATTGATTTGGTTAAACGGTGAGAACCCTATGAAGTTTACTGCAATAAACTTGGGTGAGCACTAGTGATCAACAGGAAGGGTTTTGGATCCAATGGAGTTGTCTGCGAGGTTGAGGTAAAGACGGACTTTCATCCTGGTAACTTGGAGAAGAATTGGATCAAGATAAATCATAGTTGCTTTGCAACTGACCAAAATGGTCCAGAAACTTGATCAGGATGGTGCACTCAAATGGTGTGGCCACTTGAGCTCAAGTTTGGCAAGGCTTCATTACTTGATCATATAAATATGATGTATAAGTTTCGTACCAATTGGATAAACCAAAATGGTACTTCCTTCACAAACATTTCCACTGACCAAAAACTTGCAAAAATTCTAGAGAAATATTGGCTTGATGAACCATGCCCAAAATGGGTGGAGGTAGGTTATATGAATACTAGAAGGCCTAGAAAAATTGTCAGTCATAATGGAGCAAGATAAAATATACTTGCTTCACAAACTGAATGTTTGGGCAGAATCAAAGAATTGAAGGTGAGCTCACACGGGGGCATGAAATGAGCTCTACTTTGGTGGAGGGCTATCATATGATGATATTAGGGATCATGCAAAATGGCAACTCATTTGGATATGCCTAGCTTGTACTTCCTTCACAAACAGTTCCCTCAGAAAGGAACTTTGCAAATCATAATTAAATAATTACTGGGCAAATGAGGTTGCATTTTGGCATGTGGCAATGATATGGACAGAAAAAGGTGTCCAAGGAGTTTGAGGTCAATTGGGAAAAGATAAATCGCACTTGCTTCACATTCTGCCATTTAGGGCAGAATAGGAAATGAATTATTTGAGCAAGATGATAAACATGACAAATGAAATATTTTGCCATATTAGAGAAGGATATGACCCAAATAATTTATGAGAATTATTTGGGAATTTTAGGAGTGATGGAAATAAAGGTTGCTTCACAACCTAGGGCAGACAGGGTCATTCCTTTAATAGAAAAAGGAATATTCCTGAGAAAAAGATTTTAGGGTTTGGTCAAGGAGTGAAGTGACATGATCTTGGCAAGGTTTTGAGAATGATGAGCCACTTGGGAGGGAAAAAGAGGATGATTTCCCAGATGGCCAGGCCACAGAACCACTCCAAAAAACAGAGCAAAAACCAATAATTCAAAAAGAAAAAGAAAAGGGCCAAAATCCAGGCTGTTACACTCATCCCAGCCTCAGGTCATGAAGATCTTGCCCTAGGAGACAGCCTCACCTTCCGCCCCAATCACCGGCGCGTAGCAGTCGGCATGCTGCAGCCAAAGCTCGAGGGGCCCCCTCGGCGGCATCTCGGCAGAGAAGAAGGAAGGGAAGTGGATCCATGTGCTCGGAGGCATCGCCGCCCACAACACAAGTTCGCGCGAGGAGTCTGCGGCATGGACTCCAGGGGTAGCGACGCGCGCCACCGCGGTACGACGACCATGGTCGCAGCGCGCGCGGCACCGCTCGCCGCCTCTTCCTCCTGATCCCTCGGCTTGGGCATACAGGGGCAATGGGTACCTAGGAGGAGGCCGCTCGTACCAAGGCCTTGTCACCACCTGCATCACCACCACGTCACGACGGTGGACCAGCCTCTTCTTCGGTGGGAGCGGCCCTGGCTCATTACGGGGAGTCTTTCCTTTCTCCTCGGCAAAAAATCTTCGGATCGACGCCATAGGTGCCGCCACTGGCAATGGAGAAAAGAGGGAGAAGCGAGTGTAATGGGAAGAGATGGGCGACGGGTGCTCTTCCCCCTCCCCATTTATAGCAGGAGAAGGCCAACCAGCGCCCCCCACGATCACAGGTAATGATGGGTTTTCCTTGCATGCACCAGGGACTCATCAAGTCGGGCAGTTGCCGAGGCAATGTGGGGAAGCGGAGACGCCCACGTTCAATCAATCACCACGCATCGACCAAGGCCGCAGGCTATTGGGGCCCGTGGCGCTCCGCACTTGCCCTTTGGCTTTGCCTCGAAGCCAAGCCCGAGCGCGCCTTGGGCCCGGGGGCTACTGTCGGTGTTATGGGAACGGGGGTCCCTAGACTTGCCTGCCTGTAGCCCACGACGTGGCTCTACAAGCGGTCCCGTACGACCCATCTTCACCAACAAGCATTCAAGACCCTCGCGAGGCGGACGACACAAGACCTCCTCGGGAGCGGCCTCACCAGGCTGGCTTGCGAGGGGCGGAGAGGTCAAGGCAGGCAAACCTCGCGAGGTTCCAATGACGTGAGCCATGACGATCGAGACCAGGCGAGCGCCAGCGCGCATAGTGTCCTTGTTTCCTCTTTGGTGCTAAGGAGGCAAGCGCAGACGAGGAGTACCGAGGCGTCAAGCAAAGGTTTCCATATCGGTGCAACCAGACCAAGACCAGTAGGACGGCAAGACGGAGGTCACCATGGAGCCCAAGGAGGCGTCACCACCAGAACCTTTGGCAGGCGAAGACTGCTTTGAGGATAACTTGTACTAGTTGTCCCCTTTCAAATTGGCTGTTGTTGGCTCCCTTCCCGCTCAATATTTGGGGAGAGGACCAGTGCCTCCATAAATAGGATTATCAGCCACAGTACTAGGAAAGGGGAGATGGAGCCTCAGCCATCTCATCTTGGACTAGATCCAACCCATCCTCACACCCACCAAGCACAAGAACACCTCACCTCAGGAGGCTGTTCTTCCCCTTGTACTGTTCATCCTCAGCTCAAGAGGCAATCCACCACACCACACTAGAGTAGGGTATTACACCACAACGGTGGCCCGAACCAGTATAAATCTTGTGTCTCTTGGTGTTGCGAGTCCGTCGAGCTTGCCTTTGAGATCACGGCGAGGTTGAGGGTGTGAGTTGGTAGGGGGAGATCTTCGTGCGCACCCTAGTGTTCGAACCTTGAGGGTTTTGCCGGAACCCGAGATCCGACAAGCTTGTACTAGTTGTCCCCCTTCAAATTGGCCATTGTAGGATCCCTTCCCACCTAATATTTGGGAAGAGGACCAGGGCCTCTATAAATAGGACTAGCCACCACCATAGAGAGGGATGGATCATCTAGACCATCCTCACACACACAAGCTCATCGAGCTTAAGAACGCCTCTCCTCAGGAGGCTGTTCATGCCTTGTACGTGTTCATCTTCAGCCTACAAGGCAATCCACCACACCACACTAGAGTAGGGTATTACACCACAACGGTGTCCCGAACCAGTATAAACCATTGTGTCCCTTGTTCTTCGGGTTCAGTGAGTTAGGCTTAGAGATCGTTATGAGAGTGGGCTTGCGGCGGAGAGAGATCTTCGTGCGCACCCCAGTGTTCAAACCTCAAGGGTTTGCCGGAACCCGTAATCCAACATTTGGTGCTCCAGGTAGGGGTGCATTGAAGCCTCTCTTCCGTCAGTTGATCCGCCAACACCCTGTGGTCTCGATGTCCGGCGACTCGACGACCAACGTCGACTAGTGGGCTGCTTGGCTTGTCAGGGCGGAACCATCTTCCCAAGCAGACATCAACTCCGCGCTCCAGGTGGCCCGCACACCGCCGAACGCCATGGGACGCAGGCGGCGCGGACTGACGCCTTCCACCCTCACACCGCGGCATGCGCGGGCCACCGCAAGATCCTCAAGCTACGCAGCAGCGACAGTGCCACACACCCGATGGGAACAGGCGAACATGCGAGCTGCGCTCATGGTGGCGCGGGAGCTGCTGCCGTGTCGGCTGATGGAGGGCGGCCGCCATGCGTTGCTGGAACGCGTCGCCGAGATGTTGGATGCGGCAACTAGGGGTACGCCGCCTTTCTGCTCCCTACTTACATCTCATGTAGTGGCCAGATCACACGGCGGGCCTCGTCGCGCCCGCGTGCTCCCAGGTGCACCAGGAGGGCTCGCCAGTGCCAGCTCGACCAGCGGTGCCGAACACCCGGCCGCGCCCTTGCCTCCCCTGGGTGGCGTAGCTACGGGCATTGCTCCTCACGGTCCCAATGGAGCGCCACCCTACAGCCACCAGGGAGGCGCACCGGGCTCAGCGGCATGGGGCATAGGGCGCCTCGATGGAAGTTCCGGAGAGGCAGCTCAGGAAGCCTATGTGCCCCGCAAGCTGGATCGAGAGTACACACTAGAGGATGACCCCTGCACGTTCCTCAAGACAGGCTGGGAAGAAGAGATGCTGGAAGCCGAGGCCTTCCATGAGCCACCCAGGAGCCTCGCCGACCCCGCCAACGACAACAACCATACGGTACCACGGATATCTCAGGAGCAGGCTTACGCTAACCATGGGTCGCAGGTGGACCAGGCCACAGCGGTGGACGGCGACCCTAGCGCGGCAGCCCCACTCAAGCGAGGGGCAGCGCACTGGGGGCTGCACGGAAGGGGTCTAGAGCAAGGCCCTCCATCATCTCGTGCGGGGCAAGGTGTCGCCTGGAGGTAGGTCCTCTGCCGGGGAGGCGCCGGCGAGCCCTCCCCCCGGCAGAGGACCCGTGGTCGCCGAGGGCGCCGCTAGCGTCCCCTTTTCCCCTTGGGATCGTCCTAGTTTCAGGACGCCACAATGGTGGTCGAGGGTGGCTCAAAGGCGGGGACCTCGTCTGGCGATATGAAGCAAGGCTCACGCATGTGAAGGTCTCCGCCCATGACACTCTGACATAATAATGAGTGGGGCTGTACACGCCCCGGAGTCTCCGAAGAGCCGCGCTCGGGCCTCGCGAGTTCCCGCCCACGTCCTAGTGGAAGCACCATGCTCAGCGCTGGCCGTCAAAACTGTCCCCCAATGACTATTCTCATGGCCAGTGAAAGCACTAGGCTCCGCGCTGGTGAGAAGAGAAGAAGACTAGCTAGGTGCTAGACGTGGCCATTTGCTTTCAGCCCCTTTTCCTGTAACTCGATTTGCCGCCTTTTGGATTTGAACTCGAAGTCGTATTTTCATTGGCAAGTATGGGGGGCATCTTTTCTCGTTCATGTTGATTTCTTGAGTTTTCCGGCTCCGCGCCTTGTTTCGAGGCCAGCGCCTACTACCCCTCCCTTATGAGCGCCTCGCGAACGGGGGCTGGGCGTGGTATGCGCGCACATCCCGCCGTGAACTAATGCTCGTCTCTTGCAAGGCCCTCTCGGGCGGACTAGCGGGCTCCTCAGAAGCCCGAAACCTCATGAGCCCGCGGAGGACTCCCCTCGGAAGAACTACACAACGGCAACTACAAGACCAGTCTGAGGCTTGCCTAGACTGAGGTAAGTTACTGCAGCAAGCTTGCGGAAGAACTTGAGAACTCACAAAACCACACCTTAAGTCTGGGTCAGGGAATAAAACAATAGTCTGATTACAAGAGGGGCTCCCCCTCCCCAAAATGCACTTACATCTTGAAGGGTTGTGCCCAAGCTTTTGTCCGTAGGTTCAAAACAAGGAGCGCAGGCTCAATCGGACATGTCGCTCGCAACATCTTCAGAATCGCTCCCGGACATGCTGGTGGCGTCGTCGCCGGCGTTGTTTTCACCATCATCGACCATGTTGCCTTCATCCGCCACGACCACCACCGCGTCATCATCGGAAGTGAAAGCTCTGACCAAAGGATCCATGTTATCATCCACCCAGTGCGCCAGGCTGTCCCGGATAGCTCCAGGCACTATGGCGATGGCGGCGTCAAAGTTGGGGTCGGCATTCTGAAGATGGCTGAAGACACGGGAGAACGCGCGTCCAAGGAGGCCTCAGATCTTTTCGTGACGAGCTCGCGAGCCCCCTTGGCCCGGTCCTCCAGGAGCGTCACGACGTTGGTGAAGAAGCGAAGATGGCTGGCATAGTCCTCTGCGTGGGGGTGAGGGGCTTGTTCGTCGCAGATGGCACCCAGCGCCTGGTTGGCCCTAACCCTGAGGGCCCGGAGCAGGGGAGTATGCTCACGCAGTAATGTATGTTAGCGGAGCACTTCCTCCCTGATATGCTGCGCGAGGGACTAACATCAGCAACCCGCTGCTGGAGCGGGAGCAGTTCGGCGCGGGCGGAGGCGAGCTCGGCCTGGATGGAGATCAAGGCCGCTACGTCAGCCTTCTCACGCTGCTCCACTTCGTCCAGCCTCGACCTGAGGGCGGTGGTTCTGCCCTCTGCTTCGGCTTCCACGAGCTTCAGCTTCAGATCGTGCCTGTTGGCGAATTCTGCACGAGCTTCCGCCACCCTATGGTCGACTTCCTCTTGGATCCTGGCTTCACGCGCGCTGGTGGCGTCCTCCGCCTGGGCGACCTGGCGCTCCCTCGTCTCCAACCGTTCAAGCTCAAGGCTGCGCTCTGTGGCCTCTAGCATCAGCGCCTCCTCGAGTCTAAAGAGCCCCCCCTCCTCGGAGGGTACCCCCTTCATCGACGCCAAGGCTTCCCTGGACACCTCGACCTGCCGCTCCAGGGAGGCTTTCAGAGCCCGGAGCTCCCCTTCACGTTTCTATGCGGCCTCACAGTGATGGTCAGCTTCCCTGGCCTCCTCCAGGGCCCAGGCGCTGGCCTCGCGTGAGGTTGCAAGGGACGCCTTGGCCTTCGCATTGGCGCATTCGTGCTGGAGATGCCCAAGGTCAATGGCCACCTTCAGCTAATGCCATTCGTCCACCAGCCGAAGGCCTTTGGTTTCAAGGCGGTTGTCAACGTCCACAAGCTCTTCTCCGAGCTGGCTCAGCGCGCCCATCGCCTCCCGGAAGAGCTCATGACGGACTACACCGCACTCGCGTGCAGGCTCGAACGCGTGGCCGAGTTCGTCATCCGCGCCAAGATGTGTTGGAGAAGTTCGAAGCGGCTCGCCCGCTCAAGGCAGGGGGCTGGAGGCCGGCGCCTTTCCGGCCGCCCTCCGGACCTCGGCGGAGGCCCGGTGGGGCGGGGCCTCGATGCTCAGAGGTGAGGGCAGGAGCGAGATCGCCGAGATGCAGGCAAGCACCTTTGGTGGGGCCCTCGGCACACTCGCCGCACCCCGGGCCGAGCGGCGAAGGAGGGACGACAAGAGCGCAGGGTCAAGACGCCAGGCTGGTGCGTCCGCCTTCCCAGTAGGCCTTGCGCTGCGCGTGGCGGGTCGACTGGAGGCACTAAGGGTCAGCAGAGAGCACGAAGCAGGAGAAGGTTGCTTCTTGGAAGACTCCATCACCCTAGCGGATGGGGTCCTGAAGAACTATGGTCAGGAGGAGAAGCGGCACTCAAGACATTACAAAGATAAGGCACTCACTCGTCAATAGCAATGTACTTCCTCTGCTTCAATGGCCGGAAGGCGTCACCACTGCAGCTTGGAGACCCCTTCCTCTTGCGGAGCGCCTCGATGTTCGGTCGGAGCCGACCGAAGCACTGGACGCGGTCACCAAGGCCGGGCGCGGATGGTGTGACTCCTGAGGAGGCGACCTCAGGGGTGTTGACCGCGTGGAGACCGCGGTACTCGCCTCGTGGCGGTTTGCCGGGGCCTCGGGGGCTCCGGCCTCAGGAGCATCGAACTGCGTCGTTCCCCTGGCCGCTTCCTCAGGACGGCTCTCCAGGGTCCTGGGGGACGGCACCTTAAGAGCCCCAAGTGGTGTCAGATCCTTAGCAGCAGCGCCGCCATCGCTCGACAGCGACCGCCCCCCTGCGCCCGCTCCTGGGGCGGGCATCGCGCTCGCGGCAGACATGGGGCCATGAAGATGGGGCTCTCGCGAGGCCCTTCAAGGCCAACTGGGCGCGGTCCCCATTCATCGAAGAGGGGCATCTGCTTCACGAACTCCACCTTGTTCGAGCAGCAGTACAGAAGACAGCCCTCCTCCGGCAGGTTGGCTGGCATCGGGTCGCCCGTCAGGAGCTCGAGCACCGTGCGCCTCGCCTCAGGCAGAAGAGCTAGAGCCTGAAGCCTCATGTGGTCCCCGTAGCCGGAGAAGGTCCACATTTGCCGGGAGTGGCGCTGAAGCGGAGCGATGCGGCATTAGATGAACTCCTTCACCACCATGGGCGTCGTCACTCCGAGGTCCTTTAGCCTGGCAAGCTGGTGCCCGACATGGGCGAGCCGCCAATGGGTGAGCTTTGCGTGCCCCTAGCCGGAGCTCAGAACAGCTGGAATATGTGGGAGCAGCAGCAGGGGGCTGCGCACACCAACGCCCACAGACACCCACCTCTTCCTGAAGCCTCCGACGATCGGCGAGAGCTGGAAGTCGATCCCCGAGCCGGCCGTCACCGCGACGGCCTGAAGGGATACGCACCCTGAGCACTGGAGAGGATCTGTCAGGTGCAGCGAGAAGAAGTGGCGAAGCAGGGCCACGGAAGGGGCAATGCCCACCATGGCTTCACAGACGAAGGCAAAGACAACAAGGAGGATGATGGATTGGGGACCGAGATGCAGCCGGTTGATCTGGTAGTGCGAGAGCACCACATTGAAGAAATTGGAGAAGGGGGAATTAAGCCTGCCCAGAGGCCGTGAAGATGGATGGGTACCTCGGTGGCCGACCTGTCAACTTCGGCGTTTGAAGTAGGCCAGGCCACCATTGCCCCCCCACTCATTGAAATCGGCGGCAAGCGTCGTGCGCACCTTGCCCATTGCCTCTTGGTTGAGCACCACCGATAGCTAGATGGCGGGCTCGAAGACCGGCATCGCGGGGGCCGAGGTACGGGACTTGTCGTGGGGTTGTCACGGTAGATGTCCTCGTGAAAGGACTTAGTCGTGGAGCCATCACAACGGGTTAGCTTAAAGGGGTTAAACCGGACAAGGGGACACAGGAGTTTATACTAGTTCGGCCCCTTCGATGAAGGTAAAAGCCTACGTCTAGTTGTGATTGGTATTGCTAGGGTTTCGAAGGCCAGGGAGTGAATCCGCTTTGTCTGGCTCTCGAGTTGTTGTTGTCTGTCTCTAAACCGCGGCCTGGTCGTCCCTTTATATACATAGGTTGACGCCCGCTGGGCTATAGAGTTCTGAAGCCGGTTTATAAACGTATCCGGTTCGGCCTCTCTCTTTCTATCTTACTATACAAGTTACATAACTAGGCCAGTTTATATTACAGACTGTAACCCGCCTTTGGGCCCTCCGTAAAGCGCCATCATCTTTACCTCTTCATGGGCTTCTAATCTTCAAAGAGTCAACCCGGCTACATAAGGCCGGTTTACCTCCAGTAGTAATATCCCCAACATTAGGCCCCAGATTGGTTTGAACTTGTTCATGTCAATCTTCCACACTTAGAAAAAATCTTCTCTCTTATCTTCATTTTTGATCTTGTAAATCGCCATGACGTCATGCTTCAAAATTACAATAAACCGCCCTGACGTCATCCATCCATTGATGTTGGAGATTTCCTTCATTTAATATATATCCATTCATCGAGGCGACACCTTTATTAACTTATCCATTTTTTGGGCTCCTCGATTCCCGTACTTGCCATTTTATCACTTCGCCTTATAAATAGGACCGAGGGGTCATTTTTACCGTTTCCCCCCATGCCTCTTCACATCGTCTTCCTCACGCCGCTCAGCCTCTGGAGCTCCGCCGCCACCGTCGACCATCGCCTCTGCTCCGACCTTGGCTGCTGCATCGCCCTCAATGCACCAGAATACTGCGGCGCCCTTCCGCTTCCTCACCAGCTCCGGTAAGTTCTCTGCTTTTTTCACCATAGATCTGTTCTAGGGTTTCAACATTCTTCGCAGTTCTTCCGAAGTTCATCAGTGCTATTCTTCCCTGTTCTTCCTTTAATAGATGGACACTTCTTGCTTGATACATCTCTTGCCGTAGCTTACCTACCATGGTCATCACAAATCCTTATGCGCAAAGAACTGATCTAGTCTGTCAAAAATTGCTTCAGTTCTGCACCCCTTCAAGATCCAATTATTTTTGCTTTTCTGTCTTATCTTTAGATCCGAAAGTTTTATACATCACTGTGAGATCTGTTTCTCCTCGCACCAATATAAGCGGTTTAACATTGTATAAATAGTCTATGCCATTAGCCCTCTGATAAACTGGAAGAGCATGTCACCTTCATAATTATGCTCCGATTTGACAGTGTCTGATCAACCCTGTGCTAGCATTACCTTTCTCTCTCATTATACCAGTCTCGGGGTTGTACCATTTATCATATCAGTATGTTTCTTACTCCCTTGTCTCTTGTGTATAATCATGCGCAATTTATAAACCGGCCTTTCATTTTCAGTTTGTTCGCTTTGCAATGGCCAAACAATTCACTGCCTGCAACTGGGCTCGTTCTCGGGTTACTGAGGCTCAATTGAATGAGATGGTTAGCATCGGCTCTCTGCCGAAGAAAACTGAGATCAAATGGCGAGTTCCAGGAACAGAGAATCCTCCAACCCCAAGACAAGGCGAGGTGGTAATCTTTGTTGACCATATAGGCCATGGTTTCAAACCGCCAGGGTCAAAATTTTATCGAGATGTGCTTGCCAGCTTCCAACTGCATCCACAAGATATTGGTCCCAACTCAGTCTCCAACTTATGCAATTTCCAAGTCTTCTGCGAAGTCTATTTACAAGAAGAACCAACTGTAGAATTGTTTCGGGATTTCTTTCACTTAAACCGGTGCACAGAGTTTGTGAATGGCCCGAACACAGAGCTTGGTGGTGTCTCAATTCAAAAGCGGAAAGAAGTGGAATTTCCTCATGCCAAACACCATAGCCACCCAAAGGAATGGAACCAAACATGGTTCTATTGCAGAGACACTTCGCCTGAGGATGAAAATCCCCTCCCCGGCTTCCGTGATCATAGATTATCCAATACTCACCCAATGCCACAACGCCTGAGCTCTTCAGAAAGGGAAAATACGCTCCTCAAATTGCCAAGCTCCGGGCCTTTATGGCAAACGGTTTAAAAAGGTGTAGATTTTGTACGCTGTTGGATATCCTGGAGTATCTTGCCGCTAAGCCGGCGTCCTGCTTTAATGTGCGAATATACCGGTGAAGTTGACGATCCTCAATGACACTGCAACATCCAATTATCTGAGGAAGAAGTTACTGAAGGTGTAAAGAAAATTCTGAATGAATCGGAACTGGTCTGTAGTCAAACCGGTCTGAATCCCTTCTACACTGAGAACAAAACGCCCGCTGTAAGCATT
This sequence comes from Triticum urartu, assembly GCF_056163025.1. Taxonomy (NCBI): domain Eukaryota; kingdom Viridiplantae; phylum Streptophyta; class Magnoliopsida; order Poales; family Poaceae; genus Triticum; species Triticum urartu. Next base: position 437,364,836 of record NC_141874.1, on the reverse strand, counting down.
ACACTTCCTCTTCATCTCTAATATCTTTGACTTATACAAGCTGTAACCCTTCTTCTTTATATGTATAGGGTGATGACCCTTTCTGGAAAGCCGCAAAACCAACTAGAGATAAAGTGGTCAAACCAACCCGCCCGAAGACCAAAGCCGTAAAACGGACGTCAAAGGGGAAAACGGCTGACCGGATTACTATGGAACTTGATGATGATACTGATGACCCAGAAGTTGAGGTAGAACTTGACTCACTTGGATCTCTTTTTATGCATCTTATTAACAATGATCTTCCTCAGGAGGAGGCAGAAGCTAGTCAGGCTGAGGACGTAGAGGTAATTACCCTTTCCTCCGGTTCAGACTCTATGCCAACACAAAAAACTCGCCAAACAATCTAGAAAGTAAGCTTTTCTCATCCTCTTGCTCACTTGGATCCAACATTTTTTTTGAAGACTCAACAGCATGAAGCTCGCCGGACAACCCTGCACAGTGGCCAAAAGGTCACCTCTACCGGTTTACCTGATACTCCGGTTCGGAAGCGCCGGTCCGAGGTCTCTCCTACTTCTGACCCTTCTTACCCCAAGGCAGGTTATTTCAGACAACCTCTTAATCCGTCCAATTCAAATTATCAGGCGACACCTCCTTCCACTTCAGGTGAATCGATAGCAACTCAACTCCCCCCTTTGAAAACTGTGGCCAGGTGAATTATGAAATACCTTTCCTTTCAATGTGCCCTACATCTTTTGAATAGGATATTAATCCTTTTTGATTCTGTTTGGAGGGCCAAAGCCAGACCCAGCAAGAAAGCTCGGGTCACCAATCCACCAGAAGACCCTGTTGCCGAAGAAGAAGAACCAAGAGGTGAACTGGAGCAGACTGGTGAACCGGAAGGCCTCCATCCTGAAACAACTTTTGATGATCCACCCCTTGACGGCCAACATACTGACGAACCAACAGATGCTGAGCCTGCCGCCCCTGATACTGAACCGGCAGAACCAAACCGGGCTAATCCAATGAAAGACACTGAAATTCCATCATCATCCACCAAAAATCCTGAAGGCCGAGGTGATGACGTTATTATTACTGGAGCAGGCCACAGTTCTCCTGGTCATCCTGTCATTTTGGCTCAGCATAGTACCAAAGAAGAACAAATTGCCAGGGATAAAGGTAAATGGAGCAGCGACTTATCAAACTATGCTCATCTTAACGCTGATGAGCTTCATTCCGGCTTCTTGAACCGTCTACACTCAAACCGGGATTATGAAGCCGGTTTGGTGAATTTGATGAAAGAACGATATGAGGTAAATGCTTCTTCCTTGCACATTGATTTATAACTGAAATACTATTCCAAGTAGCCTCCAAGAGCCGTTTTATGATTGTCAATCATAAACTGGGTCTTTGTAATACTTTAAGCATCCCATCATTGATCCTTGCCGAGGCGTGTCCTCAATCATAGATAAGACTCATGTTTGAAAAATTAGATAACATTCTGCAGCATAGCCCCAAAGGCCGGTTTAACTTGGCAAGTTAATCTGGTTTTTAATCCACACCGCCGGTTTAGAACAAACATACATTAGCCCCCAAGTGTCAAGGATAATGCTTGCATTGTTCTGGAGACTTGCATAGAGGGTAGTATTTGAGAGCAAATAGGCATTAGCCCCCAAGTATGAAGTGGATAACTTGTTATATGCTTTATAATTAGTGCATAAATATGTTGTTTTGTTGAATATACCTTCAATGTTGCAGGCTGAACTGAGAAGCAAAGATGCCCAAAACTCTGGCTTGCAAGAAAATGTGAAGTCTCAACAAGCCGAAACTGCAAAAGCCAAAGAGGAGCTGACGCAGGCCCTGGCCGGAATGGAAAAATTGAAAGAATCCTTTAATCAAGAGTGTGCTGAATGGGAAACCGAAAAAGCCGGTTTGACCAAAAGAGCTGTAGATGCCAAGGAAGCCCTGAAACCGGTGGTTGAAGAACTAGCCGGTTTGAAGCGCCAAATCAACGCTATGACCTCTACTATCTTTGGTAAGTATCTGCTTATGTATGTTGCACCAGTCAATGAATCTTAAAACTGACCAAAATGTTGTTAAAATCTTTGGCGGGAACTCGGATCACCCATCTTGGTGCAGATATGCAGATGAAGCTCAAAGCGGCATACACATTGGTTGAGCTGCTATACTCTGGAGCTCAGCGAGCCATTAGTACAGCGGCTTATAACAAACCGGCGCCAACGTTGATTAAAGAGACCCTTCAGAAGCTGAGCATGTTACCGGCGCATATTGTCGAGTTGAAAAGAGCCGCTGCGAGAGCAGGAGCATTAACCACCCTTATTCGAGCCAAGGCCTAGATTCCAGACCTTGAAGTGGAGGATATCATTAAAGGATATCCAGGCGTTAAAGAAGACGTTTCAAACATTGACAATGATGATCTTCGGCGGCTGACCAAACAGATGCGGCCAGCGGCCAGCAAATTGGCTGAGGACATCGATTTGTCCCATTTTCAACCGTTTTATGATGTAGAAGGGAGAAGACAGCCGGCCGAGATCCATGAAGTCGAAGAACTTGTGCCTCCGATTCGTAAGCACACTTATGCCCCTGATATTAACCCTTCTGATCTTATCCATGAGGAAGCAGATTGGTTAACGGCTGATTTCCAGCGGCTGGGGAGGGATGAAGAAGTGCCTACACCAACTGATCCGCAACCGTCAAACCGTCGTGATGAAGAGTCCTGATCCGGTCGCCGGTTTACATGGCTACTGTGAAAAACAATGGCACTGTTTGAGCCACTTTGAAGCTTCATGTAATAGGATAGCTAAAACTTTGTTTATCTGCCATGGCATCGAGCATGTTTCATAACATTTTGTGACAATCTGTGCCGCCCTTCAGGATATATTTTATGCATAGCCTATGATGACTTGCCTTCCTGGGTCGAAAAAACATAAAAAGTGTCTAGCGGTTTACCGCTAAACTTGTCATAATATCCAAGAAGTATATAGTACCTGAGCTGAGTAATCAAGTGTTTGTACAAAAAATAATGTACAGAACATACCTCATTGATTGACCAAACGTGTATAAAGCAAAGGTGTTTAACACCAACCCGATACGTTTGATAATTTCATCTTCATAATGCTGGTCTATCTATTAAACCGGACCGGTATAACTACCGGATTTTCTTCATAACACTGTTGATTTAGTCAAACCAGACCGGGTCAATGACCACCGGTTTATAATTGATCATGTGCCAACAACTGGTGGATGGAAAGCAAGCCGGGTCAAGGACGCCAGTTTATCAAAAAATACTTATGATTGTCACCAAACAAAATTCAAATAGGAAAATATGCAAGGCTTTTCACGAGCCGCCAGGCTCCAAATCGAGGCTTTTCATGGGCTGCCAGGCCTCTGAGTTAAACCATTTAACAAAGCCTTTTAAGATGGGCCTCCAATTAACCAATCATCGTTTTAACTGTGACAAGTTCAGGGTCTGTAAAAGATTGACTTGTCAAATGTTCGATGGGTCATGCCAGGATTACCTGGATAGGAGTGGCTTACTTGATGAAGGCAGGTTAACCCGGGGTTTTAGGTGAAAACACCAGGCTTCCAAGCCGTGGCTTGATAGCCAATTATGAGGGTCCTTTCAAACTCTTTGTTGCTTTGCAAAAAAGAGCCCCCAAGTAACTTTGTGAGCGATGCTCAGCGTGTGCCTATGTTTGAGTTTGTACTATGTACAATACTCTCTTTGGCTCCACAAAATTTTCCTTGTGTGGCTGAAATGCCTATCAAGAGGTGTAGCTGTGGTTCAAACATGACCAAGCCCCCTAGTGATTTTCCTTATTTTTATGCAGCTGTTAAAGCCGGTTTAACAAAGGCTCCACTCTGACCGTTAACTTGGAAAAGCACACACATGATATAAGAAAGAACATATACCCCGCTTATAATGGAGGCTCCGGTTTATTATATGGTATATACACTGTCATAAATATGTACAGGTGAAGAGCCTATGGCTTCAAGTATAGTAAGGCCGAAGGAGAGCTATGTTCCATGGCCGCTTTGTCTCCTCCTCCGATTGACGTGAGTCTTCATGCTCTCGAACATCAATGAGGTAGTAGGATCCGTTGTGCAGATTTTTGCTGACCACAAAGGGTCCTTCCCAAGGGGGGGATAACTTGTGCATATCAGTCTGATCCTGGATGAGCCGGAGCACCAAATCACCTTCTTGAAAGGTTCTAGTTTTAACCCGGCGGCTGTGATAACGTCGAAGATCATGTTGATAAATCGCCGAACGTGTTGCTGCAAGATCCCGCTCTTCATCCAACAGGTCCAGAGAATCCTGACGTGCCTTCTCATTATCAGCTTCAACATAAGCTGCCACACGGGGCGAATCGTGACGGATGTCACTAGGAAGAACCGCCTCCGCTCCATAAACCATGAAGAAAGGCGTGTAACCCGTAGACCTATTAGGTGTGGTGTTGATGCTCCATAACACAGAAGGTAGCTCCTCGACCCAACAACCCAGCGTCGCTTTAAGGGAACCATAAGCCTTGGTTTGATACCCCGTAGAATTTCTTGATTTGCCCTTTCCGCTTGACCATTAGATTGGGATTGAGCCACTGATGCTAGATCAAGCCGGATGTGCTCACGTTGACAGAATTCTTCCATCTCTCCTTTTGAAACATTAGTGCCATTATCTGTTATAATGCTATGTGGAAAGCCAAACCGGAATATCACCTTTTTGATGAATTGAACCGCCGTGGCTGCATCACACTTGTTGACTGGCTCTGCCTCTACCCATTTAGTGAATTTATCAACTGCTACTAACAGATGGGTCTTCTTGTCCTTGGAGCTCTTGAAGGATCCAACCATATCCAGCCCCCAAGTTGCAAACGGCCACGTAATTGGAATCATCCGCAACTCTTGAGCCAGAACGTGCGCACGGCGGGCAAAATTTTGACATCCATCACATCTTTTGACTAAATCCTCTGCATCAGCATGCGCTGTCAACCAGTAAAAACTTTGGCGAAAAGCATTAGCAACCAACGACTTTGATCCGGCATGGTGACCGCAATCCCCTTCATGAATTTCTCGCAAAATCTCACAACCTTCTTGAGGAGAAACACATCGCTGAATTGCTCCTGAAACAATGTAACGATGTAACTCCCCGTTGAGTATGGTCATGGACTTGGAACGCCGGATTATCTGTCGAGCCAACATTTCCTCAGCTGGCAACTCGCCCCGGTTTATGTAATCCAGATATGGCATCGTCCAATCCGGTATGGCATGCAGAGCTGCCACCAACTGAGCCTCCGGATCAGGAATAGCCAAATCTTCTTCGGTTGGTATTTTGACTGACGGATTGTGCAATATATCAAGAAAGACATTGGGCGGAACCGGTATACATTGGGAACCAAGACGACTTAAAGCGTCTGCCGCTTCATTCTTCCGCCGGTCTATATGGTCCACCTGATAACCTTTAAAGTGACCAGCCACTGCGTCCACCTCTCGCCGATATGCAGCCATGAGTGGGTCCTTAGAATCCCAAGTGCCAGACACTTGCTGAGCCACTAGATCTGAATCACCGAAGCACTTAACCCGGCTCAAATTCATCTCTTTATCCATCTGAAGACTGTGGAGTAAAGCCTCATATTCAGCTGCATTGTTAGTACAAGGGAACATTAAACGGAGGACATAACAAAACTTGTCACCTTGTGGGGAAGTTAATACGACTCCAGCCCCCAAACCCTCTAACTGTCTGGACCCATTAAAATGAATAGTCCAATATGTATTATCTGGTTTCTCCTCAGGTGCCTGTAACTCCGTCCAATCGTTGATGAAATCTACGAGTGCCTGGGACTTGATCGCCATGCGGGGTATATATTTGAGCCCGTGGGGTCCAAGCTCAATGGCCCACTTGGCAATCCGGCCAGTTGCCTCTCTTTTTTGAATGATGTCGCCCAGAGGAGCTGAACTGACCACTGTGATAGGATGGCCCTGAAAATAGTGTTTGAGCTTCCGGCTTGCCATAAACACCACATACACCAATTTCTGCCAATGCGGATACCTCTGCTTTGACTCAATGAGCACCTCACTGATATAATAAACCGGCCGTTGAACTGGATACTCTTTGCCAGGCTCCTTGCGCTCTACCACAATGGCTACACTGATAGCCCGGGCATTAGCAGCCACATATAATAATAATGGCTCTTTATCGATCGGTGCTGCCAGCACGGGCGGTTCCACTAGCTGCCTCTTAAGATCTTCAAAGGCCTTATCAGCTGCCTCACTCCAGACAAAGTTATCCGTTTTCTTGAGCATCTGATATAAGGGGATGGCCTTCTCTCCAAGGCGGCTGATAAACTGGCTCAAGGCTGTAATTCGGCCGGCCAGATGTTGCAGATCATTAATACATGCCGGTTTAGCCAAGGACGTAATTGCTGCAATCTTTTCCGGATTAGCCTCAATGCCTCTGTTTGAAACCAGAAAGCCTAAGAGCTTCCCTGTCGGGACACCGAAAACACACTTCTCCGGATTGAGCATCATCTTGTAAACCCGGAGATTGTTAAAGGTTTCCCGTAGATCATCTATCAAAGTCTCCTCCTTTCTGGATTTGACCACAATATCATCTACATACGCATGAACATTGCTCCCAATTTGCTTATGAAGGCAATTTTGAACACATTGCTGGTAAGTTTCCTGGGCACTCTTGAGTCCAAAGCGCATGGAAACATAGCAGAAGGCTCCAAAGGGAGTTATAAAGGCTGTCTTCTCCTGGTCCTTAACTGCTATTTTGATCTGATGATAACCAGAGTAAGCATCCAAAAGACACAAACGGTCACAACCCACCGTAGCATCAATTATCTGATCAATGTGAGGGAGAGCAAAGGGATCTGCAGGGCAAGCCTTGTTTAAATCTGTGTAGTCCACACACATGCGCCAACTGCCGGTTTTCTTAAGAACCAGCACCGGATTGGCTAACCACTCTGGATGAAAAACTTCAACAATAAACCCAGCAGCCAACAAACGGGCGACCTCTTCACCTATAGCCTTGCGCCTTTCCTCGTTGAAACGGTGGAGGAACTGTCGGACCGGTTTGAATTTAGGATCAATGTTGAGTGTGTGCTCAGCGAGTTCTCTCGGTACACCTGGCATGTCAGAAGGTTTCCATGCAAAGATGTCCCGATTTTCACGGATGAACTCGATGAGCATGCTTTCCTATTTGGGATCTAGGTTAGCGCTAATGCTGAACTATTTGGATGAATCGCCAGGGACAAAGTCAACCATCTTAGTGTCTGTAGCTGATTTGAACTTCAATGCTGGATCATGTTCCATAGTTGGCTTTTTTAAGGAGGTCATGTCTGCCAGATCAACTTGCTCCTTATAGAATTTTAACTCCTCAGTGGCACAAACCGACTCAGCATAAGCCGCATCGCCTTCTTCACATTCCAAAGCAATCTTTCTACTTCCATGTACTGTGATAGTCCCCTTATGACCTGGCATTTTAAGCTGTAGGGAAACATAACATGGCCTTGCCATAAACTTAGCATAAACCGCCCGCCCAAACACGGCGTGATACGGACTTTTGATCTTCACGACCTCAAATGTCAATGTTTCTGACCTTGAATCATAGTCATCTCCAAAAGCTACCTCCAAAGCTATCTTATCAACGGGATATGCAGACTTACCAGGCACCACACCATGAAATACCGTATTCGACGGCTTAAGATCCTTATCTGTCAACCCCATACGGCGGAATGTATCATAATACAAAATATTGATACTACTTCCCCCATCCATGAGCACTTTAGTGAACTTGTATCCCCCAACTTGAGGGGCTACCATCAAGACCAAATGACCTGGATTATCAACCCGGGGCGGGTGATCCTCTCTGCTCCACAAAATAGGTTGCTCCGACCAGCGTAAATACTGAGGTACTGCCGGCTCAACAGAGTGGACTGCCCTTTTGTGAAGCTTCTGATCATGTTTGCACAAACTAGTAGTGAAGACATGATATTGCCCGCTGTTCAGCTGTTTGGTTTTGCTCTGATAACCCGACTGCTGCTGCTGCTACTGACTCCCCTGATGGTTATAACCTCCCTGGTTGCCTTGGTGTCCTTGATTGACGTGTCTGGTTTGATTGCCTGGAAACCCTAAACCGGAACCACCGCCTCCGTAACCCGGCCCGTGGAAACCTCCTCCTGAACCACCGGGCGGGCCGTTATCATATTGGAATATATTGGAATTCTTGAAATCCCACATGATATAACAATCTTTCCAGAGATGTGATGCCGGTTTCTCCTTCGATCCGTGCTTTGGACAGGGCTGATTTAGCAAACGCTCCAAATTGTTGCCTAGACCTCCACCCCTCTGGGGCTGCTTGCCTTTATGGCGCTGGCCATTCTCCTGCGCGTTGGTATTTGCAACAAAGTCCAAACCACTGTCGGCCTTGCGCTTACCAGCGTTTCCATGGCCTGCCGGATTGTGTTGCTGGCCTTTGGCATTGCCGGTCTTCTTACCCTTCTCCGGTTTGTCCTCCTCTGAATCCGGATCCTTGGTATTATCTGAATCGGCATATTTAACCAAAGCGGCCATGAGTGTTGACATGTCGTTGCAGTGACATTTGATCCTTCCCAACTTCTGTTTCAACGGTTTGAAACGGCAATTGCCCTCTAACGTTAACATTGCGGTGTCTGCATTGATACGATCTGATGAATGCAAAATCGCCGAGACCCGTTTGACCCAATGGGTCATGGACTCCCCTTCCTCTTGGACACAAGCGGCCAGATCTACAATTGACATTGGCTGCTTACACGTATCCTTGAAGTTCTGGATAAACCGGTGCTTCAGTTCGGCCCATGATCCAGTAGAGTTGGTCGGCAAGCTCTTCAACCAAGTGCGAGCTGTTCCTTCCAACATCATGGTGAAATATTTAGCACACACCGCCTCATCCACATCTAACATCTCCATTGCCATCTCATAGCTCTCCACCCACGCCTCTGGCTGCAAATAGGCGATATAATTTGGTACCTTAAAGGTCCCTTGAAATCCTTGGGTAGTCGCACATTACGCAAAGCAGGAGTTAAACACGGTACCCCTAAGGAACTGAACATTGCCCCTGGCTCCACGGAGGCGGTGGGGTGAACCGGAGTATGCTATCATGCTTCGTGTCGAGCTGTCAACTCGGCCTCTCGACGTGCGCGGCCATGGTCCAAAACATCTTGCGCATTAGCACCTCCCCAGCCGGGTTGCTCCCTCGTGGCGAATTTCGGTGGCGTGCGCTACTGGACACGGCCGGTTCGTCTTCCACGTGTCTGCTATAACTCCGGCTTGGACGGGGAGTGGAATGAATCCTCTCACGGGTGTGTGAGTATGCTTGCTGTTGATTTAGTGTTGTCTGAAGGAGATCCCTGGCCCGACGTGCTTCCACTGCAACTGGTGACTCGCCGTCGGTTGGGAGGGCCGCCAGGCGTGAAGCGGCGGCCACAATGTTGTCCAACGGGTTGGAATAATGCCCGGGCGGCGTTGATGGTACAACATTGTTCTGGCGAGGCAGGTCCGTCGTGCGTGGCTGAACCGGCGCTCCTGCTCCCTGCGCCCCCGCCCGGTTTAGCATGGGTTGGTTACCAGCTCCTGCACCTGGCGTGTTGAAAAGATTCTGTCGCTCATAAACCGACGGGAGACGTGATCGGTACCTTCTTCTCATGACTTCCTCTGAAGCATTCTGATCCAGTCTAATCCAGTAAGCCTGTGCTTCCAACTCGGCCCGCTCCGTAGCCATCCTGGCATTCTCTGCTGCCAGGTCCGCTTTAGCCTGGGCTATCTGATCTTTCACTTTTGCAATCTCCGCATCGTGCTGATCCCTGGCTGCTGCGTCTACCTCCGCGGACATCAATGTTGCCAAAGCATCGAACAAATCAGACAAGACTTGGGCCGGAGGTGGCGCTGAGCTTCCTACCCCTACTGGTGTGGCCATCGTTGAACCGGAGAGCATTGCTGCGGCGGTAGATGAATGAGGCGCCGATTGTGTGCCGGCCATGAAGATGGGGGCCCGGTTTGGCAGACCGGGGGAATCTGGAATACTGTTGCCCTCGGATCCTCCCTCAATCCTGTCGTCCTGCAACTGGTAAAGCGATTCGGTTTCTCCAGAAGACTCGTCATCAGAGTGGACTACGGTTTCTCCATCGGACACCGGTCCATCCTCGTACCCTGATCCATGGACGACACCTACGAAAACATGCCTTGCATTGGGCTGAACTGGCGAAGAACTTGCACGCCGAGCCGTTTCGATGATGTCGGTGCAGATGTCCGGCTCGGGGGCCGGTTCGCCGATCTTGCCGATGAAGACGTGAATCCCACCAAAGGGGACCCTATACCCGTATTCTATTGAATCGGCCTCGGGACCCCATCTTGCGTTGTCGATGTAGAGCTTGCCACGGCGACTCTTCGTTATCCGGCCCACAGCGTATCCCTTCAGTCCATCGAAGCTGCCCTTCAAGAACTCAAAACCATCATGCGATAGCCCCACGGTGGGCGCCAACTGTCGTGGGGTTGTCACGGCAGATGTCCTCGTGAAAGGACTTAGTCATGGAGCCATCGCAATGGGTTAGCTTAAAGGGGTTAAAACAAACAAGGGGACACAGGAGTTTATACTAGTTCGGCCCCTTCGATGAAGGTAAAAGCCTACGTCTAGTTGTGATTGGTATTTCTAGGGTTTCGAAGGCCATGGAGTGAATCTGCTTTGTCTGGCTCTCGAGTTGTTGTTGTCTGTCTCTAAACCGCGGGCGGGTCGTCCCTTTATATACATAGGTTGACGCCCGCCGGGCTATAGAGTCCCGAAGCCGGTTTATAAACATATCTGGTTCAGCCTCTCTCTTTCTATCTTACTATACAAGTTACATAACTAGGCCGGTTTATATTTACAGACTGTAACCCGCCTTTGGGCCCTCCGTAAAGCGCCATCATCTTTTCCTCTTCATGGGCTTCTAATCTTCAAAGAGTCAACCCAGCTACATAAGGCCGGTTTACCTCCAGTAGTAATATCCCCAACAGGACTCCTTCTTCCCCTTCTTCTTCCGGCTTGGTGCCATGGCGGTGGGGGGAGTTGGTGTCAGATTGGACCGGGGGAAGAGATCTGCTACCTTCTGGAGGATGAGGGAGCGGCGGAAAGTTTTGCCTGTAAAGGAGGTGGAGCTATGAAGACGACAGTGGTTGCCTAGCCAGGCGGAAATCGAGGCTGCATGGGGAAGTGGAAGCGCCCACGCCCCATCAGTCTCCATGCGTCAATCGGGCCGCATGCTATTGGGGCCCATCGTTCTATGCACTTGACCCTTGGCTTCGATGTGATGCCAAGTACGAGCGCTCCTTGGGCCCGGGGGAAACTGTCGTCGTCCTGGGAACGGGGGTACCCAGACATGCTTGCCTGCGGCCCAGGGCGTGGCTCCACCAGCTGCCTGGTACGACCCATCTTCAACAGTAACCATTCAAGACCCTCGCGAGGGGCCAAGCATCGCGAGGCAGACGACGCCAAGACCTCCTCAGGGGCAGCCTCCGTAGGCTGGCTCCCGAGGGGCGGAGATGTCTATGCAAGGGGCACCTCGCGAGGTTCACTTGACGTGAGCCCTGACAACCAAGGCCAGGCCAGCACTAGTGGGTGTAGGGTGCCAGTTTCCTCTTTGGTGCTAAAGAGGCAAGCGCAGGCGAGGAGTCCCAAGGCATCAGACAAAGCTTTCCATATTGGTGCAACAAGACCAAGACCGGAAGGACGGCAGGACAGAGGTCATCGCGGAGCCCACGACGGCATCACCACCAGAGCCTTTGGCAGGCAAAGACCACCTTTTGTCAGGATATCTTGTACTAGTTGTCCCCCTTCAAATTGGCCGTTGTGGGATCCCTTCCCGTCTAATATTTGGGAAGAGGACTAGGGCCTCTATAAATAGGACTAGCCACCACCATAGATAGGGACAGATCATCCAGACCATCCTTACACACACAAGCTCATCGAGCTCAAGAACACCTCTCCTCAGGAGGCTGTTCATCCCTTGTACGTGTTCATCTTCAGCCTACAAGGCAATCCACCACACCACACTGGAGTAGGGTATTACACCACAACGGTGGCCCGAACTAGTATAAACCATTGTATCCCTTGTTCTTCGGGTTCGGTGAGCTAGGCTTAGAGATCATTGCGAGAGTGGGCTCGCGAGGGAGAGAGATCTTCGTGCGCACCCCAGTGTTCGAACCTCAAGTGTTTGCTGGAAGCCGTAATCCAATAGAAAGAACTTTGACTTGGATGAGAAATGGAGACTTCTCTTAGTGAAATGGAAGGCGGTCATGGAACTATTGGGTGTTGAAGACCAAGGACTTGACAACCCAGTTGGCTTTCGTCCTCACAACAATGTCACTTCTACCCACAAGCAAGCTCTCTGGCCTTACAACATTGTGAAGATTCACCCCGTGATGGAGAAGAAGAACTATGAGTTGTTTCCTTTTCTGGGCATCCTTCATCACATCTTCAGAGAAACTTTGTTTCCTTGCATTGGGAACTTGGATACGGTCCATTCGTACCTTGTGGATATGTTACTATTTTGCCAGCATGAGAAGGACAACAACACAGGAGAGTCCTTGGATATTTATCATGTCATATGGTTAGAGCACCTCTCTGACATCACTGAATGCAAGTGCCCATCTATGCTCCCTACCTTATGTTGCTCATTGAGAAGGCATGGGCACACACTTATCCTGGTGTCTTGCTGGAGACCGTTGATATGATCTCTGATGAGATTAAGTGTCTAAAACAGAAGGAGCACTGGGGCGCTTCTGTTCTAGAGTCTGGGATTCCGTCAGGTGCTGATGAGGTTGAGGTTGAGGATGATGAGGACTATGAGCCTTTTGGTTTGGAGCCCTCATGGGAAAAGAAGCTCAAGCACAAGATGAAGAAGCTTTTCTGCATGGAGTCTCGCGGGCAGTATATGGCTCATGTATCTGAGAAGAAGTCAAGGAGTCATCACAAGGAGCTCATGCGTCAGCTTGGTGCTATAGTTAACAATGGGTCTGAGGGCAAGATCACTCATGAGGAGGAGTGGATTTCCAAGCACAGCCCCTGGATGGATTCCAAGTTTGAGCAGCTCACTACTGATGACAGAGACGCGGGCGACCACGCGGGGATGTGATGAGGGAGATCTTCAGCATTGCTATCACCTGTGACCGTAGCATCACTCTTTGCCCTTTTGGTGTCTCGATGCCAAAGGGGGAGAGAGTTTAGGGATTTGCCGAGTTGCGAGTATGTTTTGTCTGTGTTTTATTTGCCATGTCTTCCTCTCTCTCACAAACTCTTGTGTCTTGTGTCATTTGCTTTGATTTGGGTTGTGCTCGTAAGATCTGGTTACTCTATCATATGGTGTGAGACATATGCTACCCTACCTTTTTATTTATATAATTCATGTCTAGTTCTTTGGTAGTTTGTGAGATGCATGCTTAACTTATGTTTATTTTATGCTCACTTACTACTTCTTGCATCCCAGCTTACATTCTCTCATTGTTTATGCAAGGTTTATTAGTCTATAAAATATAGGGGGAGTGTTGATCCTGATGTGTGTTCTTTGCATTCCAATAGCACTCCTAATTAAGTGCACACATCTAGGGGGGCCCGTCTTTATTTTGTAGTCTCTCGGGTTTGCTTACTCTCTTGTTATATCTTTATGCAAATCCCGTGTTGTCATCAGTCCACCAAAAAGGGGGAGATTGTTGGGGCATGTCTCTCTCTAAGTAGTTGTGGTGATTGATGACAATACTCTTGAGGACTAATCATGTGCATTGTGCTTTCAGATATTTATTCATTGGCACGAGACAATTCATTTCCCATTTGGGCTCAAGGTGAATACGGTGTAGTCTCTTTCGTTTCGATTTTGGTGGACTTGAGTCGTAGGAGACACTGTACTATCAAGAGGGGGTCCGTATAGGAAATGCTAGGGTGGAATCAACACGTACACATCTATCTCGCACCCCTAGCTCCTTTCCTCTTCATCTTAGTATACCGATATCGCGGAAGTGGCACGTGGGAGGAGCCAGCAGTAGTACCGCCGGGGCGGAGCGGCAGTGCCGCTGACAGCCTCAAGTGGTAGTACCGCTATCTCACATCAGTAGTATCGCTCGCGGCCATCAGCGGTAGTGCGCTCCAGTACCACGCTGGTACCGCCTCGATTCAAGGATGTCGCTTCTCGTGTCGAGTTGGGCGGCAGTAGGAGCGCCAGAAGGTGCAATAGTACCGCTTGCAAGAGGTAGTACCACCCTACCACCGCTGCTAGTGCCGCCCGGGCTTGCGCTCCCTTGCCCCTTCCCCCTCGGAGGCTTCTGATCAGAGTCTCCATGGTAGTACCGCTAGGGCTCACGGTAGTACTGCTGTAGGCAGCGGTAGTACCGCTCTGTGCGAGTTGAAGTGAGTATAACAGTTGGATTGTATCCCCCACTATAAAAGGAGGTATTTGATGACCCACAAGTATAGGGGATCAGTTGTAGCTCTTTTTGATAAGTAAGAGTGTCGAACCCAACGAGGAGCAGAAGGAAATGACATGTGGTTTTCAGCAAGGTAATGTCTGCAAGTGCTAAAATTGTAAGTAGCAGAGTAGTTTGATATCAAGATAATTGTAACGAGCAAGTAACGATAATAGTAGCAAAAGTGCAGTGAGGTAGCCCAATCCTTTTGAGGCAAAGGACAGGCCAAAACGGTTTCTTATGATAAGCAAAGCGTCTTGAGAGTACATGGGATTTTCATCTAGTCACTTTCACCATGTTTGCTTGATTTGTGTTCACTACTTTGATAATTTGATATGTGGGTGGATCAGTGCTTAGGTGTTGTATGATTCTTGAACGAACCTCCTACTTATGATTAACCCTCCCTCAAGCATCCACAAATACGAGATAAGTATTAAGGATAAATTCTAACCATAGCATTAAACTTTTGGATGAAATCGATCCCTTACGGAATAGCGCATAAACTGGGGTTTAAGCTTCTGTCACTCTTGCAACCCATCATCTAATTGCTACTCCACAATGCATTCCCTTAAGCCCAAATATGGTGAAGTGTCATGTAGTCGACGTTCACATGACACCACTAAGGGAATCACAACATACATACTATCAAAATATCGAACACATATCAAGTTCACATAATTACTTGCAACATGATTTCTCCCGTGACCTCAAGAACAAAAGTAACTACTCACAAATGATAATCATGCTCAAGATTAGAGGGGTATTAAATAGCATATTGGATCTGAACATATAATCTTCCACCAAATAAACCATATAGTAATCAACTACAGGATGTAATCAACACTACTAGTCACCCACAAGCACCAATCTATAGTTCCGCTAACAAGATTGAACACAAGAGATGAACTAGGGTTTGAGAGGAGATAGTGTTGCTGAACATGTTGATGGAGATTGCCCTCCCCGAGATGGAAGAGTTGTTGGTGATGATGATGATGATGATTTCCCCCTCCGGGAGGGAGGTTCCTCTGATGGAATCGCTCCGCTAGAGGGCAAAAGTGCTCCTGCCCAAGTTCTGCCTCGATACAGCGGAGCTCCGTCCCGAAAGTCCTCCCTTTTTTTCTAGGTGAAAATGACTTATACACCAGAAGATGGGCACCGGAGGTGGGCCTTGGTGAGCACAACCCACCAGGGCGCGCCTGGGCTCCCTGGCACGCCCAAGTGGGTTGTGCCAACCTGGTGGGCCCCTTTGGTACTTATTTGCCCCAATATTCTTCATATATTCCATAAAAATTCTCCGTGAAGTTTCAACTTGTTTAGAGTTCTGCAGAATAGGTAGCCTAACATAGCTTTTCCAGGTCCAGATTTCTAGCTGCCGGAACGAACCTCTTTGTGTACACCTTGCATATTATGAGAGAAAAGGCATTAGAATTACCCCGAAAAGCATTATTATCAATAAAAACATCATATATAACATTAGGAAAACATGATGCAAAATGGACGTATCAACTCCCTCAAGCTTAGACCTTGCATTTCCTCACGCGAAAAGCGAAATTGAAAAATATGTCCACATGCTTAGAGAGAGAGAGAGGTGTCGATAAAAACAAAATATGGACATAGAAGCATCATGTTTATAACAGCAACAAACCTAAACATAAAACTTTTATCAAAGAACTTTTATCATACACTTCTTATGAATAAGTGACAATTCATCACACTATTGAAGTATAAAGCAAAAACTTTGTTAAAAACCAACAAACTATGTTCTCAGTCAACTTTGCAACTACAATTCATCATATTTTTAGGAAGGGTTGTCATAGCCCTAGAATTTGATTGCAATTAGTTTCATAAGCATCCTGCATCATGTCTAAATTTCTGAAACTTGAATTGAGGAAAGTGGAAGCCTCAAAAACTTAAATAAAAAAGGGCAAGAACCCTTAAGCTTGCATTTAGTGAAACCAAAATGGCCTTCATTAATGTTTGATAATTTTGGCAAGGCTTTGTATCCAAACCAAAAATATTGAACATTTTAAGGAATTATTTTGGCACTGAATTTAAATCTTTATTGTATTTGAATTTGGAATTATATTCATAATATATGTGATATATTTTCAATTAACTTTGAAATGTTTTGTGTGCTGTTGGAAAAGTCCATCTAGCAACATAAAATTATTCAAAGGGTTTTGTCACTGTTTTGAAATTCATTTGAATTTGAATCAGTGGCGAAATGATTAAATAAAAAGAAAACAAAACAGAATTATAAAACAGAGTAGAAACTCACCTGACTTACCTGCAGCCCACCTAGCCGGTCGTTACTGTGCAGCCCAGCAGCCCACCTCCCCTGCCAGTTGTCTTCCTCCTCTCGCCAGAAGGCAGAGGGGAAGCAACGCACGGCGCGAGCGCGCCACACCGACATCAGCTTGCCTGCCTGCCCCTCCCCGACGCGTTTGGACGAGCGCCACGCGACCCTCCCCGGCTCTCTCTCACTCTCTCTCGTCCCCATCCCTTCCCCTGGATTTCCCTCTCTCTCACGCCCGAGCGCGTCCATCGTCGCCGCACGCCATAGCCACGGCCATCGGCCACCCCATGCCTCGCAACGCGCTAGGAAGCTCCGCTACTTCGTCCTCGTCCCTCCTTGCTGAGCCACGCAACGAGGAGAGCCCCGAAGCGATGCCCGCAACATCATCTCCAAACACGGCCGGCCGAGATCGTCGCCGCCGTCTCGTCGCCCCTAGGCCTTCCCCGAGCACGCTGACCTTCCCTACGTTTCCGCTGTGAGCTCATGTATCGAACCCCCCCTCTCCCCTTGCTCGATTGCGCCGCGTAGTCATCGTCCCCATCGAGCCTGAGAGCCCTCCACCTCCGGCCATGGCACCGCCATGGTCTGAGCCACCGTAGCCCGCATCCGCGCGCGTCACCATGCTCATCAGCTCCGCAGGAAGCCAAAGCCACCGCCAGTTCCTTTCCCAGTGCACCGCAGCCGCGTCCCCGCACCCGGCCGAACTCCGGCCGCCGCTCCGCCCATCGCCGCCGCTGCTACCCTGCACCCCGGCATCTCCCGCTGCATCCTTTAGATGCGCGCGTGCGCCAGCAACCCATAGCCGCAAACCGCGCTCGAAACCGTCGACCGTAGCTCAAACCCGACGCCTCCGCCGCGCGAAATGGTCGCCGCCGGCCAAACTCCGGCGAGCCGACATGGCAT
Source organism: Triticum urartu (assembly GCF_056163025.1). NCBI lineage: Eukaryota > Viridiplantae > Streptophyta > Magnoliopsida > Poales > Poaceae > Triticum > Triticum urartu. The sequence goes on along the minus strand of NC_141874.1, from coordinate 437,347,174 downwards.
TATCATTAGTGCTAATCCCTGCTAGCTAGACGCGCCACAACCACTGACAGCAGGCCCCGCGGTGAGTCAAACCCCAGTCAACGCGGGATTAGACCCGGTTAACCCCTGTGTTAGTCACAAGTGGACCCCACACGCCAGGTTTGACCCCGGTCAGCTCTGTTGACCTGCTGATGTCGGCATGATGTCATGCTGGCGCAGTATTGATTTTCTGGTTTTAAAATAATCCAGGAAATTTCAGAAAATACCCAAAACTTGTAAAATTCATAGAAATTCAACCGTAACTCCAAATGAAATAATTTATATATGAAAAATTATCAGAAAAATCCAATCTATCCATTTATGATACTTTCATGCATGATCAACCAACTTATACCCACTGTATAAGTGAAAACATGTTAATGGCATTTTAAATGCCAAATATGGAGTTTGCATATGAACCCTTGGTCCATATGGACTTCATTTAAATTGTTGCTAAATGCATTAGTGCAAATCATAACATTATTGCCATGTCACATTCATGCATCATATTGTTGCATTGCATTGATTGTGTTTCCTCTCTGTTGCCGGTGTTTGTCCCCTCTTAGTAGATGACGTTCCGATAAATTGATCGATGACACCGATGAAGAACTATACTATCTTGAGATGTGCCAGGCAAGCAAAACCCCCTTGTTCATTCCAATATAATCCCACTCTCTCTTGCTCCTACTCTTTTTGCTGCATTAGGACAACAGCGATTTAACTGTTACATGCTGCGGTAGCTGAACCCTTTCCTCTACATGACCTGTCATTGCCACAGTAAATAGATGAAACCCACTAGCATGAGTAGGAGTTGCTTGAGCCCTGATGTGCCTACTCATTCATGTTGTTTGTCATGCCTGCTACTGCTTAGAGTTGAGTCAGGTATGATTCATCGGGGATGAATTGGAATGGTGTTGAACATGTCCTACTGTGTGTGAACACGATTTGGTAAAGGTAGCGGTGAGAGGCCATGTAGGAGTACATGGTGGGTTGTCTCATTGCAGCCGTCCTCAGGAACTGAGTTCTGTGTTTGTGATCCATGAATAGTTACTACCACACATTGGGTTCCGGTAACTCGGCCCCTCTCAGCTTATTAATCAACTCGATCTCTGTCCAGGAGTTGCAACTAGTTTCTGGTGTTTGTAGGTAGTGTTAGTAGTCTACCAAGTGGCACCCGGTACAGGTGGGCTTGGGTCAGACTAGGCACAGTGGCACGGTGTACCAAGTGGCACCCGGATGGTGGGCTTGGGAACCCTGCACACATCATTTGGGGCCCTGAGCGACACCCCGGCCGGATCTCCTTACGGATGGAACCCGAATAGGCGATAAACCTGGACTAGAGACTTGTTGGTTAGTCAGGTCTTGGCCGACTCCCTTGCCAGGCTTCCGCTTGAAGGTTGCCGAGATACACGACGTGTACATGGTGGTAAGTGGCGAGAGCGTGTGTGAAGAAGTACACCCCTACAGGGTTATCATTATCTATTCGAATAGCCGGATTCCTCGGATATGGAAACTTGGACCCCTTGCATAGTTCATAGACAAGCGAAAGTGGATACTCTAAAATGCGCAAGATAAGTGTGAGTGCTATGGATGGCGTTCTCGCAGGGAGACGGGAGCGGATCCATAGTGGTGTATTGGTATGGTGAATTTGTGGACTTGTGTGCGCCACCTCAAAGAGTTACTTGCAGTCGTAGTTCAGGATAGCCATCGAGTCAAAGCTGGCCTGCTGCAGTTAAACTCCACCACCCCCTTTGTTGATACCGATGCATATGTAGTTAGTTCTGATGTAAGTCTTGTTGGGTACATTTGTACTCATGTTTGCTTATTTTATGTTTTGCAGAGAGACTTCAGTCCCGCTAGTAGTTCCGCTTGGACTTCGACGTTTAGCTTGTTACCTCAGCTACGATCTTGTACCTTGGGAGGGTCTTGTAGATAGTCAGGCTTCTCAGCCTTTTTCATTTGTATATGTCTGTACTCATACATGTTAAGCTTCCGCATGTGCTTTGACTTGTATGCTCTGAATGTTGGGTCATGAGACCCATGTTTGTAATATCTCGCTCTTCGGAGCCTAATGAATAAATACTTGAGTCGTAGAGTTATGTTGTGATGCCATGTTGTATTTACACATATCGAGCATATTGTGTGTATGATTGAAATGCTTGGTATGTGTGGGATCCGACAACCTAGTTGTTTATCCTTGGTAGCCTCTCTTATGGGGAAATGTAGTCTTGTGCTTCCATGAGCCATAGTAGTCCGCTACAGCCCGGTTCACCGGAGTCCTGCTAGCCCAGCACTACTGCTCAGGACACTTGACTGGCCGGCATGTGTTTCACTTCGTTCATGTGTCTGTCCCGTCGTGGAAATGTCACGCGGTGACATCCGGAGTCCTGCCTAGCCTGCTACAGCCCGGGTTCCCGGAGTCCTGTTAGCCCAGGGCTATAGCCCGGATTCACATGCTGCTGACCGACATGCTCGATGTGATACATGTATGCCTGTCCCCATAGGTTCGTGCCGCTTTGGGTTCACGACTAGCCATGTCGGCCCGGGTTCTCTGTCATATGGATGCTAGCGACACTATCATATACGTGAGCCAAAAGACGCAAATGGTCCCGGGCCATAGTAAGGGGACACCCGTGGGAATACCGTGCGTGAGGCCGCAAAGCAATATGAGGTGTTACATGCTAGATCAATGTGACTTGGAATCGGGGTCCTGATAGCTTTGGTATCAGAGCCTGACTGCCTGTAGGATTACCAAGCCAAACTAGTCGAAGTCGTGTCTAGAAATGCTTTAGTTATATAAGGGAATTGATTGTGGATGGGAACGTAAGGCTCTTTTTACTCCTTATCCTCATGACCTTCTGATCTGAGTCATCTTATCTTTTCTACGGGGTTAAGAACTAGGCCTCTCTTCTATCTCTCAGGATGACATGTTACGAAACCGTAGTTGCCTAGGATTGTTGAGTTCAAGCCTCAGTTCAGTTCCTACAACCTCCATATGTTCATAGCCGGCCTCAAAACCTTGATATGGTGATATCGAGTGGTTATGCCACCATTTTTGTAGGATGCCTCAAATCATTTTGAGCATTTACAGTCGTTATGCTGTCCGAGTCATTCCAGGTTTCTAAATAATCTGATGCATTTGCCAATCCTTCCTCTGTTCCCGATGTACTTTTGGTCAGAATAAGCACACTAGACAGAGAGTTGAGGTACTTTGCTGCCTCGACATATATGTTGGAGCTATTATTATGACCCTAGGTGTCTTAGAGAGTCACCTAGTAATCTAGCCATGTTTTGCGTTTCCAGTGTGATGATTCTGGCCGTTATTATTGAAAGTATCCTGTGATGCCATTTAGTTAGTAGGCATTCTATTCCTGGGTTTTGAACCCGAGACTCACCCTACTTGCTTCATGTTGATAGTGTTTGCTAGTTCCTTAGGACATTAGTAAACCTTGTGATAGACCTCGAGGTTCGTGGTACATCATTCTTCCAGTACCATGAACCAATATGGCAGAAGTTCTTGAACCAAAGATCACGACCAGAGCTCTTGATGAGTTCTCGATTCTATATTGTGACTCTGCCAGTTCTACCCTTCTGCATGGGTTATCCGGAAGAATTATGTTGAACTCGTTCGACATGCTAATCTATGCATCTACAACTCAGAAAGATATATGTTCCTTTGAGTTGTCCCTCTTTAGCTGTTATCTGACCTTCGTCTGTCAATTGTTGATCAAGAGTAATTGTGCATCCGTGTTATCGATGCTTATTATTCTTGTGGTCCGTCAAGCCATCCTATTCCAGAATGAATAGGAGAAACAAACTCCAGAACTTCATCCATATCTAGGATTGGGTCAAAACAATTGTATTCCGCAGATCAAAATGCCAATCCAGCTTTTGCTTTGCTCTACCTTGGAGTGTTACCATCTTTATGTCAGGAGTGTCATGAGAATTGCACCACCTCTTATGAATTCTTGATGCAGTAATACTTCTTGCCATCATTGTTCATTCCTCGGTTCCGTGTTATTGTAACCGGAGTGCCGACAAGTGTACTGTGATGTGCGAAATCAATACTCCTAGCAACTCCGTTGCTTGGTAGTTAATGGACAATACTCTCATTCTTAGCGTGTTGGTTATTGAATCATCATCCTAAGATTGATCGTGCTACCTAGTCCTTATTTCCGGTGCACTCTTCATTCTTTGTGTTAGGATTGAATCCCTTGCTCTTATGATCATGTCGTCTTGCCTTGAGAAGCAGGATTGTTCCCGAGCTTAATAACATATCGGTGGTTCATGATTTTCCGAATGTCTTCTCAGAAGTGTTACCAGGTTGTCACCTGACCGCTATGTTGAGTTCGTGATCAAGTTGGTTTTCTTATAAACCACCCTTCTCCAAGAACCTGTGTAGGATATCCCTAAGCTAGTTGGTTGAGCTAGAGAACAACTTGGAGAGTTGGAAGATGAAATCTTGTCCCGCTTAGTTCATCTCCAAAGGGATATCCTTGTGTTGTGTGTGTGTGTTGAAGAAACATGATATCTTCATCGATTGGTCCTCATGATTAGTTGTTGGATCTATCTGTCTTGTCAAAACTTTGACTTGAGTATGGGCTATCCTCAAGTCAAATCAGAACCAATGATGTTCGTAATGTTGTCTTACTCGTGGTTCATCCCTCGAGCATACACTATTACATCTTTTGGTCTGACCAATGCTATCACCATGTTCACATGATGGTGGATGTCCAGTGATATGGAAATTCTGATGAGTTGCTATTGGGTCCATCAGAAGCATCTTGTCTCCCCCATGATTCGTGTTAAACATTAAGCTAGTGTTGCAAACTTTGTAAACAATGCCTTCATGTTCTGTTCATGAAGCATATGTTTGGATGAAAGAAGTGACTTCCTCTCATTCATGTGCATTCGATGCAAGTTGCCGCCGTGAATTTGAGAGAGTTAGTTTTGCTTCCTTTGGAATCGTCCCAAGTCAGTCATGCATGTGCAAAGTATACTATGGTTTGGTATATTAATTACCTCCACTCCATATGAATTACGTAGCCCACCAAGCCACTGATTGACATGTTCTAGGTAAAGAAGTCTAATTTAAGTGCACAGGACTTCGATATCCTTGATGATGGTTCCCAACCAGGACTCGGTAGTGTTTCATTGTAATACCACCATGTGGTCATGCTTGTCTGGGATAGCGTGTTCACGTGTGTTTAGCAGAACCAGCTCATGTTTTGGAGCTTACTACCTAGTCCATTTCCTGAGAATCTCGCAATGTCATCTCGTCGATTTTTGTTGCAAACTTTCATTGTCTTTCTAGACTTGATGAGTCTGGGATATCGTGTTACCAACCAGATCTGAATCTCGGGCAGATATGATGGTTGGAATTTTTCCAGGATCTATGATGTAGGCCCCGACAAGGCTGATGTTCTGGCCGACCCACCTAGCCGGAAGGTCTATCATTGTAGTAACTTGATTGAGTTATTTGTCCATCTTCTCCATGAGGATTTAGTGCAACTTATTCTAGGAGTTGTTCCTTGGGGGTTCTTGTGATCTTAGTTTCTTCAGTTATTCTATAACTACTCAAAAGTGGAATCACTTTGAGTTTTTCTCCAGTTACTAGAATCATTCCCAGCATTTGCATTTTGTTCCCAGATTGCACCCGCCTTTGTGCCATTTTACTATGGTCTGCCTTCTCAGTAATTTTTAATTTAGGATCATCCTCAAAAGTGGGCTTACCCTAGACCCTATCCTTTTTCGATGATAAGAAGAAATCATCCATTGTGTTGTCTTCAACAAGGTAGTCCACATCATCCATTCTAGTATGAGTATGCCATTTCTTCAAGCTCCTTCACAAGATCATTTGTGATTGCCTCAGGATGGTGAGAAGGGTTTCAATGATCTCTGAATCAAAAGTAATTCTTTTTGCCACTTAAGGGAATATTTCTGCGAGTCACCTTCTTTAAGATGTCCCGTTATGGTATCATGGCAATTATCTCCTCGCTACTTTGAAACCATGCACCATCATCTTAAGCGTGGAATTGTTGCCTACCAAATTTGAACCTTTATCATCCGCTTCTTTCCATCACCCCTGATGTGTGTTTCGTGTCTCCGCTCAAGAGATGTTTTATATCTCACTCCATGAGTTGATCTTGAGTGCTCGATCCTCGAGGAGATCGATTCATGTAGAATTTCTTTCTGCCGTCATCATGCTGGATGAAGATCCCGAAAGCAAAGACGTTAAGATCAAGATGATGTAATGAATCAACATCCTCGGGAAGGGCAGTTGGATCGAGAAGACTGCGATAGTTTTGCGACCCCCCTTCCTTCTTACCTCATGTCTCGAATCTCGTGCCAAGATTCTTGTTTAGTGGGGGTGAGTTGTCACAGCCCTAGAATTTGATTGCAATTAGTTTCATAAGCATCCTGCATCATGTCTAAATTTCTGAAACTTGAATTGAGGAAACTGGAAGCCTCAAAAACTTAAATAAAAAAGGGCAAGAACCCTTAAGCTTGCATTCAGTGAAACCAAAATGGCCTTCATTAATGTTTGATAATTTTGGCAAGGGTTTGTATCCAAACCAAAAATATTGAACATTTTTAAGGAATTATTTTGGCACTGAATTTAAATCATTATTGTATTTGAATTTGGAATTATATTCATAATATATGGGATATATTTTCAATTAACTTTGAAATGTTTTATGTGCTGTTAGAAAAGTCCATCTAGCAACATAAAATTATTCAAAGGGTTTTGTCACTGTTTTGAAATTCTTTTGAATTTGAATCAGTGGCGAAATGATTAAATAAAAAGAAAACAAAACAGAATTATAAAACAGAGTAGAAACTCACCTGACTTACCTGCAGCCCACCTAGCCGGCCGTTACTGTGCAGCCTAGCAGCCCACCTCCCCTGCCAGTTGTCTTCCTCCTCTCGCCAGAAGGCAGAGGGGAAGCAATGCACGGCGCGAGCGCGCCACGCCGACAGCAGCTTGCCTGCCTGCCCCTCCCCAACGCGTCTGGACGAGCGCCACGCGACCCTCCCCGGCTCTCTCTCACTCTCTCTCGTCCCCAGCCCTTCCCCTGGATTTCCCTCTCTCTCACGCCCAAGCGCGTCCATTGTCGCCGCACGCCATAGCCATGGACACTGGCCACCCCACGCCTCGCCAACGCGCTAGGAAGCTCCGCTACTTCATCCTCGTCCCTCCTTGCTGAGCCACGCGACGAGGAGAGCCCCGGAGCGACGCCCGCAACATCATCTCCAACCACGGCCGGCCGAGATCGCCGCCGCCGTCTCGTCGCCCTAGGCCTTCCCCGAGCACGCTGACCTTCCCTACGTCTCCGCTGTGAGCTCACGTACCGAACCCCCCTCTCCCCTTGCTCGATTGCGCCGCGTAGTCGTCGTCCCCATCGAGCCCGAGAGCCCTCCGCCACCAGCCAGGGCGCCGCCGTGGTCTGAGCCACCGTAGCCCGCATCCGCGCGCGTCACCATGCTCATCAGCTCCGCAGGAAGCCAAAGCCACCGCCAGTTCCTTTCCCAGTGCACCGTAGCCGCGTCCCCGCACCCGGCCGAACTCCGGCCGCCGCTCCGCCCGTCGCCACCACCGCTACCCTGCACCCCGGCAACTCCCGCTGCCTCCTTTAGATGCGCGTGTGCGCCAGCAACACATAGCCGCAAACCGCGCTCGAAACCGTCGACCGTAGCTCAAACCCGACGCCCTCCGCTGCGTGAAATGGTCGCCGCCGGCGAAACTTCGGAGAGCCGACGTGGCACTATCATTAGTGCTAATCCCTGCCAGCTAGACGCCCCACAGCCACTGATAGCAGGCCCCGCGGTGAGTCAAACCCTAGTCAACGCGGGATTAGACCCGGTTAACCCCTGTGTTAGTGACAAGTGGACCCCACACGCCAGGTTTGACCCCGGTCAGCTCTGTTGACCTACTGACATCGGCATGATGTCATGCTGGCGCAATATTGATTTTCTGGTTTTAAAATAATCTAGGAAATTTCAGAAAATACCCAAAACTTGTAAAATTCATAGAAATTCAACCGTAACTCCAAATGAAATAATTTATATATGAAAAATTATCACAAAATCCAATCTATCCATTTATGATACTTTCATGCATGATCAACCAACTTATACCCACTGTATAGTGAAAACATGTTAATGGCATTTTAAATGCTAAATATGGAGTTTGCATATGAACCCTTGGTCCATATGGACTTCATTTAAATTGTTGCTAGATGCATTAGTGCAAATCATCACATTATTGCCATGTCACATTCATGCATCATATTGTGGCATTGCATTGATTGTGTTTCCTCTCTGTTGCCGGTGTTTGTCCCCTCTCAGTAGATGACGTTCCGATAAATTGATCGATGACACCGATGAAGAACTATACTATCTTCAGAAGTGCCAGGCAAGCAAAAACCCCTTGTTCATTCCAATATAATCCCATTCTCTCTCGCTCCTGCTCTTTTTTACTACATTAGGACAACAGCGAGTCAACTGTTACATGCTGCGGTAGCTGAACCCTTTCCTCTGCATGACCTGTCATTGCCACAGTAAATAGATGAAACCCACTAGCATGAGTAGGAGTTGCTTGAGCCCTGATGTGCCTACTCATTCATGTTGTTTGTCATGCTTGCTACTGCTTAGAGTTGAGTCAGGTCTGATTCATCGGGGATGAATTGCAATGGTGTTGAACATGTCCTACTGTGTGTGAGCTAAGTGTGTGAACACGATTTGGTGAAGGTAGCGGTGAGAGGCCATGTAGGAGTACATGGTGGGTTGTCTCATTGCAGCCGTCCTCACGAACTAAGTTCTATGTTTGTGATCCATGAACAGTTACTACCACACATTGGGTTCCGGTAACTCGGCCCCTCTCAGCTTATTAATCAACTCGATCTCTGTCCACGAGTTGCAACTAGTTTCTGGTGTTTGTAGGTAGTGTTAGTAGTCTACCAAGTGGCACCCGATACAGGTGGGCTTGGGTCAGACTAGGCATAGTGGCACGGTGTACCAAGTGGCACCCGGATGGTGGGCTTGGGAACCCTGCACACATCGTTTGGGGCCGTGAGCGACACCCCGGCCGGATCTCCTTGCAGATGGAACCCGAATAGGCGATAAACCTGGACTAGAGACTTGTTGGTTAGTCAGGTCGTGGCCGACTCCCTCGCCAGGCTTCCGCTTGAAGGTTACCGAGATACACGACGTGTACGTGGTGGTAAGTGGTGAGAGCGTGTGTGAAGAAGTACACCCCTACAGGGTTATCATTATCTATTCGAATAGCCGGATTCCTCGGATATGGAAACTTCGACCCCTTGCATAGTTCATAGACAAGCAAAAGTGGATACTCTAAAATGCGCAAGATAAGTGTGAGTGCTATGGATGGCGTTCTCGCAGGGAGACGGGAGCGGATCCATAGTGGTGTATTGGTATGGTGAATTTGTGGACTCTTGTGCGCCACCTCAAAGAGTTACTTGCAGTAGAAGTTCAGGATAGCCACCGAGTCAAAGCTGGCCTGCTGCAGTTAAACTCCACCACCCCCTTTGTTGATACTGATGCATATGTAGTTAGTTCTGATGTAAGTCTTGCTGGGTACATTTGTACTCACGTTTGCTTATTTTATGTTTTGCAGAGAGACTTCAGTCCCTCTAGTAGTTCCGCTTGGACTTCGACGTTTAGCTTGTTACCTCAGCTATGATCTTGTACCTTGGGAGGGTCTTGTAGACAGTCAGGCTTCTCAGCCTTTTTCATTTGTAGATGTATGTACTCATACATGTTAAGCTTCCGCATGTGCTTTGACTTGTATGCTCTGAATTTTGGGTCATGAGACCCATGTTTGTAATATCTCGCTCTTCGGAGCCTAATGAATAAATACTTGAGTCGTAGAGTTATGTTGTGATGCCATGTTGTATTTACACATATCGAGCATATTGTGTGTATGATTGAAATGCTTGGTATGTGTGGGATCCGACAACCTAGTTGTTTATCCTTGGTAGCCTCTCTTATGGGGAAATGTAGTCTTGTGCTTCCATGAGCCATAGTAGTCCGCTACAGCCCGGTTCACCGGAGTCCTGCTAGCCCAGCACTACTGCTCAGGACACTTGACTGGCCGGCATGTGTTTCACTTCGTTCATGTGTCTGTCCCTTCGGGGAAATGTCACGCGGTGACATCCGGAGACCTGCCTAGCCTGCTACAGCCTAGGTTCCCAGAGTCCTGTTAGCCCAGGGTTGGTGCTACTTTGGGTTCACGACTAGCCATGTCGGCCCGGGTTCTCTGTCATATGGATGCTAGCGACACTATCATATACGTGAGCCAAAAGACGCAAACGGTCCCAGGCCATAGTAAGGCGACACCCGTGGGAATACCGTGCGTGAGGCCGCAAAGCAATATGAGGTGTTACATGCTAGATCGATGTGACTTGGAATCGGGGTCCTGACAAGGGTCATGTATCGGAGCCTTTAGGCAAGTCCACATACTCAACCATCATATAGTCTTCTATGATTTCTAACACTCACCGCGTACACATGAGCAAAACATTTCAACCGGACACATAGAAGGATAGGGGCTTATAGTTTCACCTCCCAACGTATTCACCTCAAGGGTGATGTCAACAATAATAACTCATGCTATCTATATTCAACTGGACATATGTGCCTAGATCTTTCATCACCACATGATGCTTGCCAACGGAGAAAAATAAAAGGAATATAGGGAAAACTTTGACTCTTTGCATAAAAGTAAATGATAGGCCCTTCATAGAGGGAAGTAGAGGTTGCCCTGCGCTTATTTGTTTGTATGCTCAACCCCTTAATGCAAAAGAACGTCACGTTGCATTTCCCCTTGTGATAGCGACCTTTATTATGTAGTCAATCACTTTTATTCTTCAACATCACAAGTTCGTGCAATGCTCAATTTTCTCTTACACTAAATGATCTCACACTTTTAGAAGCAATTTTTATTGCCTTATTGCACCGATGACAACTTACTTGAAGGATCTGACTCAATCCTTAGGTAGGTATGGTGGACACTTGAAAATAAGATTTGGGTTTAAGGGTTTTTGGATGCACAAGTAGTATCTCTACTTAGTGCAGAATTTTTGGCTAGCAAAGATAGGGCAAGCACCACATGTTAAAGGATCTATGACAATATGACTTCTATGTGAATATAAACAAACATGAATCATTAGGTTGTCTTCCTTGTCCAACATCAACAATTTTGGCATATAATATTATGATGAGGGCTCACAATCACAAAAGATTCCTAGGATAGTGTATTTATATGTGAATCTTCTCTTCCCTTGTTAATTCTTTCATGAGTTGCATCATTGACTAATGCTATGTTTGTCAATCTCTAATAAAATTTTATACTTATACTTTTCCTTATGTGGTGTCATCACCTACCATAAGATTAATGTATTATCTTTTTCATTTATTTCCTTTCTTTTAATTGCAACATGAAAATAAAGAAAGCAAAAACTCAAACTAAACTTTATTATATATCTCGCACATGATTACAAGGATAGATCACTAAGCAAACTCTCGAAAAGAAATGATCAAACTAAACTTTTATTCATCTAAAGCGAAAGATCGAACTAAAATAAGTAAAGGAAAAAAGATAGTGGGGATGATACGATATCGGGGCACCTCCCCCAAGCTTGGCGGAAGCCAAGGGGAGTGCCCATACCCGATACTCAATTTCTTTTGGTGATGAAGAAGAAGGTGGTGGTGGTGTAGTATTCTCCAATATAACCATGAGTAGACCTTTCAAACCTTGGATCTCCCGAAGGGCTTGATTAAGTAACTCACTGTTTTTCTTCACTTCAACCATTATGTGCTTATTTTCCGGGCCCCGGGGATTTATTCCTGCACTATTTTCTCTTAGGCGAGATATGTCCTAGTTGGATGGTATGTGCCTACGAGGAGTATTCTCGAACCCATAGTTATGAATCAAATTGCGAAAATTGTTATGATGTAACCTGTGTAAAGGCCTTCTTGGTGGAGTTTCTTCTTACACTTCGAGGCTCTCTTGATTATTTGACTGTATCATAGCTTGATGAGGATTCAGATGAATGGAGATGCTAGCTAATGTCCCTCTCTCAGAAGCTGGAGAGTGAACCCCAAAAGGAGTTTCCTCTTCTTCCTCCATAGCAACTTCTTCAACTTCCTCTCTCCTTAGATCCTCCAGAAACACCCCTGCGTCTTCTTCTCCGTTGTTGGAGGGTGAGGAAGACATGATGCCCAACTCAAGAGATCTGACCGAAAACAGTCAGAAAAGAGAACATATGATTTTTCCGCGATACGGTTGTCAACAGGTTCGGGGGGGTATATAAAGATTTTTTTATCTTGGGAAACAAGAAAACTGTAGAAAAACAGAGTCCAGAAGGTACCCTAGGTGGTCACAACCCACCTAGGCACGCCTGGCAAGGCACCAGGGTACGCTTCCTGGAAGTTTTCCAAAACTGATAAAAATATTTTTGCGGATTTTTCGGAGTCCATTTACTTACCCTATCACGTACCTCCTTATTTTCATGATTCTGGAATGTTCCGAAATGACTCTTTTATGTGTTCTTCGAGTGTCATAGTTTGGATAATACTACTTTCAACATTAATGGGCGTACTTGAGATATAATGTTTTATTTGTTTCCCATTAACAACCTTCGGGTTAATACCTTCAGCATTATTTATTTTGATGGCTCTAGACTGATAAACCTCCTCGAAAACATAGGGGCCTTTCCATTTTGAGAGGAGTTTTCCTGCAAAGAATTTGAAATGAGAGTTGTACAAAAGAACATATTCTCCTACTTTAAACTCACGCTTTTGTATTCTCTTATCATGCCATCTTTTTACTTTTTCTTTAAACAACTTGGCATTTTCATAAACTTGGGTTCTCCATTCATCTAATGAGCTAATATCAAATACCCTCTTTTCATCGGCAAGTTTGAAATCATAGTTGAGTTCTTTGATTGCCCAATATGCTTTATGTTCTAACTCAAGAGGCAAATGAAAAGCTTTTGCATAAACCATTTTATAAGGAGACATACCCATAGGATTTTTATATGTTGTTCTATAAGCCCAAAGTGCATCATCTAATTTCTTAGACCAATTCTTCCTGGAACTATTGATAGTCTTTTGCAAAATTAATTTTATTTCTCTATTGCTAAGTTCAACTTGACCACTAGACTGAGGATGATAAGGTGATGCAATTCTATGGTTAACATCATACTTGGCAAGCATTTTATGGAAAGCACTATGAATAAAGTGTGAACCACCATCAGTCATTAAATATCGAGGGACTCCAAACCTTGGGAAAATAACTTCCTTAAGCATTTTAATAGAGGTGTTGTGATCAGCACTACTGGTTGGAATAGCTTCGACCCATTTAGTAACATAATCAACAACAACGAAAATATGTGTATACCCATTAGAGGAAGGAAAAGGTCCCATGTAATCAAATCCCTAATGAAATGGTTCAACAGCAAGTGAATAATTCATAGGCATTTCTTGGCGCTTACCGATATTACCTATTCTTTGGCATTCATCACAAGATAAGACGAACTTACGGGCATCCTTGAAGAGAGTAGGCCAATAAAATCCAGATTGCAATACCTTGTGAGCAGTTCTATCTCCAGCATGATGCCCTCCATAAGCTTCGGAGTGACATTTCCATAGGATTTGTCCCTGTTCATGCTCAGGTACACAACGTCTAATAATACCATCTACTCCTTCTTTATAAAGATGTGGGTCATCCCAAAAGTAGTGTCTTAAATCATATAAGAATTTTTTATTTTGTTGATATGTAAAACTAGGTGGTAAATATTTAGCAACAATGTAATTAGCATAGTTCGCATACCAAGGAGTGTTGTGAGCAACATTTATTGCAGCTAACTGCTTATCAGGAAAACTATCATCAATAGGTAGTGGGTCATCACGCACATTTTCAAGCCTAGACAAGTTATCAGCTACGAGGTTCTCAGCTCATTTTTTATCCTTGTTATGTAAATCAAATTCTTGTAGCAAGAGAACCCATCGAATAAGTCTAGGTTTAGCATATTTCTTTTCCATAAGATATTTAATAGCAGCATGATCGGTGTGAACAATTACTTTTGAATCAACAATGTAAGGTCTAAATTTATCACAAGCAAACACCATTGCTAAGAATTCTTTTTCAGTAGTGGCATAATTTCGTTGAGCACTGTCTAGAGTTTTACTAGCATAATGAATAACATTCAATTTCTTATCAACGCTTTGTCCTAGAACAACACCAACATCAGAATCACTAGCATCACACCTAGTTTCAAAAGGCAAGTTCCAATCAAGTGGTTGAACAATAGGAGAAGAAATTAAGGCTTTATTGAGTGTTTCAAAGGCTTCTAAACAATCATCATCAAAAACAAAAGGAATATCCTTTTGCAAAAGATTCATAAGAGGCCTAGAAATTTTAGAAAAGTCTTTGATAAATCTCCTATAGAAACCAGCATAACCTAGGAAGCTACAAATACCTTTGATATCTTTAGGACATGGCATTTTCTCAATTGCATCTACCTTAGCTTTGTCCACTTCAATACCTCTTTCAGAAATTTTATGACCCAAGACAATGCCTTCATTAACCATAAAGTGGCACTTTTTCCCAATTCAAGCTAAGATTTGTTTGTTCACATCTTTGCAAAACTCGGTCAAGATTGCTTAAACAATAATCAAAAGACTTCCCATAAACAGAGAAATCATCCATGAAAACCTCAACAATCTTTTCAAAAAGTCAAAGAATATAGCAGTCATACATTTTTGAAAGGTAGAAGGTGCATTGCATAAACCAAAAGGCATACGTCTATAAGCATAAGTTCCAAAGGGACAAGTAAAAGTGGTCTTTTCTTGATCAGGATGAGAAACAGGTATTTGTGAAAAATCAGAATATCCATCAAGGAAGCAAAAATGTGTGTGCTTAGATAATCTTTCTAGCATTTGATCAATAAAAGGCAGAGGGTAATGATATTTTCTAGTTGCTTTGTTTCATTTTCTAAAATCAATTACCATTCTATAATATGTAACAATTCTTTGTGGAATAAGTTCATTCTTATCATTAGGAACAATAGTAATACCTCCCTTTTTAGGGACACAATGAACAGGACTTGCCCATCTACTATCAGCTATAGGATAGATAATACCTGCTTCCAGAAGTTTTAATATTTCCGTTCTTACCACTTCTTTCATCTTCGAATTTAACCGACGTTGGTGATCAACAATGGGTTTAGCATCAGGTTCCATATTAATTTTGTGCTGACATAGAGTGGGACTAATGCCCTTTAAATCATCAAGAGTATATCCAATAGCAGCTCGGTGCTTCCTTAGAACTTTCAATAATCTTTCTTCTTCATGTTCTGAAAGGTTAGTACTAATAATAATTGGATATATCTTCTTTTCATCAAGATAAGCATATTTCAAAGTGTCTGGCAATTGTTTTAATTCAAACACATGATCACCTTTATGTGGAGGAGGACCTCCTAGAGTTTCAATAGGCGAATTGTGTTTAAGCAGAGGACGTTGTTCAAAGAAAATCTTATCTATTTCATTTCTTTCATGCATATGTCAATCATTTTCATGGTCAAGCAAATATTGTTCTAGTGTATCAGTAGGAGGCACAACAATAGAAGAAAGACCAATTAATTCATCCTTACTAGGCAATTCTTTTTCATGAAGTTTTCTGCTAAACTTCAAAAAATTAATCTCATGAGACTCATCACCAAAACTAACACTGACAGTTTGTTTCTCATGGTCTATTCTAGAATTAACGGTGTTCAAGAATGGTCTACCAAAGATAATGGGACATAAGTCATCTTGTGGGGAACCAAGAACAAGAAAATCAGTAGGGTATTTTATTTTCGCACACAAGACTTCAACATCTCTAACAATCCCAATTGGTGATATAGTGTCTCTATTAGCAAGTTTGATAGTAACATCTATGTCTTCTATCTCTGTGGGTGCTATGTCATTCATAATTTATTGATATAAGGAATAAGGAATAGCACTCACACTAGCACCTATGTCACATAAACCATGATAACAGTGATCTCATATTTTAATTGAGACAACGGGCATGTCAACAACAGGTCTATGTTTATCCTTTTTATCAGGTTTGGCAATTCTAGCAGCTTCTTCATAGAAGTAAATAACATGCCCATCTACATTTTCTTCCAAGAGATCTTTAACCATAGCAATACTAGGTTCTAATTTAATTTGTTCATTAGGTTTAGGTGTTCTAATATTGCTTTTGTTGACCACAGTTGAAACTTTAGCATGTTCCTTTATCCTAACAGTGAAAGGTGGTTTCTCAACATAAGTAGTAGGAACAACTAGGTCTATGTTATATTGGAGAATACTATCTCAAAGTCAAGTCCATATTTAGTGCTAAACTTTTGAACAGCATCAGTATTCATCAAAGATTTAACACAATCATAATTAAGTTTCATACCTGACTCTTTACGTTCATCGAGTTCCCAATCTTCAAAATTGCATTTAATTCTTTACAAAAGAGCCCACCGGAATTCAATAGTCTTCTTCATAAAAGAACCAACACAAGAAGTATCAAGCATGGTTTGATCATTACGAGAAAGCCGAGCATAAAAATTCTAGATAATAATTTCTCTTGAGAGCTCATGATTGGGGCATGAGTGTAACATTGACTTCAGCCTCCCCCAAGCTAGAGTGATACTTTCTCCTTCACGAGGCCAAAAATTATATATATAATTCCGATCATGATTTACTAGATGCATTGGATAAATTTTTTGATGGAGCTCCAATTTCAAATGATTCCAATTCCAAGATCCAATATCATCGCATAGCCTATACCATGCTAATGCTTTTCCCTTCAAAAATAAAAGGAAAACCTTTTTCATAATTTCATCTCCGGGTAAACCGGCAAGCTTGAACAATCCACAAATTTGTTCTACATATATCAAGTGCATATCAGGATGTAAGGTGCCATCTCCTGCATAAGGATTAGCTAGCAGTTGTTCTATCATACCTGAAGGAATTTCATATTCAATATTTTCAGTAGGTGCAGTAGGTTGAGGGGTAGCTAATTTTGGTTCTGGCCGAGGTGAAGATACCCCGAACAAACCCCTCAAAGGATTGTTTTCCATAGTAACAAGTGACAATAAATTTCAGCACACTATATAAATGTTTCCTTACCAAAATCCACTTACCAAAGGCGCTTCACTCCCTGGCAACGATGCTAGAAAATAGCCTTGATGACCCACAAGTATAGGGGATCAATTGTATCTCTTTTCTATAAGTAAGAGTGTCGAACCCAACGAGGAGTAGAAGGAAATGACAAGTGGCTTTCAGCAAGGTAATGTCTGCAAGTGCTGGAATTGTAAGTAGCAGAGTAGTTTGATAGCAAGGTAATTTGTAACGAGCAAGTAATGATAGTAGTAACAAAAGTGCAGCAAGGTAGACCAATCCTTTTGAGGCAGAGGACGGGCCAAAATGGTTTCTTATGATAAGCAAAGCGTTCTTGAGGGTACACGGGATTTTCATCTAGTCACTTTCACCATGTTTGTTTGATTTGTGTTCGGTATTTTGATAATTTGATATGTGTGTGGACCGGTGCTTAGGTGTTGTTCTTACTTGAACAAACCTCCTACTTATGATTAACTCTCCCGCAAGCATCTGCAACTACGATAAAAGTATTAAGAATAAATTCTAACCATAGCATTAAACTTTTGGATCCAATCGGTCCCTTAGGAAATAGCGCATAAACTGGGGTTTAAGCTTTTGTCACTCTCGCAACCCATCATCTAATTGCTACTCCACAATGCATTCCCTTAGGCCGAAATATGGTGAAGTGTCATGTAGTCGACGCTCACATGACACCACTAAGGGAATCACAACATACATACTATCAAAATATCAAGCACATATCAAGTTCACATGATTACTTGCAACATGATTTCTCCCGTGACCTCAAGAACAAAAGTAACTACTTACAAATGATAATCATGCTCAAGATCAGAGGGGTATTAAATAGCATATTGGATCTGAACATATAATCTTCCACCAAATAAACCATATAGTAATCAACACTACTAGTCACCCACAAGCACCAATCTATAGTTTCGGTAACAAGATTGAACACAAGAGATGAAATAGGGTTTGAGAGGAGATGGTGTTGTTTGAAGATGTTGATGGATATTTCCCTCTCGAAGATGGTAGAGTTGTTGGTGATGATGATGACGATGATTTCCCCCTCCGGAAGCGAAGTTCCCCTGGCTGAATCACTCAACGAAGGGCAAAAGTGCCCCTGCCCAAGTTCTGTATTGATATGAAGGAGCTCCGTCCCGAAAGTCCTCCCTTTGTTTTTTCTAGGTCAAAATGACTTATATACTAGAAGATGGGCACTGGAGGTGGGCCTGGGTGAGCACAGCACACCAAGGCGCGCCTGGGCTCCCTGGCGCGCCCAGGTGGGTTGTGCCCACCTAGTGGGCCCCCTCTGGTACTTATTTTCTCCAATATTCTTCATATATTCCATAAAAATTCTCCGTGAATTTTCAGCTTGTTTGGAGTTGTGCAGAATAGGTAGCCTGATGTAGCTTTTCTAGGTCCAGATTTCCAGCTCCCGGAATTCTCCCTCTTTGTGGATACCTTGCATATTATGAGGGAAAAGGCATTAGAATTACTCCAAAAAGCATTATTATGGATAAAAACATCATAAATAATATTAGGAAAACATGGTGTAAAATGGACATATCAATCTTCTTCTCCAAGAATACCTACCTCTTTTCCCCCAAGCTCCATTCTTACTCCAAAGCTCATTTTCGCCCAATCTCTCTCCCTAGCCAATCAAACTTGTTGATTTTCTAGGAATTGGTTGAGAAGGCCCAGATCTACACTTCCACCAAGAGAAATTTGATTCCCCCAACTAATCCCTTGCGGATCTTGTTACTCTTGGGTGTTTTAGCACCCTAGACGGTGGAGGTCACCTCGGAGCCATGTTCCATTGTGGTGAAGCTCCGTAGTATCGTTGGGACCTCCAATCAAGTCGTGGAGATAGCCCCAACCTTGTTTGTAAAGGTTTGGTCGCCGCCTTCAACGCACTACTAGTGGAATCGCTGCATCTCACATTGTGTGAGGACGTGAGGAGATTACGGTGGCCCTAGTGGCTTCTTGGGGAGCATTGTGCCTCCACGCCGCTCCAACGGAGACGTACTTCCCCCAGAGGGAAGGAACTTCGGTAACACATCCTCGTCTCCTCCGGCTCCACTTGTGGTTATCTCTTCCCTTTACTTTGTGCAAGCTATTATTTGTGTTGTATCCTTTGCTTGCAATTGTTGTTGTTGTTGTTTGCATCATATAGCTTGTTCACCTAGTTGCACTTCTAGACAACCTATTTGTTGCTAAACCTAATTTTTTAGAAAAGCTAAAATTTGGTAGTTGCCTAATCACCCCCTCTAGTCAACCATATCGATCCTTTCAATAGTAATATGATAGTTTTGATGATAGTGGTAGCAACAATAGTAACGGTAACAATGATAGCAATGATTTTGTAGCAAGTGAAACAGTAACATCAACAATAGTAACTTAGCAAGAAAAATATGAAGGAAATTCGTAGGTATTGGATCAATTGATTTGTTGGATGATATTCATCATATAACAGTCATAACCTAGGGCAATACAAAACTAGCTCCAGTTCATAAATATAGTGTAGGCATGTATTCCGTAAATAGTCATACGAGCTTATGGAAAGAACTTGCATGACATCTTTTGTCCTACCCTCCCGTGGCAGCGGGGTCTGTCGTGGTTCTAACTCTGACAGTGATGTAGGGGGGTAAAAATGGAGAGGCTAGATCTCAGCTATTGGTAAGTTGTAAACACACCAAGATGTATGAGTTCAGGCCCTTCGCGGAGGAAGTAACAGCCCTACGTCTCGGTGCCCGGAGGCGGTCGATTGGATTACTGGCGCGTGAATAACAGGGGTGCGAACCCTTCATACTGAGGAGGGGGTGGCTTATATAGAGTCCGCCGGCCCCCTCTTGCCCTCAGTAATGCAGGGTTTAAGGTACATTTAAGGTTGGGCGTTACTGGTAATGCCCCTAATAAAGTGCTATGATGACCATAAAGACTACTCAACAGCTGACCGTTTGCCTGCGGAGTGACTGTAGGTCTCCTCGCGGTCGAGTGGTTGGCTTCGTGGTCGAGTGATAGCTTTCTGGTCGAGTGTCTTGAGTCCGTCGAGTGGGATACCTTTAAGTCGATTAAAAGGTGACTTCTCCTAGGGATGTCCTAGGGTAGGACTCTTTGGTCAGGTCCGTGTCCCCACCCTAGGTACATGTCTTCATCATTAGCCACCGAATGGATCGAGGTTAGAGTGGGGAAAGAGTTGGAGATCTTTCCGACTGGTTCTTCGGGCTACGTGAGCGCCTCGTTTTGGGTCAATCGTCACAGATGACGTTGCCAACCTTTTTCAGTCGCCTTGATCCATTCTAGGCCTTCCGTCGAGTGAATTTCTTTGCTTGTGACATACCGAGCGCCGGCGCGATCGGGGTCTTCTGTTTTGACAAGTTGTTTTGTGGCCCGCGGATGTCGCGGGATTCGGATTTTGGGAAGCACGCGGGACGGGAGCGGCCGCAGTAATCGGAAGCGATAAAGCGGAAGCCCCTCGATCCCCGCGTCGCCTTTTTCGCCACGTATTGCGCGCGCGCCTGCTGCGGGATTTGACTGGATAGCCTGGGCCTACCAGGCGACCACCGAGATGTACTCGACGCCCAACGGGGCTCAGGAGCCAACTGAGGAAGGGGAGGCGAGCGGAGGTGAGAGTGGGGACGACCAAGGCGAGTGGGAGTCCAACGGTGAAGGAGAGGGAGACGACGACGTCGACTCCAGCGAAGAGGAGGAGGAGGAGGAGGAGGAGGTCGAACCCCCTCGCCCAGAGGGGCGGTCCAAGCACGCACACGACCCAGCGCGGGAACGTGGTAAGGCGACTGCTTCTGTTGGGCAGTCGTCGAAACGCCCTCGGACCTGTTCTCCTACGCCGATTGGGAAGGTTCCCAAGAACCCACGCATGACGCTGTCCAAGCCGCCCAAGGCTCTGCCCAAGATGAAGATAGCTGTCCCTACCATTTCCGGGTAATAATAAAACTTGCTTTCCTTTGTCGACCATGGACAGATCCTTGGTCGATTCATTGAGCCAACTGATTGACTTTCGAGATTTGCAGCGCTACTACTTCTGAGGTCTCCGCCAAGGACGGTGACCAAGAGATGGAGGATGCTGTTACCTCTAAACCTGGTACGGTTACTGATGTTCTGCTTTGAGTCGACTGATCATTTATTGCAACCCTGGTCGATTGAACCTTTCCTTTGTAGCCCCTCCTCATGTTATCGACCTCCCGGATGACGATGACAACGGTCCGTTGAGAGTGAGGAGGCACAAGAGGACGTCGGCTGACAAGACCCCCCAATCCGCTCCGGCGTCCGAGGCCGAGGCTCGGGATGGTGGTGACATCACTCGGGCTTCAGTGACCTTCGCCGTTCCTCTGGTGAGTGCGCGGCCCTCGTCGTCGACTGCGGATCCGTCTTCACTTTTTGCCACATACCCCGTCCCTGAGGACCAAGCGGCTGCTGCAAAGGAGGCTATACGCCAGGCGGGGATCATGATGGAGCAAGTGAAGATGGCTCGGGAGGCCAGCCAAGCAGCCTATGACGCGAGTTCGGCTCTTCAGAGCAACGTCCAGGTCAGTCGACTCAACACTTGGTCTGTTATGATATGCTGTTTGGAGAGTCTCTTTTCCAAAGATCTTTGTATCTATACACCCACTGGGTGTGTCTGCCAATCCTTGGACAAGTGGGGGCACGCTAAGTGCACCCACTGGGTGTAGTCCCCGAGACTACGGTGGACTGCTGGCAGTCGACTGTAGTCTTTACATTGTGTTGCTGTAGTTGTATTTCTTCACTCGGTTTGGTCGGGCCAGGTCGAGTGGAACTTTTGGTCAAACCAGTGGGGGCACGCTGAGTGCACCCACTGGGTGTAGTCCCCGAGACTACTGTCGAATGTTTTTGATTCGGCTGTGGTCTTAGAAACATCGTCATTGTCCCTTAGTTACTCGGAAGCAACTTATCTTGGACGTCTGTCGACTGATTTTGCTTTTACAGAAATCTTGCGAACTCATAGCTCGCTATACTGAGTTGGAGAAGCAGAAGATTCAACTGAACCTTGATCTGGAGCTGGCCAGAACGGAGCTGCAGAAGGTCAGAGACGGCGCCACAGGTAAGACGGCTTTGTCGATTGGTTAGTCTTTGGGCTTGAGTACCCTTTTGTTATTTTTGATTCAATCATCATTTCTTCGCAGATAAACTGAACGAAGCTCTGGCGAAGAAGGATCAGGACTTGGTTGCTGCCCGTAAGGAGGCTGATGACAAGACCGCTCTGGCCGCACAAAAGCTGGCTTCGGTCGACCACTTAGAAGAAGAGAATACCAAGCTGAAGACCGCTCTGAATGAAGCCAACAGGGAGTGTTCACGCTGGAAGAAGGAGAACCTCACCCTGAGTGAGAAGCTGGAAGGCATCGCTCGCAGGAGGGACGACCTAGAGAGCTACTTGGGGAGCCTCGCCAAGAAGTTGTACCTTAAGCTTGAAGGTGCACATTCAGTTCCGACTAGTTTTTGTGTCGACTCAGTCTATGAAAATTGACTTATCCTTGGATCGTGTATGCAGAACTTTGCCAGAATTTTGAAGAGGAGACCGGTCGAGTGGAGCCAAGCTTGGACCCTGTTAACTCTCTTGTGAAAGACGAGGCTGGAGTCTCGTACTGCCAGCGTCATTGACTATCTGGCTCGGCTGAAAGTGGCGATGTCGCGGATCGACACATCACTCTGGCCTGGGACGACGCTTCAGAACGACCTTGAGTCTCTGATGGCTCGACTTAACGAAGTCCCAAGTCGAGTGGCGGAATGGAAGAAATCTTCTGCTAGAAGTGGTGCTGACGTCGCTCTGTCTCTGGTCCGCGTCCATTGCAAGGAGGCGCGAGAAGAAAAGCTGGCGGCCATCCAAGTTGCCAATACTAGGAAGCACAGCTTTCAAGACTTCATGGAGACTTTCATCGCTGCTGCCACCCGTATTGCCGACGGGATCGACTTGGATGAGTTCGTCGCCCCTTCCAGTCCTCCTCCTGAGGAGTAAAAAACTTTGAATTTACCTTGGAATGCCAAGTGGATTTGTAACCGTTTAAACTCTGCTGAGCCGAGGGCTCGAGTACTTTGAGGTCTGGGACCTTTTAGGCTTTTTCTGAACTAGATTTCTCGTTGGATATCTTCACAGTTTGATTCGTCGAGTGGAACTGGATCTTCACTCGGAATAATCTTGTATTTGCGACGCAGCTCCGAGGGAGAAGGTAGCGGTCGATTCGCGAATTGGGCTGCATCCTGTACTTAGGCGAGCGTCGTGCTGCAGCTAAGCCCCCGAGCGGGAGGTTTGCTCTCCACTCGGTAGGATTTTTAAACACTTAGGCGAGCACTGACTGCAGCTAAGTCTCTTAGTGGGAGAACTTAGGCGAGTCCTGGACTGCAGCTAAGCCCCCGAGTGGGAGGTTTGTTCCCCACTCGGTAGGATTTTTAAACACTTAGGCGAGCACTGACTGCAGCTAAGTCTCTTAGTGGGAGAACTTAGGCGAGTCCTGGGCTGCAGCTAAGCCCCCAAGTGGGAGGTTTGCTCTCCACACGGTGGGATTTTTTGAACACTTAGGCGAGTGCTGGGCTGCAGCTAAGTCCCCGAGTGGGAAGTTTGCTCTCCACTCGGTGGGATTTTTAAACACTTAGGCGAGCGCTGGGCTGCAGCTAAGTCCCCGAGTGGGAAGTTTGCTCTCCACTCGGTAGGATTTTTTAAACACTTAGGCGAGCACTGACTGCAGCTAAGTCTCTTAGTGGGAGAACTTAGGCGAGTCCTGGACTGTAGCTAAGCCCCCGAGTGGGAGGTTTGCTCTCCACTCGGTAGGATTTTTTAAACACTTAGGCGAGCACTGACTGCAGCTAAGTCTCTTAGTGGGAGAACTTAGGCGAGTCCTGGACTGCAGCTAAGCCCCCGAGTGGGAGGTTTGCTCTCCACTCGGTAGGATTTTTTAAACACTTAGGCGAGCACTGACTGCAGCTAAGTCTCTTAGTGGGAGAACTTAGGCGAGTCCTGGACTGCAGCTAAGCCCCCGAGTGGGAGGTTTGCTCTCCACTCGTTAGGATTTTTTCAAACTTAGGCGAAACGGATTCGCAGCTAAGTCACCCACTGGGGGATTTCGTATGTAAAAAGTGACAACAATTACTGGAACACTCTTGCGTTTGATAAAAATGAACTGTAGAAATTTTTCTTATTACATCTCTGCCAAGGGAGAACTCAAGTGTAAAAGGGGCGGAGTAGTTCCGCATTCCAAGCTTGTGGATCGTCGATCTGGTGATCAACATTGTAGAGGTGATATGCTCCGTTGTGAAGGACTCTGGTAACGATGAAGGGGCCTTCCCAAGTAGGAGCATGCTTGTGTGGTTTCTGTTGATCCACTCGGAGGACCAAATCTCCTTCTTGGAAGGCTCGACTCTTCACATTCCTGGCGTGGAATCGATGCAAGTCTTGCTGATAGATGGTCGATCTGATCATGGACATCTCCCTCTCTTCTTCTAGGAGGTGGACTGCGTCTTGCCGGGCCTGTTCTGCTTCATCTTCGGTGTAAAGCTCGACTCGGGGCGTGTTGTGAAGAAGATCACTTGGCAGAACCGCTTCGGCTCCATAAACCAGAAAGAATGGAGTTCTTCCAGTCGACCGGTTAGGGGTGGTCCTCAATCCCCACAGAACTGACGGAAGCTCGTCGACCCAAGCACCTGCCGCGTGCTTGAGATCACGCATCAGCCGAGGCTTCAGTCCTTTGAGAATCAGACTGTTTGCTCTTTCAGCTTGTCCATTCGACTGAGGATGCGCGACCGACGCGTAGTCGACTCGTGTGCCTTGAGAGGCGCAAAAAGCTCTGAACTTGTCTGAATCGAAGTTTGACCCATTGTCAGTGATGATGCTATGCGGGACCCCATACCTGAATATCAACTCTCTAATGAAACTGATAGCAGTGCTAGCATCAAGATTTTTGATAGGCTTGGCTTCAATCCATTTGGTGAACTTGTCGACTGCCACAAGAACATGCGTGAATCCGCTCCTGCCTGTTCTCAGTGGACCAACCATGTCCAGTCCCCAGACAGCAAAGGGCCAGACGAGTGGAAGGGTCTTCAGGGCTGATGCAGGCTTGTGTGACATGTTGGAGTAGAACTGGCAGCCTCCACACTTGTCGACTATCTCTTTCGCCATCTCATTTGCTCTAGGACAGAGTTGAGGACAAAGTTACTCGAGTGGGATACCTTCGAGTCGAGGAAAAGGTGACTTTTCCTAGGGGTGTCCTAGGGTAAGACTCTTTGGTCAGGTCCGTGTCCCTACCCTAGGTACATGTCTTCATCATTAGCCCCCGAATGGATCGAGGTTATGGTGGGGAAAGAGTTGGAGATCTTTCCAACTGGTTCTTCGGGCT
Organism: Triticum urartu; assembly: GCF_056163025.1. Taxonomy (NCBI): domain Eukaryota; kingdom Viridiplantae; phylum Streptophyta; class Magnoliopsida; order Poales; family Poaceae; genus Triticum; species Triticum urartu. The sequence continues at coordinate 437,321,612 of NC_141874.1, read as the reverse complement.
ACGTGAGCGCCTTGTTTTGGGTCAATCGTCACGGATGACGTTGCCAACCTTTTTCAGTCGCCTTGATCCATTCCAGGCCTTTCGTCGAGTGAATTTCTTTGTTTGTGACATACCGAGCGCCGGCGCGATCGGGGTCTTCTGTTTTGACAAGTCGTTTTTGTGGCCCGCGGATGTCGCGGGATTCGGATTTTGGGAACCGCGCGAGACGGGAGCAGCCGCAGTAATTGGAAGCGATAAAGCGGAAGCTCCTCGATCCCCACGTCGCCTTTTTCGCCATGTACTGCGTGCGTTTGATGCGGGATTTGACTGGATAGCCTGGGCCTACCAGTCAGCCACTCGGAAGCGGTCCGTTATAAATCGCCGGCTCGGGGTTTCCAAGCAGTGCGCTCTCTTCTCCTCCTTTCCTCCACCTCTCTCCCTTCACAAGTCCTTTCGCCACCTCCGTTCCCGCCCCAGCGCAGCAGGCCCGTGCGAGACTTCACCGGCGACGATGACGAAGAGCAAGGCCTCCGCTCTGGAGCGCTCGAAGAAGGCGGCAGCAGCGGGGAAAGGGAAGAGGTCAGCTCGGGGCGGATCTTCCTCCAGGACCGCTCTGCCCAAAGGTTGGATCCAGGGCGACTGGATGCCGTCGGTGCTTCGGCAAGAGGATCTCGACGACATGGTTGAGGGGGGAGTCATTCCCCACGAAGCTGCGCGTCTTCCGGGGGGAGAGATCGAACCTCAACCCCGCGACGGTGAGTGCGTGCTCCTAGCCACCCACATCGACTGAGGGTTTTCTCTGCCGCCCCATCCTTTCTTCCGGAGTTTCCTGAATTTCTTCGGCGCAGCTCCACCACTTCACTCCCAATTCCATTGTCTACCTTGCTTCTTTCATCTCCATGTGTGAGGCTTTCTTGGGTTGTCGACCCCATTGGGGACTCTTCAAACACATCTTTACCTGCCGTTCTCAATCGGTCAAGAAGGCTAAGTCGAGTGACGAGAGGACGCAGGTGATCCAGCTGTGCAGGGGCCTGGCGATCCAGACGAGGGGGAAGAGTTGTTTTCCATCTATCACCTTCCCGGAGTTGGTCCATGGCTGGCAGTCGACCTGGTTCTACTGCAAGAACGAGGCGACCCCCGGATAGTCGACTGGTCTTCCTCCTTTTTCCCTCGACTGAGCCGAGAAGCCTGCCTCTCTGAAAGTCGCGCCGGAGGAAAAGGCCCAAGTCAAGGTGCTGGCAGGTCGAGTGGTTGAGCTTGTCTGCGAGGGCGTGACTGGTATGGACCTGCTGGAGGTCTTTCTTCAAAGGCGCATCCAACCGCTCCAGGCCCGCGACCACCCGATGTGGCTGTATTCGGGTCTTGACGACACCACTCGGGTCCACCCAGAGGAGGTCACCGACGAGATGGTGGAGGGATGGCTATCGAGCATCACGGGGAACAAAGACAACCCCCGAGGAGCCAGGAGGGTAACCCCACTCGACAACTCGTATGAGGTGGACCAGGTATGTCTTTATGCTCCCGACTGATATCTTGTCTTCTGTATTGGTCTCTTTTGAATAAGTCGATTGACTTTCGTCTTGTCTATTGTTTTCCAGGCGACCACCGAGATGTACTCGACGCCCAACGGGGCACATGGGTCGACTGAGGAAGGGGAGGCGAGCGGAGGCGAGAGCGGGGACGACCAAGGCGAGTGGGAGTCCGACGGTGAGGGAGAGGGAGGCGACGACATCTTCTCCAGCGAAGGGGAGGGGGAGGAGGTTGAACCCCCCCGTCCGGAGGGGCGATCTAAGCTCACCCACGATCCAGCGCGGGAACGTGGCAAGGCGACTGCTCCTGTTGGACAGTCGTCGAAACGCCCTCGGACTTCTTCTCCTCCGCCGACTGGGAGGGCTCCCAAGCATCCACGAGCGACGCCATCCAAGCCGCCCAAGGCTCTGCCCAAGATGAAGATAGCTGTTCCTACCATTTCCGGGTAATAATAAGACTTGCTTTCCTTTGTCGGCCGTGGACGGATCCTTGGTCGATTCACTGAGCCAACTGATTGACTTTCGAGATTTGCAGCGGTGCTACTTCTGAGGTCTCCGCCAGGAACGACGACCGAGAGATGGAGGACGCTGTTACCTCCAACCCTGGTACGAATGCTGACCTCCTGCCTTTGAGTCGACTGAACCTTTATCGCGACTCTGGTCGATTGAATGTTTTCCTTGTAGCTCCTCCTCATGTTATCGACCTCCCGGACGATGAAGACAACGAACCGTTGAGAGTGAGGAGGCACAAGAGGGCGTCGACTGACAAGACCCCCCACCAATCCGCTCCGGCGTCCGAGGCCGAGGCTCGGGATGGTGGTGACACCACTCGGGCTTCAGTGACCTTCGCCGTTCCTCTAGCGAGTGCGCGGCCCTCATCATCGACTGCGGATCCGTCTTCGCTTTTTGCCACATACCCCGTCCCTGAGGACCAAGCGGCTGCTGCAAAGGAGGCTATATGCCAGGCGGGGATCATGATGGAGCAAGTGAAGATGGCTCGGGAGGCCAGCCAAGCAGCCTATGACGCGAGTTCGGCTCTTCAGAGCAACGTCCAGGTCAGTCGACTCAACACTTGGTCTGTTATGATATGCTGTTTGGAGAGTCTCTTTTCCGAAGATCTTTGTATCTGTACACCCACTGGGTGTGTCTGCCAATCCTTGGACAAGTGGGGGCACGCTAAGTGCACCCACTGGGTGTAGTCCCCGAGACTACGGTGGACTGCTGGCAGTCGACTGTAGTCTTTACATTGTGTCGCTGTAGCTGTATTTCTTCACTCGGTTTGGTCGGGCCAGGTCGAGTGGAACTGCCCGGTCGACTGCGGGCAGTTGACTTTTTCTCTCTTTTTTTAAACCAGTGGGGGCACGCTGAGTGCACCCACTGGGTGTAGTCCCCGAGACTACTGTCGAATGTTTTTGATTCGACTGTGGTCTTAGAAACGTCATCATTGTCTCTGAGTTACTCGGAAGCAACTTATCTTGGACGTTTGTCGACTGATTTTTCTTTTTGCAGAAATCTTGCGAACTTGTAGCTCGCTATACTGAGTTGGAGAATCAGCAGATCTAGCTCAACCTTAACTTGCAGCTTGCTCAGGAGAATTTGAAGAAGGTGCAAGAAGAGGCAAAAGGTATGGCTGGTGAGGTTCTCCATTCTTAACAGGTGGCTTTTCTTTCCTGTCCATTCTTGATGTTGGTTCCACTCGACGCGCCGCAGATAAACTGGAGGAGGCTCTGAAGAAGAAGGATCAAGACCTTGCAGAAGCACTGAAGGAGGCCTCGAGCAAAACGAAGCTCGCAGAAGAGAAGCTGGCTTCAGTCGAGACTCTTGAAGAGGAGAACTCCAGACTGAAAGCTGCTCTTGAGACAGCTAATCGAGATGCTAGTCGACTGAAGAAGGAGAAGATGGCTCTGCACGACAAGGCGGGCGAGCTGGCGGGGAAGGCGAAAGATCTGGAGGCTTATCTCGGAGGGCTCGCCAAGAAGCTGTTCGTCATGCTCGAAGGTAATTATTCCCACCTGACTGTCTTGTAGTTGCCGAGCCCACGTATGGCCACTATCTTATTCTTGAATCGTGTTCGCAGAATTCTGCCAGAACTTCGAAGAGGAAACCGGTCGAGTGGAGCCAGGCTTGGATCCCGCCAATTCTCTCGTGAAGGACGAGGCTGCCATGAACGTGCTCCGACTAGAGTCTCGTACTGCCAGCGTCATTGACTATCTGGCTCGGCTGAAAGTGGCGATGTCGCGGATCGACACATCACTCTGGCCTGGGACGATGCTTCAGAACGACCTTGAGTCTCTGATGGCTCGACTTAACGAAGTCCCAGGTCGAGTGGCGGAATGGAAGAAATCTTCTGCTAGATGTGGTGTTGACGTCGCTCTGTCTCTGGTCCGCATCCATTGCAAGGAGGCGCGAGAAGAAAAGCTAGCGGCCATCCAAGTTGCCAATACTAGGAAGCATAGCTTTCAAGACTTCATGGAGACTTTCATCGCTACTGCCACCCGTATTGCCGACGGGATCGACTTGGATGAGTTCATCGCCCCTTCCAGTCCTCCTCCTGAGGAGTGAAAAACTTTAAATTTACCTCGGAATGCCGAGTGGATTTGTAACCGTTAAACTCTGCCTTAAATTTGCCTCGGGATGCCGAGTGGACTTGTAACAGTTAAACTTTGCCGAGCCGCGGGCTCGAGTACTTTGAGGTCTGGGACCTTTTAGGCTTTATCCGAAATCGATTTCTCGTTGGGCATCTTCATGGTTTGATTCGTCGAGTGGAACTTGATCTTCACTCGGAATGACCTTGTATTTGCGGCGCAATTCCAAAGGGGGAGTTAGCAGTCGACTCGCGGATTGGGTCGAGTCTTGAACTTAGGCGAACACTGGGCTGCAGCTAAGCCCCCGAGTGGGAGGTTTGCTCTCCACTTGGTAGGATTTTTAAACACTTAGGCGAGTGCCGGACTGCAGCTAAGTCTCTAAGTGAGAGAATTTAGGCGAGTGCTAGACTGCAGCTAAGCCCCCGAGTGGGAGGATCGCTCTCCACTCGGTAGGATTTTTTCAAACTTAGGCGAGTGCCGGACTGCAGCTAAGTCTCTAAGTGAGAGAACTTAGGAGAGTGCTGGACTGCAGCTAAGCCCCCGAGTGGGAGGTTTGCTCTCCACCCGGTAGGATTTTTAAACACTTAGGAGAGCACTAGGCTGCAGCTAAGCCCCCGAGTGGGAGGTTTTCTCTCCACTTGGTAGGATTTTTAAACACTTAGGCGAGCACTGGGCTGCAGCTAAGCCCCCGAGTGGGAGGTTTGCTCTTCACTCGGTAGGATTTTTTCAAACTTAGGCGAGTGCCGGACTGCGGCTAAGTCTCTAAGTGAGAGAACTTAGGCGAGTGCTGGACTGCAGCTAAGCCCCCGGGTGGGAGGTTTGCTCTCCACTCGGTAGGATTTTTTCAAACTTAGGCGAGTGCCGGACTGCAGCTAAGTCTCTAAGTGAGAGAACTTAGGCGAGTGCTGGACTGCAGCTAAGCCCCCGAGTGGGAGGATAGCTCTCCACTCGATAGGATTTTTTAAACACTTAGGCGAGCACTGGGCTGCAGCTAAGCCCCCGGGTGAGAGGTTTGTTCTCCACTCGGTAGGATTTTTTCAAACTTAGGCGAAACGGATTCGCAGCTAAGTCACCCACTTGGGGATTTCGTATGTAAACAAAAGTGACAACAATTAATGGAACACTCTTGCCTTTGATAAAAACGAACTGCAGGAACTTTTCTTATTACATCTCGTCCAAGGGAGAGCTCAAGTGTAAAAGGGGCGGAGTAGTTCCGCATTCCAAGCTCGTGGCTCGTCGATCTGGCGATCAACATTGTAGAGGTGATACGCTCCATTGTGGAGGACTCTGGTGATGATGAAGGGGCCTTCCCAAGTAGGAGCAAGCTTGTGTGGTTTCTGTTGATCCACTCGGAGGACCAGATCTCCTTCTTGGAAGGCTTGACTCTTCACATTCCGAGCGTGGAATCGACGCAAGTCTTGCTGATAAATGGTCGATCTGATCATGGCCATCTCCCTCTCTTCTTCTAGGAGGTCGACTGGGTCTTGCCGGGCCTATTCTGCTTCATCTTCGGTGTAAAGCTCGACTCGGGGCGCGTTGTGAAGAAGATCACTTGGCAGAACCGCTTCGGCTCCGTAAACCAGAAAGAATGGAGTTCTTCCAGTCGACCGGTTAGGGGTGGTCCTCAATCCCCACAGAACTGATGGAAGCTCGTCGACCCAAGCACCTGCCGCGTGCTTGAGATCACGCATCAGTCGAGGCTTTAGTCCTTTGAGAATCAGACCATTTGCTCTTTCGGCTTGTCCATTCGACTGGGGATGGGCGACCGATGCATAGTCGACTCAAGTGCCTTGAGAGGCGCAAAAAGCTCTGAACTTGTCCGAATCGAAGTTTGACCCATTGTCAGTGATGATGCTATGCGGGACTCCATATCTGAATGTTAGCCCTCTGACGAAACTGATAGCAGTGCAAGCATCAAGATTCTTGATAGGCTTAGCTTCAATCCATTTGGTAAACTTGTCGACTGCCACAAGCACATGAGTGAAACCACTTCTGCCTGTTCTCAGCGGACCGACCATGTCTAGTCCACAAACAGCAAAGGGCCAGACGAGTGGAATGGTCTTCAGGGCTGATGCAGGCTTGTGTGACATGTTGGAGTAGAACTGGCACCCTCCACACTTGTCGACTATCTGTGTTGCCATCTCATTTGCTCTAGGCCAGTAGAATCCCGCTCGGTATGCTTTAGCCACAATGGTCCGAGAGGACGCATGGTGGCCACAGGTCCCCGAGTGGATATCATCAAGGATCATCCGACCTTCTTCTGGTGTTATGCACTTCCGACCGATTCCAGTCGCGCTTTCTCTATACAACTGCCCCTTTATGACTGTGAAGGCCTTGGATCGGCGGACGATCTGTCGAGCCTCTTCCTCGTCCTCTAGGAGCTCTTTCCTTAGGATATACGCGATGTACGGTATCGTCCAGTCGGGAGTGATTGCCAAGACTTCCATGATCAGGTCGACCACAGCAGGAACTTCGACTTCAGTCGGATCTGTGGCACTTTTCGGTTGTGGGGCTTCTTCTGTGAAAGGATCCTCCTGGACTGACGGCGAGCGGATGTGCTCCAAAAACACATTGCTGGGAATGGCTTCTCTCTTGGAGTCTATCTTTGCCAGATCATCAGCTGCTTGATTTTTGAGTCGGGGGATGTGATGAAGCTCTAACCCCTCGAATTTCTTTTCTAGCTTTCTCACTGCATTGCAATAACCAGTCATAGCCGGACTTCTAACGTCCCACTCCTTCATCACCTGATTAACCACCAAATCTGAGTCACCATAGACCATGAGGCGACGGACACCGAGTGAAATGGCCATGCGCAACCCATACAGAAGTGCTTCATACTCTGCTTCATTGTTGGAGGAATCGAAGTGAATCTGGAGAACGTATCTGAGCTTATCTCCTCGGGGGGAGACTAGAACTACCCCAGCACCGGAACCATTCAGCATCTTAGATCCATCGAAGAACATGGTCCAGTGCTCCGAGTGAACTTGAGTCGGAAGCTGCTCTTCAATCCACTCGGCGATGAAATCTGCGATTGCTTGGGACTTAATAGCCTTCTTTGCTTCAAACTTGATATCTAAGGGAAGGAGTTCAATCGCCCACTTGGCCACTCGACCAGTTGCATCTCTGTTATGCAGAATCTCTGATAGTGGGGCATCGCTGACGACTGTAATGGAGTGGTCAGAGAAGTAATGTGCAACCTTCTTCATGGTCATGTAAATCCCATATACAAGCTTCTGGTAGTGAGGGTATCTTTGTTTTGAAGGGGTCAAAACTTCAGACAGATAATAGACTGGGCGCTGAACTATGAAGGCCTTTCCTTCTTCTTCCCGCTCGACCGTGAGTACTATACTGACAACTTGTCCCGTGGCCGCAATGTACAGCAGCAGAGGCTCTTTGCTGATTGGGGCAGCAAGCACCAGCTGGGTGGAGAGCCGAGCTTTGAGTTTTGCAAACGCTGCGTCAGCTTTTGGAGTCCACTCGAACTTGTCAGACTTCTTCATCAGTCGGTAAAGAGGCAACTCTTTCTCACTGAGTCGAGAAATGAATCGACTAAGAGCGGCCAAGCAACCTGTGAGCTTCTGGACATTGTGTATACGCACGGGGCGCTTCATCCGGAGTATGGTGCCAACTTTCTCGGGGTTAGCGTCGATTCCTCGTTCGAAAACGAGAAAACCGAGTAACTTTCCACCTGGAACTCCGAATGTGCACTTTGATGGATTGAGCTTGATATCATATCTCCCGAGGTTAGCAAAGGTTTCAGCAAGGCCAGTCAGTAGGTCGGAACCTTTCCGTGACTTAACCACAACATCGTCCATGTATGCTTCTACGTTCCGGCTGATCTGAGTGAGCAAACACTTCTGAATCATCCTCGTGAATGTGGCTCCAGCGTTCTTGAGGCCGAAGGGCATGGTGACATAACAGAAGCACCCAAATGGGGTGATGAAAGCCGTTTTGAGCTCGTCAGGTCCATACAGACGGATCTGATGGTACCCTGAATAAGCATCTAGAAAAGACAAACGCTCACATCCCGCGGTCGAGTCCACTATCTGGTCGATGCGGGGGAGAGGGAAATGATCTTTCGGGCAGGCCTGATTGATATGTTTGAAATCAATGCACATGCGAAGTGACTTGTCCTTCTTGGGGACCATGACGACATTAGCGAGCCACTCGGAGTGGTAAATCTCTTGGATGAACTCCGCTGCTAAGAGCTGAGCCACCTCCTCGCCAATGGCTTTCCTCTTCTGGACTGCGGACTGTCAAAGATGTTCTTTCACAGGCTTGAACTTCGGGTCGACTCGCAGACGGTGCTCAGCCAGCCCCCTGGGAACTCCAGGCATGTCAGAAGGCTTCCATGCGAAGACGTCCCAGTTCTCACGGAGGAACTGGATGAGCGCTTCTCCCTACTTGGAGTCGAGCGTCGTCGAGATGTGAGTCAGAGCAGCGTCGGGGTCGGTCGGGTGAATGTGAGCTGTCTTTGTTTCACCGGACGACTGAAAAGCTGACTCTGAAGCAGGCTTCTTGGCCCGTAGCAATTCACTCGGATCGGCTGTCTTTTGGTACTCTTGCAGCTCGACCACTGCCATCTGAGCATCTGCAATCTTTGAGCCTTTCTGAAAGCACTCTTCTGCCTTCTTCCGATTGCCTGTAACAGTGATTACCCCTTTAGGGCCAGGCATCTTCAGTTTGAGGTACACGTAACATGGTCGAGCCATGAAGCGCGCGTAAGCTGGCCTGCCCAAATTGGCATGATAGGCACTTTGGAAGTCCACAACCTCGAATGTCAACTTTTCCTTGCGGTAATTCTTTGAATCACCGAAAACCACATCAAGAGCAATCTGGCCGAGTGATTCGGCTTTCTTGCCAGGAATGACTCCGTGGAAGCTCATGTTAGTCGACAAGTGTGGAGGCTGCCAGTTCTACTCCAACATGTCACACAAGCCTGCATCAGCCCTGAAGACCATTCCACTCGTCTGGCCCTTTGCTGTCTGGGGACTGGACATGGTTGGTCCACTGAGAACAGGCAGGAGCGGATTCACGCATGTTCTTGTGGCAGTCGACAAGTTCACCAAATGGATTGAAGCCAAGCCTATCAAAAATCTTGATGCTAGCACTGCTATCGGTTTCATTAGAGAGTTGATATTCAGGTATGGGGTCCCGCATAGCATCATCACTGACAATGGGTCAAACTTCGATTCAGACAAGTTCAGAGCTTTTTGCGCCTCTCAAGGCACACGAGTCGACTACGCGTCGGTCGCGCATCCTCAGTCGAATGGACAAGCTGAAAGAGCAAATGGTCTGATTCTCAAAGGACTGAAGCCTCGGCTGATGCGTGATCTCAAGCACGCGGCAGGTTCTTGGGTCGACGAGCTTCCGTCAGTTCTGTGGGGATTGAGGACCACCCCTAACCGGTCGACTGGAAGAACTCCATTCTTTCTGGTTTATGGAGCCGAAGCGGTTCTGCCAAGTGATCTTCTTCACAACGCGCCCCGAGTCGAGCTTTACACCGAAGATGAAGCAGAACAGGCCCGGCAAGACGCAGTCGACCTCCTAGAAGAAGAGAGGGAGATGTCCATGATCAGATCGACCATCTATCAGCAAGACTTGCATCGATTCCACGCCCGGAATGTGAAGAGTCGAGCCTTCCAAGAAGGAGATTTGGTCCTCCCAGTGGATCAACAGAAACCACACAAGCTTGCTACTACTTGGGAAGGCCCCTTCATCATTACCAGAGTCCTTCAGAACGGAGCATATCACCTCTACAATGTTGATCACCAGATCGACGATCCACGAGCTTGGAATGCGGAACTACTCCGCCCCTTTTACACTTGAGTTCTCCCTTGGCAGAGATGTAATAAGAAAAATTTCTACAGTTCATTTTTATCAAAGGCAAGAGTGTTCCAGTAATTGTTGTCACTTTTTACATACGAAATCCCCCAGTGGGTGACTTAGCTGCGAATCCGTTTCGCCTAAGTTTGAAAAAATCCTACCGAGTGGAGAGCAAACCTCCCACTCGGGGGCTTAGCTGCAGTCCAGGACTCGCCTAAGTTCTCCCACTAAGAGACTTAGCTGCAGTCAGTGCTCGCCTAATTGTTTAAAAAATCCTATCGAGTGGGAGAACTGACTGTAGCTAAGTCTCTTAGTGGGAGAACTTAGGCGAGTCCTGGACTGCAGCTAAGCCCCCGAGTGGGAGGTTTGCTCTCCACTCGGTAGGATTTTTTCAAACTTAGGCGAAACGGATTCGCAGCTAAGTCACCCACTGGGGGATTTCGTATGTAAAAAGTGACAACAATTACTGGAACACTCTTGCCTTTGATAAAAATGAACTGTAGAAATTTTTATTATTACATCTCTGCCAAGGGAGAACTCAAGTGTAAAAGGGGCGAAGTAGTTCCGCATTCCAAGCTCGTGGATCGTCGATCTGGTGATCAACATTGTAGAGGTGATATGCTCCGTTGTGAAGGACTCTGGTAATGATGAAGGGGCCTTCCCAAGTAGGAGCAAGCTTGTGTGGTTTCTGTTGATCCACTCGGAGGACCAAATCTCCTTCTTGGAAGGCTCGACTCTTCACATTCCGGGCGTGGAATCGATGCAAGTCTTGCTGATAGATGGTCGATCTGATCATGGACATCTCCCTCTCTTCTTCTAGGAGGTCGACTGCGTCTTGTCGGGCCTGTTCTGCTTCATCTTCGGTGTAAAGCTCGACTCGGGGCGCGTTGTGAAGAAGATCACTTGGCAGAACCGCTTCGGCTCCATAAACCAGAAAGAATGGAGTTCTTCCAGTCGACCGGTTAGGGGTGGTCCTCAATCCCCACAGAACTGACGGAAGCTCGTCGACCCAAGCACCTGCCGCGTGCTTGAGATCACGCATCAGCCTAGGCTTCAGTCCTTTGAGAATCAGACCATTTGCTCTTTCAGCTTGTCCATTCGACTGAGGATGCGCGACCGACGCGTAGTCGACTCGTGTGCCTTGAGAGGCGCAAAAAGCTCTGAACTTGTCTGAATCGAAGTTTGACCCATTGTCAGTGATGATGCTATGCGGGACCCCATACCTGAATATCGACTCTCTAATGAAACCGATAGCAGTGCTAGCATCAAGATTTTTGATAGGCTTGGCTTCAATCCATTTGGTGAACTTGTCGACTGCCACAAGAACATGCGTGAATCCGCTCCTGCCTGTTCTCAGTGGACCAACCATGTCCAGTCCCCAGACAGCAAAGGGCCAGACGAGTGGAATGGTCTTCAGGGCTGATGCAGGCTTGTGTGACATGTTGGAGTAGAACTGGCAGCCTCCACTGTATTCCTTGTCCTCAACTCTGTCCGACTCTTTTTCCTTGTCTTTGGTCTGTTTGCCCTGAAACTGCTGGATCAGGAGTCGACACTGTCGAGTGGTATGCTTTGGGTAAATGAAATTACCCTCTTCATCTTTCTTGCTGTGGATGTGGCATGGCAGATCCAAAACATCGTTTCCATCTTGATCCTTGACTTTCTTGGGCTTCCAGGGGCCTTTGGGTTTTCCCTTGATGTTTCCCTGGGCTACGGCCAGGGCCTCCCCAGGAGCGGCTGGCTCGGCCTTCCGCTTCTATTTCCGACTGGAGTTTCCTCCGGTTTCTTGGGCGACTGCCTTGAGCTTGCCGCTTCGGAGTCGATCTTCGTCTTCAACATTAGCGTACTTGGTGGCAATCTCCATCATCCGATTCAGAGACATCTCTCCAGTTCGGCCGAACTTCACATTCAACTCTCTGTATTTAACGCCTTCCTTGAAGGCACAAACTGCTTGATGGTCTGGCACATTCTCAACCGAGTGATGCAGCGTGATCCACCTCTGGATGTATTCCCTCAGGGTTTCGTTCGGCTTCTGCACGCAAGACTGCAACTCTGTAAGGCCTGTAGGTCGCTTGCATGTTCCTTCAAAGGTTGTGACAAACACTCGGGAGAGGTCCTCCCAGGTGTAGATGCTGCTGGGTGCCAACTGATTCAGCCACGCCCTGGCTGAGCCCTCTAACATGAGAGGCAAATGCTTCATGGCCACCTCATCGTTGCCGCCGCAAATCTGTACAGCCACTCGGTAATCCTCGAGCCAAGTGTCAGGCTTAGATTCACCAGTGAACTTGCTAACCCCAGTCGCCAGCCTGAAATTGGGAGGAATCACTGCGGCCCTGATGGCTCGACTGAAACACTCTGGCCCTGAAACACGTGCTCTGTTGCTGGCGGGCGCATCTCTATTCTGGCCTTCCCGATGAGCCCTGTTCCTGTCAACCAAGCCTTGAACGAGGACAGACCTCACGTCAAAGCCTGTGTCCCTGGGGTCGACTGGAATCCTCTGCCCGACACTATGAGGGCGTCTGTCATCTTGCCGTCGAGGCGCATATGACCCACTCCTCGGGGGAGGGGTTGGCACTCAACGTCGATCATCACGGTCGAATCGGTGATCATACTGCTCATTCCTCCTGTACTGATCATGCCGGTCGCCACGTCCCTCGCGCCTCGAGGGCGATCTCGGGCTGTGAGCCGACTCGACTATACCCGTTGCGACGGATCGACTGTGGATCCTGTTCCGCAACTGAGAGACAGCAGAATTCTGGTTTCCCGCCGCCCGGAGCAGTGCTCTGATCTGCAACAAGCCTCTGCCCGCCTCCGACTGGGAGGGCTGAATTGATTCTGCTATACGGGCCGCAGCGGCCAAATTCTGAACTGGGTTCGGTATACCTACGGCGGCGGTAAGAGCTGATGCCGACTGGACTCGGGAGCTTGCTGACGTCGACTGGACTCGGGAGCCCGCTGATGCGCTTGCTCGTCGAGTATCTGCTGGAGATTCTCCAGTCGAGTGCGCTCGGCCAGGTTAGCCAAGCGCGCGTCCTCCAAGGCTCGGGCCTCGGTGGTTTCTCCGACAATAGGAGTGTGGAGCGCGTCCATGTTCCGACGGCGAAGCTCCTCTCGTTGTAATGATGTGAGAGGTTCGGGAAGATACTCATCGTGGGGATGCGACGGGTCGCTCCCACCCGCACCTCCACCAGCGCGAGGGAAACCAGGAGGACTGTGCGTCCCATCGACTGCCAGAACCTCGGCCGCTGGGTCGCTGCTGCCGCACTCGGATGCGGTCTCCGCGGAGCCAGTCGACAGGTCGAACAGGCCGCAGAGGGATTCGTCGGGCTCGATCGCCGCGACTTGCGGGGTGGCCGACTGGCGAGCCACGGCATGCCTCACCCACCTCTGAAGTCTTGACCAACCGGAGCGCTTGCACCGGTGGGAGGCAGAGCGGGGAGACGATACGGGGGCCGACCGATATTGGGTCGACGGGTGCCGCAGGAGGACGCCACGAACGCATGCGCGGAAATGCGTCGCACCGCGGACGGGGAGCGCGACGATGTCGAGTGGCGCCTCCTGAAACCAGGCGGAGTCGTCGGCGATGAACGTGAGCGCGCCGAGACGGATCTCGCGGCCCTCCACCAAAACTCCACACGAAACCATGATCAAAGGGGATCGGAAAAATCGCAACTTCCCCAATCAGGCGCTAAGACTGCTGCCCCACGGTGGGCGCCAACTGTCGTGGTTCTAACTCTGACAGTGATGTAGGGGGGTAGGTATGGAGAGGCTAGATCTCAGCTATTGGGAAGTTGTAAAGACACCAAGATGTACGAGTTCAGGCCCTTCGCGGAGGAAGTAACAGCCCTACGTCTCGGTGCCCGGAGGCGGTCGACTGGATTACTGGCGTGTGAATAACAGGGGTGCGAACCCGTCATACTGAGGAGGGGGTGTCTTATATAGAGTTTGCCGGCCCTCTCCTGCCCCCAGTAATGCAGGGTTTAAGGTACATTTAAGGTTGGGCGTTACCAGTAAAGTGCTATAATGACCATAAAGACTACTTAATACCCGACCGTTTGCCTGCGGAGTGACTTCGGTCGAGTGGCTAGCTTCATGGTCGAGTGATAGCTTCTTGGTCGAGTGTCTTGAACCCGTCGAGTGGGATACCTTCGAGTCGAGGAAAAGGTGAATTCTCCTAGGGGTGTGCTAGGGTAAGACTCTTTGGTCAGGTCCGTGTCCCTACTCTAGGTACATGTCTTCATCACCGAGTAAGGTATACTGATGGTTTTGAAGACGAAAGAGGGGATGACTTCTGGGGCATCCCCAAGCTAATTAGGCGCTTGAGTCTTCCTTGAATATTACCTTGGGGTGCCTTGGGCATCCCTAATCTTAGGGTCTTTCCACTCCTTATTCTCCTCGCATCGATATCTCACCCCAAACTTGAAAACTTCAGTCACACAAAACTTAACGGAACTTCGTGAGATGGGTTAGTATGATAAAGAGTAAATCATTCACTTTGGTACTGTCAAAGACAAGATTCATAATTGTTCTCACACAATTCCTACTGTACCATATCATTTCTACAATTTATGTTCAGCAATATAAGCCATAGAAACTAGAAAACAAGCAAACTATGCATTGAAAATAGAATCTGCCAGAAACATAACAGTCTGTAATGATCTGAATGACAACCATATTTCCCCTACTCCAAAAATTCTGAAAAGTTAGTAAAACCTAAGAAATTTGTTTATTAATCTTCTTAAAAAAGAATCAGTATTTTTTCACGCTTCTGTTAAAAATGAGAATTGTTTTCCTGAGCGCAAAAGTTTCTGTTTTTCAGCAAGATCAAATCAACTATCACCGTAAGCCATCCCAAAGGTCTTACTTGGCAATTTATTGAAACAAAAGCTATAAAACATGATTACTACATTAGCTTAATCATGCGAACACACAAAAACAGTAAGGACAAATATTGGGTTGTCACCCAACAAGCGCTTTTCTTTAATGCCTTTTCAGCTAGGCACGATGATTTCAATGATGCTCACATAGAAGATAAGAATTGAAACATAATGGGAGCATCATGAAGCATATGAAAAGCACAATTAAGTCTAACCCACTTCCTATGCATAGGTATTTTATGAGCAAACAACTTATGGGAACAAGAATCAACTAGCATAGGAAGGCAAAACAAAAATAACTTTCAAGATTTTCAGCACATAGAGAGGAAACTTGATATTATTGCAACTCCTACAAGCATATATTCCTCCCTCATAATAATTTTCAGTAGCATCATGAATTCATTTCAACAATATATCTATCACACAAAGCATTCTTTTTATTACCCACAAGCATAGAAATTTTACTACTCTCCAGATAAGCAAATTTATTCTCATGAATAGTACTGGGAGAAAACTCAACAAAATAACTATCATGTGAGGCATAATCCATTGAAAATTAAAATCAAGATGAAAAGTTTCATAGTTATCATTATTCTTTATAGCATACATGTCATAACAATAATCATCATAGATAGCAACTTTGTTCTCATAATCAACTGGAATCTCTTCCGAAATAGTGGAATCATCATTAAATAAAGTCATGACCTCTCCAAATCCACTTTCATAGATATTATAAGATTCAACACCCTCCAAAATAGTGGGATCATTACCTAGAGTTGACACTCTTCCAAACCCACTTTCAATGATAATTTTATTCATACTCTAAAAGATATAAGTGCAGTTCATAGAGCATTCTACAACTAATATATATTTATCAATATCCAAGCTCAAAATATATAAGTGAGCTACACGAAGCATTCTATAAAGCCATACTCAAAATATTTAAGTGAAGCACAAAGAGCATTCTATAAATAAATGAAGGGCTATCTCACACTAGCATGGAGCATAAAGGAAAAGAAAAGATAAATGAACACAAAAGACGCATATCATGTGAACAAAACAAAAATCGAGGTATACCAATAATTGTTGAAGAAGAAAGATGGGGTGCTTGAGTATCCTTGAAATATTTACTTGGGTTTCCTTGGGCATCCCCAATATTGAACTCTTGCCTCTCCTTATTCTTCACATATCGGTAACTCCTCATTCTTCGAACACTTCATCCACACAAAACTTAACAAAAACTTTGTGAGATCCATTAGTATAATAAAGAAAATCACTACTTTTAGGTACTGTTGTAAACTCATTCCGACTTCATATTAGCATTATGTCTACCGTATTCCGACTTCACCATGGTTCATACCCCCCGATACTACCCATAGGTTCATCAAAATAAGTGAACAACACATAGAAAGCAGAATCTGTCAAGAATAGGACATTTTGTAGCAATTTGGAACTTTCGTATATTTCTATAACTTCGAAAATTCTAAAAATTTAGGAAAATCTAAACAATTTGCAAATCAATAATGTCTAAAAATTCCAAGATTTTATCATGCTCCAGTAAAAAATGAAAATTAAAATACTACAGAAAAGTTTCTATTTTTCTGCTGCACACACCAAACGAGCAATTTAAGTATCCTAAAGCCAAACCATGTCACATTATTTTTATAATACAATGAATATATACAAGGGGATAATTATTTTTGAGAAACTTCAATGAATTTTTTTTACATTGTTTCCATGAGCATGAACACAAGTGTTCAAGGTCGACCCTCACTTCTCCAATGCATAACCTTCCAATCACCTCTCTTTTTGAAAGAGTTTTTAGGCATAAGAGGCAAGTAAATTTTCTTGTATTTTCATTTTTTAATTATTATTTTCGCTTGTTTCACCCACAAGTAAACAAAAATAAAAGGGAAAATGTAACATCCTAAATTTTCAATTTGGAATGTTATACATTAGATCATCATTGCATATCATATTTTATTTTTTTGCATTTTGGTTGATCCTAGAAATTCTACGCAACTCAATGACCCACGGAGAGAGTTGGGGATTTCGTTATTTTCATATTTGAGTTTTCTCAAATTTTGAGAATAGGATCATTTGATTTTATTTATTTTATCATCAATTATTTCTATTACAAAAATATGAGAGAGGGAATAAAATGACTTTCCCAAAATAAAGAAATATTGAGGATTTAATAATAAAATCAAATAAGATTTTATCTCGGAGTTTTTCGGTGTTTTATTTGAATTTAGGAAAAATGTGCGTTTTTCAAAATTGCATTTAGGTCCCAAATAAATGTTCACCTTGTGCGGCTTGGTTTTAGTAGCCCGCGAAAATTTATTTCCGAATTTTTGGAGTCCGTTTAGTATTTCTTTTTATTTTTTCTTCTACGAATAATTTTTTTTAAAAAAAAAAATTCGAACCGACCTGGGGCCGTGTCCGACTAGGACTCCCGGCCCGTTAGGCTATTTAAGCCGGGGGGGGAGGCCCAGGCAGAGCTAACCCTAGCCCGAGCCGCCCCCAGCTCCCGGCGCCGCCGCCGCGCCGCCGCCTCGAAATCCGCGTCGGTTTTTTTTTTCGAAAAACTGTTCGGTTTTTCCGTCCATTTTTTTAGTTTTGATTTTTTTAAAATAGATCAGTTTTCCGGTTTATTTAATTTAGCGAGCGTTCGTCATTTTTCTTTTTCTCGGATTAAATCCGCGATTTTTCTGATCGCGATTCCTCATCCGATTTTCGTTTTAGTATAACTTTTCGCTCATTTATCGGAATCAGGCGATTCAAGCGCTTAGAGTTTCGTCTTGAAACCCTCTATCCGTTTAACCAACTTAAAAAAGATTTTGATCCTGTAAAAATTGCCCTAGATCCAGATTAGTATAACGAAGTTGTTTTCTTTCGCCGTTCGACTTTCGTTGCTTCGTTCGATTTGATTCTTTTTGCCAACCGGAGTTCTTAAGTTGAACCTTCTTGTTAGAGCTCTTATTTGTGTTTTACCCATGCATTAGTTGGATACTTATTGTATGCTTGTTTGTTTGTCTGCGATAGAATACCCGGAGTGCGCCGCTTGTTACTTCGAATCTCTAGGTTTCGCGGATCATCAGCAAGGCAAGTAACACTTTGATCATACCTTTCCTACTACCCAGTTTTATTGCATTAGATCAATCCTCACACATTGCATGGTTAGGATCTAATTAAATTGTGGGATGGGAAGTAGTTGAGGTAGTACCTATTACCTGTTTATTATCAAACCTTTGGGAGTTACTTCTACGTTTGCTTATTATGCCATGCTATGCTAGTAGGCGTGGATTGGGTGAGTGATATCCATGACAGATGTGAGTTTTGTTAATTAATGGTTTATCGAAGGTGGCAACTTAAACACACATCTGGGTGGATTGAGGCACCTGGATATTCCAGGACTTGCCTGTTTTCTTTTGGACCGCCACCCAGGCTCAAACGGATCATGAGACTATTCATACTAGAAACTTCCGTGTGCAGCCACAAGCTATTATGGGCTCTAGCATAGTTGACTAAGTTGTGCGAACTCTTACAGTGGTAGACTAGCAGATGTAGGTGGTAGGGTCTACCCGATCGTAAGGTGCTAGCGCTTCTGAAAGACTTTGTCTCGGTCATCCGTCTTCTCAAACACTATGTAGTGCAAGAAACCAAACGGAGGCGATCGAGTCTTGTGGGGAAAAGTGTGCAAACCTCTGCAGAGTGTAATAAACTAATCATGGTTAGACGTGTCCCCGGTTATGGACATCTTGAGTATCTAGTACTTGGATTATCATGTGAATCTCAACATGTTACCCTAAATTAATTTTGTTGGGTTTTGTTTAATGATGATGCTTAATTGGGATTGAGAATGCTGTCAACCATTCTCAATGTTTAACAACCACCATGATAGTAATTAAATTTATTCCTTTGAAGTAGGGAAAAATTGGCTTTATGCAAAACTGTAACCATAGAGCTTTTCCACCAGCCAAATATGCATATAGTATAGCTTTTTCATTCCATTACTCTCTATGTGTTACATTGCCAGCATATTCCATGTGCTGACCCGTTTCGGGCTGCAACGTTAATGTTGCAGACTTTTTAGACGACGATTAAGGAGTTTTTAGGTCATGGTTCTATACTCAGTGATGCCGTTGGAGTTTATGGACTCACTTATCTTCCAAGCCTTCCACTGTTATCATATTCAGATGGCCTTAAGCCATATTTATTGTAATAAGTTCTCTATGAGACACTCGATGTAATAAGTGTGTGATTGCTACTCTGCTATAAATCCTCCGAGTACTGTGTGGTGTCAGCATTACTGATCCAGGGATGACACCGGAGCACAGAGATCAGACTGTTTGAGGTCTGGTCGCTACAGAAAACTAAATCTACTTAGTGAAGATAGCAAACAAGCATGCACGAGAATATCAACCCCACGCTATTGCTCCCCAGCAACAACGTCAGAAAATAGCTTGATAATCCTCAAGTGCAAGAAATCATCGTAGCAATTTCCAAAGGTGGAAGTGATAAGCATGGAGTGTGGAACCCACAAGGAGCTAAAGGTAAGATCAATATCCTCTCAAGTCCTATCTGCCACTGATACGACTCTACGTACACCGAACGTTTTCTTCCAACTAGAAACGAGAAATAAAACTACGTTGTGGGTATGAAGAGGATAACTTTGCATGACATCGGAGAACTAAAATATAAAATCAGGTGATGTTATCATAAAGTAAGAATATATTACTATATATTATAAATAGCGAGTGTGGAATAATGATCGGTCGGTGTGCGGAATTATCTTAGGCAATTGTTAACAAGATCGGCAATCATTATTGCAATTTCATACGAGGGAGAGGCATAAGCTAACATACTTTCTCTTCATGGATCATATGTACTTATGATTGGTACTCTAGCAAGCATCCACAACTACTAAAGATCATTAAGGTAAAACCCAACCATAGCATTAAAGTATCAAGTCCCCTTTATCCCATACACACCCCCTTACTCGGGTTTAAGCTTCTGTCACTCTAGCAACCCACTATAAGCAAATCATGAACGTATTGCAACACCCTACAGCGGGAATCCTTCACGTGTGCATGACACGGAAAGAACCATAGGACAACACCAAAATAAAACATACAACTCAAACCAATCTATATCATCAATCAACCCAAAAGACAAAGGAAAACTACTCAAAACATCATAGGATGGCAACACATCGTTGGATCATAATATGTGGCATAAAGCACCATGTTCAAGTAGGGGATTACAGCAGGGTGCGGGAGAGTGGATCGCGTAAAAGAGTTGGGGATGGTGATGATGATGGTGATGTTGATGAAGACGATCACTGCAGCGATGGTTCCCCCAATGGCACTCCGGTGCCACCAAGAGAGAGGGGGAGCGGTTCTCCCCTTTGTGCTTCTTCCTCCATGGCCTCCTCTTAGATGGGGAAAGGTTCTTCCTCTGGTCCTTGGCCTCCATGAAGATGGTGTCCCCTCTGGCTTCCTCCTCCATGGCCTTCGGTGATTTTGGCCCCCTCTGGCAGGGCGCCAGAGAGGGCCTAGATTGGTCTTTCGTGGCTATAGAGGCTTACGGTGGCGGAACTCTTGATATAGGTTTGGTTCTGGTGTTTTTGGGATTTATATGAGTGTTTGGCGTCGGGGACAAGTCAAGAGGGCCCACGAATTGATGACAAGGACGGAGGGCAACCATTGTGGTGGCCCCGGGACTCCTCTTTGGTATTTTTTCTTCCAGTATTTTTTATATTTTCTAGAAATATTCTTCGTTAATTTTTGAACTTTTATTTCTGCACAAAAACCACGCCACGGTAGTTCTGCTGAAAACAGCATGAGTCTGGGTTAGTTCTAATCAAATCATACCAAAATCATATGGAATTGTTGTAATCATGGCATGAATACTTCATAAATTATAGATACGTCGGAGAAGTATCGTTCTGCCTGTCTGGTTTTTCTCTCCAAATATAGGTATTTATGGAGTTGGGATTAGGGTCTGCGGGGCCACCAGGTGGGCACAACCCACCTGGGTGCGCCTGGAGGGGGGCGCCCTGGTGCGTTGTGCTCACCTAGGGGCCCCCCTCCGATGGTTTTTGGCTCCAATATTTTTCTTTTATTCTGAAATAATTCTCCAAAAAGTTTCATTCCAATCTAAGAACTTCTATTTCTGCACAAAAACAACACCATGGTAGTTCTGCTAAAATGAGCATCAGTCTGGGTTAGTTTCATTCAATCATGCAAATTAGAGGCCAAAACAAGAGGAAAATCATTAGGAAAAGTAGATACGATGGATACATATCAGTTAGTTTAAAAAATAAGAGTGCATAACATACCGATCGGATGAAATTATAAAATCACTTGTTTACATATTATTGATAAATTAGTACCAAAATAAACTTCATATTTCAAATCTAACTTCTCATATTTATGAAAACATTGAAGAAAATAACAAGTTAGTTTGGCAAGTTTAAAATTAAAGTGACATCATGTAAAAGAATCATGTAAAGTTACTCACATTTCAGAGCGTCTCTTTTCGATTTTTAATCGCCTTAAAAAGATCAAATGCATCATCATTCCTAATGGGAGAAAACATCTCTTTCTCCACATAGCAAATTAGACAATCACTCATGAACTTATCACCAATTTTGTCGCGCAACTTTTTCTTGACAACATTCATAGCCAAAAAGCATCTCTCCACGGATGTTGTTGCAACTAGTAATGTCAATACTAACTTTAGAAGATGATAGACCAAAGGAAAAGTAACATGTTTATTTGTCCACGCCATTAAATTCGCAAGATCAGGAATCTCGTCCAAATTAGCAAACCTTTCATCCGCTCACACATTATCAATGTAAGTGCACAGTTCCGGACCAATATCATCCTTTTTTCTAATCAAAATCATCTGGATAAAAATCAGCTAGCTTCACTAAGCTATCCAAGTTAAAAGCAACAAATCCATTGTTTGAGTTGAAAGAATCCATGTGACCAAGTAATGCAGAATTTACCTCATTGAAACAGTCATCAAACTCTTGAAGTTGCCAATCAATAACATAATTAAAACACTCTACTCGGTAATGCTGGAGGTTTATCTTATTAGTTTTTTGTCCTGGTTTGTGTCGATTGATAAATTGCTCTTGCATATCTGCGTTCTCAATCTGATGTTCTTCAGAAAATGAATATGCCTTTTATATTAGTGAGTCCCATCCATTCTCCATTAGTTTTTGTAGCTCATTCCTTGTCGACTTGACACATGACATGGAATTTAGGATGTCTTGATCCTTATTTGTAAAGAATATGACAAAGTGTTTGCATTTCCTAATATACTAGAAGAACACGCATGCCTTGTCGCGTCGTTTTTCACTTTATAGGTCTTCTCACACCTTTGATGTTTGGCTCTTTTGTCCTGTATGTGTGTGACTTTTGCATGGTGTATTAGACATTTAAACATAAAATCTTCCAAATCACTCAAAAATCAACATGAGAATCATCAACATTTGCTATGTAGAGAACTTCCTATGGTACCAAACAAACATCACAAACCAACCGTCATGATCTGCAGTTTGATAAGCCACTGCTCCCTCATAAGATTCAGAAACCCTTCTCCCATGGCAGCGTAGGATTCGGGTATGATCTCAGCTAAAATAGTTTGCTATTCCATTGTAAACTATTGATAAATTTGTAGTCAAATACTGAGCTAAATTAGTACAATCAGAAGTAATTGCAACCTAACACTACACAATGGGTGCTGACATAGATGAGAAGGCAACCAAGCACCTCATTGCATTGCAAGATGATGGTGTCGACGCGGTTGCCACCGGCTGTAGACGGCGTCATCGGCAACACTTCATCTCCGTCGATGTCGTCTTAATGTCTGCACAGCAGGTCAATGATCCCTAGGAGCTACTTAGCTCTCCTTCTCATAAATGAGCCCCTACCATTCTAACTTAATTGTTGGGTGGGCCGGAGACGCAGCTGCATGGCATTCTTTGGGCTGTCCATGATGGAAAAAACCGTTCTAGAAGCGAGGGCGAGGAAAATATTGGGGAATTCCCGGTTATGGTGGATGGTCGGGGGCCGAGGGATGCGCGTTTCTCTTGTACACGCACGCGCGTGGGTGTGAGGCATTACGCTTTAACTGAACCTGAGTGAGGCGTTCGCCTACTGAACCCAAGCGATTTCACTGCAGGCTACACGTTACCGAACTTGAGCGATCCCTGGCTGTTAACTGAACCCGATCGAGCGATTCCTTCTCTACTGCTACTAACTGAAGCCGATCGAACCTGCCTCTTGATGAACAATGAGCGTTGTTGGGGGGTGGATGAACAATTCCGGGTGGGGGTTGGATGAACAGGACCCCGTGGTAGTAGAGGTCATTGCCACTAGATGAACAGGAACCCGATCGAGCCGGTTGGGGGTGGATGAACAGGACCCCGCGGAGGGCTGGATGAATAGGACCCCGTGGAGGGCTGGTTGAACAGTAGCCAGTGGAGGGCTGGATGAACAGTAGCCCATGGAGGGGTGGTTGAACAGGTCCCCGTGGAGAGGGCTGGTTGAACAGTAGCCGGTGGAGGAGCGGTGGAGGGTGGATGAACAGGAGCCCGTGGATGAACAGTCGCAGGTGGAGGCTGGATGAACACGAGCCCGTGGATGAACAGTCGCAGGTGGAGGCTAGAGGAGGTCGATGGTGGATTTACCGTAGCCCGTGGAGGCTAGAGGAGGTCGACAGTGGAGATTCACAATAGCCCGTGGAGTCCCGTTTTGCGGTACGCCACCCCCCTCCCGATGAACAGGACCCTCGTTTCGACCGTAGCACTCCAAAGCAAGTCTGTCTCCTTCGTCTTGCGGTATGCCACAGCCCTCTCGATCAACAGGACCCTGTTTCGACCATAGGAGGTCGAAGAGAAGTCTGTTTCCTCCGTTTTGCGGTACGCCACAACCGCCCCGATGAACAGAATCCCATTTCAACCATAGGCGGTCGAACACAAGGCCGTTTCCTCCATTCTACGGTATGCCAGGCCTCGTTTCGATTGGCTGTGCCGTTCAAGCCGGTTGGCTCCCGATGAACACGACACATTCCGTTTCCCCTCGATGAACACGACGACGCAGTTTCTCCGTTCTGACCCAGCCGGTTGGCTGCCGATGAATAGGACGCCGTCACTGCCTCTCCATGTACACGAGCCCTGGTCGTACATATGCGCGAGTAGGCATTCGAGACCCCGCCCGTATGTACCTATGTGGCCGTATTTACTTTCTTCCACCCTGGCTGCATTTACGTGTACATGCTACATCCATGCCTCTACTACGATATGTGCCCTTCCTTACTCGGCCACGTTTCATTGCTGCAGCCTGCAGACAGACCGATCGACCAGTATGTACGTACACGTTCATGACCAGAATGACAACACTACATACACTTCGACCAGGTGGGTTCCGACTACCAGGGAGGATAAGGAGGCACTTCCTTGCGTGCAAAGATGTAGCCGGTGGGTCCCAACCCCCCTGGGAAGAATCATTTTTTGCCCGTAATATGGACGCACTTCCCTGCGTGCGAAGATGTAGCTAGTGGGTCCCAGGAGTCAGGGGGAAATGTTTTTTTTTGCAAAATACGTTGGCCCGTCCGGTGGGTCCCCGCTGTCAGGTGGAGGAATAATTATTTTACATGTAATAAGGTTGCACTTCCTTGCTCCGGCCGTGGACACAGCTGTCAGCCTCTCCACGTACAGTACTCTTCCGATGGAAATCGTTCCTTGACCACATTGACCACGACGCGCCAAGAGCTCCAAGGCGGTGGACGATGGCGAGGCCTAGGAAGGGGACGACACGGAGCCGGGGAAGACGCGGAACTGGATGCCCACACGGAGAGGAGTACGAGGGTTGACTGGTTCCGCTGTGGTGCGAGGCTGCCGTTGTCGCAAAATAATAGGGGGGTGTGAGTAGAGGAATGGCCTGGCCAGCAGCGGGAGTAGTAGGGGGCGGCGAGGCCTCCGCGGCAGCACATCTGACCATGGGAGGCAGGAGGAGGTGGCACGACCGACGCTAGATTAGGCGGCTGGAGCAAGAAGACCAGAGGTTGAAGAAGCACTACATCCGTTGGATGGACATTGTACGATCACTGGAGCTAGAATCGTTCATATTGACTAAGTTGACAAAGCCCTCTGTCTGCGTTAGTAGGCCCACAAGTCAGCCCCCAACTATGATGGGTCCCAGCTAGCAGGGGGAGTGTTCATTTTTTGTGCATAATAAGGTGGCACTTCCTTGCGTGATAAGATATAGCTGGTGGGTGCGAGATGTCAGCGGGGAGAACATTTTTTCGTGAAATACAGAGGCCCTTCTGGTGGGTCCCAACTATCAGGTGGAGAAATCATTATTTTGCGCATAGTAAGGAGGCATTTCTTTATGTGCGGCAGTGGACCCAGCTGTCGGCCTCTCCACGTACAGTCCACTTCCGATGGATGTCGTTCATTGACCATGTTGACCACGCCGCGCAGAGAGCACCAGGGCAGTGGTCGACGGTGAGGCCTAGGAAGGGAACGACATGGAGCCGGGGAAGACTAGGCATTGGTTGCCCACACGGTGGGGAGTACCATGGTTGACTAGTTCGGCTGCCATCGTTGGAAAATAACAGGAGGTGTGGTTGAGTAGAGGGATAGCCAGGCCAGGGATGTGAGTATGGTGGGGCCGTGAGGCCTTCCCGGCAGCACAGCCGGCCACGGGAGGCGGGAGCAGGCGGTTCCAACGGCGCTGGTTTGGGCAGCTGGAGCAAGAAGATTAGAGACTGAAGAAGCATGATTGCCGTTAGATTGACATCTAACGGTCTGACGCTGGTAGAGTCGATTGTTGATTAAGTTTCTCTTTTTTTGAGAAATCTTATGTACGCATGAACTTAGTAGGCCCATAAGTCAGCTTCCAAATCTGAGGCAGACAACATAGAGTCCATTTGCTTTTTTTAATAATTTGCATCCAATTTGCTAATTATTAAGGAATTTATTACAACCCATTTTCTGCCCAGGTCCACGATCGAAAAGTTCAACCTTATTTTGCCATATTTTGGTGGAGTCCGAATTGTTGTAATGACGAAATGATAAACATTTATTTTTAAGAACTTATTGATTTGCCAAATTTTTTTTTGTTTTTGTAAACAAATAAGACGTGGGATAATTGAGTTGGTTTAAGGGAAAACCAGTGGTAAAACAATCAGCATTGGGAGGGAAAACAACAAGAAAAAACTAAGGGCGTAAATATGAAAAGGGAACTTTATGTATTTTTAATATAATGATACGAGTATATGAAATAGTAAAACTATAGGTAGAGATTAGAAAACGGAAGTAGGACATGGCATTTCAAGAGGAAAATAGAACTTGGTTGTGTGTTTGATTTAGTAAAAAAACAGCCTACGGATGTTTGAAGACAAAATATAACTAACGCTGGCGGGCCAGAGGCCACTAGATACCTGCTGGATCATTGTGCCCCATTGTCGTCATGGGCTGGGCCTGTTAAAAACAAAACCAAGCCTGGGCAGTCTACAACCCAGTTGAAACTTGCTCGACCTGAAAAAACAATATACTTGCTGGATCCCACTTATCAGTCTGTACTTGCAGAATTCTCTTGTTTATTGAGTACGTTGAAGACTTCATGGGTTTCACCATCTCAGACGTCAGCATTATTTTTCCATCGTGATAATAAGTGCATGCACTTGCTTGCGTACGACCATGGACCTGCTACTTCCGTACGGTTAGGCTCTATATGGACAGCCGTCTTGTGGTTCCACAGACTAATTTCATGCAAGTCAGATGGTTTTCCGTGAAAGCGGACTAAATTCATTGCATTTTACATATTTATTTTCATTATGGAATATTTTACATATTTCAACTAATAATAACATACTAGGTCTTTTTTTAGTCCATGGGAGGCGCTTCACGATCGAGGTTGCGACACTTGACTATTTTGGAAGGCCTAAATCCATCGCTCCTCTCTTTTAAATTTTTTGCATTTGGGCTTGGCATGCCACAGCCCAGTTCTGACGTGTCGTGTCCAACTATCAGCCTATTAAACCGGATGGATCCCCTGCGTACTTCGAAGATGTAAAAAAATTGGAGAACTGGGAATTCGAATGGTAGGTGCTTATGCTACCCATCAAATAAAAATCAGGTTCTTGGAAATTCGTTTCGAAACAAAAGATTCAGCTTTATAT
This sequence comes from Triticum urartu, assembly GCF_056163025.1. Lineage (NCBI taxonomy): Eukaryota > Viridiplantae > Streptophyta > Magnoliopsida > Poales > Poaceae > Triticum > Triticum urartu. The sequence goes on along the minus strand of NC_141874.1, from coordinate 437,294,618 downwards.
CCACGTCGACCCTCGACGTGATGGTTGGAAGAAAATGCCAAGTTCATACCGAAAGATCGTTAACAACAATACCAACTTGCAGACGACTAGGTAGTACAAGTACCAATACCAAACTAACTTATAATCTTTTTAGTCCTGGCCCTAGTGTTCGTCTGGTAGAAAATCTTGCAGAGGACCAGCTCCCGCTCCTTCTCTTGCTCCAGGTCCCCATGGTGGTACTGGCGCATCACCCAGTTGGTCCTCTGCTGGTTGAAGTTCTTGTTGGTGTGCAGCACCAGAACCTTTTTGCTGCCCGTCTGTCGGCCGTTGACCATCACCGGCAAGGTATTGCCGGTCTTGTGTTACATCGCGTGCATGCCCCACTCCGACTGTATCTTGTGACACGAACATGTGCCCCTTTTGAATGCCCTAGAGTTGCGCTGGAAGAAATGCTTGCTTAGGCCACTCAGTGTGATACCTGCAGTACTGTCGAATACAGGTTTTAGTGTACGTTATTGGCATTTTCATAACATCTTTGGCATGTTGCAGTCACTTGTTTCACTTTTTATTAACTGTCAAATTGTAATTGCTTCACTAGGTCTACGTCTAAAAAGAAAAATAGAGCTATAAACAAAGGAATATGTTTGTGCAAGTAGACAGTCGATCGGTGTCTCACCTGGAAGTTTCTCAGCATGGGTGTAACATATGTCGTGCTCGCTATCGAAGGTTGGTATGAACAAATCGATGAGCACTACAAAAAAATACACTTCCGTGATGATACATGTTTGTCACAGTAGGTCACGTTTTCTGTCATGCATGTACATCCATGACGATTTTATGACAGAATCAAGATAGTCATACCTGTGCTGTCGTAGAAGTGTTCCATGACATTACCAAAATTATCATCACGGAAGTGTCCACTTCCATGATGATAAATTTCGCGTCATAGAAGTGCTTTCATCAAGGGTGACCGGCATGTGGCATCCACCGTGACGGGGCACCGTTAAGCTATTGGGTTCCGGTTTGGATCCGATAACCCGTTAACAGCCCGGACCAATGGGGATTTTCCACGTGTAAAATTATCATTGGCTGGAGGAAACACGTGTCGGCTCACCGTTGGGACATATATCATCCACTCATTGGACAGAATGCGCCAATGATACGTCAACACGTGGCACGGCCCAACAAAGGCCCATTCCTGTGAAAAGGCTGGCCCGTTTGACTTGGTCAAAATATAGCGGGCCGGCCCACGGAAAGCCTTTTAACATCCTGTTCGCACATAGCCCATTTACAGCCCGCTAACCCAGGGCCCGTTATGGCCTATCAGAATTAGGCCCAGTAGCGTCATCTGGGTCGTCCAATACGATTCCACCCCGTTGTAACTTATGGCCCATGTCTGGCCCATGACGTCTTTCGGCCCATATGAGGCACTTTCTAACTCTTGGCCCATTAACGGCCCGTGGTGAAACTGGCCCGTACTGAAAAGTACATCGCTTTATACCCATTAACGGCCCATTATTCCAATGGGCCATTTCAAGCCCATGTTATCTTTCGACCTGCTCATGGCCCATTTATTCTTGGGATCATTTCCAGCATTCGGTTACTTCCAACCTATTACTGGCCTTTTCTGATTGTGGGCCAAATCCAGCCCGTGGTTACAGTCGGCCCGTTAATCTGTTAGGCCGTTTTCATAGCGTCATCAAATACGGCCGATTAACGACGGCCCGTTATGGCCGGCCCATGAACTGACTATTCCAACTCTAGCCCGTTTAAGGCCCATAATGTGGTCCGTTGTTGGCCCATGTTTGGCCGATCGATCATACAACCCGTAGAAGGCCCATTGATGCTACGGCCCGTAGAAGGCCTATTGTTTCTATGGCCCTTAGAAGGCCCACTATTTCTACGGCCCTTAGAAGGCCCATTGTTTCTACGACCCCTAGGAGGCCCATGGTAACTACAGTAAATATGTAGCCCATGGTTATTGTGGCCTAGTTTTAAAAAATAGGTTATTGCAGCCACTAGCAAACCGCGGAAAAAGAACTACACTGACTATAAGAAAACAAATAAACAAGACAACAAGGAAATAAATAAGCAAGCAACTTACGCTAGGCTATGACGGCTATTACACATATTACATCAACTGGGCATCAAAGTTCGCCACCAGTGCAAATATAGGGAACAAAGCAGCATATCATATACACTGGTTGTCAAAGTTGGTGACCAGTGCAAATAAACGCTGCAGCAAAACAAGTCCAGAACTGAAACCACTTTAGAAGAGCTCAAGAAACAATATCCTGGGTACCCATAATGCTGGCAAGATGCTTAGCAAGCTTATTAACTTTCTCTTGTTTGGTGCTTAAATCCTCCAACACTTGCTGTTGCACAACAAAGTATGCATCTGAATTCTGCAGGGACTTCCTTAGTCCTTCGGCTTCTTGCCGCAGCACAGCTGACTGATGCCTTTCAGGTTGTAGCTGAGACTAAAGAAGCTGAAGTGATTCAGGCAGCGAGTTTGAAGAGCTTGTGCCAGCGGTACTGGCCAGTAGCTCGAACACTACATCAACGTAGGACTATGGGGTTTTCTCACTATCTACAAGATCGTTTTTTATCACCTTTCTTGGATAACAACAGGCCTGTCTCACTGTCTTGAACCTTATCTGCATTACTTTCTCTACCATTGCATAGTGGGGGTGCTCTTCTCCAATATTATGTTCGCATACTACAAGAGAAACAAGCAGACACATCACAGGTTTAGCATGTAGTATATGAAACTCATTTTGGTAAACCGCTTTAGTAGTAAGGTGGAAAGGATAACAACATGAAACAAACATGTATCTATGTACTATGGTCACCGTATTGTCCATATCATTCTAGTTTATGTTGCCAAATCAATATAGAGACACAGTTCAACTCATATATTTTTAAGACACAGCAGCATAGACAAGTGCGAGAAACTACACAGCATTGGCAACACTTGTAATGTTCATCACATGAGAACACAACTGTTTATACAACTGAAACTGAAATCAACATATAGCAAGAAGTTAGAACAACAATCCAGTTAAATAAATAGGTTTAAAACATACCTATTGCGCCATTGGAGTTTCAATTAGATCCTTCAAATTCGAAAGTAGTTGGTACGAGTAAATACAGTGATGCAACAACAAAGGAGTATGGACCATAGCTACGGAATCAGACCTGAGAACAGTTGCTCTTCTGCTAACGTGGAGTTTGGGTTCGCTGTGGTGTGATGACCCACAAGTATAGGGGATCAATTGTAGCTCTTTTCGATAACTAAGAGTGTCGAACCCAACGAGGAGCAGAAGGAAATGAAAAGTGGTTTTCAGCAAGGTAATGTCTACAAGTGCTGAAATTGTAAGTAACAGAGTAGTTTGATAGCAAGATAATTTGTAACGAGCAAGTAATGATAGTAGTAAAAAAAGTGCAACAAGGTAGCCCAATCCTTTTGAGCAAAGTACAGGCCAAAACGGTCTCTTATGATAAGCAAAGTGTTCTTGAGGGTACACGGGAATTTTATCTAGTCACTTTCATCATGTTGGTTTGATTCGTGTTCGCTACTTTGATAATTTGATATGTGGGTGGACCAGTTCTTAGGTGTTGTTATTACTAGAACAAACCTCCTAATTATGATTAACCCTCCCGCAAGCATCCGCAACTATGAGAAAAGTATTAAGAATAAATTCTAACCATAGCATTAAACTTTTGGATCCAATTGGTCCCTTACGGAATAGCGCATAAACTGGCGTTTAAGCTTCTGTCACTCTCGCAACCCATCATCTAATTGCTACTCCACAATGCATTCCCTTAGGCCTAAATATGGTGAAGTGTCATGTACTCGACGTTCACATGACACCGCTAAGGGAATCACAACATACATACTATCAAAATATCGAACACATATCAAATTCACATGATTACTTGCAACATGATTTCTCCCGTGACCTCAAGAACAAAGGAAACTACTCACAAATTATAAACATGCTCATGATCAGAGGGGTATTAAGTAGCATATTGGATCTGAACATATAATCTTCCAGCAAATATACCATATAGTAATCAACTACAATATGCAATCAACACTACTAGTCACCCAGAAGTACCAATCTATAGTTCCGGTAACAAGATTGAACGCAAGAGATGAACTAGGGTTTGAGAGGAGATGGTGTTGTTGAAGATCTTGATGGAGATTTCCCTCCCCAAGATGGGAGAGTTGTTGGTGATGATGATGACGATGATTTCCCCCTCAAGGAGGGAAGTTCCCCCGACGGAATCGCTCCACCGGAGGGCAAAAATGCTCCTACCCAAGTTCCGCCTCGAGGCGGCAGCGCTTCGTCCCGAAAGTCCTCCCCTTATTTTTTCTAGGTCAAAATGACATATATACCAAAAGATGGGCACCAGAGGTGGGCTGAGGAGGGCACAACCCACCAGGGCGCGCCTGGGCTCCCTAGCGCGCCCAGGTGGGTTGTGCCCACCTGGTGGCCCCCTTCTGGTAGTTATTTGCTCCAATAATTCTTAAATAATCCATAAAAAATCTCTATGAAGTTTCAGCTTGTTTGGACTTGTGCAGAATAGGTAGCCTCGCGTAGCTTTTCCAGGTCCATATTTCCAGCTGCTAGAATTCTCCCCCTTGGCGTGTACCTTGCAAATTATGTGAGAAAAGGCATTAAAATTACTCAAAAAGCATTATTATGGATAAAAACATTGTAAATAACAGTAAGAAAACATGATGCACAATGGAAGTATCAACTCCCCCAAGCTTAGACCTCGCTTGTCCTCAAGCAAAAACCAAAGTCGAAAAACATGTCCACATGCTTTGAGAGAGAGGTGTCAATAAAAAAAATATAGACATAGAAGCATCATGTTGATTATTATAACAGAAAAAAAATTAAACATAGGACTTTTATCATAGAAATTTTATCATATACTTCTCATGAATAAGTAATAGTTCATCACACAATCGAAGTATAAAGCAAAAAATCTATTAGAAACCAACAAAGTATGTGCTCAGTCAACTTTCCAACTACAATTCATCATCTTTTCAGGAAGAGTCACATGTCGGGGCCTTTAGGCAAGTCCACATACTCAACCATCATATAGTTTCTATGATTGCTAACACTCACCTCGTACCCATGAGCAAAACATTTCAACCGGACACATTGAAAGATAGGGGCTTATGGTTTCGTCTCCCAACGTACTCACCTCAAGGGTGATGTCAACAATAATAACTCATGCCACCCATATTCAACTGGACATATGTTCCTAGATCTTTCCTCACCACATGATGCTTGCCAAAAGATAAAAATAGAAGGAATAGAGAGAAAAACTTTGACTCTTGCATAAAAGTAAATACATAGAAGTAAAAGATAGGCCCTTCGCAGAGGGAAGCAGAGGTTGCCATGCGCTTATTTGTTTGTGTGCTCAATCCCTTAGTGCAAAAGAACATCACATTACATTGCACCTTGTGATAGCAACCTTTATTATGCAGTCTGTTGCTTTTATTCTTCACCATCACAAGTTCGTGCAACGCTCAATTTTCTCTTACACTAAATAATCTCACACTTTTAAGCAATTTTTATTGCCTTTTTGCACCGATGACAACTTATTTGAGGGATCTTGCTCAATCCCTAGGTAGGTATGGTGGACAATTGAAAATAAGATTTGGGTTTAAAGGTTTTTGGATGCACAAGTAGTATCTCTACTTAGTGAGGAATTTCTGGCTAGCAAAGATAGGGGCAAGCACCACATGTTAAAGGATCTATGACAATATGACTTCTATGTCAATATGAACAAACATAAATCATTAAGTTCTCATCCTTGTCCAACGTCAACAATTTTGGCATATAATATTTTGATGAGGGCTCACAATCACAAAAGATTTCTAGGATAGTATATTTATATGTGAATCTACTCTTCCCTTAATTATTCTTTCTTGAGTTGCATAATTGACTAATGATATGTTTGTCAATCTCTAATAAAATTTTCTACTTATACTTTTCCTTATGTGGTGCCATCACCTACCATAGGATTAGTATATAATCTTTTCATTATTTCTCTCTTTTATTTTATTTGTTTCCTTCTTTTATTTCTTTTCTTTTGTTTGCAATATGAAAGTAAAGAAAAAAACTCATACTAAACTTTATTATATAACTTGCACATGATTACAAGGATAGATCACTAAGCAAACTCTCAAAGAAGAAAGGATTGAACTAAACTTTTATTCAACTAAAGCAAAAGATCAAACTAAAATAAGTAAAAGAAAAAAGATAGTGGGATGATACGATACCGGGGCACCTCCCCTAAGCTTGGCGGAAGCCAAGGGGAGTGCCCATACCTGATACTCAGTTCTCCTTTAGTGTTGAAGAAGATGATGGTGGTGATACTCAGGACAATTGTGCCTTCAACTTTTTCATATTGTAGTTGAGGAAGGCAATTTCCTCTTTTAAATCATCGACCTCCAACTCCAGCTTCAAGATCTTGTCACATAAATCTCCTTTGCTTTTTGTATCACATACCTCCTTATTTTCACTAATCTGGAGTGTTCCGAAAGGACTCTTTTATGTGTTCTTCCGGTGTCATAGTTTGGATAATATTACTTTTAACATTAATAGGCGTACCTGAGATATAATGCTTTATTCGTTGCCCATTGACAACCTTCGGGTTAGTACCTTCGGAATTGTTTATTTTGATGGCTCCAAACCGGTAAACCTCCTCGATGACGTATGGGCCTTCCCGTTTTGAGAGGAGTTCTCCTGTAAAGAATCTGAAACGAGAGTTGTACAAAAGAACATATCTCCGACATTAAACTCACGCTTTTGAATTCTTTTGTCATGCCATCTTTTTACTTTTTCTTTAAATAATTTTTCATTTTCATAAGCTTGGATTCTCCATTCATCTAATGAGCTAATATCAAATAACCTCTTTTCACCAGCAAGTTTGAAATCATAATTGAGTTCTTTGATTGCCCAATATGCTTTATGTTCTAACTCAAGAGGCAAATGACAAGCTTTCCCATAAACCATTTTATAAGGAGACATACCCATAGGATTTTTATACGTTGTTCTATAAGCCCAAAGTGTGTCATCTAATTTATTAGACCAATTCTTCCTGGACCTATTGATAGTATTTTGCAAAATTAATTTTATTTCTCTATTGCTAAGTTCAACTTGACCACTAGACTGAGGATGATAAGGTGATGCAATTCTATGGTTAACATGATACTTGGCAAGCATTTTACGGAAAGCACCATGAATAAAGTGTGAACCACCATTAGTCATTAAATATCTTGGGACTCCAAACCTTCGGAAAATAACTTCCTTAAGCATTTTAATACAGGTGTTGTGATCAGCACTATTAGTTGGAATAGCTTCTACCCATTTAGTAACATAATCAACAGCAACCAAAATATGTGTAAACCCACTAGAGGAAGGAAAAGGTCCCATGTAATCAAATCCCCAAACATCAATTGGTTCAACAGAAAGTGAATAATTCATAGGCATTTCTTGACACTTACCGATATTACCTATTCTTTGACATTCATCACAAGATAAGACGAACTTACGGGCATCCTTAAAGAGAGAAGGCCAATAAAATCCAGATCGCAATACCTTGTGAGCAGTTTTATCTCCAGAATGACGCCCTCCATAAGCCTCAGAGTGACATTTCCGTAGGATTTGTCCCGGTTCATGCTCAGGCACACAACGTCTAATAATACCATCTACTCCTTCTTTATAAAGATGTGGGTCGTCCCAAAAGCAGCGTCTTAAATCATAGAAGAAATTTTTCTTTTGTTGGTATGTAAAGCCAGGTGGTAAATATTTAGCAACAATGTAGTTAGCATAATCAGCATACCAAGGAGTACTATGAGAAGCATTTATTGCAGCTAACTGCTCATCAAGAAAACTATCATCAATAGGTAGTGGGTCATCAAGCACATTTTCAAGCCTAGATAAATTATCAGCTACTAGGTTCTCAGCTCCTTTTCTATCAATGATATGTAAATCAAATTCTTGTAACAAGAGAACCCATTGAATAAGTCTAGGTTTAGCATCTTTAGTTTCCATAAGATATTTAATAGCAGCATGGTCTATGTGAACAGTTACTTTGGAATCGAATCAACAATATAAGTTCTAAATTAATCACAAGCAAACACCACAGCCAAGAACTCTTTTTCAGTAGTAGCATAATTTATTTAAGCACTGTCTAGGGTTTTACTAGCATAATGAATAACATTAAGTTTCTTATCAACTCTTTGTCCTAGAACAAAACCAACAACATAATCACTAGCATCACACATAATTTCAAAAGTCAAGTTCCAATCGCGTGATTGAACAATAGGTGGAGAAACTAAAGCTTTCTTAAGTGTTTCAAATACTTCTAAATAATCATCATCAAAAACAAAAGGAATATCCTTTTGCAAGAGACTAGTAAGAGGCCTAGAATTTTTGGAAAGTCTTTGATAAATTCCCTATAGAAACCAGCATGACCTAAGAAACTATGAATACCTTTTCTATCTTTAGGGCATGGCATTTTCTCAATTGCATCAACCTCTACTTTGTCCACTTCAATAGCACTTCCAGAAATTTTTTGACCCAAAACAATGCCTTCATTAACCATAAAGTGGCACTTATCCCAATTCAAGACAAGATTTGTTTGTTCACATCTCGGCAAAACTCGATCCAGATTGCTTAAACAATCATCAAAAGACTTCCCATAAACAGAAAAGTCATCCATGAAAAACTCAACATTTTTTCACAAAAGTGAGAGAATATAGCAGTCATACATCTTTGTAGCAGGTGCATTACATAAACCAAAAGGCATACATCTATAAGCATAGGTTCCGAAAGGACAAGTAAAAGTGGTCTTTTCTTGATCAGGTTGAGAAACAGGTATTTGTGAAAAGACAGAATATTCATCAAGGAAGCAAAAGTGTGTGTGCTTAGATAATCTTTCAAGCATTTGATCAATAATAGGCAAATGGTAGTGATCTTTTCTAGTTGCTTTATATAATTAACTAAAATCTATTACCATTCTATAGCTGCTAACAATTCTTTGTGGAATAAATTCATTCTTATCATTAGGAACAACAGTAATACCCCCTTTCTTAGGAACACAATGAACAGGACTTACCCATCTACTATCAGCTATGGGATAGATTATACCTGCTTCCAGAAGTTCTAATATTTCCGTTCTTACCACTTCTTTCATCTTCGGATTTAACCGACGTTGGTGATCAACAACGGGTTTAGCATCAGGTTCCATATTAATTTTGTCCTAACATAGAGTGGGACTAATGCCCTTTAAATCATCAAGAGTATATCCAATAGCAGCTCGGTGCTTCCTTAGAACTTTCAATAATCTTTCTTCTTCATGTTCTAAAAGGTTAGCACTAATAATAACAGGATATATCTTCGTTTCATCAAGATAAGCATATTTCAAAGTGTCTTGCAATTGTTCTAATTCAAACACAGGATCACCTTTAGGTGGAGGAGGACCTCCTAGAGTTTCAATAGGCAAATTGTGTTTCAATAGAGGACGTTGTTCAAAGAAATTTTTATCCATTTCATTTCTTTCATGCATATGAAAATCATTCTCATGGTCTCGCAAAAATTGTTCTATGGGATTAGTAGGTGGTACAACAATAGAAGAAAGACCAATTAATTCATCCTTACTAGGCAATTCTTTTTCATGAAGATTTCTACTAAACTTGGAAAAATTGAACTCATGAGACTCATTACCAAAACTAACACCGACAGTTTGTTTCTCACAATCTATCTCAGCATTAACGGTGTTCAAGAAAGGTCTACCAAAAATAATGGGACAAAAGTCATCTTGTGGGGAGCCAAGAACAAGAATACTAGTAGGGTATTTTATTTTCCCACACAAAACTTCTACATCTCTAACAATCCCAATTGGTGATATAGTGTCCCTATTAGTAAGTTTAATAGTAACATCTATTTCTTCTACCTCTGCGGGTGCTATGTCATTCATAATTTCTTGATATAAGGTATAAGGATATCACTTACACTAGCACCTATGTCACATAAACCATGATAACACTGATATCCTATTTTAACTGAGATGACATGCATGCCAACAACGGGTCCATGTTTATCTTTCTTATCTGGTTTGGAAATTCTAGCAGCTTCTTCACAGAAGTAAATAACATGCCCATCCATATCAACTTCCAAGAGATATTTAACAATAGCAATACTAGGTTCAACTTTAATTTGTTCATCAGGTTTAGGTGTTCTAATGTATCTTTTGTTAACCATAGTTGAAACATTAGCATGTTCCTTTATCATAACATGGAAAGGTGGTTTCTCAACATAAGCAGAAGGAACAACTGGATCAACATGATAAAGCATAGTTTCTTCTTTAACTGGTACCGGTTCTTTAATTTATTCTTTAATAGGTGGGTGATATTTAAACCTCTTCTCTTTAGGGAGTTCAACATGAGTAGCAAATGATTCACAAAATGAGGCTACTATCTTAGAGTCAAGTCCATATTTAGTGCTAAACTTTTGAAAAGCATCGGTATCCATAAAAGATATAACACAATCATACTCAAGTTTAATACCTGACTCTTTACCTTTGTCGACTTCCCAATCTTCAGAGTTGCGTTTAATCCTCTCCAAAAGATCCCACCGGAATACAATAGTATTCTTCATAAAGGAACCAGCACAATAAGTATCAAGCATGGTTTGATCATTATGAGAAAGCCGAGCATAAAAATTCTGAATAATAATTTCTCTTGAGAGCTCATGATTGGGGAATGAATATAACATTGACTTAAGCCTCCCCCAAGCTAGAGCGATACTTTCTCCTTCACGAGGCCAAAAATTATATATATAATTCCGATCACGATGAACTAGATGCATAGGATAATGTTTTTGGTGGAACTCCAATTTCAGACGATTCCAATTCCATGATCGAATATCATCGCATAACCTATAGCATGCCAATGCTTTTACCTTGAAAGGTAAAAGGAAAAACTTCTTCATAACTTTATCCCCAGGTAAACCTGCAAGCTTAAACAATCCACAAATTTGTTCTACATATATCAATTGCATATCAGGATGTTCGGTTCCATCTCCTGCATAAGAATTAGCTTGCAGTTGTTCTATCATACCCAAAGGAATTTCATGTTCAATATTTTCAGTAGGTGCAGTAGGTTGAGGGGTAGCTAAGTGTGGTTCCGGGCAAGGTGAAGATACTCCAAATAAACCCCTCAAAGGATTGTTTTCGATAGTAACAACTGACAATAAATTTCAGCACACTATATAAATGTTTCCTTACCAAATTCCACTTACCAAAGGCGCTTCACCCCCCAGCAACGGCGCCAAAAAATAGCCTTGATGACCCACAAGTATAGGGGATCAATTTTAGCTCTTTTCGATAAGTAAGAGTGTCAAAACCAACGAGGAGCAGAAGGAAATGACAAGTGGTTTTTAGCAAGGTAATGTGTGCAAGTGTGGAAATTGTAAGTAACAAAGTAGTTTGATAGCAAGATAATTTGTAACGAGCAAGTAACGATAGTAGTAACAAAACTTGTGACGCCCCCGATTCAATCGTACACTAATCATACACGCAAACGTGTACGATCAAGATCAGGGACTCACGAGAAGATATCACAACACAACTCTTCAAATAAAATAAGTCATACAAGCATCATATTACAAGCCAAGGGCCTCGAAGGCTCGAATACAAGAGCTCGATCATAGACGAGTCAGCGGAAGTAACAGTATCTGACTACAGACATAAGTTAAACAAGTTTGCCTTAAGAAGGCTAGCACAAACTGGGATACAGATCGAAAGAGGCGCAGGCCTCCTGCCTGGGATCCTCGTAAACTACTCCTGGTCGTCGTCAATGGACTACACGTAGTAGTAGACACCTCCAGTGTAGTAGGAGTCATCGTTGACGGTGGCGTCTGGCTCCTAGGCTCCATCGTCTGGTCGCAGCAATCGGGTATAGGAAGGGGGAAAAGGGGGAGCAAAGCAACCGTGAGTACTCATCCAAAGTACTCGCAAGCAAGGAGCTACACTACATATGTATGCATTGGTATCAAATGGAATAAGGCTATCATATGTGGACTGAACTGTAGAATGCCGGAATAAGAGGGGGATAGCTAGTCCTATCAAAGACTACGCTTCTGGCCACCTCCATCTTGCAGCACGTAGAAGAGAGCAGAAGGTAAGTTCACCAAGTAGCATCGCATAGCATAAACCTACCCGGCGATCCTCTCCTCATCGCCCTGTGAGAGAGAGATCACTGGTTGTATCTGGCACTTGGAAGGGTGTGTTTTATTAAGTATCCGGTTCTAGTTGTCATAAGGTCAAGGTACAACTCCGGGTCGTCCTTTTACCGAGGGACACGGCTATTCGAATAGATCAACTTCCCTGCAAGGGTACACCACATTTCCCAACACGCTCGATCCCCTTTGTCCGGACACACTTTTATGGGTCATGCGCGGCCTCGGAAGATCAACACGTCGCAGCCCTACCTAGGCACAACAAAGAGGTCAGCACGCTGGTCTAAATCCTATGGCGTAGGGGTCTGGACCCATCGCCCATTACACACCTACACGTTGCGTACGCGGCCGGAGAGCAGACCTAGCAACCTCCATTACAAAGGAAGTTGCGTTACGCGGTCCAACCCGGCGCGCGTCGCTCAGTCGCTGACGTCACGAAGGCTTCGGTTGATACCACGACGTCGAGTGCCCATAACTATCCCCGCATAGATGGTTAGTGCGTACAGGCCAGTGGCTAGACTCAGATCAAATACCAAGATCTCGTTAGGCGTGTTATTTTGAAATAACCATGGATGCCGACCATGGCCAGGCCCACCACTCTCCTAGGTGGTCTCAACCTGCCCTATCGCTCTGCCACAAAGTAACCGTCGGGGGCCTTTGGGAACTCAGGCCCACCTCTACCGGGATGGAGCCACCTGCCCCTTCAGCCCCCAACATCAGAATCACTCGCGGGTACTCCTACGAGCCAACCCGACTTTAATCACCACACGTATCATATATTATGTATAAGTATATACCCGTGACCACCTCCCAAGTGATCACGTCCCGAAAGTATAGCATGGCAGACAGACAAGAATGTAGGGCCACTGATGGTAAACTAGCTGTAACATCCCAAATTTTCAATTTGGAATGTTATACACTAGATCATCATTGCATAACATATTTTATTGCACTTTGGTTGATCCTAGAAAATTCTACGCAACTCAAGGACCCTCGGAGAGAGTTGGGGATTTCGTTATTTTCATATTTGAGTTTTCTCAAGTTTTGAAAATAGGATCATTTGATTTTATTTATTTTATCTTCAATTATTTCTGTTATCAAAATATGAGAGAGGGAATAACATGACTTTCCAAAAATAAAGAAATATTGAGGATTTAATAAAAAATCAAATAATATTTTATTTGGTTTTATTTGCATTGAATTTAGGAAAAACTGCATGTTTTCAAAAATTGCATTTAGAGCCAAAAAAATGTTCATCCTGTTCTAAATATTTTATTTAGACGGAGAAAATTTGTTATGGCATTTTTAGATTTTTTATTTATTTTTCTAGATTTTTTAGGCGTAGCGAAATTGTTTAAAAAAAAGACCCGCGCCCGACTGGGCCAAAGGCCCAGGCGAGCCAGGCCGGCCCAGCCGCCGTCGCCTTCCCGCCGGACTCGAGGAGGAGTCCGAGCCGGAGCCGCCGCCGCCTGTCACCCCCTCCCCTAGTCAAGCCCCTCCCTCTCTTAAATAGCCGCCCCACCGCCGCCCTCTCCTCACCCCGCCGCCCACACCGCAGCCCGCCGCCGCCTGCGCTGCCGCACGCCGCCGCCCCGCGCCGCCCGGAGCCGCCGCCCCGCCGCCGCTCCTCACCCCGCCGCCTTCCGGAGCCCCGTCAGAGAGCCGCTGTCGCCAAGGTAGTTGCCGGCCGGTTTTTGAAAAAAATGATTCGTTTTTTGTTTAAAACCCTAATTTCCGTTTTTTTAGATAAATAGATCAGTTTTTTCGGTTTATTTATTTAGCGAGCGCTCGTTCGTCCGTTTGTTTTAATGAACGTGTTTTTCGTTTAGTTTCTGTTAACGAACGTTCGTTCATTAACTGTTCGTCGTTTTTCTTTTTCTCGGATTAAATCCGCGGTTTTTCTGATCACGATCTGTGATCCGATGTTCGTTCTAGTTTATCTTTTCGCACGTTTATCGGAATCAGGCGATTCAAGCGCCTGGAGTTTCGTCTCGAAACCCTCTTTTCGTTTAATCAACTCAAACAAGTTCTTGCCTCTGTAAAAATTGCCTTAGATCCAGAATAGTAAACGAAGCTTGTTTCGTTTGCCATTTGTCTTTCATTGCTTCGTTCGTTTTGATTCTTTTGCCAACCGGAGTTCTTAAGTTGAACTTTCTGGTTAGATCTTTTGTTCGAGTTTTACCTGTGCATTAGTTGAGTACTTATTGTATGCTTGTTTGTTTGCGATAGAGTACCCGGAGTGCGCCGCTTGCTACTTCGAATCGCTAGGTTTCACGGATCATCAGCAGGGCAAGTAACACTTTGATCATACCTCCTACTACCCAGTTTTATTGCATTAGATCAATCCTCACACATTGCATGATTAGGATCTAATTAAATTGTGGGTTTGGGAAGTAGTTGAGGTAGAACCTATTACCTGTTTATTATCAAACCTTTGGGAGTTACTCTACGTTTGCTTATTATTGCTATGCTATGCTAGTAGACGTGGATTGGGTGTGTGTATCCATGACAGATGTGAGCTTTGTTAATTAATGGTTTATTTAAGGTGGCAACCTAACACACATCTGGGTGGATTGAGGCACCTGGGTATTCCAGCGATTGCCTGTTTTCTTTTGGACCGCCACCCAGGCTCAAAGGGATCATGAGATTATTCATACTAGAAACTTTCGTGTGCAGCCACAAGCTACTATGGGCTCTAGCATAGTTGACTAAGTCATGCCAACTCTTATAATGGTAGACTAGCAGATGTAGGGATGTAGGTTGGTACGGTCTACCCGTTCGTAAGGTGCTAGCGCTTCTGAAAGACTATGTCTCGGTCATCCGTTTCTCAAACACCAGGCAGTGCGAGAAAACCAACGGAGGAGATCGAGTCTTATGGGGAAAAGTGCACAAACCTCTGCAGAGTGTATAAACTAATCATGGTTAGCTGTGTCCCCGGTTATGGACATTTTGAGTATCTAGTACCT
This sequence comes from Triticum urartu, assembly GCF_056163025.1. Classification (NCBI taxonomy): domain Eukaryota; kingdom Viridiplantae; phylum Streptophyta; class Magnoliopsida; order Poales; family Poaceae; genus Triticum; species Triticum urartu. The sequence continues at coordinate 437,279,404 of NC_141874.1, read as the reverse complement.
GGATTTTCATGTGAATCTCGTCATGTTACTCTAAAGTTAATTGTTGGGTTTAATGATGATGCTTAATTGGGATTGAGAATGCTGTCAACCATTCTCAATATTTAACAACTACCATGATAGTTAAATAAAATTTATTCGTTTGCAGTAGGGAAAAATTGGCTTTACGCAAAATTGTAACCATAGAGCTTTCCACCAGCCATATATGCATATAGAATAGCCATATTCTTGTATTACTCTCTATGTGTTACATTGCCAGCATATTCCATGTGCTGACCTGTTTCGTGCTGCAACGTTAATATTGTAGACTTTTCAGACGACGATTAAGGTGCCTTTAAGTCGTGGTGCTATACTCAGTGATTCAGTCGGAGTTGATGGACTCAATTATCTTCCAAGCCTTCCGCTGTTATCGTTATTAGATGGCCTTAAGCCATATTTGCTGTAATAAGTTCTCATTTGAGACGCTCGATGTAATAAGTGTGTGATTGCTACTCTGTTATAAATGCATCAGGTACTATGTGGTGTCAGCATTATTGATCCAGGGATGACACCTAAGCACAGAGATTGGACATTTTTAGGTCTGGTCGCTACAAGATGGTATCAGAGCACACGCTGACTATAGGACACGACCACTAAGCTAAAGCCCTAGATCACTACTTACTCTTATCCTTCTGACCTCTCATCTTTTCTACTTTTTTAGGATGGCGGATGCAAGGAACAAGTTCACGCAACCGGATGAAGATACACCCTTTGGACGTCATTTGAAGGAAGTCAATAGATACCTGAACATAGAAGTACCAAGCTTCACCAGAACCTACAACGCCATGTTACCTGAAGAAGAGTGCTGGATGATTCAAGTTCAAGTTCTAGGAAGGACGTTCATGCCAGTCACTGAGCCCATAGAGTTTTCTTTTGATGCACCAACTTGGAGTCTAGGAAGGAGCATGGCAGCTCACATCACCATGGGACGCATTGGAGAAGTTTACCGCAATGATCTCAAGGATACTATCTACCAGATTTGTGGGCGCCGAGATGAGCACTGGGAGATGATCAGCACCAAGAAGGATAGATCAATTGCAGCTTTTATCCAGGAGTTAAACCAGCACATTGGACGTCAGGAGAACCAGATGTGCGCAGACATGATAGATCTGAAGAAGGCGAGGACAAGAATCAAGGAATTAGAGGAAGAACTCAAGGCTACACGTGAAGATTATGAAGAGGAAATCAAAGTATTAGTGGACAAGAATGCCGACCTAACAATGAAGATCGGAATATTTATGGGAGGCCCTACACTAGTAGAAGAAGACGAAGAACCCAAGGAGATTCGCCCGGAAGACTACATCATCATCAATGACACCGACTCGGATCCTGATGATAGCGATGATGACTATGTTGCTGAAGTTGGAGCAGATATCATGGAGTCTGCAACCGAAGAGTATTTCTAGTAGACCATTCCAACAGTAGTAGTAGTCCACCATGTAAATATAGTAGTCCGAGCACTTTTGCGATAGTTAGATCGATTATATGCCCTTGTTTGATTGAATGAAGTGAATTGTTTGCTTTTGCCTGATGTGCATATGGGTAGTGTTTTCTCTTTAGACCCCCTCTATTCTTAAATCTCATCTTTTCTAAACATCAAATGCCTCTGAGACGTGACCCCAGATTTACCTTCCCACCGGAGCTCACTCAGTTGATCCAGCAGCAGAACACATTGATGCAGTTGCTAGTTCAGAATCAGAATCAGGGAAACAACAACAACTACAACAACAACCCACCACCACCACCACCTGTTGATCACTTAGCCTGTTTTCTTAGGCTGAATCCGCCGGTGTTTTCTAGTAGCACCGAGCCGATAGTAGCAGATGATTGGCTCCGCAAGACAGTAAGCGAGTTGACCATGGCAGGATGCACACATGCGGAAAAAGTGAAGTTTGCCGCACATCAGCTAGAAGGACCCGCAGCATCATGGTGGGAGAATTTCACAGCCACTTTCCCTGTCGACACTGTCACGTGGGACCAGTTTCAGCAAGATTTTCGTACTGCCCATGTTTCAGCAGGAGCTATGTCCATGAAGAAGCGAGAGTTTCACAACTTGCGCCAAGGAGGACGGACAGTTGGCCAGCATGTGGAGGACTTTAGTAAGCTAGCACGTTATGCCCCAGATGACGTTGCTACGGATGCAGCTAAGCAGGAGAAGTTTCTGGAAGGACTGAATGATGAATTGAGCATGCAGTTGATGGTAGCAACCTTCAACAATTACCAGGAGTTGGTAGATCGTGCCCTCATGATTGAAGGGAAGAAGCAGCAGATCGATAACCGCAAGAGGAAGTATGGACAATGGAAGTAGAATTCAGGAGCTCAGCAAAAGCCACATTTTACCCCTAGACCGGGAGGACATTTCCAGCATACCCATGGAGGAGGTAGCTCGCACAATCACAATGGCCCAAGACTGGTAATGGGAACGGAGGAAGCAACAGCCAGAACCGCACGAACCCATCGACCCCAGCCAAGAAAGACCTGAGCCAAGTCACTTGTTTTAAGTGCCAGAAGACCAGACATTATGCCAACGAATGTCCTGAATCACAGAATGGAAATGGCAATGGAAGCTCTAGGAAGAAGCCAAACCCTTTCAATAGGGGACAGGTGAACCACGTAAATGTGGAGGAAGTTGAAGCCCAGCCCGATGCAGTAATAGGTAAGTTTTTGGTTAAGTCATTTACTACACTCGTTCTTTTTGATACTGGTGCATCGCATTCATACATATCAAGGGGATTTGTGGATAAGTATAAACTGCCAACCCAAGCCCTTAGGTCACCCATGTTAGTAACCTCGCCTGGAGCAGAGTATATGGCTAGTCTATGGTGTGATCGGTTACCAGTAAGGATTGGTAACTATGTATTTCCCTCAGACCTAATATTGTTGGGATCTCAAGGATTGGATGTGATATTAGGCATGGATTGGTTGTCAAATTATGAAGGGAATATTGAATGTGCCAGTAAGTCAATTTTGCTTACCACCCCAGAAGGAAGAAGGATCAAGTATGTATCCCGGCATGTGCCAAAAAGGACTCAACTAAATTGCCTAACAGGAGTGGTGCAGGAGGAAGTACCAATAGTGAAGGATTTCCCTGATGTATTTCTAGAGGAATTGCCAGGCATGCCACCGGATAGAGATATTGAGTTTTTGATTGAACCTTTGCCAGGCATAGGGCCAATATCAAAGAGACCATATAGGATGCCCGCAAAGGATCTGGTGGAGATTAAGAAGCAGATTAAGGAGTTACTGGATAAGTTATATTCACCCAAGTCTTCACCTTGGGGATCGCCAGTACTTCTAGTAGAAAAGAAGGATGGATTGTTAAGGATGGTTGTTGATTATCGAGGATTGAATGAAGTAACCATCAAAAACAAGTACCCACTACCAATGATCAATGATTTGTTTGATCAATTGCAAGGAGCTAAGGTATTTTTCCAAGATCGATCTGCGATCCGGATACCACCAGTTGAAGATTCGAGAACAATATATACCTAAGACGGCTTTTACCACCAGGTATGGGCTGTACGAGTATACCGTTATGTCATTTGGTCTGACTAACGCACCAGCATATTTCATGAATAGGATGAACAAGGTGTTTATGGAGTTTTTGGATAAGTCCGTCGTAGTGTTCATTGATGATATCCTGGTTTACTCGAAAAATGAGGAGGAGCATAAGGAGCATTTGTGTTTGGTACTTGGTAAGCTCAGAGAACATCAGTTATATGCCAAGTTTAGCAAGTGTGAGTTTTGGTTGAAGGAAGTTGGATTTCTCGGACACGTTATATCCGGAGATGGTATAACAGTAGATCCCACCAAGGTTGACACTGTGACCAATTGGGAAGCGCCAACAACAGTTGGAGAGATCCGGAGTTTTCTGGGACTCGCAAGATACTACCAGAGATTCATTGAGAATTTCTCGAAGATTGCAAATCCTATGATGGAGTTGTTGAAAAAGGATACCAAGTTCATATGGACTGAGGAATGTGAGGCCAGTTTCCAGGAATTGAAGAAATGTTTGGTTACATCACCTGTGTTGATTTTGCCAGATCAGACCAAGGATTATGAGGTGTATTGCGACGCTTCACGTCGAGGACTTGGAGCAGTGCTTATGCAGGAAGGAAGAGTTGTTTCTTATGCCTCACGATAGCTTAAGCCTCATGAGTTGAATTACGCTACGTATGATTTGGAGTTAGCAGCCGTAGTGCATTCATTGAAAACCTGGAGACACTTTTTCATTGGAAATCATTGTGAGGTGTACACAGATCACAAAAGTTTGAAGTATATTTTCACGCAAAAAGAGTTGAATCTCAGGCAAAGAAGATGGTTGGAGATCATCAAGGATTATGATATGAGATTACATTATCACCCCGGAAAGGCTAACGTAGTAGCTGACGTGTTGAGCCGTAAGAGTCATGTCAACACCCTAATGACAGGAGATTTACCAAGGGAGTTAGCCAAAAATCTTCGTGAGCTATATTTGGAGATAGTTCCGAGAGGGTATGTAGCAGCATTGGAGATTCAGTCTACTTTGATGGATAAGATCAGAGAAGCTCAAAGGACTGATAAGGAGGTTGCCTCTATAAAGGAGAAAATGAGCAAAGGAAAAGCTAAGGGATTTCGTGAAGATGAGCACGATACCTTATGGTTTGAAGACCGTGTTTATGTGCCTAATGATTCGGAGATCAGGAAGTTAATTCTGCAAGAGGCACATGATTCACCATATTTGATTCACCAAGGAAATACCAAGATGTATTTGGATTTGAAGGATACTTTCTGGTGGACCGGAATGAAGAAGGATATTGCAGAGTATGTAGCAATTTGTGATGTATGTCAGAGAGTAAAGGCAGAGCATCAGAAGCCAGCAGGATTGCTACAGCCATTGCCGACACCCGAATGGAAGTGGGATAAGTTAGGCATGGATTTTATTACGGGTTTACCCAGAACTCGTTCAGGCTATGACTCAATATGGGTTGTAGTTGATCGTTTGACAAAGGTAGCTCATTTCATTCCAGTGAAGACTACCTATACCAGTGCAAAGTTGGCAAAGATATACATGACTAGAATCGTATGTCTACATGGAGTTCCAAAGAGCATTGTATCAGATAGAGGAACCCAATTTACCTCAAAGTTCTGGAATCAGTTGCATGAAACTCTGGGTACCAGACTAGAGTTTAGTACAGCTTTCCATCCGCAGACAGATGGACAGACCGAGAGAGTCAATCAGATTTTGGAGGGTATTTCAAGAGCTTGTGCACTAGATTACAGATCTAGTTGGGACGAGAATTTGCTATATGCAGAGTTCTCTTACAACAACAATTATCAATCCAGTTTGAAGATGGCCCCTTTCAAAGCCTTGTACAGAAGGAGGTGCAGGACCCCATTGTCTTGGGATCAAGTTGGGGACCGTTAGTTGTTTGGACCGGATCTGATTAAGGAGTCTGAACAGAAAGTGAAATTGATTCGTGATAGGCTCAAGGTAGCCCAATCCAGGCAGAAGAGCTACGCAGATTCTAAACGCAAGGAGACAGTTTACGAAGTTGGAGACCGAGTTTATCTTCGATTATCTCCACTTCAAGGAGTTAAGCGCTTTGGAGTTAAGGGAAAGTTAGTGCCACGTTTTGTAGGACCATACAAAGTTTTGGAGCGTATGGGAGAAGTAGCCTATAAGTTGGAATTGCCCGAAGGATTGTCAGGAGTTCACATGTGTTCCACGCTTCCCAGTTGAAGAAGTGCCACGCAGAGATGGCTGATATACCACTGAGAGATACAGTGCCACTGGAAGCGATTTAGTTGGACAGTGATTTGACCTATGAGGAGAAACCAGTCAAGATTCTAGAGTATGCCAGTCGAGTCGCCCGCAGCAAGGTTATCAAGTTTTGCAAGGTTCAGTGGAGCCACCACACGGAGGATGAAGCCACCTGTGAGTGAGAGGAAGAATTGCTGAAGGACCACCCCCACCTATTTTCTAGCCAACCCGAATCTCGAGGGCGAGATTCATCTTAAGGGGGGTAGGTTTGTAACATCCCAAATTTTCAATTTGGAATGTTATACACTAGATCATCATTGCATAACATATATTATTGCATTTTGGTTTGATCCTAGAAAATTCTACGCAACTCAAGGACCCTCAGAGAGAGTTGGGGATTTCGTTATTTTCATATTTGAGTTTTCTCAAATTTTGAAAATAGGATCATTTGATTTTATTTATTTTATCTTCAATTATTTCTATTATCAAAATATGAGAGAGGGAATAACATGACTTTCCCAAAATAAAGAAATATTGAGGATTTAATAAAAAAATCAAATAAGATTTTATTTGGTTTTATTTGCTTTGAATTTAGGAAAAATGTTCATCCTGTTCTAAATATTTTATTTAGACGGAGAAAACTTTTTTTGGCATTTTTAGATTTTTATTTATTTTTCTAGATTTTTTTGGCGCAGCGAAATTGTTAAAAAAAAGACCCGCGCCCGACTGGGCCAAAGGCCCAGCCGAGCCAGGCCGGCCCAGCCGCCGTCGCCTTCCCGCCGGACACGAGGAGGAGTCCGAGCCGGAGCCGCCGCCGCCCGTCGCCCCCTCCCCATGTCAACCCCCCTCCCTCTGTTAAATAGCCGCCCCGCCGCCGCCCTCTCCTCACCCCGCCGCCCCGCACCGCAGCCCGCCGCCGCCAGCGCTGCCGCACGCCACCGCCGCCGCCGCTGCCGCTCGCCGCCGCCCCGCGCCGCTCGGAGCCGCCGCTCCGCCGCCTCTCCTCACCTCGCCGCCTTCTGGAGCCCCGCCAGAGAGCAGCCGCCGCCGAGGTAGTTGCCGGCCGGTTTTTGAAAAAAAAATGATTCGGTTTTTTTGAAAACCCTAGTTTCTGTTTTTTTAGATAAATAGATCGGTTTTTTCGGTTTATTTATTTAGCAAGCGCCCGTTCGTCTGTTCCTTTTAACGAACGCGTTTTTCGTTAGTTTCTGTTAACAAACGTTCGTTCGTTAACAGTTCGTCGTTTTTCTTTTTCTCAGATTAAATTTGTGGTTTTTCTGATCGCGATCTCTGATCCGATATTCGTTCTAGTTTATCTTTTCGCTCGTTTATCGGAATCAGGCGATTCAAGTGTCTGGAGTTTTGTTTCGAAACCCTCTTTCCGTTTAACCAACTCAAACAAGTTTTTGCCTCTATAAAAATTGCCTTAGATCCAGAATAGTAAATGAAGCTTGTTTCGTTTGCTGTTTGTCTTTCGTTGCTTCGTTCGTTTTGATTCTTTTGCCAGCCGGAGTTCGTAAGTTGAACTTTCTGGTTAGATCTTTTGTTCGAACTTTACCTGTGCATTAGTTGAGTACTTATTGTATGCTTGTTTGTTTGCGATAGAGTACCCAGAGTGCGCCGCTTGCTACTTCGAATCGCTAGGTTTCCCGGATCATTAGCAAGGCAAGTAACACTTTGATCATACCTCCTACTACCCAGTTTTATTGCATTAGATCAATCCTCACACATTGCATGATTAGGATCTAATTAAGTTTTGGTTTTGGGAAGTAGTTGAGGTAGAACCTATTACCTATTTATTATCAAACCTTTGGGACTTACTCTACATTTTCTTATTATTGCTATGCTATGCTAGTAGACGTGGATTGGGTGTGTCTATCCATGACAGATATGAGCTTTGTTAATTAATGGTTTATTTAAGGTGGCAACCTAACACACATCTAGGTGGATTGAGGCACCTGGGTATTCCAGCGATTGCCTGTTTTCTTTTGGACCGCCACCCAGGCTGAAAGGGATCATGAGATTATTCATACTAGAAACTTTCGTGTGCAGCCACAAGCTACTATGGGCTCTAGCATAGTTGACTAAGTCGTGCCAACTCTTATAATGGTAGACTAGCAGATGTAGGGATGTAGGTTGGTACGGTCTACCCGTTCGTAAGGTGCTAGCGCTTCTGAAAGACTATGTCTCGGTCATCCGTTTCTCAAACACCAGGCAGTGCGAGAAAACCAACGGAGGAGATCGAGTCTTATGGGGAAAAGTGCACAAACCTCTGCAGAGTGTATAAACTAATCATGGTTAGATGTGTCCCCGGTTATGGACATTTTGAGTATCTAGTACCTGGATTTTCATGTGAATCTCGTCATGTTACTCTAAATTTAATTGTTGGGTTTAATGATGATGCTTAATTGGGATTGAGAATGCTGTCAACCATTCTCAATGTTTAACAACTACCATGATAGTTAAATAAAATGTATTCCTTTGCAGTAGCGAAAAATTGGCTTTACGCAAAACTGTAACCATAGAGCTTTCCACCAGCCATATATGCATATAGAATAGCCATATTCTTGTATTACTCTCTATGTGTTACATTGCCAGCATATTCCATGTGCTGACCCGTTTCGGGCTGCAACGTTAATATTGTAGACTTTTCAGACGATGATTAAGGTGCCTTTAGGTCGTGGTTCTATACTCAGTGATGCCGTTGGAGTTGATGGACTCACTTATCTTCCAAGCCTTCCGCTGTTATCGTTATTAGATGGCCTTAAGCCATATTTGCTGTAATAAGTTCTCTTTTGAGACACTCGATGTAATAAGTGTGTGATTGGTACTCTGTTATAAATCCTTCAAGTACTGTGTGGTGTCCGCATTATAGATCCGGGGATGACACCTGAGCACATAGATTCGACTGTTTGAGGTCTGGTCGCTACACTAGCATCCTATACTAAGCATTTAGGATTGCAGGTAAGGTATCAACAGCTGGAGCAACAATGACATGCTATGCATCAAAATAGGATTAACGGAAAGCAGTAACATGCTAAACTACTCTAATGCAAGTAGTAGAGAGAAGAGTTGGCGATATCTGGTGATCAAATGGGGGCTTGCCTGGTTGCTCTGGCAACAGAGAGGGGTCGTCAACACCGTAGTCATACTGGGTAGGAGCGACGTCGATCTCGGTGTCTAGCGAGAGAAGAGGGGGAAGAAACAATAAATATAATACAAACAAATGCATGACGGTGCATGACATGACAAAGAGTGATGCTAGGTGTGCCCTAACGCAGTACGAGGTGGTGCCGGTGAAGGGGGAAATCATCCAGGAAAGTATTCCCAGTGTTTCGCGTTTTCGGACAGACGAACTGGAGGGGGAAAGTTGCGTGTTTGCTATGCTAGGGATGCGTGGCGGACGAACGGGCTGCATATCCGGATTCATCTCGTCGTTCTGAGCAACTTTCATGTACAAAGTTTTTCCATCTGAGCTACAATTTATTTTATATGATTTTTTAAAGTTTTAAACAATTTCTAAAATTTTCTGGATGTATTTATTATTTCAAAGTTAAAGGCGAAAATGCTAAATGTACCCACAACTTGTACACAACAATGTACTAAAGGGGCTGACAGGTGGGGTCCAGTTGACTGCCTAGTCAGCAGTCAACTAGGCTAGTCCAGTTGGCAGTTTGACCTGGTCAAACTAGACAGGGGTCCACCTGTCATTGACACACTAACTTAACCGTAATTTTAACAAGATAATTATGGGGCAGGACCCACTGTCATAGTCACTTTAGTGTAGTTAGTTTGATTAATTAAGTCATAGTTGATTACCTGTTTAATTTATTAGTTAATTAAATTATATGTATTATTTTATATTTGTTTTTTTACGTTTCATCAGGGGCGGGGCCCACTCGTCATGGACCCATGCGGCCTATCAGGCGCTGGGCGCCGGCAGCAAAGGGCCAACGCCCGCATGCGAGGGGCGGGTCGGCGGCCATGGTGCTCGACCAACGCGGAGAACTGGGATGGCGACGGGGGAGCGAGGGGCAAGCAGCAGCAAGTGCGGTGGGTGGCAAGCCACAGGCATCGAGCGCGGCAGCGGGTAGTGATGGTAGCGGTGCGGGCGAGGCAGAGCACACGACCAGGGGCGGCAATAGGCGCGGGGCGCGCATGGGCGGCCGTGTGCACGGGCGATTAGGCCAACACGGGTGGGCGTCCGGGCACGGAGATGGCCGGGCGGGCAGGGTGCATCAAAGGGGAGGCGCTCGGGGCGCGGTGAGTTTGGCCCGGCGCGGTGGACGGCCAACGGGCACGCACGGCATCGGGGGTGACCGCGGGCGCGGACAGCTACGATGGGGCGGTGAGCGTGCGTGCGCGGCGAAGAGAGGAGGGAGTGGAGGCCGAAGGTGGCCTCACCGGCGTTTGAAGAGAAGATGGCGGTGAGGCTCGATGTAGCCTTTGGGGAGGGGTTGGGGATGCGAGATTTGGCGACGGGGCGGTGGTCGGCGACGAGCATCGACGGAGGGGCTCCGGGCGGCAGGGGCGTGCGGCAGGGGCGACGCCGATGATGAAGCTGCAGCCAACATGGGGCCGTTGGCGGTGGCGCGGGGCGGCGGCCTACTGCCCATCGCCGGTGATGGAGGGAGGCGGGGCACCGATGCACGCGAGGGGATCGGGCGCGGGGAGCTCCTCTCCCCGGCACGATGCGTGCGCGTGCGTGTGTGTGTGGGTGTTGTGTGGTGGCGGCGGGTGAGGGAGACGAGGGGGGAGGTGGGGATCGTGATGGGAGTGGGGCGTTCGGGGGTTAGGTCACGAGGGAGGGGCCATATAGGCCAGGAGAGGTGCGGCTAGGCTGGCCCGATTGGCCCCGAGGCCATCTGGGCCGTGGCCCAACGAGGGGGGTGTTCTCTTTTTTTTTATTTTGTTTTTCTTAAATTTTCTTTTACATTTTCATTTCTATTTTATTTGTAGTTTCTTTTATTATTAGCTTGATAAAAATTACCACTAGTGCCTAAATTTGTATTTATCAACAAACTACTGTCAGATTAATTCTTAACCCATAATAAAATAGTTTTAGCATTTTATAAATTCAATAGGCATTTGTTTAATTGTTTTCACTACTGTTTTAATTGTTTTAAAGACTTTAAACATTTTATCACAGTTTGGTTTCTCCACCATAATTACTTACAATTTATTTGACACAACCCAAACATTTTAGTTTTGATATTTGAAAATTCTACTATTTGCCTATATTTTAAATTTTAATTTGAATCATTTTTTGAACTGGCTTGAGTTTATCAATAGTAACCGAGGTGACGTGGCACCATTAGCAGAGGTTTACTGTAGCTTGATTATCCAGGCGTCACAAAAGTGCAGCAAGGTAGCCCAATCCTTTTGAGGCAAAGGACAGGCCAAAACAGTCCCTTATGATAAGCAAAGTGTTCTTGAGGGTACACGGGAATTTCATCTAGTCACTTTCATCATGTTGGTTTGATTCGTGTTTGCTACTTTGATAATTTGATATGCGGGTGGACCGGTGCTTAGGTGTTGTTCTTACTTGAACAAACCTCCTACTTATGATTAACCCTCCCACACGAATCCGCAACTACGAGAAAAGTATTAAGAATAAATTCTAACCATAGCATTAAACTTTTGGATCCAATCGGTCCCTTACGGAATAGCGCATAAACTAGGGTTTAAGCTTCTGTCACTCTCGCAACCCATCATCTAATTGCTACTCCACAATGCATTCCCTTAGGCCCAAATATGGTGAAGTGTCATGTAGTCAACATTCACATGACACCACTAAGGGAATCACAACATACATACTATCAAAATATCGAACACATATCAAATTCACATGATTACTTGCAACATGATTTCTCCCATGATCTCAAGAACAAAGGTAACTACTCACAAATGATAAACATGCTCATGATCAGAGGGGTATTAAATAGCATATTGGATCTAAACATATAATCTTCCACCATATAAACCATATAGTAATCAACTACAAGATGTAATCAATAGTACTAGTCACCCACAAGTACCAATCTATAGTTCCGGTAACAAGATTGAACACAAGAGATGAAATAGGGTTTGAGAGGAGATGGTGTTGTTGAAGATGTTGATGGAGATCTCCCTCCCCAAGATGGGAGAGTTGTTGGTGATGATGATGACGATGATTTCCCCCTCTGGGAGGGAAGTTCCCCCGGCGGAATCGGTCCGCTGCAGGGCAAAATTGCTCCTGCCCAAGTTCCGCCTCGACGCGGCGGCGCTTCATCCCGAAAGTCCTCCCCTTATTTTTTCTAGGTCAAAATTACTTATATACAAAAATATGGGCACCGGAGGTGGGCCAAGGAGGGCACAACCCACCAAGGCGCGCCTAGGATCCTGGGCGCACCCAGGTGGGTTGTGCCCACCTGGTGGGCCCCCTTTGGTAGTTATTTGCTCCAACAATTCTTAAATAATCCATAAAAAATCACTGTGAAGTTTCATCTTGTTTGGAGTTGTGCATAATAGGTGGCCTGATGTAGCTTTTCCAGGTCCAGATTTCCAGCTGCCAGAATTCTCCCCCCTTGGTGTGTATGTTGCAAATTATGAGAGAAAAGGCATTAGAATTACTCCAAAAGCATTATTATGGATAAAAACATTGTAAATAACAGTAAGAAAACATGATGCAAAATGGATGTATCATGGTGGTCTTCATGCTTTGGGCACTGCAGTTGCTTTACAAACTGCTCGTGTGGGGGTACTCTGTGGTGGACATGGTACTTTGTCAACTAGAAGTGGGTTAATATCCGCTGGGGTTGGGGTTAGATGGTTGTAGTTGGTTCTCTGCCCAACGGTGTAAGTGTGAAATCTGGAAGAGTCTCGATTATGTGTGGTGGGGCTAGTTTGTGGGCTAGTACAACCATGGTTCTATTAGCTTCGACGGGTAGCGCTGTCTTTCGTGAAGAACAGGTTTTTTATTCCTTAGATACTTCCATCACCCCCTCCAATTAAAATGGCTGGTAAACAAGAAAAGAGATTGAACATACAGACATTGTATAATAGACATATGTGGTAATTCACATATATGTTGTCTAACCAAACAGGACAGCATGACACAATTTCACATATATTATACCTAACTAAACAGCATAGCATGACACCGTTTCAGATATATGATGGCTAATTTAACAGGATATAATGGCATAATTCAACATATGATAAGTATCTAAACAGGATGACATGACAAAACTATATGATGTGTTTCTAAAATAGGTTGGGATGAAATAATTCACATACATGTTGTCTAAGTATACAGGATGGCATGATATAATTGACATAATTGATTCACATACTAAGCAGCTGGCACTCACATGTATGATCTCTAAACTAAGCAGATGGAATTCAATATTGTACATATGATGTCTAAACTAAGCAATGCAAGACACCATATGCATGATATGAGAAATATAAACATTGCAACTTAGAGCATACACCTCAGGTGGGATATAGGACTGGTCATCTGTCTCTGAATCCTCCTTTGAGGAGCTCCCTGTAACCATCGAGATATATGCTTCAACAGGTACCATTGCCTGCTCTGAAGACCTTGTGTTTCACTCCTGATTTTTCCATAACCAGCTCAAATGGCTGATACACATGAAGAGTAGTTCAATATACATAGATTGTCGACAAATGGAATACGTAATGAAAAAAAGATGGCATGAGATAATTCACATATATGATGCCTGGCTACATGGAGGTGCATAATTCACATATATGATAACTGGCTGGAAAACATGGCATTGCATAATTCACATATCTGATATAGAAAGCAAACATGAGGCATTCACACAAAGCATGTCTAATCTAAGCAGATGGCTTGGCCATGCAAGACACCATATGCATGATATGAGCAATATAACCCTGCCAAGTTAGAGCATGCACCTCGGGGGGGGGGGGGGATACGACTAGTGATGTGTCTCTAAATCCTCCTATGAGGAGCTATCTGTAACTAGCAAGAAATCTGCATCGACAGGTAGCACTGACTGCTCAGAAAACCTTGTTTTCACTCTAGATTTTCCCATGACCGACTCAAATGGCTGATGCATAGGAAGAGTAGATGAATGTATATACATTGTTGACAAATGGAATACATTATGAAAAATATATGGCATGATACAATTCACATATACGATGACTGGCTAAACAGGATGGCATTGCATGATTCGCGTATATGATGCCTGGCTAAAGAAGATGGCATTGCATAATTCCCATATACTCCCTCCATTCCTAAATATTTTTCTTTTTAGATATTTCAAATGGACTACCACATATTGATGTATCTAGACATATTTTAGAGTGTAGATTCACTCATTTTGCTCTGTATTTAGTCACTTGTTGAAGTCTCTGAGAAATATTTAGGAACGGTGGGAGTATGATATAGAAACCAAACATGTGGTATTCACACAAAGAAAATCTAAACTAAGTTGATGACCTATAAGATGTATAATGTAAGCAATACGAGGTGCCATATGCATGATATGACCAACATCAGCATGCCTGGTTAGAGCAAACACCTCAGGTGGTAAATAGGAGTGGTCGGCTCCCTCTGAATCCCCATCTGAACAGTTATCTTCCTCTGGAATATAATCTGGAATGGAGGGAGGGGGGCACTTCACCCACCATGGAGCGGCGTATGCATGACATTATATTCCCACGCAACGGTCTTCTCTTTTTCTCTACATGTTCAGTACAGTTGTGTACAATAACTGACATGCATAATAAAAAATAGTTAGATTTTGTAAGGCCTAAGGGGTGTATCCAGAAATCAAGACTAATGGTAGCAAACGAGTGGATAGATCCAAAACTAATGATAGCAGGTAGATTATAGCTTCAGTTTAAAAAGATCGACAATGGATCATCTACTGTTTGTTGCCCACCCAACATGAACCACATAGAAGACCCCAGATGAACCAAATAGTAGACAGATACTATTCGTTGCTACCTCGATTTGAGACCCACGGGCATTTTAAAACTCAAGTCTGAACGATAAAGTAGCATGTAATAATAACCGATGTATAACGTAAGCAAACACGAAAGACTGCGACCTCTCTTCCAGAACTGTGTAGTCCTCAAGTTCATCTGCTCAGTCGATGATGGTAATGCAGTTGGCATGGCTGCCGGCAAATGGGAAGATGATCTGAGGCGGCGAAAGAAAGTCTGCAGGGGGAATCTCTCCTGCAGTGAATGCTTCTGTCGATGGTGCACCTCAGGTGGGGTTGATGACGGCACGACAGGAGCAGGAGATAACACATAGAGTTTTATTTGACGCCTATCTGAAAATGAAGTAAATCTGTAAGGGCTCCTTAGAATTGGAGGATTCTATAAATGCATGGACAGGAAAAGCACATGAATAGGATAGGAATGCACGCGCAAAACAGAGCATTTGGAAACATAGGATTTTTGTCCACCTGGGTGTTTGGTTCACATGAATTGGAAGAACACGAGAATGGAGAAACATGGTCAAATTAAAGTCAAACCACGTGAAAATGAAAAAAATAAGAATCTTATTATGCCAGTAATGCAATTAGTCCTGTTTTTCATGCATATTAATTTGAATAGGACATCCAAGTGGATATTAAAATTCCTACGTTTTTTCTTTGAAAGAGACACCAACGGAAAAAATCCTCCAGTTTTGCTTTGCTCCAGTCCTTCTAAACCAATGCACGAATAGTAGTACCATAGTAGTTCCATAGCAAAGGATCCTTGAGGGATCGACATGAATGTAGAGTAACAAAGTGATGCGACGAGTGTACAACCTCTTTGGCAAAGCCTTGTCGACCTCAGCATCATTGGGTTGGACATGGAGGATGGTGATGCTGGTGTGACTGTGGGAGGCGGGGAAGAAGATCTGAGTCCTCTAGAAATGGCGCCGAGGGTACTGCTCCGCTGTGATGGACGGTTCCGTTGTTGGAGCAGCTCCGGTGATGTGTACGGCGGCGAGGCACAAGTAGGACAAGACAGACAACGTTAATCTAAAGTGGGACTCTAATATCATATGCAAAAGATGATGTAAAATACATCACCAAAAAGTGCTAGATGTAAAACGCATCAGCTGCGCCATGGCTGCTGCGACAGATGTTGTAAATACTATTCACTCTGAAATTAACTGAAGAAACTGAACTTCACAGTCAAAACTGAATTTTACTGTCGAAACTGATTGAACTAGTAGCAGAGCATTGCAATAGATGTTTAGGGCGTTCGAGCACTAGTAGCAGAGAAGCGGTGATCAAAATTAGCAAACGCTCGAGCAGGGAACGCACTAGCAGAGAGCAAGTTGTGCAGCAGCATCATGAGCGAGTGCTAAAGCAGCAACTCCTGTAGCTACTGGAGGTCATGCAGCAGCAGCAGCGCGAGCGAGAGCAAGAGCAGAGCAGCAACACGAACAAGAATAAGAGCGAAGCAATAGCGCGACCGACAACAATAACAGAGCAGAGCAGTAGCACGAATGACAGAAAGAGCAGTGCAGCAGTGCGACCGACAGCAAGAATAGAGCCGCAACGCAAGCGAGAGCGGGAGCAGCAGTAGCAGCGCGAGCGAGAGTCGGTGCAGCTGCAGCTAGTGCCTGTGTGGAAGTCACCGCCGAGGAAGCAACAACATGGGGGAGAGACGCCATGGATGGAGTAGCCGGCGACGGCGCCGTCGATGGAGACCCGCCATGGCTGCTTGGTATTGAGCACCGGTAGCCTCGTGAGATCAAATAAATGATGAAATGCAGCGGTGTGTGCAGAACCTCCTTGGTGGCGCCGAGTTGGCCTCGGCTTCATTGGAGGAATTGTTGAGGGTGATGCGGTTCTGGTGGGGCAGGTCAAGACGGCGCTGTGGGGATGGAAGTGGCGCGATAGACGAGGAGAACGTTGGGGTAGCTCCTTTGGAGGTGGAGGACGGGGTGGCTGATCCGGCGGGACGACGAGATCGATGACGGATCCTCATCCGGTACGGTGGATAAGGGACGGCGAGCTGTTGTGGTTGACGACATCGTCGGGGAAGAGTGGGAGGCCGACGGAGGAGCGTGGGGTTTCGCTGGTTTTGTCGGCCTTGGTGTACAAATGGGGGGACGAAGGGGGAGGTATGGGGAGCCATGGCTTAGGGACGCTGTGGGAGTCCTGGATTAGGGGGTCTCCGGATAGCCGAACTATCTGCATTGGCCGGATTGTTAGACTATGAAGATACAAGATTGAAGATTTCGTCTCGTGTCCGGATGGGACTCTACTTGGCGTGGAAGGCAAGCTAGGCAATACGTATATGGATATCTCCTCCTTTGAACCGACCTTGTGTAACCCTAACCCTCTCCGGTGTCTATATAAACCGAAGGGTTTTAGTCCGTAGGACAACAATCACAACATACAATCATACCATAGGCTAGCTTCTAGGGTTTAGCCTCTCTAATATCGTGGTAGATCTACTCTTGTACCACACATATCTTCAATATTAATCAAGCAGGACGTAGGGTTTTACCTCCATCAAGAGGGCCCGAACCTGGGTAAAACATCGTGTCCCCTGCCTCCTGTTACCATCCGGCCTAGACGCATAGTTCGGGACCCCCTACCCGAGATCCGCCGGTTTTGACACCGACATTGGTGCTTTCACTGAGAGCTCCTCTGTGTCGTCGCCGTTAGGCTTGATGGCTCCTACTATCATTGATAGCGATGCGGCCCAGGTGAGACTTTTCTCCCCGAACAGATCTTCGTATTCGGCGGCTTTGCACTACGGGCTAATTCGCTTGGCCATATGGAGCAGATTGAAAGCTACGCCCTTGGCCATCAGGTCAGATTGGGAAGTTTGAACTACACGGCCGATGCCCGCGGGGACTTGATCCTCGACGGATTCGATCCATAGCCGGGCGCGCCGCACTGTCGCGATGGGTATGACCTAGCTCTGCTGCCGAACAGTACCCCAGAGGCCATTCCCGCATTAGCTCCGACCCTTAGCTCGGAGCCAACTGCGCCAATCAAGGACAGGTGGCTAGACATCGCCTCAAGGGCTGCAGTCTCAACGGCGATCGAGCCAAACACCAGCATATCCCTCCGTGCAGCCCGTGATTCCAAGGCGCCGGACTCTTTTCCGGACTCCGAACCCTCCGCGCCCCTGTCGATCAAATCCGATTGGGCGCCGATCATGGAATTCACCGCCACGTGTATCTTTCAGCACTCGCCCATCAGCGACATTCTGAATTCACTAAGGTCTCTCTCTTTGTGAGGAGAGCCCTGGCCGGATTATGGCCAACAGGATTGGGATGCGGACGACTAAGAAATTCGACGCACACCCACCACCCACTTAATAGCCACTGTCGATGACTCAACCGACATGCTCGACTTCGACTCCGAAGACATCGACGGTATGGACAATGATGCGGGAGGCGAAGAGGAACCACCGCCTACAGGGCGCTGGACGTCCACTTCATCATATGACGTATACATGGTGGACACACCAAAAGAAGACGACGACGAGGAACGGAAGGATGCACTGAAGGCTTGTTCCCTCGAGAAGTAGTCAAAGCGGCGGTGCAAGCGCCGCCCCAAATCCCGCCTCGCCAGAAATAACGATCACACAGACCCAGCGTTGGAGCAGGGCGAACCACTGCCGGACCACGACAATACGGAGAATCAAACCGAACAAACCAATTCTGTCAAAGATAATAGTCCGGACGACACAACGCCGGACAGGCACCCGGAGCAGCAGAATGCTCGTCAAAGGCTTGTTACCACCGCGAGGAGTCTGAAAAAGCAGAAGCAAAGGCTCAAGGCTACGCAGGACACACTCCAAATCAGATGGAGTAAAGTACTCAACACAGCAGCGAAGTATGGCGACAATCGCCCCACCAAGAGCTACCCAAAGCAGAAGTTGGTACCTGAATTCGATGAGGAGGCCTCAGACCCCTCACAACCAAAAATCAAAACAGCCACATGGCCAGATAGACGACCTCACGGCCAACATAGAGCGGCAAACAATGCCACTCACAAGACAATACGCGATTCACGCGAGGGCTTGCACCAAAAGGACAGCGCAACCAGATCCATCTATGGACCACGCAAGCACGCCCCAGCATACGATATAACACAACAAACATACGAACAACGCGGTACACCCAGATACAAGGGTGCCACACACCCGCTATGTTTCACCGATGGGGTGTTGGGTCATGAATTTCCAGAGGGATTCAAACCTGTAAACATAGAGGCATACGACGGAACAACAGACCCTGGGGTCTAGATCAAGGACTATATCCTCCACATCGATATGGCTCAGGGAGATGACCTTCACGCCATCAAGTACTTACCACTCAAACTCAAAGGGCCAGCTCGTCATTGGCTTAAAGGCCTCCCCGAAAACTCCATTGGAAGCTGGGTAGAGCTCGAAGACGCTTTTCGGGCAAACTTTCAAGGGACTTATGTCCGACCTCCGGACGCGGATGATTTGAGTCATATAACTCAATAGCCCGGAGAGTCAGCCCAAAAGCTTTGGAACAGGTTTCTTACTAAAAAGAACAAAATTATCGACTGTCCGGACACCGAAGCCTTGGCAGCTTTTAAGCACAGCGTCCGTGACGAATGGCTTGCCCGGCACCTCGGCCAAGAAAAACCGAGAACAATGGCAGCATTAACAAGCCTCATGACCCGCTTTTGCGCGGGTGAGGACAGCTGGCTAGCCCGATGCAGCACCAGCGACCCCTGTACATCTGAAGTTGGAGATGGAAATGGGAAATCACGGTGCAACAGTAATAACAAACGCCGGAATAAAGGAGACAACACGAAGAGCACGACAGTAAACGTCGGATTCAAAAGCTCTCGGCCAGGTCAGCAAAAGCCGCCCTCTAAAGGCGCCAGAGACGAACTGTCCAGCCTAAACAAAATTCTGGACCAAATATGCCAGGTCCATAGCACCCCTGGCAAACCAGCCAATCATACCCATAGAGAATGTTGGGTCTTCAAGCAGTCCGGCAAGCTCAACGCCGTACACAAGGGGGAGGATACACCAAGCGAAGATGAGGATGAGCCTCTCAAGTAGGACACTAGGGAACAAAAGAATTTTCCACCAGAAGTCAAAATAGTAAACGTGTTACTACGTGATCAATGGAAGAAACAAAACGGCACTCCCAGAATAATAAGGCCGAAGGCCTATCACCGCGGAGTCCTGCCACTGGTCGTCTCAACCGATCACTTTCGACCATCGTGATTACTCAGCAAGTATCCGGCGTGCAGGATGGGCTGCCCTGGTATTAGACCCACTAATTGACGGATACCACTTCACACGAGTCCTGATGGACGGTGGCAGCAGTCTAAACCTGATATACCAGGATACAATCCGCGAAATGGGGATAGACCCAACAAAAATTTGCCATAGCAATACTACCTTTAAAGGAGTAACGCCAGGCCCAGGGGCTCATTGCACGGGCTCCCTGCTACTAAAGGTTATATTCGGCCTCCCCGATAACTTCCGTAGCGAACATTTAACCTTCCAGATCGCTCCGTTCCAAAGTGGCTATCAAGCACTACTCGGACGCGAAGCTTTCACTCGCTTTCATGCAATACCACACTACGCTGCCCTCACACTCAAGATGCCCGGTCCACGTGGCATCATTACAGTGAACGGAAGTATTAAGCGATCTTTGCGCGCCGAAGAGCGTGCGGCTGCCCTGGCAGCCGCACACTAAAAACAGCCTCACCAACTAAAGCATTTAGCAGGTCGTCACGACCTTGGACACGGTTAGACGAGTCCGGCGCAGCTATATGCAATTTATACCAGATCAATGATCACACCCCTATTACAAATACAAGGGGCTCAACATGCGCAGACAATGATCACACCCCTATTAAAAACTATCTTTTTGCACGACAACTTTTTCACCTAAGTTCCTCTCTTTTACAGATACTCATCGTGCTACACCCATCCAGGATATGGCACAACGGAGACACAGGCGCAGACGTGCAGCAGGGACCCACTCCAAGGATTCTTTTTAGATTAAGACCATGCGTAAACCTTTTTTACTGTCTCCTGTTGATGCATATCCACCGAACTCTCAGCACAGTAGAGAAGGATGCTGATGTCTTGGCATGTGGCCACGTTAGAATAATGCACGTACCTGGACACAAGGGGCTTCTTACAAACGGCACTATTTCGGCCCGGTTTATACCATAAAGACCGAATACCTTAGGGAGTGTTCGGCATCGCGAGTTTGGCCTTATATGCATCAGCTCCGAATCATTGTCTTTGGTCGAATGTTGGGTTTGCCCGGCTCCTTTGTTTTGGTGCCTTACATTCCGCTTTACCGGCTAAGGTAGCACCAGGAGAACTACTACGATTGTGCCCTGGTTCATCCGGACGAGCACCTTAGTAGAGAAAGCCAAAAACTGACTGTCATGATATAGCGTGAGACTGGTCAACCACTCGATGACCTATCA
Organism: Triticum urartu; assembly: GCF_056163025.1. Lineage (NCBI taxonomy): Eukaryota > Viridiplantae > Streptophyta > Magnoliopsida > Poales > Poaceae > Triticum > Triticum urartu. Next base: position 437,258,185 of record NC_141874.1, on the reverse strand, counting down.
GAATGTTAGAATTCCTCTGCCTTAACGAAGGGCCATTTTCCTGCCAGGCATGTACGCACCCCGCAATCGGGAGAGTGCAGAGCCACCATGGGCTATCTAGTAGCCCCACTGTCAAACTCCTATGGCTAAGTGAAAGTGTTAAAGCATTATAGTTCGGTTGCCCCGCTCGCTGCGCTATCACCTCCTTATTAGGACCAAGACGTTGGGTTAAGTGTGAACACGCGTTTTTTGCAAGAACCTCCGCATTATATGCGTGGGGGTTGAAGCCAACGGCTGCAATCTTTCAAGTTATACACATGTATACATAAACGGCCGCACAAGAGGCATCATACTACTTTCAGGCAAAAGTATAAACATAGCCTTATAAAAACATCATAAAAGCATTATGTTTACAATGAGAATACATATCACTCAAACATAATATTCTTCGAGCACTGGGCCTCTATCAAACGAGCACCCTCGAGAACCTCCTCAAAATAATGCTCGACTGCCACTCGGCCTATGGCCGAACCCTGCGCCGCGACTACGGAAGCGTCCATCTCCGCCCAATATGCTTTAACACGGGCTAGGGCCATCCGCGAGCCTTCTATGCACGCCGAACTGTTAATCGCATTAATGCGCGGCACTGCACCAAGGAACTGCTGCACTAAGCTGAAATAGCCATCCGGCTTTTGCTTCTCCGGCCACAGCTGATCCACAACAGCCCTCATGGCGAGTCCGGACAACCTATTCAGTTCGGCCCATTCGGCTAGCTAGTCAGTCAATGAAAGAGGACGCTGTGGAACGTTGAACTGCGACCAGAACAGCTTGTCCACTTCACGATCTGTCTGACCTTGGAAGTACTTGGCAGCATCGGCAGCACTCGCCGCCAAATCCATATACGCATCTGCCGAACTCCACAGCCGATCCAGAGGGGCATACCGTGGATCTTCGAACTTCCTCCGTAACATGAAGGGTTTCCCAGCCGCAATATCCCCGGCTTCCCGCAGCTCCTCCTTCTTCGCTCTCATAGCAGAACGGGTGTCCTTCTCCGCCGCCGTGGCCTTCTCAAGGTCCGCTGCCTTTGCTCGGTTTTCCTTTTCAAGGACCCGGCAACAGCGGCAGTGTCTTTTAATTCCGCGGCCATCTTGGCCATCTTCTCTTGGCTCTCGCAATGTGCGGCATTCTCGGCCATCAACTCTTCGGCCGCCTTCAAAGCAGCGGCATTACTAATCCTTGCTTGTTCCTTGGCTCAGGCAAGTTCTGCCCGCAAGGCTTCCACGGAGGCAGCTCCATCTGTAGTCACAACATATTAAAGATACTGGCATTATGCTACTCTTACTATGTGGCGTTCACCAGATCATAACACTTACCCTGTGCCTTGTCAAGCCTCTTGTTAACAAGCTCGAGGTCGGCGTCTGCCGCATTCAGTTGCCGTTTTAATTTGGCAAACTCACTAGTCCGGCTAGCCACCGGAGCCTCCACCACCTGCACATAAGGGCAGTCTGGTCATTGCCTGAGAATATGATCCTCTATTCACCGCCGTTCTCGACGGCAACCAGAGTCTCAGGGGCTACTATCTACACAAGGCACACCTAACATGTGCAGTACTATCACATATTATCTTACGTACCTCAAAGCCTATCAGTAGACTCATAAAAGCTTCATGTAATCCGCTTTCGGCGGATGAGATTCTCTCCATCACCGTACCCATTAGCATACGGTGTTCTTCTGAGATGGCCACTCGCCCCACCAACTCCCTCAGAACGTCCAACCGCACACCAGACGGTGCCAGACTCTTTTGTCTGCTCTCCTCGGGAGCCAGACGCTGGGGACTTCAGGGGACTATGGGATTATCTTCTGGCCTCACCGGATTCGGAGAGGCCCTCCGTGACGACACTTCGGGGTCGCCCGCTTCTGGAGCGGAGGAGTCCGGGGGAGGCGTTCGGCTCTCCATCATCTCTAGAAGAAGATCCCCCGAAGACGAGCTCATCTGAGAGGGGCTAAGGCCCGAACTGCAAGATATATGCGGTGGTTATTTTCTCAGAAGAAAGATAGCATACCTTAAAGTATTTTGGGATCACTTACGACTTGTTGGAGGGCAGATCCCCCCGCGGACTATGTGTGGCAGGAGCACCCCCCAAGGCGGGACCCTCTGTGGGAGATTTCCTCTCCCGTTTGGAGGCTTCGGCTTCCGGATTCTCGGAAGCAGTCCTTTTCCTCCCCCGGTTGTCCTCCTTCATGGAGATGCTCATTCCCTCGGTTGGAACAAGCAGCGACGGGGGCCCGCGTCCGCCTGTATTATCCCCCCCCGGTATCTTTCTTCGAGGGCTCCGGGCAAGGTGCAACCTTGAGCATCTTTTCCAATACCGGATTTTCCAAACCCTCAGGGAGGGGGGCCAAGCACCGAATCATCTTCGCCTTCGTTAGCCAGTCCCGGTCAAAAAGCAAACTCTCAGAAACAACTTCGAATAAAAGACAGTGTGTTCGGCCAGAGGATTTCTTACATGTTCGGCGGCGCGGTTACTGCTCAGGCCCACGTCCTCTGTAATATCCGGACACTCCACTTGAGATCCAAAGAATGACTTGTACATCTCCTTGTGTGTCAGGCCGAGGAAACTTTGAATGGCACGCGGTCCCTCTCGGTTGAACTCCCACAAGCGAAGGGGCCAGCGTCTGCAAGGCTGGACTTGACGAATCAGCATAACTTGTATTACCACAGCCAAATTAAAATCTCCCTCGAAGAGATCTCAAATGCGGCTTTGCAGTATAGGCACGTCCTTGGCTGGACCTCAGCTCAGGCATCTGCTAACCCATGACATCAGTTGCGGTGGGGGGCCCGAGAGGAAAGCGGGGGCAGCCGCCCACTTCGCACTTCGGGGAGCCGTGACGTAAAACCACTCCCGTTGCCATAATTCGGACACCTCTGGAAAGGAACCTTCCGGCCATGGAGCTCCTACCATCTTGCCTATTGATGCACCTCCACACGCTGCCTGTTGCCCCTCGATCATCTTCGGATTTACTTCAAAGCTTTTGAGCCACATGCTGAAGTGAGGGGTAACGCGGAGGAAGGCCTCACACATGACAATGAACGTCGAGATGTGGAGAAAGGAGTCCGGAGCTAGATCGTGAAAATCTAGCCCGTAATAGAACATCAAACCCCTGACGAAAGGATCCAGAGTGAGGCCTAGACCTCGAAGGAAGTGGGAGACGAACACAACGTTCTCGTTGGGTTCGGGAGTAGGGAGGACCTGCCCTCGAGCAGGCAGCCGATGCGAAACCTCGGCGGTCAGGTATCTGGCCTCCCTCAACTTCTTAATGTCCTCTTCTGTAATGGAGGAGGGCATCCATCGGCCTTGAAGGCTGGATCCGGACATGATTGAAGATCCGGAGCACCTAACCTGGGCTTTGGGTGTTAGAACTCAAGGCGGAGGAAGGGTTCGATTGAGCATGAGAGAGAAAAAGCAAAAACCTCGTCCCTTTATAAAGAGGGTGAATATCAAGCGTCCTCTTCGTAGCCGTTTAGGACTTGCCTATAATCTAGGGGTCCTAGACACAGTTGGGTTACCCACGACCGCATTAATGAGAATCCCGTAATTGGGGGAACACGATCTCCGCTTCGGTAAGACGTGTCACGAAACCGCCTCGTGTTATGTGTGGAGCTGGTTAAAAGAAACGGTTCAAATAATCACCGGGCCATGACGTAATGTCATGCTGCCAAAACAAGCCAGCAAATTAGATCTGCGAAAACGTTATTCTCTCTGCGGTGGAATGTGGAATTTATTTTGCAGGGTCGGACACTATCCTCGTATTCAACTTCTTCTGTCATGTATTCAGAGAAGGAACCCTCCTTGCAATGTCGAAGACAATACTGCGCGCCGGACTCATCGTCATTGAAGCCTGGTTCAGGGGCTACTGTGGGAGTCCTGGATTAGGGGGTCTCCGAACAGCCGGACTATCTCCATTGGCCGGATTGTTAGACTATGAAGATACAAGATTGAAGACTTCGTCTCGTGTCCGGATGGGACTCTACTTGGCGTGGAAGGCAAGCTAGGCAATACGTATATGGATATCTCCTCCTTTGTAACCAACCTTTTGTAACCCTAACCCTCTCAGGTGTCTATATAAACCGAAGGGTTTTAGTCCATAGGACAACAATCACAACATACAATCATACCATAGGCTAGCTTCTAGGGTTTAGCCTCTCTGATCTCGTGGTAGATCTACTCTTGTACTACACATATCTTCAATATTAATCAAGCAGGACATACGGTTTTACCTCCATCAAGAGGGCCCGAACCTGGGTAAAACATCGTGTCCCCTGCCTCCTGTTACCATCCGGCCTAGACGCACAGTTCGGGACCCCCTACCCGAGATCCGCCGGTTTTGACACCGACAGACGCGCTTGTCCGAAATGTAGGGTAAGTTACCAGCATACCCCCACCGGTTTTGACACCATGACGTGGAGCCGACATTTCCGGCTGAGGGGTATAAGGGGGATTTTGCGTGTCTGGGCTACGGGACCAATTTCGGATGAGGAGGGAGTTTTTGCGCACGTCAAAATTTCGGGATAACAAGGTGTGGCACTTGTTGAAGAGGCGGGAGTTTCAAAGCAGATGAGGCAAAAGATACTCGAGCATGAAAATTTCGGGATAACAAGGCATGGATTCCTTGTTTGGCCGAACAAACTTAACGTGTACAAGAAAAACAATTCATACAAGACACAAGAGAGTCATGTCCCCTTTTAGTATATTGCTATAAATGCCATTGAAAAAACTACAAGAAAAATGTAAAAAAAAATTGGGAGAACAAGATTACCCTCTACAGTACCAAATCGATTCGCACTTCTCTCAACAACAACAAAATACAAATCAATTCCCACCAAAAGAAAGAGTCATGTCCCTTTTTACATGATTACAAATGCCAGGATCTCAAATTTCAATTTTTGAATCCACGTTATGTTGAATTCGAATATATCGTTAGGTGACCTTGCGGTTTATAATGGATGTAGTCCTACATTTTGATCTTCCATCATATATGAACATTTTACTCCACCCTATGAACATATATATTGTTGTCTACCATATGGACTAAATTTGAATCAATTTCCCTTATTTGAATATGATTATTGTAAAGTTATACAATCATTTAAATATTATCTTGATAACAAAAAACATGCATATAGTAGTAATCATATTTCACTATGAACTACATGTACCATACGATCTCCAATTCAAATATTTGTATCCATTTTATATTGAATTGAATTCAGAGTACGTTGGTCTAGGTAGCGAGATGTTCAGGATAATCTAAACCATGTTTTCATATGTATAATTTTTGGCTGAATTGCAACATGTTTTGGTATTAGGTTCTTGCAAAACCAGATATTCTCTCAAGAAGCCTCGTGGTTCCGAGAGGGAACGTGTCACCTTTGTGTGTGAAACGATATACGCTGCCTCCCCTAATTTTCTTTACAGGGGCAACATAGAACTATATGAGTGCCCTGTTAAATTTTGGAATTATTCCAGGTTCGTTTGGCCTTTTTATACATTAATTGAGTTTCTAGACATTTAATGTGCATAATCCAAATTTTAACTACAAGGACATGCTCCGGTGCACCAAAGTTGATTGAAAAATCACATGTGTGTCCTTGGGTGAATCTCTAGGTCCCATGCAAGAAATGGGAATGAAATTCAAACATCTGGGCATCGTGACTCGATCGAGAACATCGAGAAACTTGGTTTTTATATTCATGTAAATCCAAAACTCACCTGGAAATCATGAAACTTGGCATCATGTCATGTCATGGCACTAACATGCTGTGGTAAAAAAATTGGGCTGATTTGGAACAAGTTTGGGTATAAGCTTCTTGCAAACCGGAGCTTCTCTCAAGAAGGCTCGTGGTTCTGAGAGGGAACGTGTCACCTTTGAGTGCGAAATGATATACGCTACCCCCCCTTGAGTTTCTTTACAGAGGCAACATAGAACTACATGAGTGCCCTATTAAATTTTGGAATTACTCCGGGTTCTTTTGGTCTTTTTTATACATTAATTGAGTTTCTGGTCATTTAATGTGCATAGTTCAAATTTGAACTACAAGCACATGCTCCCATGCACCAAAGTTGGTTGAAAAATCACATGTGTGTCCTCGGGTGAATTTCTAGGTCACATGCAAGAAATGGAAATGAAATTCAAACATCTGGACATCGTGGCTCGGCCGAGAACATTGAGAAACTTGATTTTAAAATTCTTGTAAATCCAAAACACGCCTTAAAATCATGAAACTTGGCATGGTGTCATGTCATGGTACTACCATGCTGTGGTAAAAAAATTGGCCGAATAGGAACAAGTTTTGGTATAATCTTCTTGCAAACCGGAGCTTCACTCAAGAAGGCTTGTGGTTCTGAGAGGGAACGTGTCACCTTTCTATGCATAATTCAAATTTTAAATACAAGCACATGCTCCAGTGCACCAAAGGTTGTTGAAAAATCACATGTGTGTCCTCGAGTAAATTTCTAGGTCACATGCAAGAAATGGGAATGAAATTCAAACATCTGGGCATCGTGGCTCGGCTGGAAACATTGAGAAGCTTGATTTTTTTAATTCCTATAAATCCAAAACACGCATGAAAATCATGGAACTTGGCTTGGTGTCTTGACATGGCACCAACATGCTGTGGTAATTTTGCTGTCAGATTTGCGAAGGCGCACACACTAACAATCAACAAAGTCATTTTGGAACAAGTGTTGTCACATTACAATTGGAAACACAAGTATTATTGAAACCATGGGCGTTCTATTTACCATGTACGTGCCGCCACGCGTCCCCTTTTTTATTAGCTAGGAGGCACTGTGCAGGGTAGCTATTTGAGTACGGGAGGTGTGCGATCAGACCCTGCAGGTGCTTATCAGGAGGTGAGCCCTTTGACTTCCATCTACCGTCCACCTCTCTCCCAAGGTCTCCATTAATGGCACCCGAGCCTCTGTTTAATGGTGTGGCTATGTCTCACTCGACTCAGATTTAAGAGAGAAAAAGGAAAATCTAAAAAGAAAATTTTCCACACATCTTGATGTAAGATCCGACGGACCTATATAGCATCTACTGCGACTTATAGCAAGACTAATGAATATATAAGGATGACGACCATGGACAATAATTGTCTTACATAATTAAGAAGATAGTTAAAAAACCACATGCGGCTACGCCCGAAATACACAGGAGCAAAATAAGAAGGAAGACAATGATCTGGCTCGCTGATCTCTACTTTCTTGATGCGTTGTTGTAGGCCGCGGGAACTAGTCTCCCCGGTGAGTGGCGATGAGCTCTGTCGTGTCCTTAAGATGCTGCTTGAGAGAATACACGGATTCCTCCACTAGCCTTTGTTGCTCGATGCAGAGCATGTCATTCTCGTCCATAAGTTTCTTGACAATGACGTCGGTCCTCTTCAACAAGGCACTGGTCTCCTCCTACTGCTCTGCACTTCCGGCGATCTTCGCCCTCAGCAGGTCGCGCTCGGCCCGGAGCCTCTCATTTCCCTCCCTTAGTTGCCGGATGACACCGGTAGCCTGTTCAAACGAGGCTTTCAAGTCGTCCTGCAACCTCGCCCACCCGGAGAACTGATTGATCTGGCTATGGATGAACGCATGCATGTGCCCTGCCTGCGAGACATTTTCCTAGACCGCCGCGGTGCGGCGGGACAACTCTGCTGCTTCCACGGCGCGGCCGGACCAGTCTGCTGCATCGACAGCGCGGCGGGACCTCCGTGCTGCTTCGACTGTGCGGCAGGACCTCTGTGCTACTACTTCCGTGCGGCAGGACATGTCGGCTTCTTTCGCGGTGAGGCGGGACATCTCTTGTGCTTCCGCTTCCATGCTCGCCTCTCCCTGGTGGTAGTCTCTCGACCCAGAACTCACGCTAGCCATGGAAGACGCAAGGGAAGGATGTTGAATGACTTGTTTGTTTTTGTGGATGAGGAGTTGAGGAGGAATGTGCAGTCATCTTGGCGTAGTAGTATTTATAACTGAGTACTAATGCGCTCCTTAGTGGCAAACCGTTTAGGTTGTGATTGGTTTGAACAGGTTTGCAATTAAATATAGCGTGGTAGTAGTACCTCCTTTCCAGTTTATAGGGCTCAATTCAAAAATCTCACCAACCAAGGTAGATGATGAGTGGTGGATTTTTTTTTGTAGTTTGCAATGTGACGAGATGCAAGCTCAAAATTTATTGACGGTTCTAGTTTTGAAGTGCGGCACTATTCCCGGATGGCATAACATGGGCACGCGTTTTCGGCCGTAGTGTAGCATATGCCAGGGTAGTTCTTTTTCTACTGATGTGTATGTGCAATAACTCACACAGTTGGATACATATCTTATGATTATTGGGCGTTTGACAGGAATAGCCTCGTGGCGAGCTATCGACTAGTCTTTTTTTCAGACGCATTAGACATTCTCTCTGGACTTCCCGCACAAACCATCTCTAGCTCCCTAGGACGATGCCACCCACATACACTTGTACTCTGAGTTTAGGATGTTATACAGGAAGAGAAGAGGTGCACGCACGCACTCGTCCTCTCTCACACACGCATCCGTAGCTACGAATTGTAGTCTTATCAACCATCCGATTGGCTCTATCATAGGTTTCATGTTGCTCCTTGGCCTTGAGATTGAGAAGTTTAAAAGACGGAGGCTAAGCTGGAGGCGCGAGGTTTTGGTTAATGTGCGGGCCGCACACGGCACCAACACGACATGAGCTTGGTCTGCCTGGTGCACAGTCGGGTGAGTTGTTCAAGTATAGACACAACCAGGCCCTCCTTGGTATCTGCGCCTCAACTTATGCGCAGAGAAATTAGGATCAGCGGGAGTACTACTACTAGTAGTATAATACTACTTTGATGTGTCGCGTCAACTCGCACAAGTATGCAACACTTCCTGAACAAACAAGCATATAAGATGTTGCCGCTATACTTCTTACCCAAAGGATCTTTATATCCAACAGACACAAAATATATGTTCGACTGTTGGAAATTACTTTAACTTCTGATCTGATGTCAAAGTAATTTTTGCATCGCCACCAAAACCCACCATCTCTTAAGCTAAAGTAGACCGAGCTAACCCCTACATTAGCATATTACTAAGATAAACATAAGGCACTGTTGAATCATTTAGGACGTGAGATTGTCAATCTGAATGTGGAGGGACACTAGCTTAGCCCCGGCCAGCAGCTTGGGCTAAACTGTGAAGAAGGTCAGCTCCTGCACGGCGACGTCGTCGGGATCCTTGCTTCTTGTCACCTCCATTTCCACCTTGACAGTGTCGGTCCTGCCTTTGGGCTCCCCCGACGGGCCGTTCGCCCACAGCTTGGCCACGTAGTGCGGCAGTGGGGACGCCCCGCTCTGATGCAAACGACCGACATAGCTATAGGCGTGCCAATGTCGAGCACGCCGCTGACCAAGAAAAATGCGCGGTCGTCCTCCTCTGCGAACAGCAAGAGCTGTGGCTCCGACAGTGGCACTTGCAGTTGGAGCACCTTGCCGTACTGGATCCTGTGCACGGGCATGTGATGCACGGTGCTGATGTGGTGGGAGAGCACCGACGGCGGGCCTTCGTAGCCGCGGACGGGCACAGGGCATTTGCAGGGCGCGAGCGGACACACGCTCTGGTGATCGGCGAGCTTGTGGTAAGTGGCATAGAGCCCACAACCTTCATGCGGGCACTCCACCCTCACCTAGGAGAGGACGGCGTCGACCACCGTGTTTCGCACGTCAAAGCCACCGCCACGCTCGCACTTCTGGCACTACCGCTAGTTCCCAGGGTGCTCGATGCGGCAGTCCACGCAGCCCAGGTGCCCTCCCTGCACTACACAAATCAATCGAACAACACATCAATCAAGAACCCTGCACCTTGCTCTATCAGCCAAATGGACGAGGTGTATTCGAACCTGATACACTCGAGGCTTCAAGGGGCGGAGGTACAAGGGGCAATGGAGCAAGGTGAGGTCCATCGGGACCATGGAGAGCGTCGGGTCCTGTTCCATCTGCATGATCTCGCCCTCCTCGTGCACAACCATCTCTTGCTTTAGGGTCAGGGCATTACAAAGCATTACCATCACATATTCATACTACTTCAATGTGCATTAAATCAACACATGCAAGTTTCAAAAGGAGAGTCACGACATGCATGCATGCGTTGTAATTAATGCATCGGTAAACGCAAATTATTGAAATATATCGAGTGCAGTGCTTTGATGTGTCGCGTCAACTCGTACAACAACGAGAAGTTTGGTTACTACAATGCCCTCTCCCTCACAGACTGAGCTCCGGTGCCTTTGATGCACCTACCTTTGGCTATATGACAGGTGGGCCACCCACCTGTTGGGCCCACATATCATACACGCAAAGGTAGGAGCAGTAAGTTAATGAAGCTGTGTCCCTCCCTCACCCATGAGCATGGTGGCTGGTAGGACTAGGAGAAGCTTTCGCTACATGATCTCCCTCCCGCGCGCTGTGGACTTGCAGCAGTTCATTCGGTGTTAGATGGCTAGAAGCATACTGTAGTACTCATCCACTTCAGTAGTACTCCATCATTTTACGACTTCCCGAAGAGGCGAAGAGCCAAGCGCAGCCCGGACGCTCGTGTGGTAGTTTCATGTGTCGAGTAGTCTAGGATAGCATGTACCATGCCTCTAAGCTTCAAATTGTTGGGGTCAGCTCCATGCTATGAGGCCGTCACAAAGCTTTTTTTATTAAAATAATCTTCTGGCCCCACTTGTCATCCCGGTGATTGTAGTTTGCACACTCATCTGGTCAAGACAGGAATATATTGTGGTGGGGTAAATTTTAGAGGTTGCAACAAATATATTGTACACTGCGGGTCTTTCAGCCAAGTTTAGAGGCAACCATGTGGGGCCAATGCTATGATGTGTCGCGTCAACTCATACAATGAGGAGAAGCTTGATTTTACTACTACACGCCTTCTCCCTCGCCCTTGCGCGCAGTGGCTCGCAGACAAGGACATGCACCAAGCTATCCCTCCCGCACGCGGTGGACGTACATGCAACAGTGGATTTGATACAGTAGAAGTAGTAGTAGTAACATCATTGTTCATCTTCTCAAAGAGGCGAAGAGCCAAGTGCAACCCGAACATGGCAGTTGCGAACCTTGGAGCACACATATAGCCAGGCTCTTGCATGAGACAAATTTGCTATGTGAGCCTTGTAAACCAGAAAGGAATATTTGCCTTTCTAGAGATTTCAACAAGTGACTAGACTACGCCGACACGGAGTACATATGGAGCAAATTGAGTGAATCTCCATCCTAAAAAAATATGTAGTTCTCTCATTTTCCTCTCCGCCTTGGTCGCAGTGCACAATATTGAGTATACTAGAACTGACTAGTCTCTTTTTGACAGGGATTTACCTTTTTTTAAACATAGAACAGACGCAAGCACTCATATACACGCACATACACTCACCCCTATGAACGCACACACACACACCCTACCCCTATGAGCACCTTCGAAAGACTGAGCTGGAATATCATCTTGAAATTTATGAAGTCACCATAGGCAACGGGAATGTCTCCTGACACGCATTTACATTGATATGGCTTGAATGCCAAGGAGGGAGAGGGTAGCGGTTCCCGAGACGTTGAACGGTCAATGATGGATCCTGAATTAGCATGCAAAGGGAATTAATTGGAGAAGCAGAATAGAGCCAGCATGATGTGGATGCAACAGAGTTTGGACTCTCATATAAAGGTGCCCCACCACTCCAATCCATCTACTCCTAGTCTCTGCGCAACACTCCTCACTCTAATCCAAGACCAAGTGACCAGAAGCCACAAGCACCTATGGATGCAATGGACGCGAGGGGCAGTCGGCTGTACCAAATCATCCAAGACGCCGGCCTACAGCCCCGCACCGCGCATTGTTTCTAGATGGTGCTGGCGACTGCCGATGTCGTAGCCCTCGCCGACGCCGGCTTTGCCTTTCGCATGGACGACATGATGGTCCACTCCACCCGCAAGTTCACCGCTGTTAGGAAGGGCGTGGATGACCTTGCCGTACTGCTCTAGCCCACGCGCCCAGGCTCCTCATTGCCTGTCACCCTCATCGGCCTCCATGGTGATGAACTCTTTCAAGCCCTATTGGCCCTGCAGGTGCCGGAGGTCGCGACAAAGAATGTGCACCTCGAGGCCATTCTCGCCGCGCAGCGCCTCGCCATGCAAGAACCCGTCGACCTGCACATCCACGTCTATGAGGAAATCATCTACATAGGCACCACAAGGCCAGCGAGGACAAAAAGACGCTGGCCTTCTTCCAGTGACTGGAATCTTTGGACGTCATTGTTCAGAAGCACGTCGACCTGGCCATGAAAGGCACTGCTACTTAGCCGCCATTCGGTGGGCTGGCGCCCTGAGTCAAGGAGGTGAACATTGTCGATGGATGCATATCTTCTTCTTGCCTCCTCTAACCAGTACTGCATCGCCTTGTGGCCTTAATGTTTTATTAGTATAGTACTCCCTTCGTTCCCAAATATAAGTCTTTCTAGAGATTCCAGCAAGTGACTACATATGGAGCAAAATGAGTAAATCTACACTCTAAAATAAGTCTACATACATCCATATGTTGTATTCCATTTGAAATGTCTAAAAGGTTTATATTTAGGAACGGTGGGAGTATATGGCATTTTTATTCCAGTCGTAACGTTTTCACTGTGAGGTGGGGCCGTAGTTGAGCAAACCGACCATCGGCAAATCCCCACCCCGCCCACCGGGCGTCAGCTGACTTTAGAATTAGAAGAGATAAACGAGGAAGAAGAGCTAGCTTGAGCAAGGACGCTGTACTTAGACAGGACTCGTGTTGATAGAATAGGAGTACTGAGCACTCGTATCTCTTTTTTTAGGGATAAAGTAGTCGTATGTCTAGTACCACTAGTTGGGTGCGTGTGACCTATACCTATCATCACTTTAGGTCTCCTTTTCGAACCGCAGCTATGCTTCACAGTACATATTTTTTCACGCATTTATCCTCCTATATGTACTCCTAGGCTATTTCCACATGCTCCATTTCGCCGACATGTGGGACATAGAGCATCTGGATCGTAGTGCATGCACGACTCGGAGCATATGTCGGTGTACTTTACAGTTCAGACCTCATGAATTACATGCAAACCTCCGCAGAAGAATAAATAAATAAATGAATTACCACGTGAAACCGGATTATTTTCATAGAAACCGGAGCACGTTCATTAAATTATGGACATAACATGTTTATAAAAAACAACCGGACCTAAACCAGTCTAAGGGCCTCTTTGATTCGCAGGATACTGAAAACATAGGAATGAGGAAAGTATGATGAAGATGAACCGAGACGAGGAGAACTCTAATTCAGTTAGAGATTAGAGTTAGATTCTAACCCTGAACTAACTTTAAACCAAAGAGGTGTATGGATGGCAGGGTTAGATTGACAATAAATGCTCTTTCGCAATCATTTGACTACTTTGGACCCTATTTCATGTCGGATTTGGTGTGGCCGGCTCTTGTGTGGCCTCCTCCCACTCACAATTGACATGACGAACCATCTTTACAAATCAAGCATGCAAAACATGATAAATTTTACTTTGTCTATATAAATGAGATATCCCACTTAAACATACAAGTCATCAATCAAGCTTCACAAAAAACACTCCATGAAACAAAGCATGAGCTGCCTCATCACGGAAGTCATTCACGGTAGGGAGGGAGCCCGGAGCCCCTCACGCACCCAGGGAGGAGCTCGTCATCGTCGCTCTGGAGGAAGGCTCTGTAGAGCCCAAGCCCCGGGAACCCCTCCAACGTTGGCGCTTGCAAGATGAAGTCGACACCGGCAAGGGTAGCAGGGCCGCTGGTCGACGACTGCGAACTGAATCTTTGGGCCTCTAGAAATAATGCAAGCCTAAAACTGAAAAACCTAGAAATGTGAACTGAATCTTTGGGCCTCTAGAAAGATTTATTACCTCCTCAAGCAGCATCAAACAATTTCATGCATGCACCACAAATCTATACCAAGTTTAATCAAGATCTACTTTTCCAAATCAGAATTAGTGCTAGAGCGAGAAAGATCAATGATATGGTTGTGAGACAGAGAAGGAACGAACAAACTCACCCCTCTCGCGACCTCCCTGGTAGATGCGCCGCCGCCACGCATGACAGAGGGAGAAAAATGACCGGTGAAGCGGGAGTGGGGCGAGCTTCAAATGCCGGAGGGAGAGGGCGACCGGAGGAGAGAGAGGGCTAGCGGCGGAGCGGCGCTTGGGCGGGCGGCCCAATGCAGAATAGAGAGGAGTCATGCGACGTGGGAGAGTGTGCGATCTGGTGTGGGCAGGGGAGATTTTTTTAGTTCTCTTTTAGTGGGCCCGAGGAGAACTAACCCAATTAGATCCTCTCCACCGGGCTAGTTTTTTTAGCTGGGTTAGAGCAAACTAGCTCAAACTAACACCTCCTGTTTGGATAATTTGAGGCTATTTCAACCCAAACTAGCTCTAACTCAGGGATCCAAACAAAGAGGAGTAGTACTGTACATGCTACAGTCTGCACCGTAGCACATTGTTTTTTATGGCCATATCACCACATTGTATTCTACTGCTGGTTCACTGGGCTGCCGTGGTTCGCACTCCTCCGACGTGAGTAGTAGTACTAGTATATACCGCATGATTCTTTGCCGACATGTGGGAGAGCCAGCATCCGGGTCGACGTGTCATGCACTAGATTAGAGTGCAGAACAAAAGGGGGGAATCACCCCGGTAGTAGCGCTAGTAATTCATGACTATAGTGAGTAGTCAAATCACAAGTCTTTCCAACAGTAACGCGCCATCAAATCGCACATTCTGACCTTTCCAGCAGTAAGTAAGTTGAATCCGCTACTCCCTCACCCTCCTCGCCTCTCTGTCAAATCGCCTACGCGAAAACTGCCGCGTGTACTGCCCGGGAAAAGCCCCGCCCTCAACTTTTAACTACATGAGATAGTTCGAGCTTGTTCATTCTATATAAATACTAGTACTGTATATTTATTCACCCGTGGGGTTGTTCAATGAATGGAGGGCCGGGGAGCACAAGTGAACAATACTACTACTAGTAGTAAGTAGGAGTCGTACAGTTAGTCATCTTAAATAGAGAGTTTCTTTTCTTTAATGCCACGTACACAAATTGCAACGCTTGTTGTGGAGAGAAAATATAATCACTCCATTATATATGTACGCAGGGGCTTGAGCGCTTGCTTTACTAGGGTTGCTCTCTTCATTCTCTCATCCTCTCCATATCTAAAAAAGACAGCGGTAGCGACATTTTCTCTCTACTCACAGCTGGTCACAGATCCGACAAGATCCCTTTAGCCGGTGTGTGTAGAGGACTAAAAGGTGCATCGTTCATGCGTTCATCACCGGCTAGGGAGGAAACCCACAGCTGTCGGCGGGGCCCGATCCTCTGCCCGTGTCATTCTCTCCTACACAGCACCGACTCGGGAGGTCCTCGTACCCTTCTTCCTCCCTGTCGCATTGTGCGCAGATCGGACCTGCTGCCACTGACATCCCGACGACCCTCAGGTATAAGTTCTTCGAAAGTGGCCTTGCTCTACTACCCCAGCTCCCCATGTGTCTGCATGTGCATCTTTTTCTACTTCCATCAGCTCTTCCAAATCCACCTAAATGTTTAGTATTATTAGAGGTAAAGCTACTTCATGCATTCGAATCTAGGACCTGGTTCATACAACGAAGAAAGGGGGGAAAGTCGCAGCATGAATAGGACTTGATACAAAGAGGAAATAACAGGGGGGAAGTAGTAGAGACCGGATACCCAACCGGTCTCTTGGTTGAAAAGGGAAATAATGGGAAAACTCAGTACAAACTGGATAAGGAATAGATCTATTATTGGTTGAAAAAAGGATAGAAAGTGGCGGCTGGTGGACAAGTCAATAGAGTATGTCCAGGATTAGATTTGCTGCTCACACATAGTAAAAGGTCTCCAGGATTAGATTTGCTGCCCTCACATAGTAAAAGGTCTCCAGGACTAGATTTGCTGCCCTCACATAGTAAAAGGTCTCCAGGAGTAGATTTGCTGCCCTCACATAGTAAAAGGTCTCCAGGATTAGATTTTCTGCCCTCACAGAGTAAAATTTCTACAAGATTAGATATGCTGCCCTCACATAGTAAAAGGTCTCCAGGATTAGATTTGCTGCCCTCACATAGTAAAAGGTCTCCAGGATTAGATTTGCTGCCCTCACATAGTAAAAGGTCTCCAGGATTAGATTTGCTGCCCTCACAGAGCATGAACAAACTCGGCATCACCACTTTATGCCTCCATGTAGGTACATTGTGCTGATGCGTCCACTGCCGCATGTCTTTATACCAACCTTTTGTTGTTGTTAATGTAAGGGCGCATGTAAAATGAAGCGATCACACTGTTACCTTAAGGACATGCCTAGCCAGTGTTATTGTTAATCTAATGCCTCTAGTGCTATGATGTAATTAAACTGTGTTACAAATGGTACTCCTGCTGATTTCCCAAGTAGGAGAAGTAAGTTGCTTCTTTATGCTCTTAGGTGGAATCGTCAATGATTGGGTCTAGGACTAGTGCGACTGGCTCAATGAAAGCACCAATGTTGGCGTCAAAACCGGCGGATCTCGGGTAGGGGGTCTCGAACTGTGCATCTAAGGTCGATAGTAACAGGAGACAGGGGACACGAGGTTTACCCAGGTTCGGCCCCTCTCTATGGAGGTAATACCCTACTTCCTGCTTGATTGATCTTGATGAATATGAGTATTACAAGAGTTGATGTACCACGAGATCGTAATGGCTAAACCCTAGAAGTCTAGCCTGTATGGCTATGGTAATGAATGTCTCCCTTTCCGGACTAAGTCCTTCGGTTTATATAGACACCAAGAGGACCTAGGCTTACACAAAGTCGGTTACAAAGAAAGGAATCTACATATTTGGTCACCAAGCTTGCCTTCCACGCCAAGGAGAGTCCCATCCGGACACGGGTGCAATCTTTGGTCTTCATATCCTCACAGCCCATTAGTCCGGCCCATGGCTAATAGGTCGGATGCCCGAGGACCCCTTAGTCCAGGACTCCCTCAGTGTCCCCACGGTCCCATGCCCTTAAACCAACTCTTTAGTTGTTGTTGATTTGATGTATCTGGTAAACAAGCAATGCCACCATTAAAGTAATCCCATATTTGACGAATGTCATAGTTGATCATAACGCTTCCGGTAACATGAAGCATTGCTAACATTTTAAAATTTCTACTGTCCTTGCGTGATTGCCATGAACATAATTAAGATGCTTCTTTTCATTTCCTGTATGTTTCATATATTCTTATTGACCAGCAACTGTTTACTTTCCGTCTTTTTTTGCAGATAGGGATATCCATTTCACCTTCTTGCTATTGTCACATTTTGGTGAACTGCACAAAACACTTTTTTGGAATGAGTGTCTTGTGCAGTTCAACTAAAATGTCACGTGGGCAACATCTCTCCATTTTGGTGGAACTGCACAAAATGGTGATTGGAGTTTCCATAATCTCCATCAAATTCTTTTGGTAATCTCGTGCAACATTTTATTAGCTTTTGCAAGATGAGCCATCAGTGTCACCACAATGGCACTTTATTTTAGTGGAACAGCACAAAAGGATAAGCAAATTATAGTTGCACCTTACATGAGCAGGACAGCCAACCTTAATGTTGATGAATATTAGTGCAACTACTAAAGAAGAACCTGCCAGCTCACTAGAGCAAGTACTTCTTGCTAGCTGAATGATGCAATCTTTGCTTCATTTCAGGTGAACTGCAGAAAAAGGCACATGAATTGAATCATGGAACTCTAGGCTTGCCTCATCCGAGTGGAGTTGCAGGTTCACCACATCGAGTCGTGGCGGCATAGGGCCCCCCACACCGGTCAGTACTTTCCTTTAACAACATGTTTGTGCTTGTTCATACTGTGCTAATGTTCTATTTTTTAAATAAAGCTATTCTATCACAATCTTTTCTCGTTATGGAAATAAAGTTTGCTTCAACTAGTGCCACTATTATAGTAATCATGCGCTTTCTTATCTGTGCAAACAGGATACTCAATTACAGATGTTGTGATGGTCAAGAGCATTCGCCAAGTTCTTAGGTTGTATGACACGCCTAGCCAAGATGGATTTAATCCCGATATTCAGTTTATTAAAAGGCTCTAATGGGTTGGTTCTGAATCTTGCAAGCTGGGAATCAATGAGATGTGTAGGCATCTTTCTTGTACTTATTGTTTGAATCTTATTTGCTGGTTCTGAATCTTGCAAGCTGGGTATTAATGAGATGTGTAGGCATCTTTGATGTACTTATTATTTGAATCTTATTTGTTGGTTCTGAATCTTGCAAGCTGGGAAACACGGCATGATGATGCAGATGATAGCAACCGTAACAAACAGTTCAAACTTGGTAGTATTATCTGTGTGAAAGTGCGAAAAATGTGTTGATCGTGTGTGTCCTGAGATTAATAATTCTAATTGTTGTGCATGTTGATCCTATGGCACTGATAGAACGAGCCAATGCATTGCTTGTTTTAAGAATAAATTTTTATTGAAGCTAATTAAATTTAAGTAAAGTGACCACTAACACTTGTTATTATAGTACCAATACAGACCCGCTCGTGAACCGACGTGTGGCCGGAATAGGTTTCTTAATGGAGGCTTTTGAATGCGCCGAGGGTGCATGTTCTGTCGGGCATGTAGTGTGGGAGGGAGGGGTAGTAGCTATTGTCACCTGTACACACTCAGTTTACTGCTGAATCCAGTTCCCCAAGGGCTGAAAAACGAACTGCTGCCGCCACCTATCCACTCGTTCACTTGAAGAGACTCCAATGGCGATCCGAGGGGTGAGCCTGCTGGATATGGACTTAGGAAGGAGTTCACCTTTGAGTTCTCCGTTAAGTCCCATGGCTGCACCAAGTTGAATGTGATGTACACCAATGATCCGGACTCGGTGAAGCTCTGCCTCGCCGAGTTCAAGCAGTACCTATAGGACGAGAAAGCACAAGGTCGCAGGACTAGACCTTGTGCCCATCCATTCATCTCCTGACAAGGACCAGCGGATCGCGGTCGCCTAGGTATGCATGCGGGACGAGGTTCTCATCTACCACTGCTGTAGGGCCATTAGAGGTTCTGGAGCATTCGCCAGTTTCATCAGCAGTGCGGACTGCAGCTTCGCTAAGGTGGAGAGAAGGAAGAACGTGACGATTTGGCCATCCGGTGCAACAAGCTTCTCGACATCCGGTGCAATGGGCAGAAGAAGGACTCCGTGGTTGACCTCGCCGAGACCATCATCGACCCCTGCTATGCCAACATGAAAGAAGACAACGATACCAAGGACCTGAACACGTGGGAGGTACCTCTGAATCTAGCCTACATAACCTACACGGCCAAGGATGCATATGCATGCTACGACATGTACAGGTGGATCTTGGACATGAGGGTGTGTCTGCTTCCCGTAACCGACGAGAACACGGACAGCCATAGCGTCATGATCAAGTGTGCCAGGAAGGTCTAGATGTTGTACTTTATCTGTTTATAAGCACCTTTATCATCTGAGTGTTTCATGCATTAGCCTATGTGTCATAATTATCTGTTTTGTCTGAAATATTTCTTCTAAGAACCCATTAACCTATTTGCTTTTTTAGTGGCTATTTGCTAATGTATGTAACTAGTCCACTCGTCCATTTCAAAAAAACTAGTTCACTCGGCTGCCGTGCTTTGAATCTCTTTCCTCCCAACGTATTCCCCTTCTCAGGTGGACCCAGCAGGTCTCGTACACAGACATATGGGGCCAACCACCTATCCATTTGTATTTCTTTATTTTGTTCAATCTTTCGTCCTCTTCCTATACATCATCTGGCCATCATAGCCTATGGCGTTGGCCAGGCCATCCCTCTACTCCCACACAATGTCCAGCGGCGGCAGCTCCATTGGCCCACCCTGCACCCGAACAAGTCAACCCTTGTACTCCCCTCCGCTTGTGTCTTCCCCTGCTATGGTTCATTCGGTCCGAGGTCTTGACGTCGTCCTCCGCCTTGGTGCTATCGCCGCTGCGCCGCCATCTGTCGTTCCCAATATTGGAACCTTATTGGGACCTTCCCAGTCGTTTGTCCAACCATTTTGTAAACCTTCCCACTTCCTTTATTTTTCGTTTTCATTAATCCTATATCTGAATTTTCTCCCACTTTCTTTTTCGATGTAAACTGAGTTTTCTCCTAGTACTTTTCCCTATAACCAACTCAACTATCCCAAGTCTATCCTAAAAAATAATAATACCCCATGTCCTATTAACTCATCAAATTAAAATGATATTTTATTTCATAAATTGAAAGTTCTTACAAAATAATAATAATAATTGTTTATATATAACTTGGCAAGCTAACTCCTAGTGATTGCGTACATAAGCTTGCAAAGATTTTACTAACCAATGTAGTAATAGACGTGCAATCATGTGTTTATGTTTTTATAACATTTCTCCGTCCAGCCCAACATGATATTTTCACCCAGCCCAGTAAGTTCGCGGATTTCGAGAAAAATGCAAATGGGCTTTATATTCTACCATATATATAAACGGGTTGCATAGATGCTACATCATTGTTACACCCAGCCCACCAAATGGACTAAAAAACAAATGGACTGGCTAGCATGTGGGCTAGTAGGTCGAAGCCTAAGGAAGGTGTTGGATTTACATCCAACGTCCAGCATTCTTCTTCAATCTCTCCTCTTCTTCCCCCAGCGCTGCCGGCACCGCCTACTCCAGCCTCCGGCGTCCAGTGGCGTTGTTTTGCGCGCCTCGCAGTGAAACGCTACCCGACCGACGACCGGGCCATCCCTCCACTCAGCACCTCCTATTATTCTCTGTCGAGTGTAAGCCCACCCGCACCCGAACCAGTCAACTTTCCCACTCCTCTCCGTCTGCGACTCCACTTCCGCGTCTTCTCCATCTCCGGGTCATTCCAGTCTGGGGCCTCGCCGCCGTCCACCGCCTTTCTGTGCTCGGTGCGGCGTGGTAAACAAACGAGAGTCATCGGAAGAGGATTGTATGTGGAGAGCCTGACGGCTGGGACCCACGAGGTCCATGGTCGCACGCAAGGAAAGTTCCTCCTTATTAAGTTGTTTCCTCCCCCTGACAGCTGGGACCCATCGGCTGTATCTTTGCACGGAAGGAAGTGCCTCCTTGTTATGTGAAAAAACTATTCCTCCCGATGACAGCTGGGACCCGACAGATTTGGTGACTAACTTGTGGGCCTACTAAGCAGACGTGTACGCAGAGCTTTGTCAACTTAATCAACAAATGATTCTAGCAGCTAGACCATTGGATTTTAATCCAATAACTATGCTCCTTCTTCAACCTCTGTTCTTGCTCCTGTCTCATATGGGCGGCACCGCGGCAGTGCTGTCGCGCACCCGAACCAGTCAAGTTTCGCACTCCTCTCCATCTGCGACTCCACTGCCGCGTCTTCCCCATCTCCGGCTCGTTCCAGTCTGGGGCCTCGCCGTCATCCACTAGCCTTGGTGCGCTCGGCATGGTGTGGCCAACATGGTCAACAAACGAGATTCATTGGAAGATGACTGTACGTGAGAGGCTGATAGTGGGGATGCACCACGCCCATGGACGCATGCATACAACTGCATCCTTTTTACCCTGAAAAATAATGTTTTCTCCCCTGACTGCTGGGACCCACCAGCTACATCTTCGCACGCAAGGAAGTGCGTCCTTATTACGGGAAACAAATATCCCCCCCGATAGCTAGGACCGAGCAGCTATATCTTCACACGCAAGGAAGTGCGTCCTTATCCTCCCTGACCACTGGGACCCACCCGGTCGAAGCGTACGTACCATTGTCTATCTTGTCGGAACATGTAGGTACATACTGGTCGATCGGTTGCTCTACAACGATGAACCGTGGCCGAGTAAGTAGCGGCACATGTCATAGTAGAGCTCCCCACGTAGCAGTTCAGGCTGTCCCGTCTACACCGTGTACACATACATATAGCCACACGCCAATAAATACGGCCACGTACGTACATACAGGTGGGGTATCGAGTGTGTACTCGCGCATATATATACGGACGGCCAGGGCTTGTGTCAATGGAAAGGCAACGGACGGCAGCATGGTGTCATGTTCATCGGTCAGCGAACCGGCTGGGTCAGAACAAAGAAACATCGTCCTGTTCATCGGGAGGCAACCGACTGGGTTGGAATACGTCGTGTTCATCGAGAGCCAACCGGCTTGGACGGAACATCCAATTGAAACGAGGCCTGGCGTACCGCAGAACGGAGGAAAACAGCCTTGTGTTCAATCGGCCACGGTCGAAACGAGATCCTGTTCATCGGGAGGGGTCTAGCGTACCGCAAAACGGAGGAAATGGACTTCTCTTGGACCTCCTACGGTCGAAATAGGGTCCTGTTGATCGGGAGGGGTGTGGTGTACCACAAAACGGAGGAAACAGACTTGTGTTGGAGCGCTACGGTCGAAACGGGGGTCCCGTTCATCGGGAGGGGTGTGGCGTACCGCAAAACGGGACTACATGGGATACTGTTCATCTCCACCGTCGACCTCCTCTAGCCTCCACGGACTACTGTTCATCCACCGTCGACCTCCTCCAGCCTCCACCTGTGACTGTTCATCCACGGGCTCCTGTTCATCCACCCTCCACCGCTCCTCCACCGGCTACTATTCTACCAGCCGTCTCCACGGGGTCCTGTTCAACCACCCCTCCACGGGCTACTATTCATCCAGCCCTCCACCAGCTACTGTTCAACTAGCCCTCCACAGGGTCCTGTTCATCCACCCCAACCAGTTCGATTGAGGTCATGTTCATCCAGTGGCAACAACCTCTACTACCATGAGGTCATGTTCATCCAACCCCCACCGGGAACTGTTCATGCAAGCCACCCCAACAATGCTCATTGTTCATCCAGAGGCAGCATCGATCGGGTTCGGTTAGCAGTAGTAGCGAAGGAATCACTCGAGTTCAGTTAGCAGCAAGGGATCGATCGGGGTTCAGTAACATAGCTAGTGCAATCGCTCGGGTTCAGTTAGAGCCCAACGCCTCGCTCGGGTTCAGTTAGAGTGCAACGCCTCGCACACACGCGCGTACGTGTACGAGAGAAACGCGCAAACCTCCATGCATCGCTCGGCCCCGACCACCCACCGTAACCGGGAACTCCCCGATATTTTCCTCGCCCTCGCTTCTACCATGGTTTTTTCCATCATGGACGGCCCAAAGAATGTCATGCAACTGCGTCTCCGGCCCGCCTAGGTCAAAAAGCCCATTTTTTGTCATGATTTTTTGTCATAGAAGTAGGAGCCCACCACATCTATGATGATACCGGGTTTTGTCACAACTATCGTCATAGAAGTGTCATAAGCATGGCAGATTTTTTTTCATTCGGCCCAAAATGTCACGGATGTGTCTTTTTTTGTAGTGGAGAGGGTGAGATCTCGCGTTGTGAGCACTCATGTTGGCCTCAATGTGCTCGATCAGCTCCTAATTTGTGGGATCGAACTTGACGCCAGCCAGCAGCACCGGCCAATCCTTCTTGGACTTGCATCCGTTAATTCCAATTATATGGTACTCAATGTATGATCAATCGACTGTTTTTAGTGAATGATGAAAGATTTTGAAAGATAAGTGATACTCCAAATCTGAAGTCCACAATACCCGAACACACCGCCGAGACTCTTGTGTCACCTCACGCGCAACGTGTTGTCACGTCAATTCAATGTGATGACATGATGGATAATTTGACCGACGTATACTAGTACTAATACTGTACTACTTACTAGTCGTATTTAGTGTCACATTTTAACCATAGGTTTAACTAACAAAATGTCAATGCGTGTCACCGAAAATTATACCATTGGAAACTATGTTCAAATACAAATCAAACGATGTAATTTTTTGTGACATGCATTAACATTTAGTTAGTGACAGTTATCTTCAAAATTTGACACAAATTACGAAGGGGGCCAATAAACGAGGATGGAGGTAGTAGTGCGAGTAGCGCAATATACCGTATAGAGGACTAATACAAATTTAGAAATGGAGGAAGAAGTTACAAGGCTGTGAGACCGACTTTGTAGGCTAGATGAGTAATACAAAATATAATTCCCATTGGACAACACTTTCACCAACAAGTATGCACTTGAAGCCTAATTGATACACACACACAACAAAATATGGCTTCTGCACAGCATCTCCATAATCATTATCAGTACATCCTACGCAAGTGAGTTAGGATGCACTTGATCCCAGAAAGGTATATATCCTTCAAAGAAGAGGAGTGCTTCAAACTAACAACAATACATAATATCCAACAAAAGAGGGTCATGCTACAGCACCAGGATACATGGCTCAGTCTAGATATCAGTACAAATCAAGTTTTGCATATTTGCTGTTGGCATGAACCACATCGCTGCATGTCGGGTTTGCAAAAGTCATCCATCGCATGGAAGCTTGATGCGTTTCACACACTGAAGGTTATCTAACAACAAGCTGTGTCTATGAATCTCTGGATATGGTGATTCATGAAACCCATGGTATGATGTGTAAACATAGTTCCCCCTGGCGAATGGAAGTTGCATAGCACGGTAATCATCGCCAGTGATATGATCGATGATTGGTTGGACGATCGGATAATTGAGCCCGAGGAACATGGAGTGGTTGTCGAGGCTGTAAACCGACCTCCAATTGAATACGCCTGGCCCAATGGAGTCGGGATCTTTCTCGAAAACGAAGCAGCCATAGCCATCACAGTCACGAATGCCCCAGGCATTATACTGCATGTGGTTTGATGAAATAGTTTGGTCAATTTGGTACGCGTGAATGAGCATCAAATGACCGCCATCAGCTGAACGAGCGATAAACCACGACCCATTGGCTGGTATGATTCCAGGTCCTGGAATCATGAAGGCCAGCGCATTTGCGTCTGCTATATCAAATAAAACTGGAGACCAAAAGGACAAAAATATACAATCATGTTCAGAGTATGTGTGGAATTAAGATTATTATAACAGTGACACATATCATAGACAGAGAATTGCAATGTCGTGGTCATAACCAGACCCCAAGTTAAAAAAATAAGCCAATGGCTTTCATACTATAGCAATATGTCATGGTTCAAACATCATGTAACAATGAGAGGAAAATAGCTATGACAGGGCCTACTCATATTCTACCATAGTACTTACTATTGTTCTCATATCAACTCTAAGCAATAACATGTGTTGTTATAAAAATCTTGGAAATGAGATTAACATATAGCAATCATGAGGTTATACTCATAATATATATTCTTACAATCATTACATGCCAATTGTTCTCATATCAACTCTGACAATAACATGTGTGGTCATAAAAATCTAGGAAATGAGAGGAACATATAGCAATGATGTGGTTATAGTCATACTATCTATTCTAAATTTGTAACAATCAATAGGCAGTCGCATTCATAACGTAAAGATGAGATGAGATTGAACAATTACACGATGATAGATTCCACCAGTATAGGCAGCCAATCTGTGCGTCGACCGCGTAAACGATGCCATCATGCACTATAGCATCAGACGGAAATGGAGGCTCAATAGGATTGACGATGAGCCATAACCATGTATGGCGACCGGATACTTGATAGACTAATCCTATGTGGAACAAGGCAATGAGCTTGTAATCTATGTAGTCTTCTGATGGTGTTGGCACTTCGCAGATTACGACCTTCAGCAAACAGAGGTCGAGCCAAAAGCTCGACACGTCTCGTGCATAGTAGGCAGGAGTGTCCGGCGGGCTGCGAGGCTTGATGGCGGTGGTATCCAATGATGGAAGGGTGATCTCTCGCTGGGTGTAGATATCCACGAGACGCCACAGACTACTGGATTGGTGGATGAGGACGATCCAGTTGGCCTTCATGCCCTCCCAGTAGTGGCCGCGCATGAAGGACAGGTGGACGGGTAGTGGTAGCATGTCGAGGGGCACCACGGCAACCTCCGTAGGATCGTCAAGTTGGTGTCTGGGCCACATGCGAGGATCGGGCATCAGCAAGCAGGGTGTCTTGAAAAGGGCCGCCCAGTTGGAGACGAGTAGACGGTACAAAGACACTGATCATGCGGCCAGACGGACAGCGCTAAGTAGGTCCATACGATTACAGATCTGCTTCAAGAAAACATCAGGGAGGGAATTCCAATCACGGCTCTGTGTGTCAGTCGGTCCTGTCATAGGGTTTTTTCGGGTGCTGAGTGATTAGGGTTTTCGGTGCCTGCGAGCCAGCGGGGAAGTGGATTCAGGCGGTTGAGCAAAGATGGCGTGTGTGGCCGAGTAGTGAGCGGGGGGATATGGTACGCGCGAGATACCAAGGAAGATGGCGCGGGCGGGCAAGCAATGAGCGGGGGGAAATGGTGTGCGGCCGACAATGGGGAAGAGAGGAGGAAGAAGAAGAGAGGAGGAAGAAGAGTGAAAGGCGGGGAAGAAAGTGCATTAAATCTCAATTCTACTAGTACTACTACCAGGATATACCATCCTTCAGAGTGTAAATAGTTACGTCGATGACATGTAGGTCTACCTCAAGAGGGCCCATATGTCAGTTAATGGAGGAGAGAGATGTGTAGGAGTATTTGTGGAAGCGTGCTCCACTGGCAAACATGATGGCAATACTGGGTAAGGCTGATTTAGTAACACCAACACGCTGGTTCAGCTTATTAATTAAGTGTCCCATCTGCTGCAGCGTGTATTGTCACTTCACTGTGAAGACTAGTTGAATAGTTCTCTCTGACCTAGATGGGGAATAATGGATCACTAAGACTTACTATCTATAGTATGCCTATGCCTCTGCGCTCATCCTGTCCAACAAGATGAAACATTGGCCAAGGCACCCATCACCAATACTGTAGGAGTACTAGTAGTAGTATTTTGTGTCAAACTTTGACCATCTACTCCCTCCGTCTAGGTGAATAAGTCATCTTTGGTTGTGAACCATAACCAAGGAGGGAAAAACAAAGAACTTAATGTTTATTTGCTAATTAATAGCATTGCATGCAATGAACTAACCACTACATGTCGTGTTTGGTAGTCTCAAGTCATTGAAAACATGCACGCCCACATCTCTTATTGGTTGATATGTCAAGAAACAAGAAATGAGGTGGGAGTTAATGCACCACGCCTAAGTGCTTTGGGATTATTTGGTTTTCGTAAAGTGACTTATACACCAAGACAGAGGG
The DNA here is from genome assembly GCF_056163025.1 of Triticum urartu. Classification (NCBI taxonomy): domain Eukaryota; kingdom Viridiplantae; phylum Streptophyta; class Magnoliopsida; order Poales; family Poaceae; genus Triticum; species Triticum urartu. Next base: position 437,230,946 of record NC_141874.1, on the reverse strand, counting down.
AATATTTAACTAATAAAATGTTAATGCATTTCACCAAAAATCATATCACTGGATTCGTATTTGAACATTGTTTTTAATGGTATAGTTTTTTATGACCTGCATTGACACTTTGTTAGTTAAATTTACAGTCAAAATTTTACATTAAGTACGAAGGGGACCATTAAACCAGGACGGGGGTTTATATACAAGTCAAAAAAATCATCAACCAATGTAGTAGTAAATGATGAGTGCCTGAAGATTTTTTTCGAAAGTACTCAATAATGGGCTCGTTTTCCTCAAGAAAATTGTGTTTACAAACGTATTAATTGGAACGCATGCGTGAGAAACAAATGACCAGAACTTTTACACGCCTTGGTGAGTTATCTCTTAATTCTTGCATGCCACATTCAATGAAGCTTAAAATATGAACATGTCAATGGGAGGGAGTAAAAGCCTCATGCATGCATGCATGCATGCAACATGTAACTCACACGTACACATGCATGCACGCAACACTCACACATCCATGCGGCACACAACACATGACGCAACACACACGCTTACGCTCAAGTGCTCAATCTACTCCCTATGTCCGTGAAAGACTGGACATATAGAGATTTACACATTGACTAGGAGGAACCGGAGCTTCATGGCATAATTAACGCCCAAAAGTAGCAGACTGATGTGTGCATGCGACCATTGAGAGAAGAAGATTAAATGAAGGTTGTTGCATGCTGTAATTAAGGATAGACATGTTGCCTATAGCTAGAGCACAAGTTGGTGCATTAGTCAATCAATATCGATTAGATTAAAGGCTAAATGCATTGGAAGTGTAGATGTACACTCTTTGTTTTTGAGCCGATGTACACTCTTTGTTGGAAGACCGAGGGAGTACACGTGCATGCACTCACATACACAGCGATGGTGGTTCATGCGCAAGGGTTGGACTCCTGTCGCGCCTGCGAAAAGTTTTGCTTAACTGATTTCTTTGCTCTGCCAACTGACAGATGGGACCCAGAAACTAGGTGTCAATTTAACCAGTCAACAAAGTGCCACGTTGACTATGTGGCCGGTCAGTAGGGTGCAATACAGTGCTCTACGATGAGCTAGTGATCATATAATCACCGCACCCGTAAAGAGTGTATTGTTATATACGTTGACTGCCAGTGTATTTTTCTCGTTTCAAATTAAGCCGTATTAACCGGAAAGGACGCAGTATGGACTAGTACTAGTACTGCTTTAATGTGTCCCATCAACTCACCGAACGAGGAGAAGCTTGCTTACTATGCCCTCTCCCTCGCCCACGCGTGCGGTGGCTCGCAGGATGAGGAGAGGGTTTTGACTACAGCGCCCTCTCCCTCTGCCTCTCACTCGCCCTCGCCCTCGCGGTGGACGTGTAGCAGTTCAATCGGTCTCAGATTGCCAGAAGCATATTGTACTATAGTATCATCATTGTTGGACCTTCTGAAGAGGCGAAGAGCCAAGTGCAAGATTCACACGAGTACGAACTGTTGAACTTCTCGAAGAGGCAAATAGCCAAGCACAAGGTTTTATAGGAGTATTCATCCTAGTAGGAGTACGACAGCTATAGCGAACGATGCTACTGCATGATGCCACCATGTCACCTATATCCAAAGTTGTGCCACCTTTTTCTCAAAGAGCATGTTGGAGCCCGCGCAACAACCACACAAGTTGCATGTACACATAACACATTTACTAGTAATAAATTCTAAAGGACAAATGCCAGTAGGCCACACAAGTTCATCTCCACTTCATGTGATAAATTTGTGCACGACTAGTCTACATATATTCACAGCGCCTCCGTTCACAATTTACCATACTCCACTTACATGTTATAGATGGGCCACATGTCCTCCTCCAGGTTCCAGTCCCAGGTGATCTTCATGGATGGCACTATCCATAGAGGTGGGAAACGTGAATCATTGTCGCAACTTTCTAGTCCGGTTCCACACAATGGAGACTCATCCAAGATGATGCGGCATAAATCAGGGATAGCGTGTCCCAGCATGTCGTTCATCCGGCGGTGTACACCGAAGACACAACCATGCTTTATGAATGGCAGGCCTTTAGTGTCGTGCACGGAAGGTGGCATCCTCTTCACAATGGGGTAGCTATCCCCAATGAAAAGCGAGTACTCACCAAGAGTGTTCCTCGGCACCCACGTAGCATCACGGGGTCGAACTCGGCGCCATTCATCCGGTACACGCGGCATCTCAGATCTTGGCACATGGTGACGTACATAGTCAAGGTACATGCATAATAATGTTGTGCTCAAATATGGCGGTTAGTAATACTATGCAGCAAATAGTACTACTCCGGTATAGAGGAAGTAAAATAACTGGCTTATTATATATAGCCACTCTTGGCTAGATGGATGAGATAGTAAGACATGGAAAAACAAAAATGGTGGGAGCTAGTGGGTTCAAGTCTTCAAGGGCCTAGCTAGCTATACGCGTCTTCCAAGGTAAAAAGTACTCCTACTAGTACTACTCCCACCGTCCGGGTTTGTTGGGCCCAATAGCCAAAGCCCAAAGACCAAGAAAGAGCAATAAATCTTATAAATTGCATCTGTAATCGCTCTATTAATTGTCCCTATTAACTAATCCAGCACATGCAGTGGTTACCGCATGGATCTAGCGTGCATGCATGTCCAATCAATGAGGACCACATACTGCCTTCCATCGGGTGATGCGGAATCAAGGGATAAATGACGCATAATTAATGAAGGGGTCTAAAAATTTGGTACAACCTTTGGTGGCTCAAGGGCCCAATAAACCCGGACAGAGGGAGTAGTAAGTAGCACAACAATGAAAGAGAAGGCGAGAGGGTTAAAAAATATAATACTAAGTTGTACTACTAGTAGAGTAAACATGTCCCAGTCAAGAAAAGAAAATAACTAACAAGTACTACAACTCTACTACTCTAACACGCAACAATGAGAAAATGGAATACCTGGGTAGATGGTGACGGTCCAATCGTGGTAGATTGTGTGACCATGTTGCACATCAGTGATACCATGGGTAATGACTACTAAGATAGTTGATCCCAATATGCCAAAGTCAGCTACAAGGTTCCAGGTTAGGCCGAATCACGGATGCAAATGCACATCCAGGATCGGCGGTCTTACTTTGATCAGGGGATGACTGGTCCCTATGAAATAATAGAGTACCATTAGAGATGCAAATGATGGTGTGTGCATTCCGTTTGTAATGTCCCGTACCATAGGATGGAAACCAGATGAAACAACTCCCCTGGCTTGTCACCACGAAGATGCATCCTAGATGGCGCACGGCGTCTTTGAACATGTAGGGGTACAAATCTACCGCGGCCAACATGCGCCAGCCTCTGCCGTTACTGCCTCTTGCATTGATGGCAATCCTTATGTCCAACACCCCGATGAGATAGTAATCGTTGTAGTCGCGTCGCTTTGTCGGTATGTCCGCAATTGCTATCTTCTTCAATCTCATATAGGCATCATCATACGTATTCAAGCCTAGCCAGTCCGGAAGGCCGATCCCAATGGTGGAGAAGGGGTATATGGGAATGGTCGCACTGCTGTGGATGTTGTGCAAAATGATGGTGGTATGCGGCAGGAGGTATGCAAGCCAATCTTCGTTGGCACCGACCCAGTCCTATATATAAGACGGTGGGCAGCAGAGAAATTACGGGATGGAAATGGAATAACAAAGTACTACATGATCAAACTCCATGACTGACCTTCTCGTCGAACAAAATCCGACTACCTCTCTATGTCGGCAACTCTAGCAAAGTCAATGTGCAACCATGGCTAGGGAGCAGTGGACTGTTCGAAGGATTGTCCCATAGAAGAACCTTCTCCTCGAGGACGCATGGAACACAAACAAGCATGGCCTTTTCCCAAGCCTGTTTAAGCACCATCTTAAAAAAGTTGGTGCAGGACGCATCGAGGCTTGCGGTAGTGAGGACGTCGGAGCGGCGTGCGATTTCTCCCAAAGGATCGTCGTCCAAGGTCTCCTAGCCCCGACGAGGAGGAGAACCACTGGCGAATCCATGGGAGCAGCGACGAACTGCCTTCTCTTCGGGGGGAGGGGAACCGGCGACGAGGAGATAAGAGCATAGTAACTGCGGGGCCTCGTCCCTTCGCTAAGGAAATTATGCGGGCATGCATAGTGGTAGTGCCTTGTGCCCCGCGATGGTGAGGGTATTATTTACTACGTACAAATACTACTTTCTCAACTAGTAGTACTTCTAGTCTAATATAGTGCACCAGTTTTGAAATCTTGAATCTCAGGGCCATGGAGCTACAGTTGGAAGTGGAGGGTACTACTACTGTTCTCTAGAACAATCAATGTACTATCAATGCAGGGAAAGTACACATGTGTAGTGGGTACTCTTGGTGCTCTATTCAAGCGTGTAGCTGGCCTACTCAGCCGCTCCTCTCACGCACACACTAGCAGCCTGTTTAGCAATGGCGGTTATTGCGGGGGTAGAACATTTGAGTTATTTGATACAGCGAGACTAGGCTTTTCGCTTCCATTTGTGGAGGTGTAATGGATCTCGTCGAACTTTGTTAGTAGTTCCTTCTTTATGAATGAGATGAGGCAAAGCTTTTGCCTCCGTTTCAAAACAAAAAAAATCACTTCAAGAGGAATTTCTTTTATAGAGCCGATAATGGAGTGAAGTCCATGCGTGCAACGCCACAAGCTACAGAGTAGTAGAGTACTAGCACTTTACGTACAGAGCCATATTGCACAGTTCCCAATGCTGCGCCAGGCTTTTCGGGCTCCTCGGGCTTAATTGGGAGGCGCTAGTTTAAATATGCTAGTTGATGAGGAAGCTGCAAGCAAGGTGCGGTAGGGCGAGCACGCAGGCGAGAAACTTTGCATGGTGTGAATTGATATATAGGAGTACTACTCTAGTATGCGAGCCACAAGTTGATGGGAGGGAAAACCCGTTCATGTGACTGGGCTATCCAGTGCACCCAAATTGTGGTGCGATACGTCTATTTGACTTCAAAAGTTAAACTACCAGTGTACAATATTGGCTTGCAGCGAAGTTACTATTTAAAAAAAGGCCGCCATGTGTTCAGCCGAGATTGAACCCACAAAACGAGCTATACACTCCCGCGACCACTAGTAGTACTCGTTGGAGTACAACGCAACTTAGAATCGCCTTTTGTCGCTAGTACATTGCTCCTTACAAGAAACCACTAATAATGCCAAGAAACCACTAATAATGCCAAGAAACTACTACCACTTGCATACGTGGCAGACTTAAGATAAGACTACCTTATCAACCATTGTACATGCCCTTACCAACCAGCCCTACCATGAAACGACTACTCTACAAAAGTGCCATTATAGGCATGTTTCAACCCATGTCGCCCCTTAAGTCAAAGCCTTCTATTTGACCGGCAAGTTAGGTGTTATGACTTGTGGGACCTACATGTCAGTCTGGACAAAAATCCTTGAGTGACCTCCTACCTTCGACCCGTCCACCTAGCCATCCTAGGCCATGGGACGCAGCTACCGCCACCGGTAGAAGGCGGGGTCAAAACCGTCGGTGGTGTGGAGCCCATCTTGCGGCAGCCCGGATGCTAGCTTCGTCCGGCGCTCACGGCCGCTAGCTAGCCAAGATAGCACACACCCTGCTGGATGCGTCCAGCTGCTTGTCTGTAAGGTTTTCTAGCTAGGTTGGCATGGCAGTGCGGCACCTTGCTCACACGCGGCGTGCTAAGGCCAGCCATTTGGCTCGAGCGAAGGCCAGCGCGGTGGCTTGCTCGCCTGTGAGTCACGCTCGGGCCAGCCATCCAACCCGCACGGAGGCCAGCGCGGCGTCCGGCCCATCCGGCGGAGCGGTGGCCAACTCGCTCATCAACGACGCCACCGATGAACATGCATCAGTAATGTTTGAAGTAATGTTCAGGAAAAATAATGATTTGAGGAGGAATAACAAGATAGAAGGTCAGATGTGGGTCCCTTGTGTCAATGATCAAACAAAATGTGTTGGTTTAAGCTGCCTCATCAGCACGGATGTGTGGGCCAACCCTGTCATAAATGGGTTTAAACGAGCCTAATCGGCACTAGGTAGTAGTTTTTTGGCACGGATTAAGAAATTTTGGGTATGTTCTTGGTATTATTTGTACAATAGTTTCTTCCTAGGGCTTTTTGAAAGTGGTAGTTTTTTGTTAAATACTCTACATACTGTAAGTAGGAGTGAAAATTGAGCTTCGGAAGCCAATAAGCAAGGCTAGTTACATAGTGCCTATGTGTACGTGATTGAAACTAAATATCAACCCTGAGTGACAAATATCTTGATGGAAAACTTGTAACTATGGAAATACAAACAATTTTTGCATGGTTAGAAATACTAGCAATGTTCATGTGCGTTGCAACGGGTCATAATTAGAATAATACTTATTCACAAACTTTATAGAAAACACTCTAATTTTGATATTGTAGCGACCCAACCATAGACGGTCAAGTCTCTGTGCTTAAGTGTCATCTCTGGATCGGTATGCTGACACACGCAGTACTCGAGGATTTATAATAGAGGTAAATCACATGTATAACATAACGTAAATACTATTACCTCAATCCAAATAGCGGAAGTAACAAAGGTTGTGGATTCCCATCAACACCAACGGCAAAGTTGAGTGTAGAAATCGTAACCCTAAACTATCACTTACTCATCGTAAGAAGTCCTGCAACATGAGATGTTGCAGCCACAAAGGGTCAGTACATTGAATGTACTGGCAAATTCACAGCAGAGGATAATGATGAATAATAGCTATCACTACATGCATATATGGCTGGTGGAAAAGCTCTATGGTTATAATGTTTTTGCGAAAAGCCAATTTTTCCCTACTGCAAAGGAATATATTTTATTTAACTACAAAGTTGGTTGAAAATATTGAGAAGGTTCCTCCAACTCAATCCCAAAATAATAATCATTAACCCAATCAAGTTGATTAAATAGAGTGTTGAGATCAACATGAATATCCAAAGACTAGAGACTCAAAATTGTCCATAACCGGGGACACGGCTAACCATGATTAGTTTATACACTCTGCAGAGGTTTGCGCACTTTTCCCCACAAGACTCGATCGCCTCCGTTGGATTTCTCGCACTAGATGGTGTTTGAGAAAGGGATGACCGAGACACGGTCTTTCAGAAACATTAACTCTCTACTCCGGACAGACCATACCAAACCTACATCCCACTACCTGCTGATCTGCCTCTTCAAGAGCTTCACGTAACTTACTCAACTATGCTAGAGCCCATAATAGCTTGTGGCTGCACACGGAAGTTTCTAGCATGAATAATCTTATGATCCCTTTGAGCCTGGGTGGCGGTCCATAGGAAAATCACACGGGTACTCCGGGATTTCCAAAAATACAGGCAACACTGGGTACTCCAGGTGCCTCAATCCACCCAGATGTGTATTTAAGTTGCCACCTTAAGTTGAACCATTAATTAACAATCCCACATCTGTCATGAATACTCTCAAACCCAATCCACGTCTACGAGCATAGCATGGCAATATAAGTATAACTTAATAGTAACTCCCAAGGTTTGAATGTAACAGGGCAATAGGTTCTACCTCATCAACTACTTCCCAACCCACAAGTTAATGACATCATAATCATGCAACGTTTGAGGATTGGAACTAATGCATAAAAACTGGGTGACAAAAGGGATATGATCAAAGTGTGAACTTGCCTGCAATGTTGATGAAGATGATTCGCACTCATAACTCTTGATAGTTCTACTCGTCACACTCCGTTTAATCTATCGTAGACAAGCAATAGTAACCACACATAAGCAATCACTCAAAGGATCAGAAAGAACGAAGAAGACGGATCGAAAAACACCAAAACCAAGAAAATACTCTTGCAACATAAAAAAATTTCTTACAGTACCAAAATTATATGAATTTGGCCTTATCAGAAGGTTTAGGTCAAGAGCTTCGATTTGCAAAAAGAATCAACTAAATCGGAGTTATAAAACTCAAGTTATGATCAAAAGAAGTTTGAATATAAAACAAAATTTGAAAATTGAAAATTTCAAAAAGTTGACGTGACAGGTTCATTGGATAGGTGAAAACAAGACGAAGCTATAGGCGCCGGTTTCATCTAATTTGGATAAACGAGTGAAAAGTTATGACTATTTGAAAAATCAGGGCCAAGCTGTTTTACGAAAAAAAATAGCTATGGTTAAGGTCTAACGTATAAAAACATAGACTAATTGATAATCTAATTATTCTATCGTATTAGTCTAAAAGTAATAAACTACGAAAGTATAAGAAGAAAAAAACAAAGAAAGATACCTTTATAAGGTAGAGAAAAGATGACTTTGGAGAGAAAAGACAATTTTCCAGAAGTCGCGCCGGAGAGGAGAAAAATATTTTTCTTAAATGAATCTAGTCAAACCAAAATATTGATTTAACCCGAATCGGATGATTTTTGGAGGCTCTATGGGTCTATATTTGTTGGTGGAAAAGAGGATTAGGGGTCAAAGGCTAGGCAATGTGGTACTAAACGTAGACGAAAATATACGAAACAGAGAAGAAAAGAGGCGGATGGGCCTAAAGGCCTTCGGCCGGCCGCGGGCACGCTGCGGCTGCAGTTTTTTTAAACAAAATTCGTCCTAAAAAATGAAAAGGCTGGCTGGGCCTAGCCCATTTAAGAGAAAAAAAACAATGGGGCGCTAGAAGCTACTATACTGCGCATGTAGGCGATAAATAAATATGGGCCGCACGTACAGTTTTTTTAAATAGAAACAGAAGGAAAACCGAATAGTAAAGATAAAATAAAAATTTTATATAGGCATATAATATACCAAAATTTGCAGAAAAGGAGTTTCTACAACATGGACATTTTTATAATGCCAAATAAAATCCACACAATTTTAGATAATTCAAAGAGTGCTAGTGGTCTAATAAAATACAATAAAAATCATTTTATAAATATCAAAATGATTTAAAATTTATTTCTCTCCAATTTTCTGTTGTCGGAAATCATGTTACCCTAATTTCCATATATTTTATTTTTGGAGAAAAAAATTTGAATAAAACTCACATAACTCCAAATTGAAAATAAATTCAAAAGAACTTTGAATTTAATTCTTTGAATATCCCAACTCATATTTCATATAATTTGAAGAAGTCATTTTATCTTCTCTCATGAAAATCATTGAGCTGCATGAAGTTTATGAATTGAAATATTTCCAAATGAAATTCTATTATTTTCAAATACCCTTTCATTTAATTTAAATGGAAGAAGTCATATCATCTTCGCTCAAGGGTTTTGTATTTGAAAAGAATTTGAATTCATGGAGATCAGAAAGCAAATATGAAAGTTTGGGAAAGTCCTTTTATTCCCTCTCATTTAACTTTCAAAAAGTTTCGAATTCACTCATTTTCAGACAATCAATCAAACAATCAATCAAATCTATCTATTTATTATAACATTCCAAAATTTAGAATTTTGGGATGTTACAGATATACATATATCACTAGAGATATATTATGTTTCAATCAAAATATATTCCTTGGGCTATTTTGGTGAGGTGAGGGAGGGATGTTGTTGGTTTTAAGATACTAATTATGGGTTTTTCTGCAAATTGGTAGAGAAGTGGGATGTTGGTGAGAAAAGGCAACAACTTACCTCATAGTCATTAGATGTAGATCTAATGGTCAGAAATGATGGATGGCAGACACACCATCATCACCAACTAAGTCTTTTGTAGGAGTACTAGCAAGATGTCAGTGCATTGCACGGAACATCAAGATGATTTTTTTATAAAACACCTGTTGTGATTGACCCATGTGGGAGTAATCCCATGTGTAAAAACTAATGATATCTCGAGAAAGAGGAGATAAGTTGAAGAGGAATGGGGCGTGGTGGTGATTGGTGGTCGGACCGAGCGGATGCATGGGGATGGACGACGATGGCAGCGACCACCATGCCAGTTTGTTCCAAAGGCTTCCTTTTTTAATTGCTTAACAATGAGATTGTTGGAGATAAGGATGAACGAGGGAAGGCCTTGTCTGCAAATGTGGAGAGAGGTGCGGGTATCTTTTAGTGTAATTTCTATCCATCAGATATTGATCAGACAGTCACCATCATCACCAACTCGGTTTTTTATAAGAGAAGAAATATAAGTATGGAGATACAAACGTATTATCGATACTTGTTTCCATAAACTAGGATCTACATTCTATTCAACGGCTCAACATGTGGGGCCTTAGCACAATGACTTATCGATTGTGTAAACCAAAGGTTTTCACGTTGCCGATAAGGAGGGGGTGATGGCGGCACACTTTCGGCTTGCTCTAGTCCTAGTAGTCATACTAGGTGGTCTACGCACATGTAGATTTCTTCTTTTTCACGTCTCGTATTCTCCGTATTGCCACGACTGTTGATGAATAGACCGTAAGTTATTCACAGGAAAACCTTTGTTGAGCGTGTGTGCGAGAGAGAGAGAGAGAGAGAGTGTGTGCGTGTGTGATATGTGTAGAGACTGAGGCAATGATAAAAGATTCGTTGTGTCTCTATGTGTGGACGATAGAGAGAGACATGTACATGGGGCTTTGTGTTGTGTAACATGGAGACACATAGACATAACCAGAGAGTGAGTGTGTGAGATACACATGCAGACATGGGGAGAGATGTGTGAGTTGGAGAGATGGAGAATTTTGGTGTGCATATGAGCTAGAGAGAGGGGGGATATATACATACCTAGAGCTAGAGAGAATATGCAAGGGTGTGTGTCTTAAAAGAAGGATCTAGATAGATGGGTGTTTGTGCGTGCGCGCCTTTGTGTGTGAGAGGGAGTGTGTGTATGTGGAGTAGAGAGACCACTAATGATGTAAACCTAGTATAGGGAAGGGGGAATGGTGTGACATGTGTGTCAAAGAGAGACAAAGGCATGTGTAGTAGCGGGATAGCATGGGTGCGGGCGGGGAGCACACTATTTGGAAGAGACATCGAGTGTGTGTGCGAGAGGGGTGTGAGAGCAAGAGAGAGAGAGAGCTAGCGACGGAGAGATAGAGAGGAAGAGAGGGGTCGTTTGTGTGTAGAAATGGCGTATAGATAGGGAGACAATGTTGATGTTGTTCGAAAGTGGCCTATGTACGGAGATGCAAGGGAAGCGAGTCATCGTGTGTGTGATAGGGACTTCATGAGAGATCTAGAATAGATGGTGTGGAGAACAACGTGCGAGATTGAGAATGATGATAAATTAGGGAGCTATGGAAAGAGTCATGACATATATGTATACAGGGAAGGAGCTGAGGAGGGTCCGCATGTGGGAGAGATATAAAGAGGAGAGTGGTGCACAAGGAGACACAATGTGCTTGTTTGTAGTGGGGGTGGTGTGTTAGGTGAGTTTGCGAGAACCACATAACTAGGGAGATAGACGTTTGGGGGCGACGTTTTGTGTGTATGGGGAAGATACACTCTACATAGTGTGTGTGTTTGGCAAAGTGAGATGCCGGGAGACCTAGAAAGTGGGGGAAGAGATGTGTGCATGCCCAAGAGACAAAGTGATAGAGACCTATATTAGGGACCAGACTTTAGAAGATAGGGGGTGTTAATGTGCTCGTGTCCGGGGGAGAGAACGGCTTGTGGGGGGGGCGGGGGGGGGGGGGGTTTGGCTTTAGATAAAGAGTGAGGTGTGTATATTTGAGGGACTTTAGCGTAATTGAGATATATATGGTCAATAGTGCGTGCACTCATGGTTGATCAATTTGTTTCATAGTTTGGACTATGAGATAATGATACTTATGAACATGCGTGATATACCTTGAAGTACCAGAATTACAAACCTATGATTGGAATTTTGGAATTCGACTCCATCCTTAGCTTTTGTAATTCATTTAAACAGATGTACGTTTTTAAGCCGGGATTTCGTGATTTCAAATTCATATATCAAACCTAGAGATATACACATACGGTCATGTTCAAACTTTATAATCATCCACTTTATTCATACACATACACATTTTTGCTTTTGTCATCATATTTAGGATAAACACATTCGGAATTTCATTCGAATTGGACCGTATGATGGTATTTGCTTGTACTAGCTCAATGATCCATATTTGAATTGAATGGACAATCTAAGTTTCAAGTTGGAGACATTGATTTTCAAAAGTTGCACTTTTTTGCGTGCAAAACAAATAAATTCTCAGCCATGATATCATAGTCGGCCGTACAAGAGCAGAACACCTAATTTCAGGCAGCAAAAGCTTTCAAACTTCCCGCTCACATTGAAATATCTCGCACTCGAAAGTTTAGCCCTGTGATATTCCTGTTTTACCCCTGCAACATGAATGGAAAAGGGCTGCTTTGGTAACTCCATTGTTTTCCCCTCTTTGCCCCCAACATTCTTCCCCCGAGCCCTCCCCTTCCCCTCCCTGACCCCCAACCACGCCAAGCCGCCGAATCTAGTCCTCTGCCGCAGCGGTGGACCTCACACCCCACCGGATCTACCTTCCGCACCTTGGAACCCCCAATTGCCAACTCACCACTTCACCGGAGTCGCTTCAGCGATTGGCTTGTCCACCGCTCCAGGTCTCCTTGACCGCCATCATGGTCCACCGAACCGGATCTGCTTAACCGGCGCCCTCGTCCACCACCATGTAGGCCCTTCACTAACTCCCTCGTCCGCCCCATCGCTGGCCCTTCATACAAGCCCTCATCCGCCGCAATAGATCTTCCTCACCGAAAGCACTGTACACCGCGCCCGCCGACGCCTTTGTCCACTGCACCGGACCCGCTCCACGGATGCGATATTCAACTCGACTGGCCCTGCTTTACTGACACCGCAGCCTCATCGGGTTATTTCAATTTGTACTTCAGTTTTTCTCTTCTTTATCATGTAACTGTTCACTTACCACAAATGAGCTTTCTTGTATGTCGACAAGCGCCGCAACCGAAGCACTGGAGCCGCTTTAGCAACGTCGACAACCGGCAGAAACTCAACTGCAACATGAGCACCATTGACGATCCTTAGCTATCAAGTATGAAAACGATACCCATACGCCGCCGAGAATCAGGTACTATTATCCAACGGCAGGCGCCTATGTTCACTTTCTTAGCATAAGCACCACACCTTTGAATTTCTTCATAGCATCATTCAATTTTTCATGAGACGCGTTATTCTGCTTGCACCTGTAGGGCCATACTTCAGGCAAGTATTATTGTATTTCCTGGATATCACTGCCTACTATTTTACTTCTTGCATGCTATATTTATGATAATGGTGTTTGTCGGATTTCGGGTTCCGGCAGACCCTTGAGGTTCGAACACTGGGGTGCGCGCGGAGATTTCGCCTCCTACCTACCTGCACTCCTCCGCCTTGCTAGGATCCAAACTCAGGAAAGAACACACAAGGGACACAGGGTTTATACTGGTTCGGGCCACCGTTGTGGTGTAAGACCCTACTCCAGTGCGTGGTGTGGTGGATTGCCTCTTGGGCTAATGATGATGAACAATACAAGGAGGAACAGCCTTGCGAGGGTCTGTTCTTGGCTGGGCGATGAACTGCTGGGAGGAGTTCAGTCACCTTTCTCTCTCTCTCTGATCGAAACCCATCTCTAAAGAGCCTCCTTCCTCGAACCCTCTCTCTCCTTCTCTTCTTCTTCGAACCTCCGAACCTCCTTTGCTCTGTGGGTGGCTGGTCCTATTTATAGAGGCCCTGGTCCTCTTCCCAAATATCGAGCGGGAAGGGAGCCAACAATGGCGGGCTAATTTGAAGGGGGACAACTAGTACTAGCTACCTTGACAAAAGTAGTCTTCTCCTGCACAAAGCTCTGGTGATGACGCCGTCTCGGGCTCCACGATGACCTCCGTCTTGTAGTCCTCATGGTCTTGGTCTCGTTGCACCGAAATGGCAACCTTTGCCTGATGCCTCGGTATTCCGCGGCTGTGCTTGCCCCCTCTGCACCAAAGAGGAAAGGAGGACACTGCGTGGGCTAGCACCCGCCTGGCACCCTCGGTCGTAATGGCTTGCGTCATGGGCACCTCGTGTGGTACCCCGCCTTGATCTCTTAGCCTCCTCGTGAGCCAGCCAGACGAGGCCATTTCTGAGGAAGCTCCGCGTCATGCGCCCCGCGAGGCTTGGCCCCTCGCGAGGGTCTTGGGTTTGTGTTGGTGAAGATGGGCCGCGCTGGGCCCCCCTTTGAGCCACGCTGCAGGCTGCAGGCAGGCAAGTCTGGGGACCCCCGTTCCCAGAATGCCGACAGTAGCCCCCGGGCCCAAGGCGCGTCCGGACTTGGCCGTGCAGGGAGGCAGAAGGGCAAGAGCGAAGCGCCGCGGGCCCTAACAACCTGCGGCCTTGGGCGCCGCGTGGCGGTTTATTGGACGTGGGCGCCTCCACTTCCCCATGGCGCCTCGGCAACTGCACGGGCTGGACAAGTCCCTGCATGCAAAGCGGGTCATAATTACCTGCGATCGTGGGGGCCGTTGGTTGGCCACCGCCAGCTATAAGTACGGACCGGCGCGCGCCCTTCTAGTTCATCCCCCCTTGCTTCTCCTTTTTCTTCATGGCCCCGTCAAGGAGGTTCTCGGCCGCAAAGAAGGGGAAGGCTCGCCAGGTTGAGCCCGCCTCTCCCCCGCCCAAGCGCGGCCGAGGGCGCCCTCGCAAACATCCTGTGGCCACCATGGTGGCTCCTCGCGGCCGTGGAGGTGATCTTCAGCACAGCGACGGGCGGATTGCTGCGGCCGGGGGGCGCGCTCCGGCTGCGCGTCCCCCTAGGTCGCGCTTTCGCGCTACTGAAGTGCTGCCGGAGTTCGTCGTGTGGTCGGCGGAGCCGACTAGCACCCGACTTCCACTTCCTCGCTTTCTCCTTGGCGAGCTCCCGACCGGCGCCCTGGGCGGCCTCAGGCTCCAGGCCGACGGCTGCTGCAGCCGGGCCTCATGGGTCTCACTGGAGGTCTCCACGGCTGGGAGCCTGTCCCTGGCCCACGGTTGGCAGACGTTTGCCCGCACGCGTGGCCTGAGCCGTCAGTGTACCCTATACTTCAAGTTCGACAGCGATGCCACCCTCTACGTGAGGGTGTTTGGGGAAGATGGTCGCCGCGCAGGGTGTTGCCCCGCGGGTGACGACCGCAGCTGGGAACCCAGCTCCGGCGATGATGGAGAGGGCAGCGCTCGGCGCTCAGGGTTCCTCAAGCTTCTCCGGTTCTTCTTCAGGCGGCAACTCTTCTAGCGGTGGCCGCGGTCAGCCTCCACGCCTTCGTATCTTCTTGGGAGGTGGCAACGTGTCCGCCCACCGTCACGCCCTAGTGAAGCGCGAGAGGGAGTCCGCCTGAGCTCCGGAGGCAGCTAGCCTTCCCTGCGGGCCGGTGTGAGGCGAGCTGCACCAGATTTGTTCTTTCTTTTCCTTTTTCCTGCATAACAAAGACAGTAGTGTGGAGCCCCGCGGGGGCGTGTTTGGGTTATTGCTGTTAATCATCGTTTTGCTTTCGTTATCGTACCTTCCGGCTACGTGCCTGAGTGTGGATAGTTCCCGGCCCCGGCCGTGGGGGGCGACCGACCCAGGCCCTTTGTTTGTGTCGCGGTGCCCGTGGGGCACGGACTGGAGGGGTGCTCCTGTAATGGGCCCAGGTCACGAACTCTTTGAATGACTAGGATAGGAACACTCATGAGGGCGCTCAGCTTCCCCCCTCGCGAGGCCTTGCACAAGAGAAATGGAGGCAGGAGATTGAAAAGTCGAAGAATCACAAGCCAAAGACGGCAACAACTTCAATAAAACTTCGAATGAGAAGGAACAAGCCAACTGCGGAAAGCAAATGAAAAGCCACGTCCGGCACCTAATCTAGTCTTCGACGTCTTCTCACCAGCGCGGAGCTAAGTGCTGCCACTGGGCGTGGGAGGGAGCCCCAGGGCCTGAGGCCGGCGCTCCTGAGACTCCGGGGCGTGTACAGCCCCAACTCATTATTACGTGAGAGTGTCACAGGCGGCGAGCTTCACAGGCGTTGGCCTTCTTCACATGCTCTGGGCCTTTTCCAAAACGCGATAGCTTCACAGGCATTCGTCTTCTTCACAGGCTCTGGGCCTTTTCCGAAATGTGATAGCTTCATAGGCATTCGCCTTCTTCACAGGCTCTGGGCCTTTTCCAAAACGCGATAGCTTCACAGGCGTTCGCCTTCGTCATAGGCTCTGGGCCTTCTCCAAAACGCGATAGCTTCACAGGCATTCGCCTTCTTCACAGGCTCTGGGCCTTTTTAGGGGTAGAACCTCCGGAGGTGCTGGATGTTCCATGCATTCTGGACTGGCACCCCCTCCTGAGTCTCCAAGTGCGCGGAGCCGGGCCTGGGAACATGAACAACTTTGAACGGGCCCTCCCACATGGGAGAGAGCTTGTGCAGCCCCTCCCTGGAGAGAACCCGCCTGAGCACGAGGTCTCCTACCTCGAGAGTTCTGGGGCGGATGTTGCGGCAGTGATATCGCCGCAGTGCTTGTTGGTACCTCGCCGCTCGTAGCGCGGCTTCTCGGTGACGTTCCTCCCCCAGCACGAGGTATGTCCCCCGCATGGCGTCCTGCTGCACCTCGTCGAATGCTAGGACCCACGCGGAGCGACGTCTGACCTCATGAGGGAGGACCTCTTCGGCTCCGTAGACCAGGAAGAACGGGGTCTCTCTAGTCGGCTTGGTCGCGGTTGTGCGGATGGACCACAACACGGACTGAAGCTCGTCGTACCAACCTCTGCCGCAGGCCTCCAGCTTCTTCTTGAACGTCTTGGTCTTGAGGCCCCCCAGGACCTCCGCGTTGGCTCGCTCGGCCTAGCCGTTGCTTCGGGGGTGCGCCACCGAAGCGTAGCATATCTGCGTTCCAAGGTTAGCACAGTATGTTTTGAAGAGGTTACTGGTGAACTGCGAACCGTTGTCCGTGATGATGCGATTCGGCACCCCGAACCGGCTCACGATGCCCTTGATGAACTTGACCGCGGAACCCGCGGGAATGGTGCGGACAGCCTCTAGTTCAGCCCACTTGGTGAACTTGTCCACGACGACGTAGAGGTAGCGGTAGCCCCCGGGCGCCCGAGGAAACGGGCCCAAGATGTCCAGCCCCCAGACTGCGAATGGCCACGAAAGGGGTATAGTCTGCAAGCCTCATGCTGGCTGATGGATCTGCTTGGCGTGGAACTGGCAGGCCTCACAAGCTTTCACTAGTTCGACGGCGTCATTGAGCGCGGTGGGCCAATAAAACCCACTACGGAACGCCTTGCCGACGAGGGTCCGTGATGATGAATGATGTCCACAATCTCCCCCGTGTATATCTTCCAGCAGTTCCTTCCCTTGCTCCCTGGAGATGCAGTGCATGGATACATAGTTTGGCCCTTCCGGTAGAGCTCTCCATCCTTGATGCAGTATACCGTGGCCTGGCGTGCCACTCGCTCCGCTTCCTCCTCCTTCTTCGGCAGGGTCCCTTGTGTTAGGTAACTCTGGAGCTCCGCGATCCAACATCCCTCCTGAGGTTCCATCGTCAGGAGCAGGCGTGCTCCTGAGGCCGAGCCACAGGCCGGAGCCCCTGAGGCAGGTGGCTGCGGGTGCTCCTCCCGGGGCTGAGCCATGTTCGATAATGACGGCAGGGCTGATGGCTTGAAGAGCCATTCCTCGAAAACGCTAGGCTCCTGAGGTAACTGCCTGGACGCCCGTTTGGCGATGTCGTCGGCCTCCTGATTGGTGCCATGGGGCACATGCTGCAACTCCAACCCCCAGAACTGCTTCTCCATCCTACGGACCTCCGCTAGGTAGGCTTCCATGTGCTCATCCTTCGGCTCGTACACCTTGTTGGAGAAATTGGCAAGGAGCTGCGAATCGCCCTTGATGGTGAGGCGTTTCACCCCCAGGGCAGCCGCGGCCTTCAAGCCCGCTATTAAACCTTCATACTCCGCTATGTTGTTGGAGACCTTTTCACCTTGCTGGAAATAGAGCTGCACGGCGTAATAGAGCTTGTCCTCAGTGGGTGATATAAGCACCGCCCCAGCCCTTGCGCCATGCCTGGAGAACGCCCCATCGAAGTACATGACCCAACCTTCTGGCGCCTCGCTTCCCGGGGACAGGGACCGATCGTCGTCGGCCTTGAGGCCTGGCGCCTCCGTCCATTCTGCCACAAAATCCGCCAACGCTGCTCCCTTGATGACTCTGGTCGTGCTGAATTCGAGCTGAAACGCTTGCAGTTCTATGTTCCACTCAGCGACCCTTCCAGCTGAATTAGGGCTCCTGAGCACTCTCTCCAGGGGGTATGACGAGACGACCTTGATGGGGTGACCCTGAAAATAGTGCCGCAGCTTGCGCGAGGCCACCAGTAGCGCGAGGAGGAGTTTCTGAGGCATGGGGTACCGTGCCCTTGCATCCCGCAACACCGTGCTGACGAAGTACACTGGGTGCTCAACAAGGTGGAGTGCGTCAGTGCTGGTGGCTCCCTTCGGAGACCATGGCGCCTCTTGAGGCAATGAGGCCTCCTGAGACTGGCCATCTAGGAGAGGGGCCTCTTCCGCCTCTGGTGCGCCCCTCTGCGGCGGCTGATCCTCCTCAGCCGCGGTGGCAGTTTCTGTGGGCCTTCCTTGTCCCTGTTCTGCCTTGTCCCTGGCTGCTGCCGCGGTTTTGATTCGGCGCTCCTCTCTGACTGCCACCAAGGCTGCGCTGGCGGAGTAGGGAGTGGCGGCGAGGTAAAGCACCAGGGGCTCTTGAGGGCGCGGAGCCACCATGACCGGTGGGCTGGTCAGGTATCTCTTGAGATCCTGGAACGCCTTGTCGGTCTCTTCAGTCCACTCGAAGGGCCCCTTTTTCTTCATTAGCTGGAAGAAGGGCAGTGCTCGTTCCCCCAACTTGGAGATGAAGCGCCCTAGCGCGGTCACGCGCCCCGTGAGCTTTTGCATTTCTCTGAGGGTCTTTGGCGGGCTCATGTCTTCCACCGCCTTGACCTTCTCCGGGTTAGCCTCAATGGCTCGGTGGGACACGAGGAAACCCAAGAGCTTGCCCGAGGGGACTCCGAACACACATTTCTCTGGGTTGAGCCGTAGGTTCACCGCGTTGAGGCTCGCAAATGTTTCCTCCAGGTCTTGTATCAAGGTCCTGGCCTCCCGAGACTTTACCACAATGTCATCGACGTAAGCTTCAACATTCTTCCCGAGCTGCGGGCCCAAGGTGATGTGCATCTGCCGCTGAAAGGTCGCCCCTGCGTTACGCAGCCCGAATGGCATGCATGTGTAGCAGTACACCCCACACGGGGTTAGGAAGGCTGTCTTCTCGACGTCTTCTACCGCCATCTTGATCTGGTGATACCTAGAGAAGGCATCCAAGAAGCATAACAGGTCGCATTCCGCAGTGGAATCGACGATCTGGTCGATGCGGGGGATCGGGAACGGATCTTGCGGGCATGCTTTGTTGAGGTTCGTGAAGTCGACACACATGCGCTCCTTCCCTCCCTTCTTTGGCACAACGACAGGGTTGGCCAACCAATCCGGATATCGGACCTCGCGAATGACCCCAGCGGCTTCTAATTTGCGGGTCTCTTGGACGATGAAGGCCTGCTTTTCTATGGACTACCGCCTGGCCTTCTGCTTCACAGGGCGCACGTTGGGCACACATTGAGGTGATGCTCGATTACACTCCTAGGGATCCCTGCCAACTGGTCAGGCTCCCAAGCGAATACCTTCTTGTTTGCGCGCAGGAACCCGACCAGGGCCTTCTCCTGCTCGAGTTTGAGGTGGGCGCCTATGGTGAAAGTGGCGTTGGTGGACCCGTCCTCATCGACGGGTATCTGCTTGGTTTCTGCCTTGTCTTGGGTGAACAACTGTTTCTTCTTGGCGGGTGCAGCCCCCTTGGGCTCGGGGGTCTCCAAGTCGGCGGGCTGTCCCGACGCCGCCGTCTTGAAGGCGAGCTTGAGCACCCTCAGCGCGTCCCCGGTGTCCCCGTGCACTGTGAGGACACCGCTGCTCCCGGGCATCTTCATGAGGTTGTACGCCGGGTGCGTCGCAGCCATGAACTGGGCCAGCGCTGGGTAGCCAAGGATGGCATTGTAGGGGAGGCCAATGGGGGCGATGTCGAAGTCGACCAGCTCCGTGCGGAAGTTGTCGTAGGTGCCGAAGGTTACTAGGAGCCGGATCTGTCCCGAGGATGTGGACGACTCGCCCCCAACGCCAGAGAAGGGCCGGCTGGGTTGCAGCCGTTCCAGGGGTATGCAGAGGAGGTTGAAGGCCTCGACGGAGAGCATGCTAAGGCCTGCGCCGCCATCAATGAGGGTTCTGTTGACGGCCACCTAGCAGATGGTGGGGGTGCATAGCATGGGGAGCGCACCCGAGCAGGCTGAGTTGGAGGGGTGGTCCTCTGAGCTGAAGGTCAGGCCGGTCTCGGGCGCCGCCCGGTCCAGGGGAGCACCCTGCCGCGCGGAAGCGGCGCTGACCCGGCGGACGAACGGCTTGACATGGTGACTTGTAGGCGGCACCTGCGAGCCGCCCAAGAGGGCCGCGACGACCGGGGGTGTTGGTGCAGCGCGATGGGCGGGGGAGAGGTTGCGGGGCTCCATGGGCGCGCGGAGGACGCGGGACGAAGAACCAGCTGGGGTGAGCGAGGGAGTTGCGGTGCGGCCGTCTTGCCGCACGGACAGATGCTGGGACGATGCTTGCTGCTCGTCCCCCGCCGGGCCGGTGGCGGTGTTGATGGCAGGTGACGGGGAACGGCAAGGACGCCCGCCGACAGGGGCCATCTGGGCGACGCGGGAAGCGAGTGCGGCCCGGCGCTCGGCGCGGGCCCGACGAGCGTCAGACATGGGCGTGATGGACGGAGGAGAACAGGGTGGTGGAAGACGAATCCCGGCGCACCCCTACCTGGCGCGCCAAATGTCGGATTTCGGGTTCCGGCAGACCCTTGAGGTTCGAACACTGGGGTGCGCGCGGAGATTTCGCCTCCTACCTACCTGCACTCCTCTGCCTTGCTAGGATCCAAACTAAGGAAAGAACACACAAGGGACATATGGTTTATACTGGTTCGGGCCACCGTTGTGGTGTAATACCCTACTCCAGTGCGTGGTGTGGTGGATTGCCTCTTGGGCTGATGATGATGAACAATACAAGGAGGAACTGCCTCGCGAGGGTCTGTTCTTGGCTGGGCGATGAACTGCTGGGAGGAGTTCAGTCACCTTTCTCTCTCTCTCTCTCTGATCGAAACCCCTCTCTAAAGAGCCTCCTTCCTCGAACCCTCTCTCTCCTTCTCTTCTTCTTCTAACCTCCGAACCTCCTTTGCTCTGTGGGTGGCTGGTCCTATTTATAGAGGCCCTGGTCCTCTTCCCAAATATCGAGCGGGAAGGGAGCCAACAACGGCGGGCTAATTTGAAGGGGGACAACTAGTACTAGCTACCCTGACAAAAGTAGTCTTCGCCTGCACAAAGCTCTGGTGATGACGCTGTCTCGGGCTCCACGATGACCTCCTTCTTGTAGTCCTCATGGTCTTGGTCTCGTTGCACCGAAATGGCAACCTTTGCCTGATGCCTCGGTATTCCGCGGCTGCGCTTGCCCCCTTTGCACCAAAGAGGAAAGGACGACACTGCGCGGGCTGGCACCCGCCTGGCACCCTCGGTCGTCATGGCTTGCATCACGGGCACCTCGTGAGGTACCCTGCCTTGATCTCTCCGCCTCCTCGTGAGCCAGCCTGATGAGGCCGTTTCTGAGGAAGCTCCGCGTCGTCCGCCCCGCGAGGCTTGGCCCCTCGCGAGGGTCTTGGGTTTGTGTTGGTGAAGATGGGCCGCGCTGGGCCCCCCTTTGAGCCACGCCGCAGGCCGCAGGCAGGCAAGTCTGGGGACCCCCGTTCCCAGAACACCGACAGTGTTGTTCTGATGCCACCTGTTGGTTCCATCATACTGCTTCATGTTCTCTATGCTTAGTTACACATCGGCAAACTAGCGTGTGGTTCCGCTGCTTTTTGTTTGTTTTACCCTACATTTTCTGATGCTACCTATTACATCACTGCTCTGAGCCTCTGTTCATTACTTTTTTGTGCGTTCTTGATCTTCCCAAGTTGCATGACTAATTTGATGCTTATATTAATTATGGAGCTGCCAACCCCATCATGCAAAATATTTGTTCTTTTGGGGCTGGCACCTCGAACAAGCATAAAAATAGAGTGAAGCACATATATTGTCGTGTAAGCACACACCCTTCTTTCATTAGTTTAGATGAACCACTGATGATCAATTCGAACCAGTGCATGCAATTAAAATTAATTTTACCTAAATAGAGGGTGCAGAATAAATTACAACAACTAGATTTGCAACCACGGGATGCTGACGATATCTTCAAAGAACATTGCAACAGCAGCGAGGCTTCGCATCAACATATGATAAGCTAGTGTGTTTTAGTATATGTGAAATGTAATGCGTGTGGGCTGCTTTCTTGGCTTGTGCCCTCAACCTGTAATCCTATGGAACAACAAATAGTATAGTTGTCCACTTTGATGTATTGCTTGATTCGAATGCTTGTTTGTTACTTGTTAGGCTATACCCGAGTTGGCCAATATGTCAGTAGTGCCTGTTGTACTATCATAAAGAAATGCATGCCTAGTTCATTTGAGTCCTTAACTTTTCCTATGAAATTCATCACAAGACTGTCTTTGTAGTTTATATGAGGCCACACTGTTATGCGCTTTCTCAGATTATTTCAATTGCTTAGATGCCTTGGCAACTTAAATATAGCGGTGGTACACTCCCTTTCAACTAGGGATATCAAATGGGTCCCATTTAATTCTGATTAAAGTCCACTAGTGGTATGATAGTTCAAAAGAGTTTTTGTTTTTTGAGGAAAATGAACTAGGGAGCTAGCAAAAACTAACTAGATGGGACTGTCGGATGTCGTTTATTTGCCACTTACATCCCTAGTTTCATCTTACCATTTTAATTCCTTTTCGGTTGATGCTACTTCGAACCATTTAAATATAGCTTGCCATGCTCGGCAATAATTCGTATGTCATTTACCATGTAAGCTTACTGCCTGGATCATGCGATAACTATCTCTTACTTATGTCTAGCAGAAACCTTTCAGGATGCCGTTCACACTATGACACAATGTACAACCCCATAATCTGTTTGTGGAAGTAGTGCGCCATCCATGTTACCAGATGGTAGCAGTTCACAGGCAAAACCACCGGAGAGCAGTCTGAGCATAGATATTATAGTTCTTCATGCTCTACTAGAGGCAGAAAGAGATGGTGTGGCTGCCATGAATGAGGTAATCTTGATCTTGAGGCTGGAAATTACTCAATTAGCTGCACGCATTATGCACGCAACCCAAGAATTGGAGGAAGTAAGAATGTTGCATATGAAGACGGAGGAAGTCATGCTGTTTCTGCCATCTGAAGCCCAGGGTAATCCCAGTTCTTCTTTAGATGCCAGTTGAAATTGTCATTATATTATTATACTTGCATGTTGTGTCATGTCTCTGAATGGATTATGTTGTAAGACCCCTATGTTGTCCATGTGTTGTAATGATCCGAATTTTTTAGGTGAGGTAATCCTCAGTACTTGTATGATTGACATAAGGTGAACTGTTTTTCGTGTGAGCATGTTGTATTGGATGAAATAACTATTTGACTCAAAGTGTATCCAACCTACCGAATTCGAAGATCATAAAATTTCTAAATAATAATCATATATAAAGGTGGAATAATTTTTTTTCATGGTTTTGAAGAAATAAATAACAAAATGTAGAATTATCTATGGATATTCATAATCGAGTACAAATTGGATTTGAATTTAGTTGCCAGGGCCCAGGGTAAACGTGAATGCTTATTCTCCCAAGTTTTGAACGAAGCGGCTAAACACCCACTATCATTTGTGGGATGCCCGAAGCAAGTGTTTGCGAGATGGAAATTACTGTCTACCCCTGACACTTGACATCCTAATCAACCGGATTACACTGCTGTCGATAGGGGTAGACTAGTAACTTCAATCAGACGTGACACGACCGCCTCTGAGCCCATTCAGACACGATGGGCGCCAAACGTGGGTGTCAAAACACATTTGATTCAAGCTCGTCCGAAAGACATGTGTCTCTCCCTCCATTTCCCCATTCATACACGATGGGCGGCAAAACAAACTCTCCTCGCCCGAAATCGATGTAGGCAAATATTTTAAATAGGGGTAGATGTGTAACTTCCCTCAGACGTGACACAACCGCCCTACCTGTCAGCCCCGTTCATTCATCATGGGTGCCAAACGTGGGCGGCAAAACACCCTCTCCTCGCCCTAAACCGCAACCAGCAAATATTTGGGAGATGCGAGATTACTGTCCTATCCCCAACCGACGTGATGTCTAAAATTTAAAACAAGGGATAAGTTCGTAACTTTCCCACATTTCAGACAAGCGCGTCCCAAAGTTTGAGATCTTGTCAGGACCACGATTCCAAGTCACATTGATCTAGCCGGTAACACCTCATATCACTTTGCGGCCTCACGCACGATATCCCACGGGTGTCGCCTTACCATGGCCCGGGACCGTTTGCACCTTTTGGCTCACGTATGATAGTGACGCTAGCATCCATATGATAGAGAACCCGGGCCGACATGGCTAGTCATGAACCCAAAGCGGCACAGACCTATGGTGACAGGCATACATGAATCACATCGAGCATGTCGGTCATCAGCGATTGATTCTGGGCTATAGCACTGGGCTAACAGGACTCCGGGGAACCCGGGCTGTAGCAGGCTAGGCAGGACTCCGGAAGTCACAGCGTGACATTTCCCCGAAGGGACAGACATAGGAACGAAGTGAAACACATGCCGGCCAGTCAAGTGTCCTAAACAATAGTGCTAGGCTAGCAGGACTCAGGTGAACCGGGCTGTAGCGGACTACTATGGCTCGAGGAACACTAGACTACATTTCCCCATAAGAAAGGCTGCCAAGGATAAACAACCAGATTGTCGGATCCCACTCATACCAAGCATTTCAATCATACACACAATATGCCCGATATGAGTACATACAACATGGCATCACAACAAAACTCTACAACTCAAGTACTTTATTTAAAGGCTCCAGGGAGCCATACATAACATGTTCATATAGATAGGGGTCACATGACCCGACACTCAAGTCATACAAACATACAAGCACATCCAGAAGCAACTAGTCTGAGTACAGACTCTAGAAAGAAAGAAGGCTTCTCGAAGCCTGTCTATCTACATAGGGCCCTCCATGGCCAGGATCACCACCTGGGTGTCTAGTCACTCGTCGACGTCAAGGTCTACGTAGAACCCATCGGAGGGGGCGGTGTTGTTGTCTGAAAACAGTAATTAAGCAAACATGAGTACAAAGGTACTCAGCAAGTCTTACATCAGAACCTACTATACATGCTTATTCTCAAGAAGGTGGTGGGGTTAATGCAGCAAGCCAGCTTTGACTCTTGGCTAAGCTATCCTATGGAACTTCACCAGTAAAATAGTTTTCGCACACGAGTCCACTACTCACCAACACAATACTCCACCGGGGATCCTACCTCGTCATCCTACGAGAGGGCCATCCTCGGTACTCACACTTATCTTGAGTCTGTTATTAGTACCCATTAACTTGTCTATGAACTGTATAGGCAACCAAGTAGTCCTTTACCGCGGACGCGGCTATTCGAATAGTTTTATACCCTACAGCGGTGTACTTCTTCATACACGCTTTCACCACTTACCGCCGTTTACACGACATGTACTCGACAACCTTCAAGCGGAAGCCCAGCGAGGGTGTCGGCCACAGCCTACCTAACCACTTAAGTCTCTAGTCCAGGTTTATCGCCTATCCAGGTTCCATCCGCAGGGAGTCTGGCCGAGGTTTCCACATACGGCCCCGAACGATGTGAACAGGGATCCCGAGACACCAAACGGGTGACTCGGTACACCGTGCCACGGTGTATCTACCGCAACATAGCCCACCCCTAGGGTCAGTGCTACGCACGACCGGCAACACATAACCTACAAACACCAGAAACTATTTGCAACTCCTGGACAGCGTACTATGGTGGTTAAGAAGCCGAGAGGGTCAATTAAGGATCCCAATGCATGGTAGTAGCTGAATCTTAAATCACACATACAGATCTCAGTTCTTAGGGACAGCCTCAATGAAGCAACCCACCATGTACTCCTACATGGCCTCTCATCGATACCTTTACCAAAACATGTTCAACACATCCCTCACATTACCGGCATAAGCATTTCACTCTGGCCCATCACCCAGATGAACCAGACCTGACACAACTCTAAGCATAGCAGGCATAGCAAGGTAGGAATCAAAGACATGGGTCAATCAACTCCTACACATGCTAGTGGATTTCATCTAGTTACTGTGGCAATGACAGGTCATGCAGAGGATAAGGGTTCAACTACCGTAGCACACAGCAGTTTGAATCGTGTTGTCTTAATGCAGTAAACAAGAGCAGAAGCGAGAACATGGGTTTGTATCGGAATGATCAATGGTTGCTTGCTTGATGGAGTGGTAGTGGGATACTGCCCTTCAGTTGGATACTCGTGAATATCGTCGGAGGCAGAACCTACCACGAAGAACACATCGGAACACAATCAACACATGACGATATGCAACAATATGATGCATGCTATGACATGGCAATATGAATGTGTCTTGGCCTAATGCAAGCTATAACAGAAAGGAATGAACTCATTTGAATCAAAGATTCAAATATTAGCTCATTAAACATGGCCTTAATAGTGCATTTCCTTATTCTTCTTAAACAGCAAGGTAAACTTGTTTTGTCATGCATGAAACCATTACAGATGGATAGATTGAATTTTTCTGATCATTATTCATATATAAATCTTTGCATTTGGAGCTATGGTTGATTTTCTATGATTTTTAGAAGTTTTAACTATTTTCTGGAAATTCCTGAATAAAAATAAATCCAGAAAATGCATTACTGCGTCAGCATTGCATCATGCTGACCTCCGCAGGTCAAAGGCGCCAGCCCAGGTCAAACCTGACTGGTGGGCCCCTTTTGTCAGCCTCTCAGCTAATTAACAGGATTAGATTAACACTAATTAGCTGTCAGTGGGGCCTGGGCCCACATGTCAGTGACTGATTTAATTAAAATTAATTAAAACTAATCCTAAATTAGTTAGCAGACCGGCCCCACCTGTCATAGACTCAGGGGGGGTCTACCTGGGCCCACCCAGGAGTCAAACTGGGTCAAACTCGCCGGCGACTCGATGCCGGCGAGGCCCGAGACGGTGGCGCAGCTCGGAAAACGCCCACAGGGCACGAGCGAGGCCATTCTTGGGCTCGTTGGAGAGCTCTTGTAGTCGCGCATCTAGTGGTGGTGGAGGCCAGGCCTACGGTGGCCAGAGACGATGACGGCGAGCTCCAAGGCGGCGGCCGGAGTTCGGCCATGTGCGGGGAGTGGGCTGCGGCATGCAAACACGGAAACTGAAGCGCTAGCGAGGCACTACGCGATGCGGCAACCACGTTGCATAGCACGGGAGGACCAAATGGTCGCCGGAGCGACGCCGACGACGAGCTCGAGCGGAGACGAGCTTCGGCCATGGTGGAACTATGGCCTAGAGGGTGCAAACGTGTGGGAAAGAAGAGGGGAAAGGCGGCGGAGCTCACAGGGAGGTCGATGAGCAGCTTAGTGGGCTCGGGGGCGACCGGAGTGAGGCGAATCGATGAACGGCGTCCGGCGGGTACCGAGGTTGAAGACGATCCGATGGCGGCGATGCAGGGCCTCCGGCGATGCGTGGCTCAGTGGGGAGGGCGAGGGCGTCGCGGCGGAGCTTCTGGACAGGTCAGAGAGGCGAGGGGGTGACGGAGAGCGCGACTACGGCGGTGAGACGGCGACAAGCTCGTCGGCCATGGTGCAGGAGAGGGTGAGGGAGACGAGGGGAGAGTGAGCGAGGATGAGAGGGGGACGTGGGGGTCGCGTGGCACCCCTAGGTGTCTCCAGGCGTCGGCAGAAGCAGGAGGTGGCCGGCGTGTGGCCACGGCCGCCGGCCACGCGCTCCGCGTCCTTCTGGCACGAGGAGGACGACGACTGGCAGAGCCAGTAGGCTGGGCCGAGCCAGGTGGCTAGGCCAGCACAGGTAAGGCCCGGGTGGGCTTCCCTCCCCCCCCCTCTCTCTCTCTCTTTCTTTGTTTCTGTTTTTCTAATTAACTGCAACTATTGGGCTTTAAATAAAATACTAAAATGTTTCCAAAAATCCTGAAAATAATTGTGGGCTCTGTTTAGATTATTTCCAACAGCAAACATTTATTTCCAGGATTATTTGAGCATTTAAATTATTTTATAGCATTTAAATGCCCAAATTCAAGTACTTATGATTTAATCCAATGACCTTCTGTTGACCTAGAAAATTGTGCACCAATTTTGCCAGAGGTTTTAACCCAAGACAAGGAGGGTGAACTTTTTAGAAGGGCATTTCAGGTTCATTGAAAATAATTTTAGTAAACCCTAGTTGTTTCCAGGGGGTGTTGGGGGTTTCTGCTTTCCCCATTTCAAATTTAAGAGAAATTTAAACATGATGCACACTCTAATGCTTGAACTAGCTAGGGTGTGACAACTCACCCCCACTCAAAAGAATCTCGTCCTAAGATTTAGGATCCTCCGGGAAGAAGGTGGGGTACTCAAGTCGAAGATGATCCTCCCTTTCCCAAGTGGCTTCTTTCTCGGAGTGGTGTGACCATTGAACCTTGAGAAACTTGATATTCTGACGTCGAGTGGTACGCTCGGCCTGATCAAGGATACGAACGGGATATTCCTGATAGGAGAGGTTATCTTGTAGATCAAGCATTTCGTGGTCCACTCCATGGATAGGATCCACGAAGCAACGCCTGAGTTGTGAAACATTCAAGACATTGTGAACTCTGGAAAGATGCAGAGGTAGTTCCATTTGGTAGGCAACTTCTCCTCGTTTGGCAAGAATGTGAAAGGGTCCAATGTAACGAGGGGCCAATTTGCCTTTGATACCGAAACGATGGGTTCCCTTTAACGGAGTAACCCGAAGGTAAGCCTTCTCTTCGACTTCATAAGTCATAGGCTTATGTTTACGATCATATTGACTCTTTTGACGAGATTGGGTTGTTTTCAATTTCTCACGAATAACATAAACCTACTCTTGTACTTCCTGAATCATATCCGGGCCAAAGAGTTGTCTTTCCCCGGCTTCTGACCAGTTAAGAGGCGTTCGACATTTTCGTCCATAGAGAACTTCGAAAGGAGCCTTGCCCAAGCTGGCTTGATAACTATTGTTATAAGCAAACTCCACGAATGGAAGGCATTTCTCCCAACTCATTCCGAACGAGATGACAGAAGCTCGGAGCATATCTTCCAGAATTTGATTGACTCGCTCTACTTGACCACTTGATTAAGGATGGAAGGAAGTACTAAAAGAGAGATGAGTTCCCATAGCATTTTGGAAACTTTCCCAAAATCGAGAGGTGAAGAGACTCCCACGGTCTGAGTTAATTTCCAATGGAACACCATGAAGAGACACTATTCGGGAGATGTATAAATCAGCTAGCTGGCTAGCGGTGATACTCTCATGAACAGGTAGAAAGTGGGCTACTTTGGAAAGACGGTCGATCACGACGAAGATGGCATTATTCCCTCTCTTGGTCCTGGGAAACCCAGTGATGAAATCCATACTGATTTTATCCCATTTCCATTCGGGAATAGCCAAAGGTTGAAGAGTGCCAGCAGGCCGTTGATTCTCTGCTTTAACACGACGACAAACGTCGCAATTAGCAATGTACTGAGCGATTTCTCTCTTCATCCTAGTCCACCAAAACCTCTGGCGTAGGTCTTGATACATTTTAGTACTACCGGGATGAATGGTGAGAGGGGATTCATGAGCTTCCTTAAGGATCAACTGGCGTAGATGTTGTTTCTTGGGAACCACCAAACGGTTCTCGAAGAAGACAGCACCTCGCTCATCCACGGAGAAACATTTAGCAACTCCGCTAGCGATGTTTTCCTTAATCCGGGATATGCCCTTATCATACCGCTGGGCGGTTATGATTTGATCCATAAGGGTAGGTTTCGCCACCAGGGTGGATACTAATCCTCGAGGAACAATGTGAAGGTTAAGCTTATGGAATTCCTCATGGAGAGGTGGTTGACTCTGTTGTAACATCAGGTTGTTACAATAGGATTTATGGCTTAGTGCATCAGCCATGACATTGGCTTTGCCCGGGGTGTAAGTTATTCCTAAGTCGTAATCCGAGATCAACTCAACCCAACGTCTTTGCCTGAGATTCAAGACTGGTTGGGTGAAGATATATTTCAAACTTTGGTGATCGGTGAAGATCTCGCAACGATTACCGAGGAGGTAATGTCGCCAGGTTTTAAGTGCATGGACTACAGCTGCAAGCTCTAGATCATGTGTGGGATAATTTTCATCATGTGGGTGTAATTGCCGTGAAGCATAGGAAATTACCTGACGATCCTGCATGAGTATGCAACCTAGTCCTTGTCGCGAGGCGTCGCAATAGATAATAAAGTCCTTGGAGAAATCTGGTGGTACCGGTACGGGAGCAGATGTCAGGCGTCTTTTCAGTTCCTGAAAGCTGAACTCGCACTGTGGAGTCCACTCGAACTTTTTATCTTTCTTGAGGAGTTCAGTTAGAGGTTTAGCAACCTTGGAGAAATTCTCGACGAAGCAGCGGCGATAGCTCGCTAAGCCAAGGAAACTCCGAACTTGCTTGACCGTCTCAGGTGGAGTCCAATCAAGGACAGCTTGAACTCGCTCGGGATTGACAGCAATACCCTTTCCAGAGATTACATGGCCTAGATAGGTCACTTCTGGCAACCAAAATTCACACTTGGAGAATTTGGCATAAAGGCGATGCTCTCGAAGTTTCATCAATACCAGCCTTAGATGTTCGGCATGTTCCTCTTCATTCTTGGAGTAGATGAGTATGTCATCGAGGTATACCACGATGAATTTATCCAAGTACTCCATGAAAACCGAGTTCATTAACCGAGAGAAGGTAGCTGGGGCATTGGTTAAACCGAAGGACATGACGGTGTACTCGTATTGGCCATAACGAGTAACAAAGGCCGTTTTGGGAATGTCCCCATTTCTGATTTTGATTTGATGGTAGCCCAACCTCAAATCCATCTTGGAAAAGATTGAGGATCCAGCGAGCTGATCATACAGATCGTTAATCCTAGGAAGCGGGTATTTGTTCTTGACGGTGACGAGGTTGACAGGGCGGTAGTCCACAACCATTCGATCCGTTCCATCCTTCTTCTTGACGAAGAGGACGGGGCAAGCCCAAGGAGAGGAACTAGGACGAATGAAACCCTTTTTCAAGGACTCATCGAGTTGGTTCTTAAGCTCGGCTAGTTCTAAGGGTGCCATCTTGTAGGGTCTTCTAGAAATTGGCACGGTTCTTGGAACAAGGTCTATCACAAACTCGACATCCCTGTCAGGTGGAACACCTGGCAGTTCTTCTGGAAAGACATCCGGAAAGTCTCGGACTATTGGAACATCCTCAAGGTCTGGAAGGGGGTTGGCATTTAGGGAGTAAAGCTGGCGCTTGGCCACTCGAGTTAAGACATTGACTGTCTTGCCCGGTGGGTGAGTAAGTTGAACGGTTCTAGTGGCACAATCAATCTTAGCGTAATGAGCTGACATCCAGTCCATACCCAAGATGATGTTTATGTCCGTGGACTTGAGAGCTATCAAGGATGCAAGGAAGACAAGTCTATCGACAAGAATTTCGTTCCCATGACTTACTCTAGAAGTTTGCCATTTGGAACCCGGAGTTTGAATTACCATGGAAGTGGGCATGTCACAGAATGTCGTGTTATGCAATCGAGCATAGCTCTCGGATATGAATGAATGAGATGCTCCAGTATCGAAAAGAACAGATGCCGGATGGTAGTTAACAAGGAGCGTACCAAGGACGACGTTGGGATCCTCATGAGCCTCCTCGGCTGAAACATAGTTGACATGGCCACGTGCAGTGGTGGCCGGCTTGGCGTAGAATGTTTTTCCCACGGGCTTACCACGGCCAACGGACTTTCCAGTTTGATTGGGGTTGTTGTTCTGGGGACACTCTCGGCTATAGTGACCCGGCTCTCCACACTTAAAGCATGTCACCACATTGGGGCGTGGAGCAGCATTAGCAGCGGGGCCACCATAGGGCTTGGGCGGTGCAAATTGCTGGTTGGGACGAGGCGCCTTAAAGGATGGCCTCGGGATGAACCTGGGTGGCAGTGCCGTGCTTGGGATCCACAACCGGCGCTTCTGAGCTCCAGAGCCGGATGAAGAGCCAAAGTCACGGGAGTGCTTGCATGAAGCGTCATAATCAGTCTGGCCTGTCTCAGCACTGATGGCTTTATTGACCAACTTCTGAAAGGAGGTGCACTCGTGCAGACGAAGATCGCGGCGAAGCTCAGGGCTAAGTCCCTTGCGGAACCTTGCTTGCTTCTTAGCGTCAGTAGATACCTCTTCGGGACCATAGCGTGCCAGATTTCCAAATTCACAACTATAAGCATCCACAGTCAGTCTTCCTTGGGTGAAGTTGCAGAACTCCTCCCTCTTGCGATCCATGAGACCTTCCGGAATGTGATGCTCGCGGAAAGCCTCACTGAACTCAGCCCAAGTAGTAACTTGGCCGACCGGGCGCATAGCTTCGAAGTTTTCCCACCAAAGGCTAGCAGGGCCTTCGAGGTGATAGGCAGCATAGGTAACCTTGTCGGCTTCGGCTACGTTGGCAGAACGTAGCTTGTGAGTGATGCTGCGAAGCCAGTCATCTGCGTCGAGGGGTTCGACGGAATGGTTAAACTTTGGTGGGTACAGCTTGATAAAGTCATTGATTGACACCAAGTCATTTCGTGGGTGGCGTGCAGTGTTGTACTCAATCCGCTCTAGCAGGCGGTTAGTCTCACGCTTGTTTCTTTCCGCCTCCAGCATTACTTCGGCCAGGGAAGGCGGGTGAGGCAGATTTTCACCTCTAGCTGCACTGGCTTCCCCCTGCTCCGAGGCAGCAGGGTTGCTGCGGGTGTTGACCATCCTAGGAGAAAACAAGACAATGTTTTAGATAAGGATGGCTGAAACTTAGCAAGGAGTGCAGAATGTAATGGATAACGCGGAATGCAGAGATGTTCATCCGTATGTCATGGTAATATAAAACTGCCATATATATACCAACGGTCATACACATCATACATAGTTTAGTACAAGCCCAGGCTACAGTACAACTATGATGAAAGATGTTACATCTCATCGGAGGCATTCCAAGCTCCTATACAGTATTTGTCTACACCTCCGGATTTGATTACACACAAAGTCATATTCCACAAGTCTCGCAGGACAGTGGAGATACAACTACTACAATACTAGTGGTACTACTACTAACTCAGACAGCTCCGTAGTAGTCCTCATAGAAGTCACCTCCATAGCCTGGAAGTTCAACGTGACCATCCAGGAACAGACGGTCCTGAGGAGCCTGTGGACCATAGGGGCTAGGATGAGGTCTTGGACCAACAAACGGTGGCCTGCAGGGACCACGAGGTGGGGTGATGCCTCCCACATCACGCCAATCCACCATGTCTGGCAGAGCTGATCTCACAGGATACAGATCCCTTGTATCCATACATCCAGCTTGCACCGCAAGTGCAAACCGAGTCAATGTGGCCCAATGATCAACACGGGTATTGAAAAGCTCCAGCCTCAAGGCCCGATTCTCTCGGTCCTTATCTTCGAGCATCTCGGCAGTGGTACGAGTTAATGAGTCCTCCTGAGTGGAGTCAGCATAGATAGCCTGAAGATACCCTTGCGCTCCCGGAAGTGAAGCTGGCATGTAACGGAAGTCGGTGTTCCGAAGCAGGCCAGTCTGGACTCGCAAGATGGTCATCATGGAATAGGCAGCATCCTGCACAGCCATCTCAACAGTAACCCCGAGTCCATAGGAACAGTGAAGGGGCTCGGTAGATCCAGGATAAGAAGGAAATATCCTGACGGTGCAGAGATATTGGCTTTGATTAAAGTCGCGGAACTGCTCTTCGACGGTGTATTCGGGATACCAACGGTAGCCCGTCTTGATCATTACCCGGACTAACATAGCAGTATGACCGGGCACGTCGAGGCACCGGGTCAGGCGAACCACTTGGTTTTGAACACGGTTGGCCATCTGAAAGCACAACCACAATGCAAAGACATCAGAATTTCTAGGGAAAATTGGATAGCATAACAACTGTAAATGCTCAGAAAAAGATTTGAGACATCCACAACAGTTCGCAATACCACTCAACAACATCATATCAAGATTCTGATCCAATTAGCAACATACTAAAATAGTAGAAACTGAACTGGGGCTTGTAGCATCAATCCTATAAGCTACTACGGATTAGTAACACGTGAACCTGATAGAAGGAGAGAGCCTAGTCCTTAACCCACGTTGAATGAGAAGAGAATGACTCAGATCAGAGGCATAGGGTAAAGGAGTAAAAGAGCCTTACGTTCCCTCCCACAATCAATTCCCCTACATATAACTAAAGCATTTCTAGACTCGACATCGACCAGTTTGGCTCAACGAACCTACAGGCAGTCCAGCTCTGATGCCAACGCTGTCAGGACCCCGATTCCAAGTCACATTGATCTAGCCGGTAACACCTCATATCACTTTGCGGCCTCACGCATGGTATCCCACGGGTGTCGCCTTACCATGGCCCGGGACCGTTTGCGCCTTTTGGCTCACGTATGATAGTGTCGCTAGCATCCATATGACAGAGAACCCGGGCCGACATGGCTAGTCATGAACCCAAAGCGGCAGAGACCTATGGAGACAGGCATACATGAATCACATCGAGCATGTCGGTCATCAGCGATTGATTCCGGGCTATAGCACTGGGCTAACAGGACTCCGGGGAACCCGGGCTGTAGCAGGCTAGGCAGGACTCGGGAAGTCACAGTGTGACATTTCCCCGAAGGGACAGACATAGGAACGAAGTGAAACACATGCTGGCCAGTCAAGTGTCCTGAACAGTAGTGCTAGGCTAGCAGGACTCCGGTGAACCGGGCTGTAGCGGACTACTATGGCTCGAGGAACACTAGACTACATTTCCCCATAAGAAAGGCTGCCAAGGATAAACAACTAGATTGTCGGATCCCACTCATACCAAGCATTTCAATCATACACACAATATGCCCGATATGAGTACATACAACATGGCATCACAACAAAACTCTACAACTCAAGTACTTTATTTAAAGGCTCCAGGGAGCCATACATAACATGTTCATACAGATAGGGGTCACATGACCCGACACTCAAGTCATACAAACATACAAGCACATGCGGAAGCAACTAGTCTGAGTACAGACTCTAGAAAGAAAGAAGGCTTCTCGACGTAGACCTTGGCTAGTCACTCGTCGACGTCAAGGTCTACGTAGAACCCATCGGAGGGGCGGTGTTGTCGTCTGAAAACAGTAATTAAGCAAACATGAGTACAAAGGTACTCAGCAAGTCTTACATCAGAACCTACTATACATGCTTATTCTCAAGAAGGTGGTGGGGTTAATGCAGCAAGCCAGCTTTGACTCTTGGCTAAGCTATCCTATGGAACTTCACCAGTAAAATAGTTTTCGCACACGAGTCCACTACTCACCAACACAATACTCCACCGGGAATCCTCCCTCGTCATCCTACGAGAGGGCCATCCTCGGTACTCACACGTATCTTGAGTCTGTTATTAGTACCCATTAACTTGTCTATGAACTGTATAGGCAACCAAGTAGTCCTTTACCGCGGACGCGGCTATTCGAATAGTTTTATACCCTGCAGGGGTGTACTTCTTCATACACGCTTTCACCACTTACCGTCGTTTACACGACATGTACTCGGCAACCTTCAAGCGGAAGCCCAGCGAGGGTGTCAGCCACGGCCTACCTAAACACTTAAGTCTCTAGTCTAGGTTTATTGCCTATCCAGGTTCCATCTGTAGGGAGTCCAGCCGAGGTTTCCACATACGGCCCCGAACGATGTGAACAGGGATCCCGAGACACCAAACGGGTGACTCGGTACACCGTGCCACGGTGTATCTACCGCAACATAGCCCACCCCTAGGGTCAGCGCTACGCACGGCCGCCAACACATAACCTACAAACACCAGAAACTATTTGCAACTCCTGGACAGAGTACTAGGGTGGTTAAGAAGCCGAGAGGGTCAATTAAGGATCCCAATGCATGGTAGTAGCTGAATCTTAAATCACACATACAAATCTCAGTTCTTAGGGACGGCCTCAATGAAACAACCCACCATGTACTCCTACATGGCCTCTCATCGATACATTTAACAAAACATGTTCAACACATCCCTCACATTACCGGCATAAGCATTTCACTCTGGCCCATCACCCAGATGAACCAGACCTGAC
Organism: Triticum urartu; assembly: GCF_056163025.1. NCBI lineage: Eukaryota > Viridiplantae > Streptophyta > Magnoliopsida > Poales > Poaceae > Triticum > Triticum urartu. The sequence goes on along the minus strand of NC_141874.1, from coordinate 437,194,584 downwards.
ACAACTCTAAGCATAGCAGGCATAGCAAGGTAGGAATCACATACATGGCTCAATCAACTCCGACACATGCTAGTGGGTTTCATCTAGTTACTGTGGCAATGACAGGTCATGCAGAGGATAAGGGTTCAACTACCGTAGCACACAGCAGTTTGAATCGCGTTGTCTTAATGCAGTAAACAAGAGCAGAAGCGAGAACATGGGTTTGTATCGGAATGATCAATGGTTGCTTGCCTGATGGAGTGGTAGTGGGATACTGCCCTTCAGTTGGATACTCGTGAATATCCTCGGAGACAGAACCTACCACGAAGAACACATCGGAACACAATCAACACATGACGATATGCAACAATATGATGCATGCTATGACATGGCAATATGAATGTGTCTTGGCCTAATGCAAGCTATAACAGAAAGGAATGAACTCATTTGAATCAAAGATTCAAATATTAGCTCATTAAACATGGCCTTAGTAGTGCATTTCCTTATTCTTCTTAAACAGCAAGGTAAACTTGTTTTGTCATGCATGAAACCATTACAGATGGATAGATTGAATTTTTCTGATCATTTTTCATATATAAATCTTTGCATTTGGAGCTATGGTTGAATTTCTATGATTTTTAGAAGTTTTAACTATTTTCTGGAAATTCCTGAATAAAAATAAATCCAGAAAATGCATTACTGCGTCAGCATTGCGTCATGCTGACCTCAGCAGGTCAAAGGCGCCAGCCCAGGTCAAACCTGACTCGTGGGCCCCTTCTGTCAGCCTCTCAGCTAATTAACAGGATTAGATTAACACTAATTAGCTATCAGTGGGGCCTGGGCCCACATGTCAGTGATTGATTTAATTAAAATTAATTAAAACTAATCCTAAATTAGTTAGCAGACTGGCCCCACCTGTCATAGACTCAGGGGGGGTCTACCTGGGCCCACCCAGGAGTCAAACTGGGTCAAACTCGCCGGCGACTCGACGCCGGCGAGGCCCGAGACAGTGGCGCAGCTCAAAAAATGCCCACAGGGCACGGGCGAGGCCGTTCTTGGGCTTGTTGGAGAGCTCTTGCAGTCGTTCATCTAGTGGTGGTGGTGGCCGGGCCTACGGTGGCCGGAGACGACGACGGCGAGCTCCAAGGCGGCGGCCGGAGTTCGGCCATGTGCGGGGAGTGGGCTGCGGCGTGCAAACACGGAAACTGAAGCGCTAGCGAGGCACTATGCGATGCGGCAAGCACGTTGCATAGCACGGGAGGACCAAATGGTCGCCGGAGCGACGCCGGCGACGAGCTCGAGCGGAGACGAGCTTCGGCCATGGTGGAACTATGGCCTAGAGGGTGCAAACGCGTGGGAAAGAAGAGGGGAAAGGCGGCGGAGCTCACAGGGAGGTCGATGAGCAGCTTAGTGGGCTCGGGGGCGACCGGAGCGAGGCGAATCGATGAAAGGCGTCCGGCGGGTACCGAGGTTGAAGACAATCCAATGGCGGCGATGCAGGGCCTTCGGCGATGCGTGGCTCGGTGGGGAGGGCGAGGGCGTCGCTGCGGAGCTTCTGGACAGGTCAGAGAGGCGAGGGGGTGACGGAGAGCGCGACTACGGCGGTGAGACGGTGACAAGCTCGTCGGCCATGGTGCGGGAGAGGGTGAGGGAGACGAGGGGAGAGTGAGCGAGGATGAGAGGGGGACGTGGGGGTCGCATGGCACCCCTAGGCGTCTCCAGGCGTCGGCGGAAGCAGGAGGTGGCCGGCGTGTGGCCGCGGGCGCCGGCCACGCGCTCCGCGTCCTTCTGGCGCGAGGAGGACGACGACTGGCAGAGCCAGTAGGTTGGGCCGAGCCAGGTGGCTGGGCCAGCGCAGGTAAGGCCCGGGTGGGCTTCCCTCTCTCTCTCTCTCTCTCTCTCTCTCTCTCTCTTTTTATTTGTTTCTGTTTTTCTAATTAACTGCAACTGTTGGGCTTTAAATAAAATACTAAAACGTTTCCAAAAATCCTGAAAATAATTGTGGGCTCTGTTTAGATTATTTCCAACAGCAAACATTTATTTCCAGGATTATTTGAGCATCTAAATTATTTTATAGCATTTAAATGCCCAAATTCAAATACTTATGATTTAATTCAATGACCTTCTATTGACCTAGAAAATTGTGCACCAATTTTGCCAGAGGTTTTAACCCAAGACAAGGAGGGTGAACTTTTTATAAGGGCATTTCAGGTTCATTGAAAATAATTTTAGTAAACCCTAGTTGTTTCCAGGGGGGTGTTGGGGGTTTCTGCTTTCCCCATTTCAAATTTAAGAGAAATTTAAACATGATGCACACTCTAATGCTTGAACTAGCTAGGGTGTGACAGATCCCCCCTCCCCCTCCATTTCCCCATTCATACACCATCGGCGCCACAACAACCTCCTAGTGCGGCCAGCCTCCTCTGTCCACCACCCCATCCTCCACCTTGCCGGAGCCGCTACCCCTACCCCATCGTCCACTCCAAGAGATGGACGTCTCTCATCCACGGCGTCGGACCAGGATCCCTTCATCGAGTCCTCTCGCTTCATCGGCGCCATCGTCCACCTTGTTGTTGCCGCTCCTATGACCGCCTCGTCCACGGCAACAAGACTTATCCCCCGACCCGGCCGTGTACCATCTAAAGTCTTGTTCCGCGCCGCCGACAGCCATGGCACCCGCAGCACCCTCAACGTATCAGCAGGGGCCTACACGTTGTCGCAAGAGAGGTGGTACTCTTCCATATGTGCTTAAATTATGATCTCACCCGGAAAATAAATCGTAAATTGTTTACTGTACTTTTCTTGTCCGTACCAAATCATAGTGGCTAGTTGAAAGCAAACATTGGTTGCGAAGTAGCTTTGTCCAGTTTGCACCTTCAGATCCGCTATGGCACGACTACTATACTCGCAAAGCTTATGGTTTCCCCCTTTATATTCACTACCATCATCGTACGTGCTTCGTGTCGTGCTAGCACTGCTCCTCAAGACCTCAACCCATCAAGCGAAACAACATGACACTCATAATTCCAGACCTTAGTTGTTGAAATATGAGTCTGATATGGTGCTCATATTACTAAAATAGAGAATGTTTAATTGATCACCTAATGTTCCTATATTCGTTTGGAAAAGCATGTGCGCCACCCACTGGTCCAGCTAGTTCCACTTTCCTGATTTTACTCTTGATGATTAGGGTTTTCTCCTTTTATCTACTCTACTATGATCTGCGTAGGTGCTTTCCGTCGTACTAGCATTACTCCACCCTTCAAGCTAAACGACACAACACTCAAAATTACAAGGCTTAGTTGTTCAAATATGATTGTGATATGATACTGATATTAGTTAACATACACATTTAATTGGTTAGCTAAAGGTCCCACTTGAGTTTCCAAATGCATGTCACGACATATAAAGAGACAACAGAATTGCATTTCTTTGTCACTTGTTGACTGTACTTTCTCATCCATACCAAATCTTAGTTTTTATTTCAAAGCAAACATCGGTTGCTAACTACCCTTTGCGCGGTTTGCAGCTTCAGATTTGCCATCCCACTGCCACGGTCAACACTATACTCATCATGCTTATGGTTTTACCATTTTATGATGACCACGATCAGCCTACGTGGTTCGTGTCGTAATAGCACTGCTCCACCCATCGAGCTAAACAAGCTTAGTTGTACAAATTCCAATATGATATTAGTAAAACTGAGACATGTTTAATTGGTCAGCTAAATGTTCCTACCTTAGTTTCGAAATGCATGTGAGCCACATATGGAGAGACCAGAAGGAATAGTATTTCTCTATGTGCTCTAGTTCATCATGGGTGGGAAACAGACATTGTATAGAAAGACTTGTAATATCTTCAATCTGCTTGCTCTTCTGCTCTTCTTTAAGATGATCCTCTTGTCTTCTTTAATAAGTATGTTTGTCGTGGAATTGTCACGACAGATGTCCTTAGTGTCAGGACTTAGTCGTGAGGCCAACGCATCTATGTGGTAGCTTGAGAGGGGTTGAGCGGGACGAGAGACACGATGTTTTACCCAGGTTCGGCCCCTCACGGCGGAGGTAAAAGCCTACATCCTGCTTCATTGATATTGGTGATGATGATCACGGTTACAAGAGTGCTCTATCTTGAGAGCTATTGTCTAAACCTAACTTGTCCAACTTGTGGCACTTGTCAATCTTGTCCCCTTTTGGGGAGCCCTGCCCCTCCTTATATATGTTGGAGGGGCGGGTTACATGTGGAGTCCTATTAGGATTTGGACTAGTCTATCTCTAATACAAACCGGATACAAGTCCAGGTATTAACTCCTTGTAAGATAAATGTTCCTCATGCCTTTCCTCTTAAACCGGCCCACCATTAACCTAAACCGGCCTGCTGGTCCTTGGGCCTTGTCATGCATCTGGAATACGCACCGGGTCATCAATGAATCTTCAGGCTTGTGAATCGTCATAACAGTGAACCGCCAGACATGTAAACCGCCGATCCTCTGGCGGTTTACCAACGAAACGCCTAATCCGTCCGGGTTATACTTCCGGCTGGTTTACGCCGTGGGGTATATCCCCGACATTAGCCCCAAGTTTAGCTTGGATTTATCCATGGTAAACTTATGCTGCAAAATAAACACAAGAACAAATTTGACAGGTTATGCTCCGAGTTAAGAATTTTTGTAAACCGGTACCTGATCACCCTTAAGTCCTTGTTATTTCCTCCTTCTAGGAAATCTGGGTCAACAGACCAGCTTCATAATCAATTTGCCTGCATTGGTTTGTCACCGAGAAATATTGTGAAGAATAACTCCTTTGACTCAGCTCCCAAAGCGCCGGTTTAAGAAATATGGGTCTGAAAATACTTATCTGATATTCAGCCGGTTTGAAGATGTAAAACTTGCTGGGTTAATATTACCAAAATGGCCGGTTTATAAATATTGATGGCGCCAGGTCATAATTGTTGTCGACACGGGGTCATGTAATTGATCTTCCTGATTTGCTCAAAACTGATAAAATGAAGATGTTCCTCCTTTATATGCATAATACTGTAGCCCCCAAGTCTTAAGAGGAGAACATAGTGATAACTTAAGACTTGCTCCAATAAGTGTTTCAACCTTGAAGAAATCCGGTTTGTTCATCTCAATCATATAAACTGAATACTCCATATATGTAGCCCCCAAGTGCCGGGTTGTCATGCTTGTAGCAACCTGGGACTTGTAATTGCTTATAAAAACTTGAATTGTTGGCATGAGCAATTGGTAGCCCCCAAGGGCTGGCTCATTATAATATGATGAGTCAGGTCTTCAATAAGACTAGTAAAAATGACTTTGCATTAGCCCCCAAGTGTCATGGTGCATGCTTGTAGTGACATGAGACTTGCATGTAATCTCAATTTGAATAATGTAGCCCCAAGTGCCAGGTCGTAAGCCTGCAGCGACTCAGGACTATTCCTTCCATTGTAGAATATATCCTTTGATAAAATAATAGCCATTGCGCTAAAGCAACTTTGAAAACCTCAATAATACCGGTTATTAATAACCATAATAAAATCCAGTCATGTTAGCTATTCAAGATAATATAATCCGGTATGAAAACCTTATTCATTCAATATCATAATGATTGTTCAGCCAAATTTGGCTATTTGAATAATATAACCAAATGATTTATAAGTGCATGATTCAAATGATGCGATCCAAATATATACTGGCAACTTACAGTCCAAAGCCAGGCCGGGTTAACAAACACTGGATAATTTCTCATCATATACTGGCGATTTTATCGTCTTAAAACCAAGCCGGTTTAATAAACACCGGATAATTTATCATCATACTGGCAACTTTATAGTCGAAAGCCAGGTCGGGTTAGTAAATGCCGGTGATTTATAATCATGCTTTATTCAACCTGTTTCTGCATACAACAAGTTTAAAGTGTCCGGGCGGTTTACCGTCGGACGGGTCATAATACCCAACATATAACCCAGGTTTATAACCAAGGCTGCACTTAAGAATAATCAAATATGAAATAATCACTTACCAACTTTTTGTAATAGGGGTAATAACCCAGATTTTGAGTACTGATAACTCCTTCCATATTGTGTCGGTTTATGATAAAACCGTACCAGGTTGTGATAAACACCAGTTTAATCGCATATAATACTGGCGACTCGTAGTCAAACCAGACTGGGTTGATAGTCTCCGGATTATAACTTGATCGTGTACTGACAACTTGTAGTTGAAAGCCGAGCCGGGTTGATAAACACCGTTTTACTCCATAATAGGATGGTAACAGAAAATCAAACCGGGCAGATAGCCTCTGGATTAAGATTTGACCGTGTTCAGTCAATTTGTAATTTGATAGTCGAACCGGTTTAAGAATTGTCGGTTTAAAAACGCAACAAAAGAAATATTTATCAAAACAAAATTTCAAGCAAAGGCAATGATAAAACCATATGCAAAAAGAGGCTATTGAGCCGATCAAATGGCGTTACCATGGTCGGACACGACCAAGCCCCTGATAGGCGTAGCTATGGTTCAAGTCAGCCAGGTCCCCAAATGAAACAATGGCATTATGCCGATCAAAAGGCGTGGCAATGGTTCGGGTTCGACAAAGCCCCCAAGTGATTCTGTGGCCTTAGGCCGATCAAGAGGCGTGACTATGGTTCAGACGTGACCACAAGTCCCCAAGTGATGCATTGGCATTACGCCGATCAAGAGGTGTAGCGATGGTTCGGGTTTGACCAAAGCCCCCAAGTGATGCTGTGGCACTAGGCCGATCAAGAGGCGTGACTATGGTTCAGACGTGACCACAAGTCCCTAAGTGATGCTGTGGCTTTACGCCTATCAAAAGGTGGTGCTATGGTTCGGATACGACCAAGCACCCAAGTGATACTGTGGCATTGCGCCGATCTAGAGGTGTAGCTATGGTTCGGATACGACCAAGCCCCCAAGTGATCAATAATATGATAGGCCAATAAGGCGGAATACCCATGTTTGAACCACACATCATGGCAGTAAGTCCTCTTCGGCAACTTTTAACTTTTTGCAAGAGATAAATTCTTCTTGAATCGGGATTTGAACCGGATATTGAGAGCTTCAAAGCTTTGTGGGAGACATCTTTTCCTTGAACCAGATTTTAAACTGGAACTTCATTTTCAACCGGAAAATTTTCTGACGGCCTTTAAACTCGAACTTGCGAGAAGTTAATTCCTTTTTAAACCGTACATTGTTAAACCGGATTTGAGCGCTTCAGAGCTTTGTGGGAGAACAGATTTCCCTTGAACCGGACTGTAAACCAGATATTTGAGAGCTTCAGTCAGACTGACTTCCCTTGAGCCGGATTTTAAACCGGAATCCTTTTTGATGACCCGGATCTTCTTCATTGAGCCGGGATATTGTAACTGTCATATACTTTCTAAACCGGAAATTTTCTGACGGCCTTTAAATTTTCATCAATATAACAGTAGCCTCCAGGACTGGGTTATCCTTCCCTCCATCATCCTGGGGTTCTTAAACTGGCTGAAACTGGCAAGATTTGCTGAGTCATGTCATCGTAGCCCCTGAGTCTCAAAGGTGACTCGAGGAGTTGGCTTGACACTCTCCATATTTGACCGTGATATAAACCGTCATAACTTGTATATCATTGGCGCTGATAGCACGGTGTGAATCCACAGAAGGTTGAGGTGACTGCGGCGGGTTATAAATGATCACGTATGAGCTGTGTCAGCAACTCGGCCAATGGTTCCTTCCAACTGGCGATTTGAAGTTAACCAAACTGTAGTGGCGGTGACTTGTGCGCCTACCCATTGAACCATCCAGTGCAGACGGCGGCTGATAATATATGATAATTTACCTCTAATTTGTTGGAAGAAAACCGAGCTTCCCAAGTAGTGACTTGCTCATAATCAATAAACAGTTCATCCAGACAAGTGCGGCCCGGTATGTTGATGTAGACCAGGCCGCGAGAGACAGACGACAAAGACGACCGCAGCATCAGAGGCGGCTCAGACAGATAAGTCGGCCGCGGCATTGTACGCCGATGCGGACGGGAGACTCGGCCGCAGCATTGTAAACCGGCGCGCACGCGTGAACCGGCCGCGAGAGCGGACGGGTGAGTCGTTCGTGGAGTTGTAAGGCGGCGCGGACGGGTGAGTCGGCCACAACGTTATAAGCCGGTGCGGGAGTCCGTTGAGTAAGGACGACCACTTGTGCCGATTGATGTTGGCACACCTCCATCTCCGTGGTATAATGCCACTTTGTAATAAATAATTCTCCTGCATATAAAACACAGCAGGGCAAAGTATTTTTGCTCGGATGAATTAATATGCACTTTTAAAAATAGGATAAATAGCATCTGGTATTTCCCGTCGGATGAACTGGACAATGATATTGAGCGTAGTTAGACACAAAAGATAATCCGTACATATGCACGTCATCTATGTGTTTTTCCTTTGTCTTTTCCCCCTTCCAAAGTAATGATTGCATGCATGCTGACTTTGATGTATGGCGACGAGTAGCATCCTGTTAGGTCGGCACTAACTGACTCGTGAACGCATTGTTGGCTTCTGTAGTACTTTTTCTGAACAAGTATGCATCTGCTTGCTTGTGAACCAACTGGGTGCCGCGGGAGACGAATGGCGTGCAGAGATCTTGGCCCTGGCTTGGTGACTTGGTTGAGACAGCTTGCAGCCGCGGTAGCTCGAAACGGAGGCGGCCTGGAGGTTTGTTGCAAGGATGCAACGGGTAAGTCGGAGCACCGGCGGCGGCTTTCGAGCAGTTTGGAGCAACGACCGGTGGAAGCGAAGCGCAACGGCGTGTCAGCCTCTCAGCCGGAGGAGTGATGCGCGGCGGGTTGGATCGAGGCCACGGGTGGCCGGCTCGACGGCTTGACGGAGACCGCGGAAGCGAGGCGTGCAGAGCACGGAGCGATCCGGCAGCGGAGCTCGAAGACAGTCGTTGGTGAGGTAGCGAGTGCCGAGGTGGAGGCAGAGACGGTGCTTTGGAGCGACGGCTTATGGTAGATGCAGGCCGCCCTGGCACCTGTCAAAATTTGTTCTCTGTTTTCCTCAAACGTTGGTTTATGGCAAAAAGCAATCTCGTGCTTGCTGTGAAGATTCGGCAGGCTGCCGACCACATATGGCATAGTTTAAACAACCGCTGATTGGGACTTGAAAACGCCAGGTAGCCATCTGAAATGGGATCTTATCTCCGAACCTCATACGACACAGTCAGACGGTCGGACACAGAGAGCCCTTGCACCTTTGATTTGACGATCCCGTATTAGTACCAGTATCTAGCACCACGTTGATTTGATGTGATGGCTTGATGGATCAGTAGATGTAGTGCTCAACAGCCATTGAAGGATTTAAAAATATGAAATATAATACTCTAGTAGTATTGCCTCCACGTGAGTAGTACTAGTAGATGAACATGCTTTTGGCTTTCACACGAACGGAAAATCACAAATAGCCACGAATCGACGCCTCGGGACTTGTGGCATGTCCGATCAGCAAAATAGATGTATAGTAGAAACCGTCTCGGCGACTTGATGATCTGACAGTGTTGCAGCGGAAATTAATCCGTGTAGATGGATTGCCTCGTCGCGCATGGCAGTGCACACAGATGCAACCCTAACTCTCGTCTTGATCCAATCTTGTATATGACGTCCCGACTATTCGTCAATAACGTGGATCCTTCCATGCCAGCAGTGGAAAACTTCGCAGCGTCCACATGGAATCTGTTTGTTTGATGTGGAGCTTTCAGTTCCGGTTTTTCATGATCCGGATGATCGCGAACTCCCCAATCCCTGAGATAGATCCCTCCAAGAACTCAACACCACCGTGCGCAGGCCCCACGGTGGGCGCCAACTGTCGTGGAATTGTCACGGCAGATGTCCTTAGTGTCAGGACTTAGTCGCGAGGCCAACACATCTATGTGGTAGCTAGAGAGGGGTTGAGCGGGACGAGAGACACGATGTTTTACCTAGGTTCGGCCCCTCACGGCGGAGGTAAAAGCCTACATCCTGCTTCATTGATATTGATGATGATGATCACGGTTATAAGAGTGCTCTATCTTGAGAGCTATTGTCTAAACCTAACTTGTCCAAGTTGTGGGACTTGTCAATCTTGTCCCCTTTTGGGGAGCCCTGCCCCTCCTTATATATGTTGGAGGGGCGGGTTACATGTGGAGTCCTATTAGGATTAGGACTAGTCTATCTCTAATACAAACCGGATACAAGTCCAGGTATTAACTCCCTGTAAGATAAATGTTCCTCATGCCTTTCCTCTTAAACCGGCCCACCATTAACCTAAACTGGGCTGCTGGTCCTTGGGTCTTGTCATGCATCTGGAATATGCGCTGGGTCACCAATGAATCTTCAGGCTCGTGAATCGTCATACCAGTGAACCGCCAGACATGTAAACCGCCAATCCTCTGGCGGTTTACCGACGAAACGCCTAATCCAGCTGGGTTATACTTCCGGCCGGTTTACGCCATGGGGTATATCCCCGACAATGTTCCTTTTTGGTAAGAGTAGCAGAGACATTTGCGGTCGACTGGTCAGGTCGAGTTGTTCTCCCTTATTATATTTTGAATCTGTCAGTTCAGGTCGACTTGTTATTCTTTAATATACGTTGAAGTTGTCTTCTGTGAAGTATCATCACTTTTGGAGCTCTCATATTTTGAGTAGTAGGCCACATTATATTAATGCACACACCAAATTACAGCATGCATGGTATCTCCCTGAAGAATTGCAGAGATAGAACAAAGGGTTTTACATGGAGGTCAGGTATTGAACATTATCAAAATGAATATGAGAATGGGCTCACGAGAGGAATATTGCAGAACAATCCGCTGGCTAACAAACTTGGCATGGTGGAGGATGGCCTATCTTATTCACCCATCAAGGTGCTTGCTCTAACTTGGCAAGGTTGTATTGGTCGCACATATTTTGCATATGACCTCTTGCATTACTTCTAATTTGTTACACCACCATGACCTTAGTTTAAGCATCATATATGAGTATATGCCATACCTATCCATTTTCTGTAACTATTCCATGTGTCGTCGTACTATGTTTTTCCAGTCAAATGTTGTTCTTTCGTAATAGATGTCCAAAAGGAAGAGGGTGAGTGCAGATCATCAAGGAGTACAAACTAGGTATTTGGTAAAGGTAGTGATACTTGTTAAATCAGATAGATCAGCAGCCACAGAAAACGCAGGCCCAACTGTACCACACTTTACCCCTACTCCATTGGCCAAACCCCTATTAGAACTACCGAGCCCAGCGTGAGGTTGTGTCTATGATATCAATTCAAAATTTGAACTCCTAAATTTCTACATGTGCCTTACCTTCTCTCTTGTATGAAAACTAATTTCATATGGATCTCCTTGCTCAAAGGATCATAGAATCTCACAACAATACTGGGCACTGCATTGCTCTTGTCAGTACCTCTTGCCCTTCATCATTATACTTACACTCATTGCTGTTTGATTATGTAGCATCACTGTAAATGTTTGCTTCTTTATCCTCCCTTTGCTTGAAATTATAAGATCTATATTTACTCTAGATAAATGTAGAATTAACACAATGGTTATGAAGTTTTGGATAGCTCATGTAAGTACCTATTGTCATGTACTCCCTCTATATCGAATTAATTGTTGATCAACTGGATGTATTTAGAACTTAATAGTGCTACATACATCCATCTGAGCGACAAGTAATAGCAGACAGTGGTGGTATTACTGTACTTGCATCGCGAGATAGTTAATTGTCTAACATTACTCTACATCTTATCTGCCCTGCCCTTTGATGACCCACAAGTATAGGGGATCAATTGTAGCTCTTTTTGATAAGTAAGAATGTCGAACCCAACGAGGAGGAGAAGGAAATGGCAAGTGGTTTTCAGCAAGGTAATGTCTGCAAGAGATGAAATTGTAAATAATAGAGTAGTTTGATAGCAAGATAATTTGTAACGAGCAAGTAACGATAATAGTAGCAAAAAGTGCAGCAAGGTAGCCCAATCCTTTTGAAGCAAAGGACATGCCAAAACGGTCTCTTATGATAAGCAAAGCGTTCTTGAGGGTACAGTACTCACAAATGATAATCATGCTCAAGATCAGAGGAGTATTAAATAGCATATTGGATCTGAACATATAATCTTCCACCGAATAAACCATATAGTAATCAACTACAAGATGTAATCAACACTACTAGTCACCCACAAGCACCAATCTATTGTTACGGTAACAAGATTGAACACAAGAGATGAACTTGGGTTTGAGAGGAGATGGTGCTGTTGAAGATGTTGATGGAGATTGACCTCTCCAAGTTAGGAGAGTTGTTGTTGATGATGATGATGATGATGATGATGATGATGATGATGATGACGACGATGATGACTTCCCCCTCCAGGAGGGAAGTTCCCTCGGCAGAATCGCTCCGCCGGAGGGCAAAAGTGCTCCTACCTAAGTTCCGCCTTGAGACGGCGGCGCTCCGTCCCAAAAGTCCTCCCCATATTTTTTCTAGGTCAAAGTGACCTATATACCAGAAGATGGGCACCGGAGGTGGGCCTGGGTGAGCACAACCCACCAGGGCGCGCCTGGGCTCCTGGCATGCCCAGGTGGGTTGTGCCCACCTGGTGGGCCCCCTCTGGTACTTATTTGCTCCAATATTCATCATATATTCCATACAAATTCTCCGTGAAGTTTCGGATTGTTTGGAGTTGTGCAGATAGGTAGCCTGACGTAGCTTTTCCAGGTCCAGATTTCCAGCTGTCGGAATTCTCCCTGTTTGTGTGTACCTTGCAAATTATGAGAGAAAATGCATTAGAATTACTCCAAAAAGCATTATTATGCATAAAAAGATCATAAATAATAGTAGGAAAACATGATGCAATATGGACGTATCAACTCCCCCAAGCTTAGACCTCGCTTGTCCTCAAGCGAAAACCGAAGTCGAAAAACATGTCCACATGGTTAAAGAGAGAGGTGTCGATAAAAACAAAATACAGAAATAGAAGCATCATGTTCATTATTATAACAGCAACAAATTTAAACATAAGACTCTTATCATAGAACTTTTATCATAGACTTCTCATGAATAAGTGACAATTCATCACACTATTGAAGTATAAAGCAAAAACTCTATTAGAAACCAACAAACTATGTTCTCAGTCAACTTTATCACTACAATTCATCATCTTTTCAGGAAGGGTCACATATCAGAGCCTTTAGGCAAGTCCCAATACTCAACCATCATATAGTCTTCTATGATTGCTAACACTCACCGCACACACATGAGCAAAACATTTCAACCGGACACATAGAAAGATAGGGGCTTATAGTTATGCCTTCCCACGTATTCACATGATGGGTGATGTCAACAATAATAACTCATGCTACCCATAATCAACTAGAAATATGTGGCTAGATATTTTCTCACCACATGATGCTTGCCAAAGGAGAAAAATAAAAAGGAATAGAGAGAAAACTTAGACTCTTTTCATAAAAGTAAATACATAGAAGTAAATGATAGGCCCTTCGCAGAGGGAAGCAGAGGTTGCCATGCGCTTATTTGTTTGTGTGCTCAACCGTTAGTGCAAAAGAAAGTCAAGTTGTATTGCCCCTTGTGATAGCGACCTTTATTATGCAGTCTCTCGCATTTATTCTTCACCATCACAAGTTCATACAATGCTCAATTTTCCCTTACACTAAATGTTCTCACACTTTTAGAAGAAATTTTTATTGCCTTACTGCACCGATGACAACTTACTTGAGGGATCTTGCTCAATCCCTAGGTAGGTATGGTGGACACTTGAAAATAAGATTTGGGTTTAAGGGTTTTTGGATGCACAAGTAGTATCTCTACTTAGTGCAGAATTTTTGGCTTGCAAAGATAGGGGACAAGCACCACATGTTAAAGGATCTATGACAATATAACTTCTATGTGAATATGAACAAACATAAATCATTAAGTTGTCTTCCTTGTCCAACGTCAGCAATTTCGACATATAATATTTTGATGGGGGCTCACAATAACAAAATATTTCTAGGATAGTATATTTATATGTGAATCTTCTCTTCCCTTATTAATTCTTTCATGAGTTGCATCATTGACTAATGTTGTGTTTGTCAATCTCTAATAAAATTTCCTACTTATACTTTTCCTTATGTGTTGTCATCACCTACCATAAGATTGGCATATGATCCTTTTCATTTATATTCCTTTCTTCTTATTTATTTCCTTTCTTTTTATTGCAACTTGAAAGTAAAGAAAGCAAAAACTCAAACTAAACTTTATTATATATCTCGCACACGATTACAAAGATAGTGGGGATGATAGGATACCGGGGTACCTCCCCCAAGCTTGGCGGAAGCCAAGGGGAGTACCCATACCCGATACTCAATTTTCTTTTGGTGATGAAGAAGATATCTTTTCCTTGGGTTTCCATGGCAGAGGTCCACCATCATAAGAGGAGGAGTGAGTCTCACGGGTCCTGCAACCGACAACCAAACTCATACCTTTAAACCTTGCCTCATATTCAAAGACTTGGTTTTGGAGATCGTAGATCTGGCTTTGGAGGAAGTTGATTTGCTCGTTGAGGGTGAAGAAGATGTCCTTCATGGGCTTGCCATACACCTTGAGATCACGGGAAAGGTCCGTGATCATGAAGTGATTGGCATTGAGTCCATGGTCCACCATCCCTTTGCACCGAAAGACATCTTGTTCCATAGCTTCAGGCCTGGCCTCCATGGTTCCCGTCCCCTTAGGACCTGGCACATCGCGGAGGTGAAGCACCCCCTCATGCATCTGGATGACCTGAGGGTGCTGCACCACCTCTCGCAAATATGGGTTGATGACATTCTTGAAGAACTTGTCCTTGGAGGAGCTTGAATAGGTCATGGTAGATGGGATCTAACATAAAACAACAAGGAAAAGAAAATAGAGGATTTCTCCGTGATACGGTGTTCAATAGGTTCGGGGGGTATATAAAGATTTTTTATATTGGGAAACAAGCAAACTATAGAAAAACGGAGTCTGAAAGGTACCCCAGGTGGGCACGACCCACCTGGGTGTGCCTAGCAAGCCAGGCGTGCCCTGGTGTCTTGTGCCCACCAGGGTACGCTTCCTGGAAGTTTCTTATTTTCTTGATTTTATAAATATTCCAAAATTGACAAAAAATATTTTTGCCAATTTTTCAGAGTCCGTTTACTTACCATATCACATACCTCCTTATTTTCACGATTCTGGAGTTCTTTTATGTGTACTTCCGGTGTCAAAGTTTGGATAATATTACTTTCAACATTAATGGGTGTACTTGACATATAATGTTTTATTCGTTGCCCGTTAACAACCTTCGGGTTAGTACCTTCGGCATTATTTATTTTGATTGCTCCAGACCGATAAACCTCCTCGATAACATAGGGTCCTTCCCATTTTGAGAGGAGTTTTCTGGCAAAGAATGTGAAACAAGAGTTGTACAAAAGAACATATTCTCTGACTTTAAACTCACACTTTTAGATTCTCTTATCATGCCATCTTTTGAATTTTTCTTTAAACTACTTGGCATTTTCATAAGCTTGGGTTCTCCATTCATCTAATGAGGTAATATCAAATAACCTCTTTTCACCGGCAAGTTTGAAATCACAGTTGAGTTCTTTGATTGCCCAATATGCTTTATGTTCTAACTCAAGAGGCAAATGACAAGCTTTTCCATAAACCATTTTATAAGGAGACATACCCATAGGATTTTTATACGCTGTTCTATAAGCCCAAAGTGCATCATCTAATTTCTTAGACCAATTATTCCAGGACCTATTGACAGTCTTTTGCAAAATTAAATTTATTTCTCTATTACTAAGTTCAACTTGACCACTAGACTGAGGATGATAAGGTGATGCAATTCTATGGTTAACATCATACTTGGCAAGCATTTTACGGAAAGCACCATGAATAAAGTGTGAACCACCATCAGTAATTAAATATCTAGGGACTCCAAACCTTGGCAAAATAACTTCCTTAAGTATTTTAGTAGAGGTGTTGTGATCATCACTACTGGTTGGAATAGCTTCTACCCATTTAGTAACATAATCAACAACAACCAAAATATGTGTATACCCATTAGAGGAAGGAAAAGGTCCCATGTAATCAAATCCCCAAACATCAAATGGTTCAACAGCAGGTGAATAATTCATAGGAATTTCTTGACGCTTACTGATATTACCTATTCTTTGACATTCATCACAAGATAATACAAACTTACGGGCATCCCTGAAGAGAGTAGTCCAATAAAATCTAGATTGCAATACCTTGTGAGCAGTTCTATCTCCAGCAAGATGTCCTCCATATGCTTCAGAGTGACATTTCCGTAGGATTTGTCCCTGTTCATGATCAGTTACACAACGTCTAATAATACCATCTGCTCCTTTATAAACATGTGGGTCATCCCAAAAGTAGTGTCTTAAATCGTAGACGAATTTTTTCTTTTGTTGGTATGTGAAACTAGGCGGTAAATATTTAGCAACAATGTAATTAGCATAGTTTTCATACCAGGGAGTATTATGAGTAACATTTATTGCATCTAAGTACCCATCAAGAAAACTATCATCAATAGGTAGTGGGTCATCAAGCACATTTTCAAGCCTAGACAAATTATCAGCTACGGGGTTCTCAGCTCCTTTTCTATCAGTGATATGTAAATCAAATTCTTGTAGCAAGAGAACCCATCGAATAAGTCTAGGTTTAGCATCTTTCTTTTCCATAAGATATTTAATAGCAGCATGATCGGTGTGAACAATTACTTTTGAATCAACAATGTAAGATCTAAATTTATCAAAAGCAAACACCACTGCAAAGAACTCTTTTTCAGTAGTTGCATAATTTCGTTGAGCATTGTCTAGAGTTTTACTAGTATAATGAATAACATTCCATTTCTTATCAACTCTTTGTCCTAGAACATCACCAACAGCATAGTCACTAGTATCACACATAATTTCAAAAGGCAAGTTCCAATCAGGTGGTTGAACAATAGGTGCATAAATTAAGGCTTTCTTGAGTGTTTTGAAGGCTTCTAAACACTCATCGTCAAAAACAAAAGGAACATCCTTTTGCAAAAGATTCGTAAGAGGCCTAGAAATTCTAGAGAAGTCTTTGATAAATCTCCTATAGAAACCAGCATGACCTAGGAAACTACGAATACCTTTGATATCTTTAGGACATGGCATTTTCTCAATTGCATCAACCTTAGCTTTGTCCACTTCAATACCTCTTTCAGAAATTTTATGACCCAAGACAATGCCTTCATTAACCATAAAGTGGCACTTCTCCCAATTCAAGACAAGATTTCTTTGTTCACATCTCTGCAAAACATGATCAAGATTGCTTAAACAATCATCAAAAGACTTCCCATAAATAGAGAAGTCATCCATGAAAACCTCAGCAATCTTTTCACAAAAGTCAGAGAATATGGCAGTCATACATTTTTGAAAGGTTGCAGGCGCATTGCATAAACCAAATGACATACGTCTATAAGCATAAGTTCCAACGGGACAAGTAAAAGTGGTCTTTTCTTGATCAGGTTGGGAAATAGGTATTTGCGAAAAACCAAAATATCCATCACGAAAGCAAAAGTGTGTGTGCTTAGATAATCTTTCTAGCATTTGATTAATAAAAGGCAGAGGGTAATGATCTTTTCTAGTTGATTTATTTAATTTTATAAAATCAATTACCATTCTTAACCTATAACAATTCTTTGTGGAATAAGTTCATTCTTATCATTAGGAACAACAGTAATACCTCCTTTCTTAGGGACAGAATGAACAAGACTTACCCATATACTATCAGCTATAGGATAGATTATACCTGCTTCCAGAAGTTTTAAGATTTCCGTTCTTACCACTTCCTTCATTTTTGGATTTAACCGACGTTGGTGATCAACAACGGGTTTGGCATCAGGTTCCATATTGATCTTGTGCTGACATAGAGTGGGACTAATGCCCTTTAAATCATCAAGAGTATATCCAATAGCAGCTTGGTGCTTCCTTAGAACTTTCAATAATATTTCTTCCTCTTATTCTGAAAGGCTAGCACTAATAATAACATGATATGTCTTCTTTTCACCAAGATAAGCATATTTCAAAGTGTCTGGCAATTTTTTTAATCCAAACACAGGATCACCTTTCGGTGGAGGAGGACCTCCTAGAGTTTCAATAGGAAAATTATGTTTAAGCAGAGGACATTGTTCAAATAAAATCTTGTCTATTTCATTTCTTTCATGCATATGTAAATCATTTACATGGTCTATCAAATATTGTTCTGAAGGATCAGTAGGTGGTACAGCGCAAGACCAATTATTTCATCCTTACTAGGCAATTCTTTTTCATGAAGCTTTCTAATAAACTTGGAAAAATTAAACTCATGAGATTCATCACCGAAACTAACACCAACAGTTTGTTTCTCACAGTCTATCTTAGCATTAACGATGCTCAAGAAAGGTCTGGCAAAGATAATGGGACAAAATTCATCTTGTGGGGAACCAAGAACAAGAAAATCAGTAGGGTATTTTATTTTCCCACACAAGACTTCAACATCTCTAACAATCCCGAGTGGTGTGATGGTGTCTCTATTAGCAAGTTTAATAGTGGCATCTATTTCTTCTACTTCAATGGGTGCTATGTCATCCATAATTTCTTGATAAAGGGTAAAGGGGATGGGACTTACGCTAGCACCTATGTCACATAAACCATGATAATAGTGATATCCTATTTTAACTGAGACAACATGCATGCCAACAACGAGTCTATGTTTATCTTCTTTATCAGGTTTAGCAATTCTAGTGGCTTCATTACAGAAGTAAATAACATGCCCATCTATATTTCCTTCTAGGATATCCTTAACCATAGCAACGCTAGGTTCTACTTTGATTTTTTCATCAGGTTTAGGTGTTCTAATATAGCTTTTGTTAACCACAATTGAAACTTTAGCATGTTCCTTTATCCTAACAGGAAAAGGTGGTTTCTCAATATAAGCAGTTGGAACAACTGGATCAACATGATAAAGTATAGCTTCTTCTTTAGCTAGTACTGGTTCTTTAATTTCTTCTTTAATAGGTGGGTGATAATTAAACCACTTCTCTTTAGGGAGAGCAACATGAGTAGCAAATGATTCACAAAAGGAGGCTACTATCGCAGAGTCAAGTCCATATTTAGTGCTAAACTTTTGAAAAACATCGGTATTGAAAAAATATTTAACACAATCATACTTTAGCTTAATACCCGACTCTTTACCTTCGTCGAGTTCCCAATCTTCAGAGTTGCATTTAATTCTTTCCAAAAGAACTCACCGGAATTCAATAGTCTTCTTTATAAAAGAACCAACACAGGAAGTATCGAGCATGTTTCGATCATTATGAGAAAGCCGAGCATAAAATTTCTGTATAATAATTACTCTTGAGAGCTCATGATTGGGGCATGGATATAACATTGACTCAAGCCTCCCCCAAGCTAGAGCGATACTTTCTCCTTCACGAGGCCAAAAATTATATATGTAATTCCGATCACGATGAACTAGAGCATAGGATAATTTTTTTGCTGGAACTCCAATTTCAATCGATTCCAAATCCAAGATCCAATATCATCGCATAGCCTATACCATGCCACTGCTTTTCTATTCAAAGATAAAGGGAAAACCTTCTTCATAACTCCATCTCCGGGTAAACCTCCAAGCTTGAACAATCCAAAAATTTGTTCCACATATATCAAGTGCATATCAGGATGTTCGGTTCCATCTCTTGCATAAGGATTAGCTAGCAGTTGATCTATCATACCTGAAGGAATTTCATATTCAATATTTTTAGTAGGTGCAGTGGGTTGAGGGGTAGCTAGTTGTGGTTCCGGTCAAGGTGAAGATACCTCGAACAAACCCCTCAAAGGATTGTTTTCCATAGTAACAAGTGACAGTACATTTCAGCACACTACATAAATGTTTCTTTACCAAATTCCACTTACCAAAGGCACTTCACTCCCCGACAACGGCACTAGAAAATAGCCTTGATGATCCACAAGTATAGGGGATCAATTGTAGCTCTTTTCGATAACTAAGAGTGTCAAACCCAACGAGGAGCAGAAGGAAATGACAAGTGGTTTTAAGCAAGGTAATGTCTGCAAGTGCTGAAATTGTAAATAACAGAGTAGTTTGATAGAAAGATAATTTGTGACGATAAAGTAACGATAATAGTAGCAAAAAGTGCAGCAAGGTAGCCCAACCCTTTTGAGGAAAAGGACAGGCCAAAACGGTCTCTTATGATCTGCAAAGCATTCTTGAGGGTACACGGGAATTTTTATCTAGTCACTTCCACCATGTTGGTTCAATTCGTGTTGGCTACTTTGATAATTTGATATGTGGGTGGACCGGTGCTTAGGTGTTGTTCTTACTTGAACAAACCTCCTACTTATGATTAACCCTCACACAAGCATCCGCAACTAAAAGATAAGTATTAAGAATAAATTCTAACCATAGCATTAAACTTTTGGATCCAATCGGTCCCTTACGGAATAGCACATAAACTAGGGTTTAAGTTTCTGTCACTCTCGCAACTGTGGGGACCCCGACTCATAAGTCGAGATCACCGAATGCACGTGCATAGTGATCCCAGAGATCAATGCTCACTGAAAACACAAAAGCGGAATAACAAGAGTCTTACCTCCATACATACCGTCTTCCACAAATTATGACCATTATGGTCAAGTCTTACATAGATAAAGCCTTAGGGGTTGAACATCGAATAAACTTAAGTAGCGGAGATCTTTGTTGATAAGTATAACCCTTGCCATCTGCCTTAACCCTACAGGCATTTTGACTGGGAAAGCGTCCTAGTTCGCATGTTCGTCTCCAAAGAATTCTTCTTCAAACTCCTGTTCTTCCATGCCTGGCCAATTAAATAACCAGTGGCAAGACAATGAGTACTTTGAATGTACTCGGAAGCAACCCATGTTTTGGATCAAAGTAACAATGCATGGTGTAACAAAAAGTAGGCAACATAGCATCAAGCCAGTTGGAATGACCTTTCATCTTGTAAAATATGCATCAATTTACTCTAGTAACCATGAGAACAGGTTAGAGATATCAACATAACAGAGTTTGGATCAATGCTAGCTCATTTCCACATGTCAAGTCAATTGCCTTGACTCAAATGGTTCTCAATCACCCACACATGTACCAAGTTTGTAAAATTTCTGGACATAGTTGAAGTAGCATCACCCAACCGTCCATGACCATGGACACGGCTATTCGAATAGTTTGACACTCTGCAGAGGTTGTGCACTTTACCCACAAGATCTGGGAAGCTTTAATGTCATCCACGATCCCGTAGTACCTCAAGTACTCAGAGAAGCACCCGATCATTATCTTTCTCTAGACGACACTAACATAGGGTCCACTCGTTGGTACACGGCCCTCGTGTATAAGCAAAAGATCGTGGGACTCTGCCCCTTCACATTATCTCGCATACACGAAGGGACCAACGGTGTGTCTCGTGCCTTGTGAAACAGTCATGGCCGCTTATCCGAGCACGATCCCGTCCCGAGCGTGACCTCAGGTCACCCTCGTCACTAGTAATGTGGGCACCATGCTAGTATCGGCCTAGGTAATGAATAGCTCCCCGTCCCTTAAGGGGTAGAGTGGTTGCACATGTTTGGTTGGGACGGTAATCACACCTAAATCTAATCCATCATTTTACTCTCACAAAAAATGCTTTCTCTGGTACACCACTTCTTCCTCAAGTGGTGACCCTAGTCCAACATCACCCATGGGCATTAGGGGCACCCAATGGGATTTTTGAAACAATGCACCCACGAGGTGATCATGGCATACATGCACCATTATGCATCAATGATTAACTTTTTGACATAATTCCTCCATGCACAAGGTAGAGCTATGAGTATGAGCATGCATCATTTAGTGGTTCGTAACAAGTTCATCACCGTCACTTTCATTATCATGCAATCAAAAACACTACAAAAAAAGACACATCCGTGACATTCTGGGCCGACCAAATTTTTTTTCTGTCATACTTATGACACTTCTATGACGATAATTGTGACAAAACCCGGTATCATCAGAGATGTCGTGGGATCCTACTTTTATGACAAAAAATCATGACAGGAAATGGGCTTTTCGTCCTGGGCGGGCCGGAGACGCAGCTGCATGACATTCTTTGGGCCGTCCATGACGGAAAAAACCATGGTAGAAGCGAGGGCGAGGAAAATATCGGGGTGTTCCCGGTTACGGTGGGTGTTCGGGGCCGAGAGATGCACAGAGGTTTGCGCGTTTCTCTCATACACGCACGCCCGTTGGTGCGAGGCGTTGGGCTCTAACTGAACCCGAACGAGGCATTCGCCTATTGAGCCCGAGCGATCGCACTGCAGGCTACGCGTTACTGAACCCGAGCGATCGATCGATGGATGTTAACTGAACCCGATCGAGCGATTCCTTCGCTACTGCTGCTAACTGAAGCCGACCGATGCTGCCTCTGGATGAATAGTGAGCGTTGCTGGGCGGGTTTGGATGAATAGTTCCCGGTGGGTGTGTATGAACAGGACCTTGTGGTGTTACCTCTAGATGAACAGGACCCCGTGGAGGGCTGGATGAACAGGATGACCCCGTGGAGGGCTAGATGAACAGTAAACGATGGAGGGCTAGATGAATAGTAGCCCGTGGAGGGGTGGTTGAACAGGAGCCCGTGGAGAGGGCTGGTTGAACTGTAGCCGGTGGAGTAGCGCGCGGTGGAGGCTGGATCAACAGGAGCCCGTGGATGAACAGTCGCAGGTGGAGGCTAGAGGAGGTCGACGGTGGATGAACAATAGCCCGTGGAGGCTGGAGGGGGTCAATGGTGGAGATGAACAGTATCCTGTGGAGTCCCGGTTTGCAGTACGCCACACCCCTCCCGATGAACAGGACCCCCATTTCGACCGTAGCGCTCCAAAACAAGTCCGTTTCCTCCGTTTTGCGGTATGCCACACCCCTCCCGATCAACAAGACCCCATTTCGACCGTAGGACGTCCGTTTCCTCCGTTTTGCGGTACGCCAGACACCCCCCGATGAACAGGATACCGTTTCGAACGTGGCCGGTCAAACACAAGGCCATTTCCTCCATTGTGTAGTACGCCAGGTCTCGTTTCCATCGGCTATTTCGTCCAAGCCGGTTGGCTCCCACGCGTTCCGTTGCCTCCCGATGAACACGACGCATTCCGTTGCCTCCCCATGAACATGACGACGACACAATTTCTCCATTCCGACCCAGCCATGTACATGAGCCCTGGTCGTACATATGCGCGAGTAGCCGTTTGAGACCCCGCTTGTATGTACGTACATGGCCGTATTTTCTTTCTTGCACACCGGCCGTTGTACGTACGTGTACATGCTACGTGCGCGCCTCTACTACGACACGTGCGCGCCTCTACATCGACCAGTATGTACATACACGTTCGCGACCAGAATGACAATGCTACGTACACTTCGACCAGGTGGGTCCCGACTGTCAGGCACTTCCTTGCGTGCGAAGATGTAGCTGGTGGGTCCCAGCAGTCAGGGGGGCGAATCGTTTTTTTGCCCGAATGCACTTCCTTGTGTGCGAAGATGTAGCTGGTGGGTCCCAACAGTCAGGGGGAAATGTTTTTTCACGAAATACGGTGGCTTGTCCGGTGGGTCCCCGCTGTCAGGTGGAGGAATATTTCCGCATAATAAGGAGGCACTTCCTTGCTACGACCGCGGACCCAGCTGTCAGCCTCTCCACATACAGTCCACATCCGATGGAAGCCGTTCCTTGACCACATTGACCACGCCGTGCCGAGAGCACCAGGGTGGTGGACGACGACGAGGCCTAGGAAGGGGACGACACGGAGCCGGGGAAGACACGACAGTGTATGCCCACGCGTAGAGGAGTATGCATGAGGGTTCACTGGTTCGCTGCGGTGTGAGGCTGTCGTCGCCGCAGAATAATAGGGGGTGTGGGTTAGTAGAGGGATGGCCTGCAAGCGGTGGGAGTAGTTGGGGGCGGTGAGGCCTCCGCTGCATCGCAGCCGGCCACGGGAGGAAGGAGCACGAGGCACGACCGGCACTGGTTTGGGCGGCCGTTGGATGGACATCGTACGGTCACTGGAGCTAGAATCGTGCATATTTACTATGTTGACAAAGCCCTCCGTCCCCGTCAACTTAGTAGGCCCACAAGTCAGCCTGCCACTATACTGGGTCCCAGCTAGCAGGGGGAGTATTCATTTTTTGTGCATAATAAGGAGGCACTTCCTTACGTGCAAAGATATAGCTGGTGGGTCCGAGCTGTCAGTGGCGGTAACATTTTTTTCATGAAATACAGAGGCCCTTTCGATGGGTCCCAGATGTCAGGTGGAGGAATCATTATTTTGCGTGTAATAAGGAGGCATTTCCTTGCGTGCGGCCGTGGACCCAGCTGTCAGCCTCTCCACCTACAGTCCACTTCACATGCATGTCCATCGTTGACCATGTTGACCAGGCCGTGTCGAGAGCACCAGGGCGGTGGACGACGGCGAGGCCTAAGAAGGGAACGACACGGAGCCAGGGAAGACTCGGCAGTTTTTTCCCATGCGGAGGGGAGTACGACTGTACGAGGGTTTACTGGTTCGTCTGCCGTCGCCGGAGAATAACAGCAGGTGTGGGTGAGTAGAGGGATGGCTAGGCCAGCGATGGGAGTACGGTGGGGCGGTGAGGCCTGCGTGGCAGCACAGCTGGCCATGAGGAGGAGGAAGCAGGCAGTCCCGCCGACGCTTGTTGGAGCGGCTGGAGCAGGAAGAGTAGAGATTGAAGAAGCACGACGGGCGTTGGATGGACATCCAACAGTCACTGCTTGTGCGTCAACCTTTTTTTAGGAAAGCCTCAAATCTGTAAAAAAACAGCATACAACCCATCTGCCATTATTTCTAATAATTTACAGCCCATTTGCTAATTCTTAAGGTTTTTTTGGAGCCCATATTCTTTTTGGTAGCATTACAGCCCATATTGTGGCCACGGTTAAAAAATTATACGAAATTTTGCATATTTCGGTGCGGTCCGAACTGTTTTTAATCCCAAAATTTCGAGTCACATTCAAACTAATTTTAAAAATAAATGTATATCAATATTGTTGGGTAATGTAGTGGTGATCATGGTGATGCATAGCAACGAGAGGGGAGAGTGTGATCTACGTACCCTTGTAGATCGACAACGGAAGCGTTAGCACAACGTGGTTGATGTAGTCATACGTCTTCACGGCCCGACCGATCAAGCACCGAAACTACGGCACCTCCAAGTTCTAGCACACGTTCAGCTCGATGATGATCCCCGGACTCTGATCCAGCAAAGTGCCGGGGAAGAGTTCCGTTAGCACGACGGCGTGGTGACGATCTTGATGTATTACTATTGCAGGGTTTCGCCTAAGCACCGCTTCAATATTATCGAGGACTATGGTGGAAGGGGGCACCGCACACGGCTAAGAATATGATCACGTGGATCAACTTGTGTCTCTAGGGGTGCTCCCTGCCTCCGTATATAAAGGTTCAAAGGGGCGGTGCGGCCGGCCAGGAGAGGGCGCGCCAGGAGGAGTCCTACTCCCTCTGGGAGTAGGATTCCCCCCTTTCCTAGTTGGAATAGGATTCGGGAGGGGGGAAAGAGGAGAGAGAGAAGGAAGGGGGGGCGCCGACCCCCTCTCCTTGTCCTATTCGGACTAGGGGGGGGAGGGGCGCACGGCCCAGCCCTGGCCACCTCTCCTCTCTTCCACTAAAGCCCACTAAGGACCATATACCTCCCGGGGGGGTTCCGGTAACCTCCCGGTACTCCGGTAAAATCCTGATTTCACCCGGAACACTTTTGATATCCAAATATAGGCTTTCAATATATCAATCTTTATGTCTCGACCATTTCGAGACTCCTCGTCATGTCCGTGATCACATCCGAGACTCCGAACAAACTTCAGTACATCAAAATGCATAAACTCATAATATAACTGTCATCGAAACCTTAAGCGTGCGGACCCTACGGGTTCGAGAACAATGTAGACATGACCGAGACACGTCTCCGGTCAATAACCAATAGCGGAACCTGGATGCTCATATTGGCTCCTACATATTCTACGAAGATCTTTTATCGGTCAGACCGCATAACAACATACGTTGTTCCCTTTGTCATCGGTATGTTACTTGCTCGAGATTCGATCGTCGGTATCTCAATACCTAGTTCAATCTCGTTACCGGCAAGTCTCTTTACTCGTTCCGTAATACATCATCTCACAACTAACTCATTAGTTGCAATGCTTGCAAGGCTTATGTGATGTGCATTACCGAGAGGGCCCAGAGATACCTCTCCGACAATCGGAGTGACAAATTCTAATCTTGAAATACGCCAACCCAACATGTACCTTTGGAGACACCTGTAGAGCACCTTTATAGTCACCCATTTACGTTGTGACGTTTGGTAGCACACAAAGTGTTCCTCCGGCAAACGGGAGTTGCATAATCTCATAGTCATAGGAACATGTATAAGTCATGAAGAAAGCAATAGCAACATACTAAACGATCGGGTGCTAAGCTAATGGAATGGGTCATGTCAATCAGATCATTCACCTAATGATGTGATCCCGTTAATCAAATAACAACTCTTTGTCCATGGTTAGGAAACATAACCATCTTTGATTAACGAGCTAGTCTAGTAGAGGCATACTAGTGACACTCTGTTTGTCTATGTATTCACACATGTATTATGTTTCCGGTTAATACAATTCTAGCATGAATAATAAACATTTATCATGATATAAGGAAATAAATAATAACTTTATTATTGCCTCTAGGGCATATTTCCTTCAAATATAAAATCCAACAAATTGTCCACGCATAAAAATCAATGCAATTTAAAATCTCGAAATGAAAAAAAGGAATTTGAAACTAATTGTCAGTTTGATGTGTTTCAAAAATGTCCAACCCATTTCTCATTACTGATATGCCATTTTCTCGGCCAGCCGAATGAAGCTCTCCTCGTCATGAATTATTTTACATGAAATAAGGTTGCACTTCCTTGCTCCGGCTATGGACCCAGCTGTCAACCTCTCCACGTACAGTACTCTTCCGATGGAAGTCGTCGTTGACCACATTGACCACGCCGCGCCGAGAGCACCAAGGCGGTGGACGACGGAGAGGCCTAGGAAGGGGACGACACGGAGCCGGGGAAGACACAGCAGTGGATGCCCACGTGGAGAGGAGTACGAGGGTTCACTGGTTCGGCTGCGATGTGAGGCTGCCGTCGCCGCAGAATAACAGGGGGTGTGGATGAGTGTAGGGGTGGCCTGGCCAGCGGTGGGAGTTGTATCGGGGCGGTGAGGCCTCCATGGCAGCACAGCCGGCCACGGGAGACAGGAGCAGGCGGCACGACCGGCACTACTTTGGGCCGCTGGAGCAAGAAGACCAGAGGTTGAAGAAGCACTATGGCCGTTGGATGGACATCATACGGTCACTGGAGCTAGAATCATTCATATTGACTAAGTTGACAAAGCCCTCCATCCACGTCAACTTAGTAGGCCCACAAGTCAGCCACCCAATATGGTGGGTCCTAGCTAGTAGGGGGTATTCATTTTTTTTGTGCGTAATAAGGAGGCACTTCCTTTTATGCAAAGATATAGCTAGTGGGTCTGACCTGTCAGCGGGGGAACATTTTTTCATGAAATACAGAAGCCCTTCCCGTGGGTCCTAGCTGTCAGGTGGAGGAATCATTATTTTGCGAGTAATAAGGAGGCATTTCCTTACGTGCGGCCGTGGACCCAGCTATCAGCCTCCCCACGTACAGTCCACTTCCGATGGATGTCGTTCATTGACCATGTTGACCAGCCCGCGCTGAGAGCACCAGGGCGGTGGACAACGGCGAGGCCTAGGAAGGGAACGACACGAAGCCAGGGAAGACTCGGTAGTTGTTTCCCATGCGGCGGAGTACGAGGGTTTACTGGTTCGTCTGTCGTCCCCGGAGAATAACAGCAGGTGTAGGTGAGTAGAGGGATGCTAGGCCAGCGATGGGAGTACGATGGGGCGGGGAGGCCTGCGCGGTAGCATAGCCGGCCGCGGGAGGAGGGAGCAGGCAGTCCCACCGGCGCTTGTTTGAGCGACTGGAGCAGGAAGAGCAGAGATTGAAGAAGCACGGCAGCCGTTGGATGGACATCCAACAGTCACTGCTATCGTGTGCATTATTTCGAATAATGTACATCCCATTTTCTACTTCTTAAGAATTTTTTTGGAGCCCATCTTCTTTTTGTTAGCATTACACCCCATATTGTGGCCATGGTTAAAAAGTAAACGAAATTTTGCATATTTCGGTGCGGTCAACTGTTTTTAATCCTGAAATATTGACTCACATTCAAACTATTTTGAAAAATAATTTATATAAATATAAAATCCAAATAATTGTCCATGCATAAAAATCAATGGAATTTAAAATCTTGTAATGAAAACAAAATTGAAACTAATTCCCGGTTTGATGTCTTTTAAAAATGTACAGCTCATTTCTGGGCAAACCGAATGAAACTCTCCTAGTCTTGAAAGATTTGCAGCCCAGCAGGGCTGATAAAGCAAGTAGGCCTCGTTTGGGTATTTCTTAAAAAAATAGAACTAGGCTAGCCATTTTCAGCAAGAAAAAAAACACTATTGGGCTCATGATGTGGTAAATATAAATAAAACCCTGGCTAGATGGGCCACAGCCCCCGCACAGCCCCGTTGTTACCCTGATCCATCGCTAAAACTAGTATAAATAACAACTGCTTGTTCCTCCAAAAAACTATGCAACCTGCTGGGTCCCTCGTGTCAGCCGCTCGTAGTGTAATTCTCTCATTTATTGACTACGTTTGACAATGGCGTGAGCCCCAGATGTCCAAGCATTAGGAGGAACCATATTTTTGGGCTTGTAATATAGAGGCACTTGCTTGCGTACTGCCATGATGCTGGTGGGTCCCTAATGTCATCCTCTCCATGTACAGTAATCTCCTTGTTCCTCTCGGTTGTTGATGGCGTTGACAACGCAAGAGGGCGGCGCACTTCGCACGGCGAATGAACCAAGGACGCAAGGCGGAGGATGATGGCGAGGCCTCGGACGGAACGAACAGGAGCCGTGGAAGCTGCGCAGGTCCAGTCGTAGGCTGAGGGGAGTACGAGGGTTGACTGGTTCAGGTGCGGGTGCGTGTTGGGGCGGACGTCGCCGGAGAATAACAGGACGTGTGGGGGAATAGAGGGAGGGACTGGCCAACATTGGAGGGTACGTACGGTAGGGCGGTGGAGGCGCAGCCAGCCATGGGAGGCGGGAGCAGGCGGAGCCGATGGGGTGGTTTGGTTTGGGTGGCTGGAGGAAGAAGAAGACAAGAGATAGAAGATACACGACAGATGTTGGATGTCAATCCAACGGCTGGTAGGCAGAATCGTTTGTTGACTGGCTAGTAAGTGGACACCACCATGGATATGCTATTTCTTCGCGGGTCCCAAATGTCAGAATCCAAATCTATCACGGTCATGCAGCCTTTCCTATGAAAATTTACAGCACATTTGATGTGCTAGTTCAAAATAAGTTTGTGGGTGCTGGTGGGGGCTAATCACTTGGCTTCTGTAATGCACAGTGAGCTCAAGCAGCCGGCGAGAGTGATGTTATTTCCCTTGGTTGGGATTTATTAGTTGTTACAATATTTCACTCTAAATTAAATGACTGGCAAGCCATTTGCCTTTCTTCAAAGAAAATGTGACAGTCATAGCCAAGTTGAAAAGGGCAAGAACATCTAGCTCCAGCTTACAAACTGTACAAAAGCACGAGGGTTAATTGTTCATCAGGTTTACAAAAAAACCCAAGTTGAAAAGGGCAACAACATCTAACTCCAGCACTGTTTTCGGCAGTCACAGTCAAATGGATCGGTCAGGTCCATAGAATGAACATCCTGGGTCATAAAATTTACTGGATTATGACCACAATATGTTGTAAATAGAAGCCCGACACGTTCAGAAGCTCTTTTGCCCACCTGAAACTCCTTTTTTTGCTCTTCCACATACCCATCCGTCAAAACCATGCTGCTGATAAACTTAAGCTTGATGGACAATAGTAACCTCGCATTCAGCATGAAGAATGTGACAAATCTAGTGTTTGCACGGTTGGCTACATATCATTCTAGCGTTATTGTCTTCAATCGAATCTCATGAGAAGTGAGAAAATCTCGATGCTTATGAATCCGCCGGTTGGTTATAACTTTCTTACCCTGTCCTGTTGCTAAATAGACATGAAGATTGAAAATAGTTAAGGTCTAAAAAAAGAGTGTGGAAAGAGCAACAACTGAACGGTTAATTCTAGTACACCATATGCGGGCTTCCAATGTGCATGAAATTATCACCTTTATATACAACTTCTCCAGACATGGAAAGCATTGCAGCAAGCCAATAATCTTGTTCAGATCAAAACTTTGGATATATAAGATCTTGACAGAATCTAGCACCATTGATAGGCCATCCATGGAGAAACTCTTCATTGAGCATAGGACATAATATTTGTACAAAATGTGTACTCCAAGATGACAGATAACTTATGCGCAGAAATTTAAAATGCAGCTTATGGTTACAAGTGTAGATGATAATATAAAGTACCTGAAGAACTATGGAGCCAAACACCATATTGAAATGAGCACAGAGATCATGCATTACACCCAAGGTCTCCAGTTTAGGCGCAGAGAGGACGGTTATTTGCAACGGTGAATAACTAGAATCAAGGATCAACCTTTGAAGTGAAGTGGCATCTTGGATGATGAGCTGCCTTCCGTCAAAAGAAATTCCAATTATTACAAGGTTAGGCGACTTTATTTGGAGACAGCCGATTCTAACTGTGAAAATAAGCACCAAGCACTCCAGGCAGGGCAACTCGAGTGGATGACGCTGTGCAATGAGGCATCCGATATACGAACCCACACAAGTGAAAGTTTCTTGAGAAATGGGAGTCGAAGGTTTAGTACCAGATTGTCTGGTAGGTCGCACAGCGCAAAGGTGGCGGTGTGGAGAGAGGAGGAAAACCGCGAGATGGACATCGTTGCTGAGGGGACAGGTAGATGGCGTTCGGTATCTGGTAGGTGATTTCCAGGGGAATAGTAGAACTCAAGCAGCTGTAGTTCTATGAATTCAGGGGATTTCAGCCAGGCGTCGACCGTGAAGGGCATGGTATGCTTGCTCAGGTAGCATGATGGGATGCAGAGGCTTTAAATGGAGCCCTGGTGGGAGGAGATGATGGCTCTAGGGATTTCAAAATCATTAAAGAGAGATAGCTGACGACAATCGAGATTAAGGGGCACGGCGCGCCATAGAGGGCGCCACCGAATTGAGAGGACTTGGGTGCGGCAGCAATCCTTGGTCGGGAGAAGCAAGATGATCTCCCCAAGGACGGCGTCCGGGAGATCGCCACCCGAGATTCTACGGGTTCATGGGATCCGGTGGGGGCGGGGTTGCCGCTTCTCCCCGCGCTGCCGGGTGCGGGATCTACAACAGGTGTCGCCGCTGGCGGGAGCCTCATCTTCTTGGCGCTGGGGGTTAGCCGACTCCATTTTTCTCAAGGGTGTCGCATCGCCTCACGGATTTGAGAAGAGTAACGAATGACGAGCCTAGTTGTAGTACGAGTGAAGAAGAAGGGGAGCTGGGGGTTTTCTGTAGTAGTGAGGAAGAAGGAGAGCTGGGGTTTTCTGTAGGAGTGAGGTGAGGAATTTGGGGGTACGAGTGGAGCGAGCTGACGTGAGGTGGGTGGGAGTGAGGAGGAATAAGAACACCCAAGTTTTTTGGGGGCGTGTGCTTTGTGTGGGTAGCCCCTCTCATTCAGTAAATATATGGACTTTTGAATTGATTTTACTATTTACTAGGGTGGATGGGCTGTTTTGTCTTGGGCCCAGAGAAACAGTTACTACTAGTACAGTGGAGACACTCTATAGCTACCCAGAAAAACAATTACTACTAGTACAGTGGATACAATACCACTTCTGGCTCCTCCTAGGTCATCGAAAGGTCTCCCTCTACTGAATGCCATTATACTTTTGTTCACCGACATGCGGGCCATGCAGCATGCGGGCCCAAATGCCATCCACCAAATTAGAAGGCAGTATGCAGGCAGAGAGTCACTCCGGTCGTAGCGAAGCAGTAACAAGCCGTCGTATCACAAAATCCCACCTCCCCGCAGTCTAAGTTTGACGGACGAAGCAACCATCATTTCACTCTTCACCGAATCCCCTCTGCCTCACCGTCTTCAAGAAAGGCAACACTCGCATCTGCCACTATTCTTCTCTCCCAACAAAGGGAAGGTAAGCGGATCCGTGATGTTGGTATATTTTCGTTCAGAGAAAAAAAACTTTTGCAAAGTAGTAACTGATCCTCACTCTCTTTATTGTTTCATTGTCACTACGATTGTGTTTTCCTTTCAGTGGTCTCCTAGTTTTCATCAGTTTCATGATGGACCAAGGAGAACCAGGCAAAGATCTGCCGATATTGGAGCAGACGCGAGAGGCTGATCCCCACGAGACAGAGAGCTCCAGGAAGATGGAGGCAGCCACCGAGTCGACCCTAGATACGCTCTCGGCCACTACTGAGATGGTCAATGCCCAGTTTGAGGTTACAACCCCCGTGGCACTGTAGGAGCAGTTTTCCCCCTTCGAGGATGTGCCCCCCCCCCCCACTGAGCTGCCCAAGGTGATTTTCTCCTTTGCCGATCTCGATTGTGGTTTTTCATCTAAGTATGTGGTGATGAATAATGCAAAATTTTATTAGCTTCGATGCCATGCTATACATAGTGGTTTAAATAACTTGTGTTTCTTATACTGGAAAGTAATTCATAATTTGTTTGTGTTTCAATTAGAGCCCTGATGCAGACGAGAATTGTGTGGTTGTACATGTCACTCGCTCTGAGGCGGATGACCTGAATATACGCACTTGGAAAACAGAGTTTTTAGGCTGTTGGATCCTGGAAGCCATTTGCGCTTATACCAATGAAGAGTTGTGTCCTAGCCTCAATGTTGTCAGGCATGTTGTCCAGGGTGTACTGAAGCACAAGAAGTTCAAAGCTACTCCTTCGTTTGTGAGGCATACTGTTCTTGTCAAGCTTACGCAGGAAGATGACACGGCATGCCTCCACAAACAAGTTTATGAGTGGCAAGACCACATGGTTGTCTTCATGAAGGTTCACAGGATTGAGCTGCTGCCGGACGTCCTCGATGATGTTCATGGCATGGTCTATCTTGTGTCCAGCCCAAATTAGATCGAGGCATGAAATCCTTGCCCCAGCTAGTGTTTAATAGTAGTTTGGATTGTATCTAATTATCCAAACCTTGCCTGTTATCGAGCCCTCTGGGGCTAGTACTCTGTTTGAATCCGTCTATGGGAACTGCTACTTTTGTGTGCCCGTGAATCATGTGAGAACCATCATAATTGTTGCCGAAACAAATGCGTCCTCACTAGTTTTTTCATGAATATGGCATGGTAAGACATAAGTTGTCATGGTTTATCATACGAGCAGTGTGTGTTTTGATGAAATAGAGTACTCGTTCGAGAACTGTGCACCGACGTATACATAAGTACTTGTAAACACTGTTGGTGCTACCCCACTTGTAAGAAGTTGTGCAAAACATGGCACATTGGCTCAGCTCGCTTCAACACTAGGCTATCGACCAGCTAACAATCAACAATCTGCTGTCTGACATATAAGCAACTATGTATCTTGTTACAGTGGTTCATGTAGTTAACTGAGGCCACAATGTAAATTCCAAACGTTCACACACTAGTCCAGCGTTCATGTGGAACACTCACATTAAACTCGGCTTCATAAAAAACTTGAAAAGCATAAGTTAAGCAATTTTGTACATCTCAATGATTCATAGAACATAACAAACATATACTAGTTCACAGCAAAAGACAAAGTTGTGAGAAGGTTTACAAATCAGGAAAAAACAAGCAAGGCTTCTCTGAGCAAAGGGCCTCTCGGCAAGCTTAAATTTCCTAGAGTTCACTCTGATTTTTTCTTGTTGCCACCATACAGGGTTAGGTTCTCTCATTCCAGAATAACCAATTATAATTGTGTTCTCAGCTGGAATGCTGAACTGAACCATGTAGTGTACTGACCAGCTGAAAGTCTTGTGCATTCCACTAAATTTAAGCATCGCTATTTGCAGAAATAAGCAGACCACAATGCCTCTTGTCCGCGCACCTGTCCAAAAAACCGCCATGCAGCCGTGCCAACTAGTCCTCAGTCCATGGATGAACTGGTAGAAAGTGCATTTCGGACTAGGATGCAGTTGTTTTCGCTCGTCCCTACACTACAATCAGGAAGTAAAACGTACGAATCAACTTCTTTTATATTGCATTGGTCATTCTACCTAGTAACTACCAATGTAGGAATACCTGGAAGATGGGTGGTTAGACGACGGCAACGAGGGATAGCCATCTCATTTTGCGCAGTTCTACTAAAACTGGGGTGTGTGCTTTTGATTGCGCGGATAGAACCGATACGGAGACAGACATCCTAGAACGATATGGAGACAGAAGTCCCTGTTTGGGCAAATACGAAATACGGTTATTTAAACAGTGACAGATATTAGCAGTGGCATATGATTATCAACAACATCTATTGTGTTATAATTGGCACTAGATTGACAATATGAAAGTGTCCTTATGTAAGTAGCATCACATCACATCAACACTGCCACTAGATTAACATGCAGAACAATAGCATTAGTATTACTGTCATGAGAGTAGCACATGGTCAGTAAATGTGCAATCAAATTTGTGCAGTTCCACTGGGATGAAGCAATGTTAGCGGTGTGAGATTTAAGTGTAACTGCAAAAACACAATTCATGGGAAATAAAGCAAGACAGAAGCACTTCATAAAATGGTGGTGGCATTGCTTCAATTTATCGACGACACTAGACCATTACTTATAGTGACATTAGGTGGCATTGCTTAGTGCTTCATGTGATTTTACATTAACGGTAGTGATATGGGCGTAGGGACAGCAGGGGCATAAAGTGGTGAGGCAGATGTGGTTGCCGAGAGCGGCAAACACTTAGGCAGCATGTCTGCATTTGTCCCATTTTTTATCTCCTCGGTGACATTTTCATGTGTGAGCATAGGAAATCTAGACCTGCTCATTCTCATTTGCGTTGTCCCCCAACACCTGTCACTTTCTTTCCTTTTTCAACCAAGAGATAGGTCCACTTCCCCCCACCCTTCACCATCTACCATGCTTTCTTCGTCTTTTCAACCAAGAGACCAGTTGGGTAGCTAGTATCTACCACTTTCCCCCGTTTCCTCTTACAACCAAGTCCTAGACTCATGCTACAGCTTTCCCACTTTCTTCCCTGTTTGAACCAACTCTTAGAGTCGACTGTATGAACTAGCTTTACCTCTAATAATAGTAAAAATCTAGGTGGATTTGGAACAGCAGACAAAAGTAGAAAAAGATCAACACGAAGCCAAGTGGGGAGCTGGGGCAGTAGAGCAAGGCAGGTTTTGAAGGAATATATACCCGAGGGTCATCGACATGTGGCAAAGACGGCGTCGGGAGGCTGCATCTTGGCCACAATACCACAGGGAGGAAGAAGGGGTCGGAGGCCCTCCCGAGCCGGAGCTCTCTCGGAGAGAACAAAATGGCCGCCGATCGGGACACGCGGGCAGCCGTTGGTCTCCTCCCTCGCTGCCGATGACAGCGTGAACGATGCACCTACACCCCTGCCCCAGTCGAGGTTGTCCGGCCGGATTTGTGACCAGCCGTGAGCTAAGAGAGAGTGTGGCCACCTATGTCTTGCTTAGATCTGGAGAGCATGAGAGAGTGAATGAGAGGAACCCTAGTAAAGCAAGCGCGCAGGCTCCTGCTTATATATAGTGGAGTGATTTTGTTGTACCAGCTTCAAAAAAATGCGCTCCTATGTGTACCCGTGAGTGGGTGTGAGAGAACTAGTGCGTGCGTGCACCGGTTCTCTTCGTGAGAGTACAATATACTATGCCCAAACAATGTTCGCCACAAGAGTAATAGTATAAGTGTGTGACGTGTGAGCTAAAATAAAATGTGCGCGACGTCTTTTGTTTTTAGAAGTTCTGAGGGTAGGGTGTGAAGAGCACATATGTGTGTGACGTCTACTGCAGATAAACGGTGGGTGCGAGAGGACTCGGGAGAGTCGTGACTCGTGAGGGTGCGTGTGCATGAGAGAGAGGGGGGCACGTATCAATGCAATGCATGTATCCGTAAATCATTATGCGACAAATGTTCGCCACAAGCCTTTTCCTGACGAACGTCATAAGAACCGTTAGATCGGCATCCGATAGTGTCAGTTTTTCCATGTCATTTAACAGAACAGCCACTCCTCCTACACACAAATCTTCCACGTGAGTGTTAGCAATTGCTGTATGCTCCCCCCGTTCCAAAATGCAATGCGTATAGCTTTATTGAAAATTCGAAACTCGCAAACTTTTACCGAGTTTTCGTGTACCAAATTGCACATGTAGAATACCCTGTATATATGATTTCATTCTTCTTCGAGAGGTAACTATAAAGATGGGGGAGGAGTCTACAAAGGAAGACCATCGTATCACCTACAACAATTTCAACCATCCTTTGGTCTGGAGGAATATCATAGGAACTCTATATGATATGATTTTTATAGAATTTTTTCCTTTAGAGCCAATTGGTTCATAGGAATAGATTCATATACTCCACATTTCAAAGGAAATAAACATGATATCATTTCTATATATTTAGAGCCACTTGGTTCATATGAATGGATTCCTATACTCCCATAATTTCAAGGGAAAATAAACATTAGCGTATATTTAATAGAAAAGTTCCTATGATATGAACCAAATTACATCTCTTTTCTAATCCCTCCTCATAGGAATTGAGATACATGTCAGCTCAGATTCAATAGAAAAGTTCCTATGATGTGAACCAAATGACATCTCTTTTCCAATCCCTACTCATAGGAATTGAGATACTCCATGTCATCTCTTTCCTTACAACTCCCATGTATACATCTTCTACTCCTAAATAGCTAGTACAACCCAGTAGTAGCTTTTTTCCCAGACATGCAACTATGGTACAAGAACTATATAGTGTGCGAATAACTTTGAAATATGGTCGCTGGATGAAGCTAATCCGACGATGCAGAGATGGCAAATCCGAGCACTACTGGCCATTGGATATCATCAACATTCCACCAGATCTGCCACATGTACAATTTAGAAGACTCCATGGTTGAACTTAAGCATAATGCACAAACCTCAAAACACAAGCACTTCTCCTTTGTTCTAGAACCTTCCGTATCATAATTGAATTTCTTTATAAATGAATTGCCATTATTTGTTTTTTACTTTATGCTTTACAATGCACAACCCCATGAATCTTAACATTTTTATAAAACTAATTGATTTTGAATGAGATGAACTATAAGAACTAAACGAGCATCTACATCATGCATATATGACTCAAAGCATTACATGCTATAGTGTGTATCTATTCATAATTTGGTTTTGAAATCTCATGCGTTCAATGCATGTGTACCTTACTAGTTTTGAGTAGAGTAGCAAATTTCACGTGGCCCCGGGTATATCAAAATGTAGGGCCCATGCATCATTGCCTTTCGGACGAACCTACATCCACAATTTTTTGTACGTACTATATCTCCACTGGTCCCCGAACCCAAAATGTTGCCTCGTTCCCCTAAAACCAAGCGGCCCACACATATTTAAGGTGTCGACTCGAACTCAATCCCTCTCCCGTTTACTACAATGTGGCCCAGCACGCCATAGTAGTACTCCTACAAGCCCTACCGCCACACACATCATCGATTTTCTTCAAGAGGACCAGGGAGAAGCCGATTTGTAGTGGAGGCGCTTTCAAAAAAATGATCTGTAGTGGAGACCCCTACCCCAGGGTGCCCTAGGTAGCTGCCGCACGCATCATTGGTTTTCTCTTTTCTTTATGCTCTTGCGCCCTAGAGTGAAATGATGGTTGCTTCGTCCGTCCAGCTTAATGCAGGAAAGGTGGGGCTTTGGTGATTTGACCCCTCATTGCTCATTTTCTACTACTGCGGGGCTATGACCGGGGTGCCTCCAATTCCAACCGCTGTCCGAACTGTAATTTGGTGCATCGCACATGGAACAAGACGGTGGATGAGCCACATGTCGGCCAAAGGGGTCCTGTTAAGTGTGTCGCCATTTCGTGTCCGGACTGACCCTGCTTGAGTTGCTACGCCAACACGACAGGTGTAGCCTACCACTTGGTTTTGCTCCTTGGTGAATCCCAACTATATTGATCTAAAAAGATACGTACTGAACTACCCTCTCCGTCTTGTTTTTTAGGCGTCTCGGTTTATAGGGTGTGCACGTAGTTCTAGGTCATCCATTTGACTAACTAAATATGAGTTACTATGTCACAAAAAGTATATCATTGGATTATTAAGTGGATGTTGTTTCTAAACATATACTGTTCATCACATATATAGCCAGTTAAATTCTCAACCTAGAACGACATGCATGCCATGTAAACCGATACAGAGGAAGTATAGTAGTAAAAATGAGGTGATTTTACCGAGCGATCGGCGGGGGAGCATGGCCTGTCATGCAGTCCCACATGTCATGATGTACCAAGGTGATGCATGTGTCCCTCTTGAGGCAGAAGCAATACTACGTGGT
This sequence comes from Triticum urartu, assembly GCF_056163025.1. Lineage (NCBI taxonomy): Eukaryota > Viridiplantae > Streptophyta > Magnoliopsida > Poales > Poaceae > Triticum > Triticum urartu. The sequence continues at coordinate 437,155,906 of NC_141874.1, read as the reverse complement.
TTGAGATGATGGCGAACCGAAGTTTAAAATAATGGTTGCTTTGTCCGTCTGGGAAGGTGCGGCATTGTGATTTGACGTCTCATTGCTCATTACTACTACCACTCGGGCGGTACGACTGGGGTGCGTCCCCCCTGCTGTTCTGCACTGTTATTTGGTGCTTGACACGTCGACCCGGTTGCTATATGTCCCACATGTCGGCGACAGGAGGTACAAAATTCATGAAAGCGAGCGTCGACGGAGGAGTTGGATTTTTGCTGCTTCGCGCGATCCATCAATACAAACCCGGACTAAAAAAGGCGAGGGCGGGTCTTTTCCCGCGCGGCAGGCAGGGGAGTTTGGCATAGTCTGTTCGAGGCAAGGAGGCAGGAAGGGAAACAAGCAAATAAAGGTTGAGCGACTCAGTTTTGGGAAAATCTGATTTTACGGAGTACGTACCCACTAGGGTTTATAGGGCTCATCTAAAAAACATTTGTTTTTCCATTTTATAAGTCTCAATTCTACTAATAGTAGTAGTACAATCACATGTTGGATTTCGAGGTTCGTTATATCACCTGATGCAAGCAGTGTCAAGAGAAAACTCACCAATGCATGTAGAAGTTCATGGAAATTTAGTGGTCATTCATGCATTCATTCTAATTAATTCCTCGGTAAACATAACTTCTTGAGAAAAACAAGCATACTAATTACTTGTGCAAACTAGGAAGACGTAATTAATTCGACCACTCACCGTCTACCTTGGTTGGAGAGATTTTGAAATTGAGCCATAAACTGGAAAGGAGGGAGTAGTAACTTTTGTCTTGATTACTATTTCTGGCCTTGTATAGATGCAAAATGTATTTTTTTTATAGTGTCCTTGTATAAGTAAATGGAGGGAGTACTAAAGGACATATATATTCCAAACAATATGATAATGTCTGTAACCAAGTTAGTAGGGACGAGGAGTAAACGGAGGGAGTAGTAAAATTTTCTCCTCGTCCCGTGAGCCACTATGCGTGTGGGCGAGGGAGCAGGCGTAAGGCGTACAGTACTACTACTAGTAAGCAAGCTTCACCTCATCTTGCGAGCCACCGCGCCCATGGGTGGGGTAGACAGCGTACTAAGCAAGCTTCTCCTCATTCTGCGAGCTGACAGGACACATCAAAAGTACTCCAGTGTATAGAGCCTTGCCTCTAAGGTAGGCCCCACATGGTTTGCCTCTTTTTTAACATAACGCGTCAAGTAATAATTTGTTTGTTCACCCGTGGCAGACAATCCTCCCTCCACCAAGTGGACAACCAGTACACGGTCAAATTACCACGTGGGCTGCCTTTTCGTACAAAAATGAGCTCCACCCTGTACCTGCACGGGTGTGGTTGGGAAAGAGACGGGAGTACGTGTGTCGTGTGTGCACCTCTTCTCTTCGTGCATGTCCCCCACCTATGTGGGTGTGTGTGAGAGATACAAACCTAGACAAATGGCTTGTGGGGAATAACTACTCTTTGTAAGCCATTGTAAGACTGGACAAAATGGTGAATGAGGAGATATGGGAGTGGCGGAGGTGTGCGATTCTTGGCCGGAGTTTGGCCTCGTTTAAATGGACGGAAGGCGGGAGGAGCTCGGCCAACATTGCGTTTAATGCCGGCCCAGTCATGAACGGACGTTTTCCCAGAGTGGGTTTCTCGGCTTCCACATGGGCGGGTTTCATGGAGGTGTTTGAATGCGGCAAGGAGGCGTGTTCAGCCGGGCGTGCAGCGAGTGGCGCCCTCGACTCTGACGTAGGACACCGCGCCGTTCTTCCACTGACGTGTGGGCTCTTTGGGTACTTGGCCTGCATGTCAGTGACCTAACGCAGGCAGCACACAGCAGAGGAACCTTTGGTGGGCAAGGGCGGTCAGAAGTGGGTGTCGGTGTCAAAACCGGCGGATCTCTGGTAGCGGGTCCCGAACTGTGCGTCTAGGTCGGATGGTAACAGGAGGCAAGGGACACGAAGTTTTACCCAGGTTCGGGCCCTCTCGATGGAGGTAAAACCCTACGTCCTGCTTGATTATTATTGATGATATGGGCAGTACAAGAGTAGATCTACCACGAGATCAGAGAGGCTAAACCCTAGAAGCTAGCCTATGGTATGATTGTTGATGTGTATGTTGTCCTATGGACTAAAACCCTCCGGTTTATATAGACACCGGATAGGGTTAGGGTTACATAGAGTCGGTTACAATGGTAGGAGATCTGAACATCCGTATCGCCAAGCTTGCCTTCCACGCCAAGGAAAGTACCTTCCGGACACGGGACGGAGTCTTCAATCTTGTATCTTCATAGTCCAGGAGTCCGGCTGAAGGTATAGTTCGGCTATCCGAACACCCCCTAATCCAGGACTCCCTCAGCGGGCATTTCATAAACCGATGATTGTTCATTGAGTGTGATGTCATCCTTTTCATGTAGATAAGCCTACCATATTGATAGCCCGTTCGATACGTTGTGATTCATAAAGACCGCTGCAAACAGCAATGTTCTTCTTATCATAGATAAGATTGATTAATACTCGTAACAATCCATGTCCTTAACAAAGGGTGCATGCGCGTATAGGTTGAGCGTGTGTCTTGCGTCGTGTGTTGTGTGCATGCAGGCGTGCGAGTGTTGCGCGTGCAAGGGTACGTTTCAGTGTTGCAAGCATGTGTGCGTACATGCGTGTGTTCGTGAGTGCATGTGTACGTGTCAGTGTTGCATGCCTGCATGCGTGCGTGTGTTCGTTATGTGTACGTGTCAGTGTTTCACGCCTGCATGCGTGCGTGTGTTCGTTATGTGTACGTGTCAGTGTTGCACGCCTGCATGTGTGCATGTCTTGCATGCGTGCATCTGTACGTGCGGGGTGAGGCTACACGTCAGTCGACTGACTTTTTCATCTCTGGTCATTAGATTTTCCAGCCGTTGGATATGAAATCAAGGGCCTGTAGTTTATCATCAAACGCCACCCCCTGAGCCGCCAGCCACCACCGACGGGACCGCCGGCCCCCGCCGCCGCGGCCGGCCCGCTCCTCCACGCCGCCCCGCTCTCCCCGAACCCACTCCCCATCGCCGATCCGCCGCCGCACCGGCCATCCCTCTAGGCCCCCCGCGCCGAGCTTTTTCTCCGGCGATCCCCACCCCACCGCCCAATCAACGCCCCCACCGCCGGCGACTGCCAACCAGAGGTCTCACGACTTCGAGTACCCACCGACCACTAATTTATTACCATTTTTGTCCTTCATATACGCGCTGACGGGTGGGCCCTATGGTAATGTGCGCTGCTGAATTTGGACCGTTTGACTAGTCAATTGATCGCGTCATCAACAAATTACGGAGCTGTATGGTGAGCCAGTGACCGTATGATCACCCTAAAATGTATTTTATTAACACAGTACAGACTCAAACTACCATTTCTTTCTTTCATATACGGACTTACAGGTGGGCCCCATGGTTACGCGCCTCGATGGTGCAACACTAGTTGCACCACGTGGAACGTTTGACTGGTCAATTGATTGTGTCATCAACAAAATATGGAGTTGTACGAGTGAGCCAGTGACCGTATAATCATGACATGTATTTTTTTAAAACAGTACAGACGCAAGGGCTCATATATACGCGCAAGCACTCGCCGCTATAAGCGCAGACAAGCAGACCCTACCCCTATGAGCACCTTCGAGAGAGTGAGCCAGCATATGATCCTGAGATTTTACGAAGTCACCATAGGTGCCTCGTAGTCGAGTGGAACGTCTCCTCCCACTGAATGCACATCGCCGGAAAATACTAAAATTAACCCAAGATAAATGCGAGCACCGAGACTTTAACCCTGGTGGGCTCGAGAAACCACTGTCCTCCTAACCATCCAACCACATGTTGGTTAGCACGACAAAATGTATGTGGTGACCGTGATGAGCTTATTATGAAGTCCAGTGACCATGTCGTGCTTTCGCTTCAAATACAATGACTGTAAGTGTTGTCAACAAAATACGCTGCACGCATCAAATGCAATGTCCGTCAGTGTCATCAAGAAAATACGGAGACGCATCGTGAGCTAGATACCATATGACCACCACGAGAATGTATACGGTGACCGTAATGAGCATATTCTAAAGTCCAGCGACCGTATAGTGCTTTAGCTTGAAATAAAGTGACCGTCATGCGTGAATGTGTCATGGGCATGCATACTTTTAGAGGGCCGAGAGATAGTTTGTGTGCGTACGTGAAAGTGGTGTAGAAAGAGGGGGTGTCCGGTGGAGACAAGGAGAGATAAGCCCTTTATTTCTCTTTCCTATGACTAATATTGTAGGAGAATATATGAACATTCACAATGCAGGACAAATATTTTTGGATGCACCATGCAATTAACTTTCATGTATAACATTGTACTATTGTATATGCTTATTTTCTTAGTGGCCGATTGCGTGTGTGGTGTGGTGGGCACATCATTTCTAGTTGTGGTGGGTCAACATGAGGACTCATGGGTCGGTCCCATCTTGCGCCACATAGATTGGACCAAGACGTGTTATACGAAGGTCCATGTGGAGGACTCGGCGTACAACACGAAGCTAGCTACCAGAGTCGTGGAGGACTCTATCCCCACTGGTGATAAGCCGACTATATATGCTTTGTAACCCTAGGCCCCCAGTATGTTACAGAAGCTTGGGGCTAGTTCGTCGATAGTATACACACACGCACAATGCCTGGTATTCACGTGTACTTTGTACACACCCCTATCACTAATATACAGTACCAAGAGTAGGCTTTTTCCTCAACTGCAAGGGTCCAAACTAGGGTAAAACTTTTCCTCGTATTACCATCCAGCCTAACACTCAGGGATATCCTACCGAATGATATGATGGAATCATATCTGCCAACTACTAAGAGAGAGGTGTGTTTGGGGGGCAATGTGTGCGAGAGAGGCATAAAGATAATGTGCGTGCGGGAGACACGTAGGCACATATATGTGCGTATAGAGGGCTAGTAGAGACTGTGCGTGTGTATATATGCATGTGAGAGAAATAGTGTTTTCCAACTGAGATTAGCGAAAAGAGTGGTACATAGTAGTCAGAAAGAGAGAGAGAGAGAGATACAAAGAGAGCATGTGCGTGAGACTCCCCGACACCCCGAGAGAGATTGTGAGCATGTGTGAAAGAGAAATGCCGATGCATATAAGGTGTGTGCACTTATGCGGTAGATAGAGAGATATATAGCGTGTTTGTGAGAATGGGTCGAGGCATAGTGCATCTACGTGTAAAAGGCGGTTCTACGCATTAAATTAAAATATAAATGGCATTATTATTTTTGGATGAGATCATGAATTTTGCAAATTGCGTATGGATGAAAATCGGTCTATCAGACACCCATACTCTATTGAATTCTAGCATGTGCATGTGTTTATTTCATATTATCGATCCATAGAGTGAGAGCGGTTTGAAATACAGGAAATGGATGCTTTTGCAATTCACATATAAACATTAATTAGTGCACTCCATGTTGTTAGTGTGAAGCACTTAATACATTTTTGACTTGCATGGATACATTCCGAATTGCTAGCTACGAAATAGAATACATGTCGAATTCAACATAAAGGGGGTTTCGAAGATTCGAATTCATAGGAAGTGCATTCATCTATTTGAACCCGAGATAATGGCATTTGTAAATCAGATGTAAAAGGGACATCAATCTTTGTTGTGCATTTGAACATGCTATATATATTCATACACATGTCTAACTTTTTTTTTTGCAACCAAGGAGATTATATCTGGAACCATGCATAAACTGAGGTAAGTTGCATATTTTTTAATATATACTCGTCTACAATGTATATTAAAATGTACCCCCTCCATTCCAAAATAATCGTAGCTTTAGGATTTCCAGGAGTAAAGATTTGTGAAGTTTGACAAATCCTGAAAGTTCAATTCAAGAGAACTGAAAACGTTAATGCTTCTACTCCCAAATATTGAATGAAGCGCCAAATAGGCCTCTGGTCACGCGAAACCGCGCGAGACTAATGTTTGGTGGTAGGAAATTATTGTCCTGACTCTGGCCCGTGTAGCCTATCGGCCCGATGTCCAAAGGTCTAAACCGGGGTAGGTTTGTAACTTCACCAAGACGCTAGTCTCAACCGCCTCCGAGAAGCATTCATACGCTGTGGGCGCCTAAACACCCATGTGCTCGGCCGAAATCTATCCCGCCCACATTTGGGACACCTGAGATTACTGTCCTACCCCCAACCCGCAATATGTCCAAAATTTTAGATGGGGGCAAAGTTTGTAACTTTCCCCAAATTTCAAACATGCGCGTCCCAAACCGAAACAATGTTCCCCCTTAGTTCCCCGCCTCCCTCCGTTTCCCCATTCATACTTCGGGGGCGCCAAAATGCCCTCTCCACCAGCCGCGAAACCCCAGCCTCCTCCGTCCTCCACCCCATAGCGGCCAACCCCCCGCCGCCCTCCTCCCTGACACCGGAGCCGGTACCCTGACGTCGTCGTCCAACACAACTGCAACTGCAACGCCCTCAAGGACATAGTAGCTGAAGCCGAGGTAGAGCTGCCTCCATGACGCCGACGCCAATGTGCATCGTACCAGAACCACTCAGACCACGCTGTCATGCGCCTCACTGCTGCCGCTCCACTGTCGCAACCGTCCACTGCACCAGAGTTGTTCCCGCTACGCCATTGTTCGCCGCCTCGGATCTGGTTCCCCGTCGCCGACAGAGGGCCACCACACCACACTCAACAACTTGGCAATGGGTTCGTCCAAGGCTCCACCGTCCTCCACAACTTCTCGTTTCCAGTGAACCACAAGAAGATCGTTGGATAAATAGATGGAGGACACAACACTGCCAGCAGAAAGAGGTACTCCTCTTCCCTTATTCGTGCAAACCTTACGTCTCTGCTCACACCGTATTCATCAAATGAAAGAAACTAGTGAGCGCTTCTTATTGCATCTTCTTCGTGATACTAAATGCACAAGGTTTCCTCCCTTTACTATTTCACCTTTGCTAGAGGTCAGTAGCCCACCTGGATTTCAATTTAGGGTCAGTCGAACCGCAATTGAGAGAAGCAGCACCTGCTTAGGCGCGTGGAGCACCTAGTCTGCTTGTTCGCTGGGGAAGCGGCGCATCGGTGTCTATCATAGGAGTGTGGGGCACAAGAGCTTCTTGCGCCCGATCTGGAGGTCGGCGGGGCTTGAATGGATGGCTGGAGGCGGTGCCAAGCACGGCGGTGCGGTGAGGTCGAGGGGAGGGCGCAGGCAGGGGACTGGGCCGATGGTCGCTGGCGTTTCGAGGAAGATCATCAACATTGACTGGCTAGAGGTAGATGAAGGTGATCTGCCCGTTCTTTGTACATTGGACGGTGCAGAAAAAATGGACTAGCCTATGTGTTTTCAGTCAACTGTTATTTTCATAGAATCCTGTAGTAATTTAGTGTGCCATGCATGTTGTAGAGCTATCATATGTCTCCCGTCATTTTTTTCTCACCAACCTGCTATCTGCTACCTTTACACTGTACTAATTGTGCACACACTTCACCCATACTCACACTATTGTTTTTTATGCATGGGTATTTCAGACTCTGACGCAGTGTTGATGAATGCAGAAAAGAAAAGACAGATGTCGCTCCAGTGTAATTCGAAGATAAGCACTAAGCGTTTCAGCGCTCTAAAGGGTGCAGTGTCAGCAGTTGGAGACAGTAAACGTAGCTCTGTAGTTGATGATCTCAATTGCCACACACAACCATCCCATGTGCTTGCTTTAACTTCGTGCTGTCAAATGTGGTTGCATGTTGCATGTGGTGTCTAGCTTGTATTGCTTCCAATTTGGTTAAATTGCATCTGCTTACTTTACACATTATACCTTTGAAAATGACATGCCTTCCTGTTTTTGATACATACTACATATGTCTATTAACCATGTTCGTACATCAAACTAATGCTCTTTTGTATCCCTCACCAATCATTTATGATGAGATAGTCACCCCAATGGGTTACTGTGAGATGCCATACTCGTTTAAAGAGTGCAGTGTCATCCTCCCCACATGATTCTCAAGAAACAGCAAGGCTAAATGAAGATAGTCAACGTAGCTCTCTAGTTGATGACCGCAATTCCCCCACACCACCAATACAGGTGCTTGCTCTAACTTCGCAGTGTGACATGTGGTTGCATGTTGCACACGATGTCTAGCTTGTAATGCTTCTAATTAGGGTAAATTGCATCTGCTTAGTTTACACATTATACCTGTGAATATGACATGCCTTCCTATTTTTGGTACAAACTACATCTATGTGTTAACCTTGTTCTTACATGAAACTACCTCTCTTCTGTATCCTGCATCAATCACTTACGACGAGTCACCTTTATTCGTTGCATATTGCATATTATTTCTAGCCTATTGCCATGTATTGCTTCTAATTTGGTCAAATACATTTGTTAGGTCACCCTTTTAATTTGGCAGAGTGATATTGGTTTCATCTTTCATATGGTTTCTAGCTTGCATTGATTCTAAAAAGTTCAAGCACCTTGTGCTTAGTTTACACTTTATACATCATACGTGTCAATATGTCACGTCGTCCTATTTTACATACATATTCATTCCTCCTATCATGCGGCTGCCTTACATGAAAGTAGTGTTCGTCGGTATCATGCATCAATGAGTTATGAAGAGCAAATTTTATTCCTTTTTCTTGTGGGTTTGACTTGACAAAGCAAAATCAAGAAAGAGGAAGGAAAAGAGTAACGAAGGCGATGATGGCGGTCCTCTGCAGCAACGTAAATGGAGCATCTGTACCAATTCTCCTTATACTGATAGTGCATTACAAGGTCCAAGTCTCCGCTCCCCTACTCCACCATCCAAGGTGCTTGCTCTAACTTGGCAATGTGATATCTAGTTGCATGTTGCATATGGTGTCTAGCTTGTATTGCTCCTAATTAGTGTAAACTACAGCTGCTTAGCTTACACATGATACGTGTGAATATGACACGCTTTCCTTTTTTGGTACACACTATATCTGTCTATCACACCATGTTCTTACATGAAACTACTCTTCTTGTGTATCCTGCATCAGTCACTTATGATGGGACACCTTTAAGTTGGTAGTGTGATATTAGTTTGCGTCTTGAATATGATTTCTGTATGTATTGCTTCTAGTTTGATGAAAGCCACCTATGACGAGACTGTTTTAACTTGGCAGAGTGATATTGATTGCACCTTTCATATGGTGTCTAGTTTGCAGTGCTTCTAATTTGTTGAAGTACCTTCTGCTTAGTTACCACATCATAGGTGTGAATATGTCAAGCCGTCCATTTTTTCATACATATTCCATCCTCGTATCATGGCTTTGCCTTTCATCAGAGTAGTGTTCGTCAGTATCATGCATGAATGAGTTCTGAAGAGCGAATTATATTCCTTTTTCTTGTCGGTTTGACCTCATAATGCAAAATCAATAAAGCTGAAGGAAATTAACAAGGCGTTGGATGATGGTGGTCCTTCCGAGCAACTGAAACGGAGGTTCTCTACAGATTCTACTCCGCCATCCTCCCAACAAGATTCACAAGACAACGCAAGGCTAGACAGTCAATGTAGCTATGCAGATGATGAGCACATCTCCCCTACTCCACCATCACAGGTGCTTGCTCTAACTTGGCACTATTATGTGTGGTTGCATGTTGCGTATGATGTCTAGCTTGTACTCCCTCCGTTTCTTTTTAGTCTGCATATAAGGTTTGGTCAAAGTCAAGCTTTGTAGAGTTTGACTAACTTTATATTAAAAAAATATAAACAATCACAATATGAAATCAATATTATCAGATGCACCATGAAACGTATGTTCATACTATATAGTTTTAGTATTGTAGATGTTCCTATTTTTTTATATGAATTTGGTCAAACTTTGTGCAGTTTGAATTTGACCAAATCTTATATGCGGAGTAAAAAGAAATAGAGGGAGTATTGCTTCTAACTTTGTTGAATTGCATCTACTTACTTTACACATAATGCCCGTGAGTATGACATATGTTCTTGTTTCTAGAACGTACTATATCTGATCACACGATGTTCTTACATCAGACTACTGTTCTTGCATATCCCGCATCAGTCACTTATGATAAGGCACCTTTAAGTCGCCACTGTGATATTGGTTGTGTCTTGCATAAGATTTCTAGCATGTACTGCTTCTAATTTGTTGAAACACCATACAGTTTGAACTTGGCAGAGTGATATTGGTTGCATCTTTCATATGGTGTCTAGCTTGCAGTGCTTCTAATTTGTTGAAATGCCTTCTGCTTAGTTACCACATCATAGGTGTGAATATGTCATGCCATACTATTTTTCATACATATTCCATCCTCGCATCATGTGTTTGCCTTTCATCCGAGTAGTTTTCGTCACTATCATGCATGAATGAGTTCTGAAGAGCGAATTTTATTCCTTTTTCTTATCGGTTTGACTTCACAATGCGAAATCATTACAGCTGAAGGAAATTAGTCCGGTAGTGGATGATGGTGGTCCTTCGGAGCAACTCAAACAGGGGGTCTCTACAGATTCTACTCCGCCATCCTCCCAACAAGATTCGCAAGGCAACACAAGGCTCGACAGTCAACGTAGCTGTGTAGATGATGAGCACATCTCCCCTACTCCACCTTCACAGGTGCTTGCTCTAACTTGGCACTATTATATGTGGTTGCATGTTGTGTATGATGTCTAGCTTGTATTTCTTCTAACTTTATTGAATTGCATCTGCTTACTTTACACATAATGCCTGTGAATATGACACGTGTTCCAGTTTCTAGAACATACGTGTACATGATGAGCACATCTCCCCTACTCCACCATCACAGGTGCTTGCTCTAACTTGGAACTATTATATGTGGTTGCGTTTTCTGTGTGATGTCCAGTTTGTATTGCTTCTAATTATGTTTAATTGCATCGCGTAGCTTACAACTTATACGTGCAACGATCACTTACCATAAGACACATTTAACTTGGGACTGTGATGTAGGTTGCATCTTGCATTGTCTTCTAGCTTGTACTGCTTCTAATTTCTTGAAATGGAACTTACGACGAGAAACTTTTTACCTGATAGAGTGATATTGGTTGCATGTTCATATGGTGCCTAGCTTTCATTTCTTCTAATTTTTTTGAAATGCTTTCCGCTTACTATTTTTTCATACACATTCCATCCTCCTATCGTACGTGTGAATATGAAACGCTGTCTTTTTGTATATATTCCATCCTCCTATCATGCGCTTGCCTTACATCAAAGTAGTGTTCGTCTGTATCATGCATCAGCCAATTATGCAGAGCTAATTTTATTCATCTTCTTGTGGTTTTGACTTCATAAGGCAATATCAGAAAAAAGGAAGGAAAAGAGTAAGTTAGGGGATGTTGGTGTTCCTCTATACTGACGCAAACAGAGACTCTCTAGATTTGGCACTGCTACTGCTAATGAATTTGAATTCCCAAGTCTACATGATGAGTTCATCTCCCGTACTCCACCATCGCAGGTGCTTGCTCTAAGTTGACAGTGTGATAATTGGTTTCATGTTGCTTATGTTGTCTAGCATGTATTTCTTCTATTTTGATTAAATTGTACATGCTGAGTTTATACATTATACATGTGCATATGACATGCGTGTCTAGAATACATAGCATCTATCTATCATACCATGTTCTTACATCAAAGTACTGTTGTTGTGTATCCCGCATTAGTCACTCATGATTGGACGCTTTTAACATGGCAGTTTGATAGTGGTTGCATCTTGCATTGCTTTCTAAGTTGTCCTGCTTCTAATTTTTCGAATTGCCACTTATGACAAGACACTTTTAACTTGGCAGAGTAATATTGGTTGCATCTTTCATATGGTGTCTAGCTTGCATTACTTCTGTTTTCTTGAAAATCCTTCTGCTTAGTTTACACATCGTAGCTGTGACTATGTCACGTCGTCCTGTTTTTCTTACATATTCCATCCTCATACGGTTGTCTTAGATCAAAGTATTGCTTGTCTGTATCATGCATCAATGAGTTCTGAAGAGCGATTTTATTCTTTTATGTTGTGGGTACGGCTTGACATGGCAAAGTCAAAAAAGAGCAAGGAAAATAATATAGTAGGGAGTGGTGTTACTCGTCGGGAGAAACGGAAAAGGATCTGCCATCCAGATTCTGCTGGTACTTATAGTGCAGTAGAAGGTCCAAGTCCACCGGCTAAATCTACAAACAAAGTATCACCTGCTCCACCAGCTGCAGCATCCACTTCAACTGTACCAGCATCTCAACGAGTTACTCGTTCGTTTGCTCCGGAACTGGCCAGTTCCCAAGCTGCCTTCACACCTAACACTACTGCCGAAGCACTAGTGACACTACAGGACTTGGCAAGATTAGATGAACCTCATGAGCATCAACACCAAGACGGTACCTGACCGAGTCAAGTTGCAGTTGCATGCTCCTTTATATGTACTCTCACAGTTTGATGTACACTAACACTTTCCATATTCACTGTTGAACTAGCACCACGGCACAAGCGGAAACAGACATCAGAGATAATGCTTGACAGATTAACAAAATCTAAAGGAGGAAGAATGGAGATCCATTTTGAGGCAGGTTCAAAAAGGCCATGTGATGCTATAGAGTCAGCCAAGTTAGTATCAGAGGCAACCGTTGCCGTTAGGTGTCATGCATGTATCCTCCCAATGTGGATCCAGTACAGGAATGAGAAAGACAATACCCAGTTTAACACCTTCCTTGACCATTTATCCGTAAGTAATGTTATTCATCGCAATTAGTAATATTGTCTTGCTCTATCCCATACTTTCTAGCTTCCTCCTAATAAGACTCACATTCTTTTTTCAACAGATGAGGTTCAAGTTGGATCCGAAAGATGATGCAACTAAACAAGCATGCACTCATGTTTTTCAGTCTGCTCTATAACAGTATTGGTACCACCTTAGAAAATCTCACTTTGAAGGCAACGCTAACACTGAAATCGCCCAAACATCTCCAGTGGAATATATTACAGATGAAGACTGGACAACCCTTGTTAAACACTGGTCTGATCCAAAGTATGAGGTAGGCTACATGTATTTGATCAGACCACATATTGAACTTGTATTTATGTATGTGCCTTACAAGTGTATCTTCTTCCAGGCTAACTATTTGAAGAACAAGACCAACTGTTCTAAAGTGAAATTCCAAAAGACAACAGGATCTCGTAGCTATATTGCACACTGCGAGGCTCTTATAAATTGCTGCTACTTCCTTCTTTTTTCTATGCCATATTATCGTATCTATATTGACTTGTGCCAAATACAGAGGAAATCCTATGCGTACCAAAAAGAACCTGAACCGAATGCAATGCAAATCTTCAAGGATTGCCACACCAGCAAGATGAAGGGCATCAGCACACCAGTTCAAGCCGCTATTGTAAGTCCTTACTCCTCCTGCCTTTGAACTGATTGGTACTGTGATGTGTTCATCTAACTACTTGGTTTGCAGCCAATGTCAGTTACTCTGTTCACTTTTATACACAATTGTCTTAGCGTATCATTTCACCTTACATGGTTTAAAAGAGATGAAAGATATTCTTTTGGTCCTGATCTGTAATCTAGTTGTTATGTTCACGTGCGCACACAATGATAAAATAGCCTGTTTGTTTTATATCTGTTTGCCCATGATATGAATGATGTCATACTATGTTCATCCTACTTTAAACCATGTCTCTTTATCCTTAGATGTCAACGAATGTGAGGAAATAGACAATACAGTAGGCATGCTACATGGACATATGTTCTGAAAGTGATTTTATTATGTAGTTGGCACTACAATACATGCTAATGTATTACAGTAGTTCACCAAAATAAGTTATGTATAAACGTGTAACCTACTTTGTTTGTTTTTGTCTCATTAGTAACTTATCTGGTACACTAATCTACAAGTTCAAACTTTCAGGAAGCTATGGAACAAATGATTGAACAGACACAACCACCTGAAGGTCACGAGGCTACCACAGGCACAATGTCACCTCTTGCTGTAGTGCGTTAGTATCTCTCCACTAACAGTGCAAAAAGCACCTTCCTGCGTAATTCTAGGTTGGTTGTCAAGGTAACCTCGTCCAAATCGCCTACTGAACAAAATCTTCCTGCTAGATAGAGTGATATATCTCTGCTCCAGACACAAGTCCAATCCCTAATGGATGTCATTTTGGAAACAAGAATAGTGGTTGACAAATGTCGTTAAGATATGAATGGTTTTGAAACCAGACTATCAGACATTCACTTCGTTGTTCAAGAGCAATGGCGGATAAAGGTGAAGATCGTGCTGCTCCATCAGATTCTACAGCCTAAAACATTAGCACTCAGGTCAAATGATCTGTGCTTCTATACATCTGATGGTCCTTTTATCTGCATGGACTGTAAAGTTTATGCCAACATGCCTTTTGTTGTATGGTTGGAATTTATTTTGTTGTGATACAACATTTATGATGCTGCCAAAGGCTGCAGTAATTACGACGCTATTATTGTATAGTCTAGGTTTATCTTAGTAATGTATTCGACCGAAAGCTTCATAGGAGCCCAACATGCCAACATTCGTCAGGCCCATTCCAATTGGGATAAAAACGATTATGGGCTGAAATTTTCATGTAGCCCACTAAAAATATTTGGGCCTAAATCAGCATAAGCTTTCATATTTTTCTGGTAGGCCTGTGCCCATTGTGGGCCTTTAATAGGCCTAAACGTAATTTGGGCCCTCAGTAACAATAGGCCATTTACAGGTGTAAATATCTCTAGCCCATAAAAAACGTGGGCCTTTAATAGACAGAAAGTGAGATTGGGCCATGATTGTGCCAAATAACCCACTGGTCTTAGCAGGTCGAAATGGTGGCCCATTTACGATGTGGATCTTTCACAGGCCGAAATTCAGACGGGCCGTAAATGCGCCGACCTAATACACGGGCCTTTAACAGGCCGGAAGTTCGGTCGGGCTAGATTATCATCATTTTTATATGGGCCATTAATGGGCCTGATGTGACGTTGGGCCACATATGGCCCATGGATTTCGTCCGACGTTAATAGGCCAAAAGTCACAACAAGCCGAAATTGGCCCGAATCTATAGTGGGCCTCTAACAGGCCGAATGTCAGACATGGCCGAATATGACCCAAATCCTTCACGGTCGTTTGTGGGCTGAAAGTTTCAATGGCCTGTAAATGGGCCCAAATGAAGCAGGACCTTTAACAGGCCGGAAATACACCAGGACGTAATTCGGCCCATATACTTAGTGGACTGTTACCGGGCCAGAAGTGACCATGGACCGCGATGATGACAAGTTTAGTACAGGCCGTTGATGGGCCGATTTGACACTAGCCATACGGGTCTTAACTGAGAATGTTGGGCCTTTAGCTGGGCCGGCCCATTATGGTCTGCAAAATCTTGTGGGCCTTTAGCTAGGCTGGCCCATTGTGGTCCGCTAAATCTTGTGGGCCTTTAACTGGGTCGGCCCATTATGGTCTGCAAAATCTTGTGGGCCTTTAGCTGGGCCGGCCCATTATGGTCCGCTAAATCTTGTGGGCCTTTAGTTGGGCTGGCCCATTTTAACTTTATGGGCCACTTTTTGGCCTGTCCACATGTCAACATATCATAGGCCCATCTCGACAGTTGGATGAGTGACACATGTGCCAACGCAGAGCTGACGCGTGGTTCCATCGGCCAATGAGAATTTTACACGTGGAAAATCGGCATTGGTCGTGGCTGTTAGCGGGTTATCGGATCCAAAACCGGACCCGATAGCTTAACGGCGTCCCGTTAAAGTGGATGCCATGTGTCGGCCACCCTTGACGAAAGCACTTCTATGAGGTGTGATTTATCGTCATGGAAGTGGACACTTCCGTGATGATAATTTTGGTAATGTCATGGAACACTTCTACGACAACACAGGTATTACTATCTTCATTCTGTCATAAATTTGTCATGGATGTACATGCATGACAAAAAACGTGACCTACTGTGATGAACACGTATCATCACAGAAGTGTATTTTTTTGTAGTGAAAGAGGGTATCGATGGATAAGAGGGGTGTCATGGTCAAAGGGCTGCTTGCCTTGATGGGATTGGTCATCAAAGTCTTCAAGTCATTCTCCTTCTTCTTCAACTACTTCGTCAAATACGGGATCTAATCTTCGCAAAGAAACAACGGGAAAATAAGACAATAGCAATACAGAAAAACCAAAGTACTCAGAAAAATGTCAACTCATTTTTGTTAAATATTAGCAGGAAATCTAAGAAGGGGGGAATTCTTAGTTTTGGATTTGGAGCTAAAGAGAAAGAGTAAGGGATTTTCAAATAGGGATTTAATTGTTCAAATTTGAATTTAAATTTGAACAGTATAGAAAAGTTTGATGGATATGCCTCAAAGTTATACCACTAAACAAGTGGGGGTTTTACAGGAATATAGGAGTTGGAATTATTGCATTTGGATAAATATTTTATCCTATGGAATTTTTAGAAAACAGACAGAAAATAAAAAGGAAAATGGCACTGTGTCACTGTCCCACCCGTTAGGATGAGAGGCTGACGGAGAGGGCCCATGGCCATCGTCGTCTACCTCCGTCCAGAGACGACGGCGAGCTCACCGGCGGCGATATAGGGCATGGATGGATGCATGGGTGGTACCGTTGAGCACAGGGAGGTGCCGCCGTTCGGATGGAGGTGGAGTTGGTCGCTGGGGGGGTCCTGGTTCACCGGCGACGAGGTCACACGGCGGAGAGCTTCGGGCATCGGTGGCTCCGGTCGTTTCCAGCTGCAAAAAGAGCGGGGAAGAGAGGGGAAAGAGTCAGTGGCTCGCCGTGGTTCCAGATCAAGGAAGAGGAGCGTGGAGGAGGCCTGTACCTCGCGAACGCCGGCGAGCTGAAGCGGCGGAGCTCGAGCTTGATCTCGAGCTCGGTCGCTTCTAGAGAGGAGTAGGTGGAGCAGGGGGTTGATTAGGTGTCGCAGAGGGTGAGTAGTGAGGAGAGGAGGGCTCGGGGAGGCCTTTAAATAGGCGGGCGATGGTCCACCATGGACCAGTGTGCTGACGAGGTCATTACCGTCACTACGGGTCATGGGGGCTCGCAGTGAGGTGTCGGGGGTGCTGGTGGGGTTGTTCCAGGGCGAGGGGAGTGAAGAGAGAGAGCAGGGGGAGGCCAGAGGCGCCGCACGTGTGAGGCCGCTCCCTGGAGCTCTCGGGCGGCCGGTGTGCATGCAAGCAGGGGCAGGAGAGAGAGAAGAAGGAGGGGGCCGACCAGCTGCCATGTCGCAGACGTTGAGGCGCATCGTCTGGCGCGCTAGGGAGGCCCGAGGTGGCTGAAGGCTGTTGGCAGAGGGTGGCTACAGTGCCTGGCCACACTGTAGCGCGCTCTGGAGCGTGCAAATGGCCACCATGGCGTTGTTTAAGGGAGAAGGGTGTGCCCACTCGTATCTGGTTAAGCTAGGGAGGAGTAAAGAATGTGGGGAGGAGCTTTGGATGCTCTGGAGAGCCACTGGAGTGAGGAGGGAGGTGAGGAAGAGAGAGGCGTTGCTGTCCAGGGAGGTAAATGGGGGTGTTTTACCCTTCAATCATTGAGAAATGGCCAGGGGAGAGTTACTCGATGTAGAAGAGGACTAGGAGGGGATGTGGTAAAATTTTCAGCCCATGGAGATTAGTGGAAGAGGTCAAAGTGATGCTTTTGGAAAATTGGCAGAAGGTGTTTGATGTTGGTTTGGGCTATCAAATGGATTCCATTTGGCATGAGACTTAATAGGATCAAAGGGAACATGAAAATTAGCCTGACCACCAAGTATGAGCTCATTTGAGGAAAGTTGACAATGCAATTCTTGTAAACCCTAGAAATCAACAGAAATGGGTTTTTCAAGATCTAGTCATCCAAAACTATTCTCCTTGATGCACCACTTTTGGTGTAGTGCCAGAATTTGGAGATGTGAGCATGTACACAAAATTTGGGACAAAAAAGAGAAAGTTTCCAATGTAGAGTTGTTCTGTAACGACCCGACCCAAATCGGTCAAGTCTTTGTGTAGCTGTACCATCCCAAGATCATGCTGGCACACACAGCACATTGATGAAAATATTCAAAGTTCAATCACACCTGAATTTATTACACGATTCTCATATCGAGTCTTTATTACATCATAATAAATTCGGCCGAAGGCCAACTCATGAGAAATAAACTAAATAAAGTTGCGGAAGCGTAGATGAGTAGCGAGTCCATCCGACTCCATAGGGAAATCGCCAAGCGTAGATCGTAGCCTCACTCCTGGTCGGAAAACTCCTCTGCAACATGAGACGTTGCATCCATGTAGGTCAGCATTTAGAATATGCCGGCAAGTCATAGAAAGAACAACAATAATAATGCTAACACTATATGCAATTTGGCTGTGGGGCTCTAAGTTTTATGTTTTTGCGAATAAAGCCAGTTTTTCCCTACAACAAAGGACTTGCTTACAATTACTACAAAATGTTGGTAGTTATTGAGATGGTTCCGCCAACCAATGTCTCATTCCCAATTATTAATTAACCCCTCAATTAATTTATTTGTTCGGTGTTGAGATTTCCGAAATACTCCAGTTTCCAGAGGCTCATTTGTCCGTAACCGGGGACACGGCTAATCGATTAGGTTGTTACTCTGCAGAGTCTTGTGCACTTTACCCGCAAGAATCGTTCCCTCCTTTATGTCCTCGCACTTCCTGGTGTTTGAAGACGGGATGAACGAAACAGGGTCTTCCGTAGAGTTTCTCTGAGCTCTGCTGGTACCCATCCATGTCCTACCGTTCTTCTACATCTGCTGGCACCGTCCTTCCAGAGTCACGCCTAAGGTCAACCCAGCTAGAGCCCATAATGGCTTGCGGCTGCATAGGTAAGCTTCCGGTCAAGGGGTATCCATTCGTCTCTTCGTGGCTGGGTGAAGCTTTCCGCAAGATGTCATGGCGCTTCTCCATGCATCCTGGCCATCCGCTGGTTTCTCCAGGGTGCCCGTCAACCGTCCTCCACCCAGTAGTGAATTTGAAGTCCATCTTGAGCTTGAAGTCATGGGGTTGTCATCATCTTGACTCTCACATCTCCCATATGAATCTCTCAACCAACCCCATCTACGAGCATAGCAAGGTAAACTACATCGTCCCGGGCAATAGTAGCAAGGGGAATTGAGTTCATCCTACCTCATGATACTACTCAAGACATTACTTCAAATTCTCCTACTTCATGCATGGTGGGGAGGAATAATTCTAATGCAACAAAATCATAGGTATTGTAAAACATGATCAAATGGCTAGACTGGTTGACGGTCTTCAAACGCTAGTGACTCGAGATAGCAAGCTTCGCACTCCGGAAATTCTATCGAGTCAAACAATAGCTCAAATAAGTATTTCACTAAATAACATAGCAACAAGCTAAAGGAAAAACACACAAGCACTCAAACCAAAATCGAAGAAAACTCGAGGAAAACAACATCAAGGTTTTCATCACATCAAGCAACAACAAAGAAATAGTTTTAACCTACTAACACTTTTCTTAATAGATCCAAAACAAGGGTTTTGCTAATTAACATAAAGGAAAATAGCATACAAACTAGGTGCAAAAAGAATCACATCAATAACTATTATAGAACTCATGTTATACCTAAAACAAAAAAATAAAATAAAACCTTTTTTATTTATTTTTCTGCAAATAAATGTTCACCCTCTGTAACTACAGAAACTAATCTAAAATAAAATATAACAGGGGTAAACTAAAATTCTATAATAACTAGAACAGCAAGAAACATCAGCAAACTAAATAAAACTAGAAAAGCTTGATTTCGACTAAAACTAATATAAAACTATTTTTTTATAAACTTAAACATGGCCGAATCTAATTTCTACAGAAGCTGCAAGAAATTTGTAAACTAACAAAAAAAGAAACAACTAAAAATAATAAATAACCTAAAAGATACAGATTTTACAAGAATAGAACTAATCTGAAGAAAACAGAAACGAAAAAAAACAAATCAACGTGCTAACGGGCCGAAATAGTGGCGCTTTAAAACTATCTAACGCGCGAGCGATTAATAAATCACCGCGTCCATGGGCTAACAGAAATAAACCGATCGGTTTGGTCTAACTAAACCTAGTAGCTAAACCGGAAACAAACCGTAAAATAAAACCGGTCTAACAAAAAAAACCTACCCATTCGCTATTTCTAATCTACACCGTAGGTTGATGATTGAACGGTGGGTTGGGGTCCGGCGGCTTACCGCGGCGGTCGACGGCGAGGAGGGCTCAGGCGTTGGTGGCGGTGGTGTTCCGGTGGTCCGGGGCGACGGCGGCGAGGTCAGGGTGATGCGGCGGAGCGAGGCGGGGTCGAGGGTGGCGGTTGCTGAGGTCGGGGACGACGGAGACGAGTGGAACGAGCTCGACGGGGCTCCTGGTGCTCTGCAACTCCGGCGACGGGCTGTGATGCCCAAGGCGGCGGCTCCGGCGATCCCTGGACGGAGAGAGGATGTCAGGGAGGTGCATGCGGTTGAGAGGTTTCGGCTGACAAGATTTGAGGGCAGGGGGAATCCTCACCGGAGTCGGAACAGACGGCGGACTACGGCGGTCGACGGCGAGTTCCAAAGGAGGAGGGCGTGAGCTGCGGTGGGTTTTGGGCTAGGGTTTTAGGGGGATTGGAGGAGGAGAGGCGTAGGAATTTATAGGACATCAACTTGGAGTAGGGGGCGACTCGGGATCGTGATCCCGTGGAATCCAGACGCGGCGGCGGCGTCGAACGTGCTCTGGCGCGGCATAACATGGGCGAGGGGAAAGAGATGAGGTGGGGCCGGGTGCGTCGGTGAGAGAGGAAGAGGGGAGTTCGGGTGCGGGCGCGGCTGTGGCTCGCTGGGCCGGTTGGCCTGGCCAGCTCGGGGTTCTTTCCCTTTTTTTGAATAAGACAAAAAGAAGAAACTAAACTAAGATAAAAATTATACTATTTTTATATAAGACATATATATATATATCAAAATTCTCAGGGGAATTAATCCTACAATGTGGACATTTTTCCAGAGGCAAGACACAAACTAAAAAAACATTTTCTGCAACTCCAAATAAAATTCAAATTTGAATTCAAACCTTTTGGCAATATTTTATTCTAACATTTTTGGAGTGTCATGTTAGCTCCTCTCATACTTTTTCACAAGTATTTGTCAGGGATAACTTTCAATTGCCAAGGTGAATCCAACTCAAACAACAACTCAAATGCCTCCGAAATAAAATATCCAAAAGCCACACAATTCAAACAAAAATGCATAGATGCTTAACTAATATTTGTAAAACATTCCAAATTAAAAATTTGGGATGTTACATGAGATTCATAAGGGAGATGTGAGAGTCAAGATGATGACAACCCCATGACTTCAAGCTCAAGATGGACTTCAAATTCACTACTGGGTGGAGGACGGTTGACGGACACCCTGGAGAAACCAGCGGATGGCCGGGATGCATGGAGAAGTGCCATGACATCTTGCGGAAAGCTTCACCCAGCCACGAAGAGAGGGATGGATACCCCTTGACCGGAAGCTTACCTGTGCAGCCGCAAGCCATTATGGGCTGTGGCTGGGTTGACCTTAGGCGTGACTCTGGACGGACGGTGCCAGCAGATGTAGAAGAACGGTAGGACATGGATGGGTACCAGCAGTGCTCAGAGAAACTCTACGGAAGACCCTGTTTCGTTCATCCCGTCTTCAAAGACCAGGCAGTGCGCGGACATAAAGGAGGGAACGATTCTTGCGGGTAAAGTGCACAAGACTCTACAAAGTAACAACCTAATCGATTAGCCGTGTCCCCGGTTATGGACAAATGAGCCTCTAGAAACTGGAGTATTTCAGAAATCTCAACACCGAACAAATAAATTAATTGAGGGGTTAATTAATAATTGGGAATGAGACATTGGTTGTCGGAACTATCTCAATAACTACCAACATTTTGTAGTAATTGTAAGCAAGTCCTTTGCTGTAGGGAAAAACTAGCTTTATTCGCAAAAACATAAAACTTAGAGCCCCACAACCAAATTTTATATAGTGTTAGCATTATTATTGTTGTTCTCTCTATGACTTGCCGGCGTATTCTAAATGCTGACCTACACGGCTGCAACGTCTCATGTTGCAGAGGAGTTTTCTAACCAGGAGTGAGGCTACGATCTACGCTTGGCGATTGCCCTATGGAGTCGGATGGACTCGTTACTCATCTACGCTTCCGCAACTTTATTTAGTTTATTTCTCATGAGTTGGCCTTTGGCCGAATTTATTATGATGTAATAAAGACTCGATATGAGAATCGTGTAATAAATTCACGTGTGATTGAACTTTGAATCTTTTCATCAATGTACTGTTTGTGCCAGCATGATCTTGGGATGGTACAGCCACACAGAGACTTGACCGATTTGGGTCGGGTCGTTACAGAGATAGTATTCAGAGCACACACTGACCGTAGGATGTAACCCCTAGGATCGGAAAGCCATAGGAAGAAACTATTTTATTTTATGTCCTTATCATTCTGTAATACTCCCCTGTTCATTTCTGACTTCTCTCCAATTTCAACATTCTAGATGGCCGTCAAATTCATCCCAGTTCTGCTCCCGAAGTTTTGCCAGCCAGATGAGACAATGCTTGTCGGCAGGAGGCTGGTCCAAATCACCAAGGAATTGAAGATTGCTCTATCGTCTATCACCGAGACCCCTATCATGGCATTTCTAGAAGACCGTCGTTATAGGATTAAGGTGCACATACCAGGGAGGACTTTCGGAAGTCTCTCGGCGCCCGTTGACTTCAGGTTCACTTCTCCCACTTGGATCCTCGGGAGAGACATAGCAGTTCATAGTGCGCTTGGACGCATCCAGGAGGAATACATGATCGAGCTTGTTGGATCAGACCACACCATGATTTCTCGCAGGACTGCATATGGAGAGATTATCCGCACCATAGATGACGACTCCGTTCACTCATACGTCCAAGACTTGGAGGCTCACATTAGGGCTCTAGAGATTCAGATGCGCAGGAGCTTGAAGATGGTCCAAAAGTTGCATCTTCGTGAAATTGAACTGGAGGATGCAACACGTGAAGCCCACTATGAGCATGAGGATGAAGTCAAGGATTTTATGGAAAGACTCGAGGAACGGAAGAAATATATTGCCACACTGGAGGAGAAGATGGATCTGGGAGAAGGCCTTTTTCCGAGTGGAGATGGTGGACCTCTCGTGAGCAATGACCAGGATTATGAAGAGAGCTCCACCGAAGGAAGCCACAAGAGGAGGCGCCGCACCAGAGGACGACGCACCAGAGGACGCAAGGATACTTGATGAAGACATTTAGTCGACCGCCATGTTTTTTTCATCGATCAGTTAGGCCGTTATTTTCGATTAGTCGTGAGATTTTGTAATCCGGGATTGAACCTTGTTTGAGATGAATGAATACATGATTGGTGTGATTTTGTTTGTGCATTCATTTGGGTAGTGCTATTTTCTCATTAGACCCTTGTTCTATTCTAATTTCTCATCCACCCCATAACACCAGATGCCTCTAAGACGTGACCCCAGTTTCACTTTCCCGCCGGAGCTCACCCAGCTGATCCAACAGCAGAATGCCTTAATGCAAATGCTCATCCAAAACCAAGACAACAACCACAACAATCCACCACCACCACCCCCTATCGATAACCTAACCCGGTTCCTAAGGCTGAATCTGCCGGTGTTCTCTCGTAGCACAGAGCCGATTGTATTCAATGATTGGCTCCACAAGATCGAAAGGGATCTAACAACTGCTGGATGCACAGATGCTGAGAAGGTGCATTTTGCCGCACATCAACTGAATGGAGCTGCAGCCTCTTGGTGGGAAAACTACACTGCCACTTATCCGGTCGCCACCATGACATGGGATCAGTTCCAGTGGGCCTTCTGCACCGCTCATGTCTCAGCTGGAGCCATGAGTCTGAAGAAGCGTGAGTTCCGCAACTTACGCCAGGGGAACCGTACTCTGGGGTAGTATGTGGATGAGTTTAGCAAATTATCTCGATATGCCCCAGATGATGTGGCCACAGATGCCGCAAATAGGAGAAGTTTCTTGAGGGACTCAATGATGAGCTGGGAATGCACCTAATGGTGGCTACCTTCAACAACTACCAGGAGCTGGTAGACAAGGCCACTATACTCGAAGGCAAGCAGCAGCAGATAGAAAGCTGCAAGCGGAAATATGGCCAGGGAAAGTACAACTCCGGAGCTCAATAGAAGCCCCGCTATGCCCCATACTCGGGAGGACATAACCATCACACCCATGGAGGACATAATCATGGAGGACATAACCATGGAGGGAATGGGAACAATCGCAACCACGACAACAACCCCAAGTCAGGCAATGGAGGCAACGGCAACCAGCACCGTCCTGCTCCGACTCAGAAGGATCTGAGTCATATCACCTGCTTCAAGTGCCAGAAGACAGGACACTATGCCACCGATTGTCCGGATGCCAAGCAGAGGAATGGAAACGGCAACGGCAATGGGAGCTCAGCAAAGAAGCCCAATCCTTTTCCTCGTGCTCAGGTGAATCACCTTGACGTGGAGGACGTCTATGAACAGCCAGACAGAGTGGTTGGTAAGTTTTTATTAAATTCACGTCCAGTATTGGTACTCTTTGATTCCAGTGCAACGCATTCATTCATATCAAGGGTAGTTGTGGAGAAGTATGGGTTTCCCACTAGGACCCTTAGAACCCCGCTCCAAGTCACTTCCCCAAGAGGAGAGATGATGGCAGGCTTAGGCTGTCATTCAACCCTCAGCATCGGAAATCCTAATTTTCCCGTAGACCTCGTAGTCTTAGAATCCCAGGGATTGGACGTGATCCTAGGTATGGACTGGTTGACGAAGTTTGAATGGAACATCGACTGTGCCCACAAGACGATTTTGCTCACCACCCCGGAGCAGAAGAGGATCAAGTATGTATCCAGACGCACACCGATAAAGAAGCAGGTGAATTCCCTCACGGGAGTGGTTCAGGAGGAAGTGCATGTAGTACAAGATTTTCTGGACGTATTTCTGGAGGAATTACCAGGAATGCCACTGGATAGAGAAATAGAATTTTTGATCGAGTTATTACCTGGCACAGCCCCAATATCCAAGAGACCTTATCGGATGCCCCTGAATGATTTGGAAGAGATCAAGCAGCGGATTAAGGAATTATTGGAGAAAGGATATATTCGCCCAAGTTCGTCACCTTGGGGACCCCGGTTCTTTTGGTAGAGAAGAAGGATGGAACCCTGAGAATGGTTGTAGATTATCGTTCATTGAACGACGTGACCATCAAGAATAATTACCCTCTACCGATGATTAATGATTTATTGATCAGTTAGTCGGAGCCAAAGTATTTTCCAAGATCGATCTTCGATCAGGGTATCATCAGCTGAAGATTCGTGAACAGGATATACCCAAAACAGCTTTCACCACCAGGTATGGTTTATATGAGTATACCGTCATGTCATTCGGATTAACTAATGCCCCTGCGTATTTCATGAGTATGATGAACAAGGTGTTTATGGAATATCTAGACAAGTTTGTCGTGGTGTTCATTGATGACATATTGGTTTTCTCCAAGAGCGAGGAAGAGCACAAGGAACATCTGCGTCTACTCCTGGAGAAACTCTGAGAACATCAGTTATATGCCAAGTTCAGCAAATGTGAATTCTGGTTGAAGGAAGTCGGATTCCTCGGACATGTTATTTCAGGAGAAGGAATAGCAGTCGACCTCACCAAGGTTGAATCGGTCACCAACTGGCAATCCCCCACCTCAGTCAAGGAGATCCGCAGTTTTCTCGGACTAGCAAGATATTATCGGAGATTTATTGATAATTTCTCCAAGATTGCTAAACCCATGACCGAGCTATTGAAGAAGGAAACCAAGTACATTTGGACCGAGGATTGTGAAGCCAGTTTTCAGGAGTTGAAGAAACGTCTGGTTACAGCCCCAGTTCTCATTTTGTCGGACATACACAAGGATTACCAGGTGTATTGTGACGCTTCTCGCAAATGACTCGGAGGAGTGCTCATGCAGGAAGGAAAAGTTGTAGCTTATACCTCCAGACAGCTACGACCTCACAAGATGAATTATGCCACACACGATTTGGAGTTAGCAGCCGTAGTGCATGCACTCAAGAGATGGAGACATTTCCTTGTCGGAAATAGTTGTGATGTTTATACGGATCATAAGAGCTTGAAGTACATTTTCACGCAGAAGGAGTTGAACCTCAGACAAAGGAGATGGCTTGAATTGATCAAGGACTATGATATGAGATTGCATTATCACCCAGGGAAAGCAAATGTTGTAGCAGATGCCTTGAGCCGTAAAAGCCATGTGAACACCCTCATAGCTGGAGGATTACCTCAGAATTTAGCCGACGATCTCAGAGATCTCTGATTGGAGATAGTACCAAGAGGATTTGTCGCCACCTTGGATATTCAGTCCACTCTGACCGAAAAGATCCGTGAAGCGCAGAAGACGGACAAGGAAATTGCAGAGATAAAGGAAAAGATGAGTAACGAAAAGGCTAAAGGTTTTCGTGAGGATGAACACGGAACTTTATGGTTTGAGGATCGTATCTATGTGCCTAATGACCCAGAGGTCAGGAAGTTAATTCTTCAGGAGGCCCATGACTCACCGTACTCGATTCACCCAGGCAACACCAAGATGTATCTGGACTTGAAGGAAAGTTTCTGGTGGACAGGTATGAAGATGGATATTGCTGAGAATGTAGCAGTATGCGATGTTTGTCAGCGAGTAAAGGCGGAACATCAGAAGCTGCCAGGGTTACTTCAACCACTGCCGATTCCCGAGTGGAAGTGGGAAAAACTTGGAATGGATTTTATCACAGGATTACCCAGGACCCGTTTAGGTTATGATTCTATCTGGGTAGTAGTTGATCGCTTGACCAAGGTAGCTCATTTCATTCCCGTGAAGACTACATATACCAGCGCTAAGTTAGCCAAGATATACATGACCAGGATCGTATGTCTGCATGGAGTTCCGAAGAGTATCGTGTCGGATAGAGGAACACAGTTTACCTCAATGTTTTGGAATCAGTTGCATGAAACCTTGGGTACGAGGCTGGAGTTCAGTACAACTTTTCATCCGCAGACAGATGGACAGACCGAGAGAGTCAACCAGATTCTGGAGGACATGTTGAGAGCTTGTGCGCTAGACTATGGGTCTAGCTGGGATGACAATTTGCCATACGCAGAGTTCTTGTACAACAACAGCTATCAGACCAGTCTAAAAATGGCCCCTTTCGAAGCTCTATACGGGAGGAGGTGCAGAACACCATTGCTGTGGGATGGTGTTGGAGACCGAAAACTTTTTGGTCCCGATCTTATCAGAGACTCCAAAGAGAAAGTCAAGCTGATTCAAGATAGACTCAAGATAGCCCAGTCGAGACAGAAGAGTTATGCCGACAGTAAACGCAAGGAGATAACGTATGAAGTTGGAGACCGAGCATATCTCCGTGTGTCCCCACTTCGTGCAATCAAGAGGTTTGGGGTTAAAGGAAAATTAGCACCCAGGTTCATTGGCCCCTACAAAATCCTCGAACGTAGAGGAGAAGTTGCGTATAAGCTGGAATTGCCAGAAGGATTGTCACGAGTTCACGATGTCTTTCACGTATCCCAGCTGAAGAAATGCCATGCTGAGATGGCCGATATTCCTTTGAGAGACACAGTGCCCCTAGAGGCCATACAGCTGGATAGTGATCTGACTTATGAGAAGAAACCCATCAGAATTCTCGAGACTACGAACAGAGTTACCCGTAGCAAGATCATCAAGTTTTGCAAGGTTCTGTGGAGCCACCACTCCGAGGAGGAAGCTACCTAGGAGCGAGAAGAAGATCTCCGCCGGGACCACCCGCACCTATTTGCTAGCCAACCCGAATCTCGAGGGCGAGATTCATCTTAAGGTGGGTAGGTTTGTAACATCCCAAATTTTCAATTTGGAATGTTTTACAAATATTAGTTAAGCATCTATGCATTTTTGTTTGAATTGTGTGGCTTTTGGATATTTTATTTCAGAGGCATTTGAGTTGTTGTTTGAGTTGGATTCACCTTGGCAATTGAACGTTATCCCTGACAAATACTTGAGAAAAAGTATGAGAGGAGCTAACATGACACTCCAAAAATGTGAGATGAAAATATTGCCAAAAGGTTTGAATTCAAATTTGAATTTTATTTGGAGTTGCAGAATTTTTTTTTAGTTTGTGTTTTGCCTCTGGAAAAATGTCCACGTTGTAGGATTAATTCCCCTGAGAATTTATATATATATATATATATGTCTTATATAAAAATAGTATAATTTTTCTCTTAGTTTAGTTTCTTCTTTCTGTCTTATTCAAAAAAAAGGGAAAGAACCCCGAGCTGGCCAGGCCAACCGGCCCAGCGAGCCACAGCCGCGCCCGCACCCGAATCCCCTCGCTTCGGTCGCCCGACCGAACTCCCCTCTTCCTCTCTCACCGACGCGCTGGCCCCACCTCATCTCTTTCCCCTCGCCCACGTTATGCCGCGCCAGAGCGTGTTCGACGCCGCCGCCGCGTCCGGATTCCACGGGATCACGATCCTGAGTCGCCCCCTGCTCCAAGTTGATGTCTTATAAATTCCTACGCCTCTCCTCCTCCGATCCCCCTAAAACTCTAGCCCAAAACCCACCGCAGCTCACGCCCTCCTCCTTTGGATCCCGCCGTCGACCGCCGCAATCCGCCGTCTGTTCCGACTCCGGTGAGGATTCCCCCTTCCCTCAAATCTTGTCAGTCGAAACCTCTCAACCGCGCGCACCTCCCTGACATCCTCTCTCCGTCCAGGGATCACCGGAGCCGCTGCCTTGGGCATCACCGCCCGTCGCTGGAGTTGCAGAGCACCAGGAGCCCCGCCGAGCTCGTTCCACTCGTCTCCGTCGTCCCCGACCTCAGCAACCGCCACCCTCGACCCTGCCTCGCTCCGCCGCATCACCCCGACCTCGCCGCCGTCGCCCCGGACCACCGGAACAACACCGCCACCAACGCCCGAGCCCTCCTCGCCGTCGACCGCCGTGGTAAGCCGCCGGACCCCAACCCACCGTTCGATCGGCAACCTACGGTGTAGATTAGAAATAGCGAATGGGTAGGTTTTTTTTATTAGACCAGTTTTATTTTACGGTTTGTTTCCGGTTTAGCTACTAGGTTTAGTTAGAACAAAACGATTGGTTTATTTCTGTTAGCCCATGGACGCAGTGGTTTATCAATTGCTCGCGCGTTAGATAGTTTTAAAGCACCACTGTTTCGGCCCGTTAGCACGTTTATTTGTTTTTTTTCGTTTCTGTTTTCTTCAGATTAGTTCTGTTCTTGTAAAATCTGTATCTTTTAGGTTATTTATTATTTTTAGTTGTTTCTTTTTTTGTTAGTTTAAAAATTTCTTGTAGCTTATGTAGACATTAGATTCGGCCATGTTTAAGTTTATAAAAAAATAGTTTTATATTAGTTTTAGTCGAAATCAAGCTTTTCTAGTTTTATTTAGTTTGCTGTTGTTTCCTGTTGTTCTAGTTATTATAGAATTTTAGTTTACCCCTGTTATATTTTATTTTAGATTAGTTTCTGTAGTTACAGAGGGTGAACATTTATTTGGAGGAAAATAAAAAGGTTTTATTTTATTTTTTGTTTTAGGTATAACAGGAGTTCTATAATAGTTATTGATGTGATTCCTTTTTCCACCTAGTTTGTATGCTGTTTTCCTTTATGTTAGTTAGCAAAACCCTTGTTTTGGATCTATTAAGAAAAGTGTTAGTAGGTTAAAACTATTTCTTTGTTGTTGCTTGATGTGATGAAAACCTTGATGTTGTTTTCCTTGAGTTTTCTTCGATTTTGGTTTGAGTGCTTGTGTGTTTTTTCCTTTAGCTTGCTGTTATGTTATTTAGTGAAATACTTATTTGAGAAATTGTTTGACTCGATTGAATTTCCGGAGTGCGAAGCTTGCTATCTCGAGTCACTAGCGTTTGAAGACCGTCAGCCAGGCAAGTCATTTGATCATGTTTTACAATACCTATGATTTTGTTGCATTAGAATTATGCCTCCCCATCATGCATGCAGTAGGAGAATTTGAAGTTATGTCTTGAGTAGTATCATGAGGTAGGATGAACTCAATTCCCCTTGCTACTATTGCCCGGGACGATGTAGTTTACCTTGCTATGCTCGTAGACGGGGTTGGTTGAGAGATTCATAAGGGAGATGTGAGAGTCAAGATGATGACAACCCCATGACTTCAAGCTCAAGATGGACTTCAAATTCACTACTGGGTGGAGGACGGTTGACGGGCACCCTGGAGAAACCAGCGGATGGCCGGGATGCATGGAGAAGCGCCATGAAATCTTGCGGAAAGCTTCACCCAGCCACGAAGAGACGGATGGATACCCCTTGACCGGAAGCTTACCTGTGCAGCTGCAAGCCATTATGGGCTCTGGCTGGGTTGACCTTAGGCGTGACTCTGGACGGACAATGCCAGCAGATGTAGAAGAACGGTAGGACATGGATGGGTACCGATAGTGCTCAAAGAAACTCTACGGAAGACCCTGTTTCGTTCATCGTATCTTCAAACACCAGGCAGTGCGAGGACATAAAGGAGGGAACGATTCTTGCGGGTAAAGTGCACAAGACTCTGCAGAGTAACAACCTAATCGATTAGCCGTGTCCCCGGTTACGAACAAATGAGCCTCTCAAAACTGGAGTATTTCGGAAATCTCAACACCGAACAAATAAATTAATTGAGGGGTTAATTAATAATTGGGAATGAGACATTGGTTGGCGGAACCATCTCAATAACTACCAACATTTTTTAGTAATTGTAAGCAAGTGCTTTGTTGTAGGGAAAAACTGGCTTTATTCGCAAAAACATAAAACTTAGAGCCCCACAGCCAAATTGCATATAGTGTTAGCATTATTATTGTTGTTCTCTCTATGACTTGCCAGCATATTCTAAATGCTGACCTACACGGCTGCAATGTCTCATGTTGCAGAGGAGTTTTCCTACCAGGAGTGAGGCTACGATCTACGCTTGGCGATTGCCCTATGGAGTCAGATGGACTCGCTACTCATCTACGCTTCCGCAACTTTATTTAGTTTATTTCTCATGAGTTGGCCTTCGGCCGAATTTATTATGATGTAATAAAGACTCGATATGAGAATCGTGTAATAAATTCAGGTGTGATTGAACTTTGAATCTTTTCATCAATGTATTGTGTGTGCCAACATGATCTTGGGATGGTACAGCTACACAGAGACTTGACCGATTTGGGTCGGGTCGTTACATGTTCAAACTTGGATCTAGATAGAGAGGGTTTTGGGGCACTTTCTTCAAGTTATGTTGTTCTCCAACTTGTGCCATTTGGTCCAGATGAATAATTAGACCATTTGAGCATGTGTACCAAGTTTGGGAGCATTTGGACATGTTTGGCAGTGCAAAGTTGTTCAATCTTGGAGAATGACAGATTTGGTTTTGAGAGGGTTTCATGGGGTTATACTGTTCCCCATGATGATATTAGGTAACACCATGAAGTAGGTAATTTATGACATTGAGGAATTTTCTTGGATTTAATGGAGAATATTTCCTTTGTAAATATTTCAAAAGCTTGAAATATCCACAAAGGGTTTTTGAGGGATATGTGTTTAAACTCTTATATATGGAAAATATATATCCACTGAGTCTCCCTAAATTTTCTCAGATATTTTTAAAGCTTTAAAATAATTTTAACCTATTAAAGACCACTTCTAGCCTTAAGAAAAATCCTTTAAATAAAATAGCAAAATAACTTTTAAAATAATATTTTTGTGGTTTTAGTGAGTCCTATATCTAACAATATTCAAATATAATTTTTGGAAGATTTATCACATCCCATATTAAGTAGTTGTAGTTCAAGCCTTAACTCAGGGTTTTTTTTTTGGAAAACCTAATTTAGAAAATACTTTTTGGCCAAAATATTTTTGAAAGAAAATACTATGTTGTCCTATACACATGGCATGATCATTCGGCAAAGTTTTGGATCAAGGAGAGGGAGTATAAGAGTTGGAGGATTTATTTGATTTTTAGAGCACTTG
The DNA here is from genome assembly GCF_056163025.1 of Triticum urartu. Classification (NCBI taxonomy): domain Eukaryota; kingdom Viridiplantae; phylum Streptophyta; class Magnoliopsida; order Poales; family Poaceae; genus Triticum; species Triticum urartu. The sequence continues at coordinate 437,123,810 of NC_141874.1, read as the reverse complement.
TAAACAACAGACAAAATCCAATCAAAGCAAAGCCCAAAACACTCAAAAGTTTTTGTCAAACCACATTTTATCATGATTTATTAGCTTAAGTGTTGTGGCATGTAAATCAGGGTGTGATAGCAACCCATCATCTAATTGATACTCCATAATGCATTCGCTTAGGCCCAAATATGGTGAAGTGCCATGTAGTCGATGTTCACATGACACCACTAAGGGAATCACAACATACCTACTATCAAAATATCGAACACATATCAAGTTCACATGATTACTTGCAACATGATTTCTCCCGTGACCTCAAGAACAAAAGTAACTACTCACAAATGACAATCATGCTCAAGATCAGAGGGGTATTAAATAGCATATTGGATCTGAACATATAATCTTCCACCGAATAAACCATATAGTAATCCACTACAAGATGTAATCAACCATAGTCACCCACAAGCACCAATCTATAGTTCTGGTAACAAGACTAAACACAAGAGATGAACTAGGGTTTGAGATGAGATGGTGTTGTTGAAGATGTTGATGGAGATTGCCCTCCCCAAGATGGGAGAGTTGTTGGTGATGATGATGATGATGATTTCCCCCTCCTGGAGAGAAGTTCCCCCGATGGAATTGCTCCGTCGAAGGGCAAAAGTGCTCCTACCCAAGTTCCGCCTCGAGATGGCGGCACTCCGTCCTAGAAGTCCCCCCCTTATTTTTTCTAGGTCAAAGTGACCTATATACTAGAAGATGGGCACCGGAGGTGGGCCTGGGTGAGCACAGCCCACCAGGGCGCGCCTGGGCTCCTGGCGCACCCATGTGGGTTGTGCCCACATGGTGGGGCCCCTCTGGTACTTATTTGCTCCAATATTCATCATATATTCCATAAAAATTCTTTGTGAAGTTTCATCTTGTTTGGAGTTGTGCAGAATACGTAGCCTAACGTAGCTTTTCCAGGTCCAAATTTCCAGCTACCGGAATTCTCCCTCTTTGTGTGTACCTTGCAAATTGTGAGAGAAAAGGCATTAGAATTACTCCAAAAAGCATTATTATGCATAAAAACATCATAAATAACAGTAGGAAAACATGATGCAAAATGGACGTATCACCCTCCACTTTCTCCAAATTATCATATCTACATTTACACTTACCAAAAGGTTGAATAAAGCCAATGCCACTGCACATTTTGATGTCTTCATTCCTCTTATCAGTACCTTTTGCCTTGTAACTTTGTACTTAATTAATTTCTATTTGATTACGTATCATTTGTCTCCACCTGAGCTTCATTATCCTCTGTTTCTTCCAATATTATTTGATCTATATTTACTCTTCGCAAAATGTAAAATAATGGCAACGCTTATAAAGAAGTTTCTTTGGGGAATTTATTGAATTATCCTTCCATCAACATGGAGAAGGGATTTGTCCAGCCCATGTTAACATGTAATGTAAGTTCATCCTTCTCAAGCCTTCAAACTTCATTCTAGTATAGATTTGGATAGGCATCATTTCCTCCACTACTGTTTACTTTGTTGTTTACATCTGATTGGATGTTTGCAACAACTACCAGTTTTAAATTGTAGTTGTAAAAACATGTTCCTTATGCAGAACAAATCCATTTATCTGCTTATATAATTGTGAAATATGTTACGTGTTTCCTTGTTTCTCTTTCAGAGTCGTATCTCTTATGCCAGGTAGAACTTTAGGGAAGATAATGAGCCAAACCATCTTGAAGAGAGCGAGATGACCCCAAGGTCCTGTCTTGACGAAGACAGTGAGTTGAAACTACTCACCAGCAGTTGTGAGACAACCTCTGTGCAGTCGCTGCCTCAATCAGTACGACTTCTTTAGTCTCAACTTAAAGCGGAAAGGCTTGCTTCAGCTCAGCTACGACTTTCTGTCAATGATGCAATGAAGATCTCAGAGGACTGCCTTGTGCACTATTGTGCTATAAAGCTAGGGATGGAGCATCTAACATTGACACAACTGAGGTCTCATCAGCTTGCTCGGCTTCTTGCGGAGCCCGTCCTGGCCAGGCCTAATGCTTTCTGAAGTTCTCTCGGTTTTGTATATTCTTTTGTCGGCGCGTTTATATGCACTGGTGGTGACCTTTGATGCCCAGTGTATGTAATCTGCGGTCACGTTGCGCTTTATTATGACTGGTAGCGAACTTTGATTCCCAGTGGATGTAATACGCCATAATTTCTTTATTGTATAGTCTAGGTTTATTCTTGGTCGGTACACTGTAATTTAGGCCGGAAGGTTCAGTGGATCTCAGTGTTGTCGGTCTTCAGGCCGGCCCGTTACTCATATGGGCCAAAACGTGGGCCTATAATCATCTTGGGACATTAGCATGTTTAAACCTATAGAAGTTTTCCGCCTTTAATAGGCCGAGTAAAGTTCTAGCCAACTGGGCCAGAGAACACCGTGGGCTTTTAACAATCTAAAACCTAGATTGGGCTAGCGTTGAGCCGAAAAATTCACGGGCCAATACATGCCGAAACTGCCTAAGGCCCACGTTTGGCCCAAATAGGACGAGCCATTAACAGGCCAAAATATATCTCGGGCCTGTTTGGCCCAATAAAATTATGGGTTTAAGGAGGCTGGTATCCACGCGAATTCAATGCGGGTTGTAATTAGGCCAAACTGTTACACGGGCCATTAACAGGCCGATAGGCCAGCGGGGCTGAAATTTATCCATGAATACTATGGGCCGTTAAGAGGCCTAAAGTTACTTCGGACAAGAAATAGCCCAGTTTTTGCATGGGCATTTAAAATGGTCTAAAGTTAAATCGGGCCGACAACGTCCTAGATGCAGCACGGTCCGCTAACAGGCCAAAACTATTATCAGGCGGAACTGGTAAACGGGCATTTAACAGGCTGAAATACAAACCTGGCTTAGAACAGGCCCAAAAGAATAGTGGCCTGTTAACGGGCCTGAACCGATATGGGCCGTAATTTGGCCCAAATCACGGCAGGCTGTTAACGGGCCTGGTCTGATATGGGCCTCAATTTGACCCAAAACATGGCAGGCTGTTAACGGGCCAGCCCACTAGTGTGTGAAAAAAACATGGTGGGCCATTAGCTGGGCCGGCTGTCGGTGTCAAAACCGGTAGATCTCGGGTAGGGGGTTCCGAACTATGTGTCTAAGGATTAATGGTAACAGGAGACAAGGGACACGATGTTTTACCCAGGTTCGGGCCCTCTTGATGGAGGTAATACCCTACGTCCTGCTTGATTGACTTTGATGAGTATAGGGGTTACAAGACTTGATCTACCATGAGATCGTGATGGCTAAACTCTAATTGTCTAGCCTGTATGATTATGATTGCCTCTACGGACTAAACCCTCCGGTTTATATAGATACCGGAGGGGACTAGGGTTGTACATAGTTGGTTTACAGAGAAAGGAATATTCATATCCGCATGCTAAGCTTGCCTTCCACGCCAAGGAGAGTCCCATCCGGACACGGGAGGAAGTCTTCTATTTTGTATCTTCACGGCCCATTAGTCAGGCCCATGTCATATAGCCTGGACGCCCGAGGACCCCTTAATCCAGGACTCCCTTAGTAGCCCCCGAACTAGGCTTCAATGACGATGTGTCCGGCGCGCAGGTTGTCTTCGGCATTACAAGGTGGGTTCCTCCTCCAAATACTTCAAAGCATCTGACCCGAAGAGTTATATTCGGCTTTTCATTCAATGTCATACGCTTTGGCTCCCGCACCTCCGTCTCTTCTGCTTCCACGTGTCGAATGAATACAAAAGGTCAGAGTATTTTTTGCACATAACACCCTGGCCATAAAAAGGCATCTATTTAAAGGGATTGGATCTCAGATGCCATTCCACACCAGGCGGAAAATCCTTAGAGCTCGCTAGCAGTGCAACACCCCGGATGTAATTTACCTTATATGTAGTCCAACTCTTGCCGTTTCCAGCGCTAAGTTATTTTATTTCCTCAGGTTCGGGTTTTTGTCTCCATGTGTTGTTGTCGTTGTCATGCATCTCATATCATGTTATCATGTGCATTGCATTTGCATACGTATTCGTCTCATGCATCCGAGCATTTTCCCCGTTGTCCGTTTTGCATTCCGGCGCTCCTATCTCCTCCGGTGGTCCTTTCTACCTTCTTTTCGTGTGTGGGGGTTAAACATTTCCGGATTGGACTGAGACTTGCCAAGCGGCCTTGGTTTACTATCGGTAGACCGCCTGTCAAGTTTCGTACCATTTGGACTTCGTTTGATACTCCAACGGTTAACCGAGGGACCGAGAAGGCCTCGTGTGTGTTGCAGCCCAACACCCTTCCAATTTGGCCCAAAACCCACCAAAACCCTCTCCATCATCTAGAGCGTTCGATCACGATCGCGTGGCCAAAAACCGCACCTCATTTGGACTCCCCTAGCTCCTCCTATGCCTATAAATAGGTCTCCCCCCGAAATTCGCGGTTCTTCTCCCCCTAAACCCTAGATCCATCTTCCCCGCGCCGCCGGATGCGTCCGAACCAGGCCGGACATGTCCAACTTCTCCGCGCTGCCGCCATGTGTCAGTTCCTAATTCGCCCACGCGCCGCCCCACATCGCCGGCCCGGAGAGCCCAGGGCTATCCATGTATTTTTGTGATATGTGTGGTGACTATCACAAGCTTGCAAAGTAGTGCATTCGTTAATGCTGATTTCAGGGACTTAGAATTTCTCTAAGTCCTTGATCTGTTTTTATCAATATGCCATATGTTCATGTTGTTTCCTAGTGATCCGTGCCTCTTTTGAGGATGATCAGTAAGGATGTTTTGTTAATCTTGTGGTGCTCTATCCATCCTTGTCCTTTTTTGCATTTATGGAGCACCCTAGCTTGAGTCAATCGAGCTCTACTTTTGCTATTTCGTGATTCCTGGCAGATTGTCTACTTGTTAGCGATTTTGCCGAGGATGTTGTTGTTGATCCGTGCACGCTATGTTGTTGTTCTTGCCATGGCTAGCTTATATAATATGTATTCTTGATGGTTGTATGCTTAGATTGTCATGCCTTGCTCTGTAGCGAGTGCATCGAGCTCATAAACATGCCTACTTGTTAACAGATTTGCACGTTCCAGTTTTTCCCTAAGTCTGAGATCTGTGTATGTTTTTGCCATGTTCACATGCTTGCAATTGTATTTTCCGATCCCTTTTGGCTCAAGGTCACTAAGGGCCTTTTGTTAAGTGCTTTGAGTAGCTTCATTCCATGCCTTGATTTGCCATGTTAAGTTCCTGTAGCATGTAGTTTTCATGCTCTAAAGTGTGCTTCCTGATGATAAATTCCAGACTTGTGTTAATTTCACCAAGTCTGAAACCTGTTTATCATTTGCATTTTTGCCATGCTTGTTTGAACCTGTTAATGGATGAATTGGCCGTAGATCAGTGTTCATCTTTTGTCAAGCATCATGAGTGGATCCCTGCCATGTATTTTGTTGCCATGTTTGAGTGCTGTAGCATAATTATCTCGATGCATTTAGATGGCTACATGCTGTTTATCGCAGACCGGTGCCATATTTGTTTTGCTTGCCATTTCTAAACCATGCCTCCGATTCCGGTGTTCTTTATATCGATTTCAACCGGAATCACCTCACCTTTCCAGTGGCACACTTGGATTTCCAAGTTGAGTCCAGTTTCAATCATTCCTTGTCAAATCTTGCATATGCATCACATATCGCATACCGCATAGCATACCATGTTTGCATCATGTTGTTTGAGCATTGCACGTGGTTGATTGTGTTCCTTTTGCTTGTTTGTATTGTTTGGGTAGAGTCGGGAGACGAGTTCGCTAACGAGGAGCCCGTTGAGTTTGCTTTCGAGGATCCAGTCAACTCTGACAACTTTGTAGGCAAGATGATCATACCCTCGAAATCACTTCTATCTTTGCTTTGCCAGATGCTCGCTCTTTTGCTATGCCTATGCTACGATGCCTACCACTTGATTATCATGCCTCCCAAACTGCCATGTCAAACCTCTAACCCACCATGTCCTAGCAAACCGTTGATTGGCTATGTTACTGCTTTGCTCAGCCCCTCTTATAGCGTTGCTAGTTGCAGGTGAAGATTGGAGATCGTTCCTTGTTGGAACATTGTTTATTGTTCGGATATCATTATATTATATTGTTATCTTAATGCATCTATATATTTGGTAAAGGGTGGAAGGCTCGGCCTTTTGCCTAGTGTTTTGTTCCACTCTTGCCGCCCTAGTTTCCGTCATATCGGTGTTATGTTTCCGGATTTTGCATTCCTTACGCGGTTGGGTGATAATGGGAACCCCTTGACAGTTCGCCTTGAATAAAACTCCTCTAGCAATGCCCAACCTTGGTTTTACCATTTGCCACCTAGCCTCTTTTTCCCTTGGGTTTCCGGAGCCCAAGTTTCATCTTATTTAACCCCCCCCCCCCCGGGGCCAGTGCTCCTCTAAGTGTTGGTCCGAACTGGGCAGCCTGCGGGGCCACCTCGGGGAAACTCGAGCGTTGGTTTTACTCATAGCTTGACCTATCTGAGTGTGCCCTGAGAACGAGATATGTGCAGCTCCTATCGGGATTTGTCAGCACATTCGGGCGGTGTTGCTGGATTTGTTTTAACTTGTCGAAGTTGTCTTGTAGAACCGGGATACCGAGTCTGATCGGAATGTCTCGGGAGAAGGTATATCCTTCGTTGACCGTGAGAGCTTGTCATGGGCTAAGTTGGGACTCCCCTGCATGGATTTGAACTTTCGAAAGCCGTGCCCACGGTTATGGGCAGATGGGAATTTGTTAATGTCCGGTTGTAGATAACTTGAACCTTAACTTAATTAAAATGAATCAACCGCGTGTGTAACCGTGATGGTCTCTTCTCGGCGGAGTCCGGGAAGTGAACACGGTGTTGAAGTAATGTTTGTCGTAGGTTGTTCTCTAGTTCTTCGATTCGTGCTTTGCTTTCTCTTCTCGCTCTCTTTTGCGAACAGGTTAGCCACCATATATGCTAGTCGCTTGCTGCAGCTCCACATATTACCTTGCCTTACCTATAAGCTTAAATAGTCTTGATCGCGAGGGTGCGAGATTGCTGAGTCCCCATGGCTCACAGATTACTTCCAAACCAGATGCAGGGCTCGATGACTCCGTTCCAGATGATGCTCTTGAGCTCAAGTGGGAGTTCGACGAAGACTCACGCCGTTACTATGTGTCTTTCCCTGATGATCAGTAGTGGTGCCCAGTTGGGGCGATCGGGACCATGTCGCATGTTGGGGTTGATCTTTTATTTTGGTACTGTAGTCGGACCATGAGTGTATTGGATGATGTAATGTTATTTATGTACTTTGTGTGACGTGGCAAGTGTAAGACAACTATGTTCCTTTCCCCTTATTGTCTATTTACATGGGTTGTTGTGAAGATTACCTTACTTGCGACATTGCTTTCAATGCGGTTATGCCTCTAAGTCGTGCTTCGACACGTAGGAGCTATAGCCGCATCGAGGGCATTACAAGGAGAAACGACTCAAACATGGCTAGCGCTCCCAGTTCTTCCTCCCACCCTCATGGCTGATGTCTACTACACAACCTTCTTCTTGTAGACGTTGTTGGGCCTCCAAGTGCAGAGGTTTGTAGGACAGTAGCAAATTTCCCTCAAGTGGATGACCTAAGGTTTATCAATCCGTGGGAGGCGTAGGATGAAGATGGTCTCTCTCAAGCAACCCTGCAACCAAATAACAGAGAGTCTCTTGTGTCCCCAACACACCCAATACAATGGTAAATTGTATAGGTGCACTAGTTCGGCGAAGAGATGGTGATACAAGTGCAATATGGATGCTGGATATAGGTTTTTGTAATCTGAAAATATAAAAACAGCAAGGTAACTAATGATAAAAGTGAGCACAAATGGTATTGCAATGCTAGGAAACAAGGCCTAGGGTTCATACTTTCACTAGTGCAAGTTCTCTCAACAATAATAACATAATTGAATCATATAACTATCCCTCAACATGCAACAAAGAGTCACTCCAAAGTCACTAATAGCGGAGAACAAACGAGGAGATTATGGTAGGGTACGAAACCACCTCAAAGTTATTCTTTCCGATCGATCTATTCAAGAGTTCATACTCGAATAACATCTTAAGACACAAATCAACCAAAACCCTAATGTCACCTAGATACTCCAATGTCACCTCAATATCCGTGGGTATCATTATACGATATGCATCACACAATCTCAGATTCATCTATTCAACCAACACAAAGAACTTCAAAGAGTGCCCCAAAGTTTCTATCGGGGAGTCAAGATGAAAACGTGCGCCAAACCCTATGCATAAGTTCACGAGGTCACGGAACTCGCAAGTTGATCACCAAAACATACATCAAATGGATCACATGATATCCCATTGTCACCACAGATAAGCACGTGCACGACATACATCAAGTGTTATCAAATCCTTAAAGACTCAATCTGATAAGATAACTTCAAAGGGAAAACTTAATCCATTACAAGAGAGTAGAGGGGGAGAAACATCATAAGATCCAACTATAATAGCAAAGCTCGCGATACATCAAGATCGTACCACCTCAAGAACACGAGAGAGAGAGAGAGAGATCAAACACATAGCTACTGGTACATACCCTCAGCCCCGAGGGTGAGCTACTCCATCCTCGTCATGGAGAGCGCCGGGATGATGAAGATAGCCACCAGAGCTGGGAACTCCTGATCTTGAGTGGTTTTCGGTTTCTACGGAGGCTTCTGGCGGCGGAACTCCTGATCTATTCTGCTCTCGATGTTTTTAGGGTATATTGATATATATAGGCGAAATAAGTCGGTCAGGGGCGCACCTCCCTGCCTCGTGGCCACTTCGAAGCTTCCTTGACTTCAACTCCAAGTCTCCTAGATCACGTTTGTTCCAAGAATCATGCTCCCGAAGGTTTCATTATGTTATGACTCCGTTTGATATTCCTTTTCTACGAAACACTGAAACAAGGGGAAAACAGAGACTAGCACTGGGCTCTGGGTTAATAGGTTAGTCCCAAAAATAATATAAAAGTGCAAAATAAAGCCCATAAACATCCAAAACAGATAATATAATAGCATGGAACAATCAAAAATTATAGATACGTTGGAGACGTATCAATGGCTCCGAAAAAGGCGATTGGGAGAGATGATCAGTATCCCATGCCCAGCTGACCAAATGCTATCTCTTGGGCACTGCGTTGGTTTTCCCTTGAAGAGGAAAGGGTGATGCAGCAAAGTAGCGTAAGTATTTCCCTCAGTTTTTGAGAACCAAGGTATCAATCCAGTAGGAGATCACGCTCAAGTCCCACGCACCTACAGAAACAAATAAGAACCTCACAACCAACGCGATAAAGGGGTTGTCAAGCCCTTCATGGTCACTTACAAGAGTGAGATCTGATAGATATGATAAGATAATATTTTTTGTATTTTTATGATAAAGATGTAAAGTAAAATAAATGGCAAAGGAAATAACTAAGTATTGGAATATTAATATGATGGAAGATAGACTCGGGGCCATAGGTTTCACTAGTGGCTTCTCTCAAGAGCATAAGTATTACGGTGGGTAAATGAATTACTATCGAGCAATTGATAGAATTGAGCATAGATATGAGAATATCTAGGTATGATCATGTATATAGGCATCACGTCCGAGACAAGTAGACCGAAATGATTCTGCATCTACTAGTATTACTCCACACATCGACCGCTATCCAACATGCATCTAGAGTATTAAGTTCATAAGAACAGAGTAATGCTTTAAGGAAGATGACATGATGTAGAGGGATAAACTCATGAAATCTGATATAAGCCCCATCTTTTTATCCTCTTGGCAACAATACAATATGTGCCATGCTGCCCCTCCTTTCATTGGGAAAGGACACCGCAAGATTGAACCCAAAGCTAAACACTTCTCCCATTGCAAGAAAGATCAATCTAGTAGCCAAACCAAACTCATAATTCGAAGAGACTTGCAAAGATAAACCAATCATACATAAAAGAATTCAGAGGAGAATCAAATATTGTTCATAGATAATCTGGATCATAAACCCACAATTCATCGGATCTCGACAAACACACCGCAAAAAAGATTACATCGAATAGATCTCTAAGAGAATCAAGGAGAACTTTGAATTGAGATCCAAAGAGAGAGAAGAAGCCATCTAGCTAATAACTATGGACCCGCAGGTCTGAAGTAAACTACTCACACATCATCGAAGAGGCCATGGAGTTGATGTAGAGGCCCTTCATGATCAATGCCCCCTCCGGCGGAGCTCCGGAAAAGGCCCCAAGATGGGATCTCTCATGTACAGAAAGTTGCGGTAGTGGAATTAGGTTTTCGTGGTGCTCCTAGATGTTTTGGGTGTACATGGATATATATAGGAGGAAGAAGTATGTCGGTGGAGCAATGGAGGGCCCACGAGGGTGGAGGGCGCGCCCAGGGGCGTAGGCGCGCCCCCCTGCCTTGTGCCTTCCTCCCTTGTTTCTTGACGGCCACTTTAAGTCTCCTGGATCACGTTTGTTGAGAACATGCTCCCGAAGGTTTCATTCCGTTTGGACTCCGTTTGATATTCCTTTTCTTCGAAACCCTAAAGTACGCACAAAAAACAGCAATTTGGGCTGGGCCTCCGGTTAGTAGGTTAGTCCCAAAAATGATATAAAACTGTTAAATAAAGCCCGTTAACATCCAAAATAGATAATATAATAGCATGGAGCAATCAGAAATTATAGATACGTAGGAGACGTATCAAGCATCCCCAAGCTTAATTCCTGCTCGCCCTCGAGTAGGTAAATGATAAAAGAAGAATCTTTGATGTGGAATGCTTTCTAACATATTTCTCAATGTAATTTTTCTTTATTGTGGCATGAATGTTCAGATCCGAAAGATTCAAGATAAAAGTTTAATATTGACATAAAAATAATAATACTTCAAGCATACTAACTAAGCAATTATGTATTCTCAAAATAACATGGCCAAAGAAAGTTCTCCCTACAAAATCATATAGTCTGGCTATGCTCTATCTTTGCCACACAAAATATGTAAATCATGCACAACCCCGATGACAAGCCAAGCAATTGTTTCATACTTTTGATGTTCCCAAACTTTTTCAATCTTCACGCAATATATGAGCGTGAGCCATGGATATAGCACTATGGTGGAATAGAATGGTGGTTATGGAGAAGACAAAAAGGGAGAAGATAGTCTCACATCAACTAGGCGTATCAACGGGCTATGGAGATGCCCATCAATAGATATCAATATGAATGAGTAGGGATTGCCATGCAACGGATGCACTAGAGCTATAAGTGTATGAAAGCTCAATAAAAGAAACTAAGTGGGTGTGCATCCAACTTGTTTGCTCATGAAGACCTAGGGCATTTTGAGGAAGCTCATCATTGGAATATACAAGCCAAGTTCTATAATGAAAAATTCCCACTAGTATATGAAAGTGATATCATAGGAGACTCTCTATCACGAAGAACATGGCGCTACTTTGAAGCACAAGTGTGGAAAAGGATAGTAGCATTGTCCCTTCTCTCTTTTTCTATCATATTTTTTTGGGGGGCCTTCTTCTTCTTTTTATGGCCTTCCCCTTTTTTTACGAAGTCTCATCCCGACTTGTGGGGGAATCATAGTCTCCATCATACTTTCCTCACTTGGGACAATGCTTTAATAATGATGATCATCACACTTTATTTACTTACAACTCAAGAATTACAACTCAATACTTAGAACAAAATATGACTCTATGTGAATGCCTCCGGCGGTGTACCGGGATGTGCAATGATGAATGAGTGACATGTATGAAGAATTATGAATGGTGGATTTCCTAAAAATACGATGTCAACTACATGATCATGCAAGCAATATGACAATGATGAAGCGTGTCATAATAATGGAATGGTGGAAAGTTGCATGGCAATATATCTCGGAATGGCTATGGAAATGCCATAATAGGTAGGTATGGTGGCTGTTTTGAGGAAGGTATATGGTGGGTTTATGGTACCGGTGAAAGTTGCGCGATACTAGAGAGGCTAGCAATGTTGGAAGGGTGAGAGTGCATATAATCCATGGACTCAACATTAGTCATAAAGAACTCACATACTTATTTCAAAAATCTATTAGTTATCGAAACAAAGTATTACGCGCATGCTCCTAGGGGGATATATTGATAGGAAAAGACCATCGCTCGTCCCCGACCGCCACTCGTAAATCATGCTCCAACTTCACCACATAACGTTTCTACATGTGTGCATGCTACAGGAATCACAAACTTCAACACAAGTATTTCTCAAATTCACAACTACTCAACTAGCATGACTCTAATATCACCATCTCCATATATCAAAACAATTATCAAGTATCAAACTTCTCATAGTATTCTATGCACTTATATGAAAGTTTTTATTATCGCCATGTTGTTTTAAAGGAATCTCAAAATAATATAAGTGAAGCATGAGAAAACAATAGTTTCTATAAAACAAATCCACCACCATGCTCTAAAAGATATAAGTAAAGCACTAGAGCAAAAACTATATAGCTCAAAAGATATAAGTGAAGCACATAGAGTATTCTAATAAATTTCAAATCATGTGAGACTCTCTAAAAAGGTGTGTACAGCAAGGATGATTGTGGTAAACTAAAAATCAAAGACTCAAATCATACAAGACACTCCAAGCAAAACACATATCATGTGGTGAATAAAAATATAGCTCCAAGTAAAGTTTCCGGTAGACGAAGACGAAAGAGGGGATGCCTTTTCGTGAGCGCTAATGTTTCTGTTTTTCACAGCAAGATCAAAAAGACTTTCCCCAAGTCTTCCCAACAGTTCTACTTGGCACAAACACTAATTAAACACAAAAGAACAACAAAAACAGAGGCTATATAAATTATTTATTACTAAACAGGAGCAAAAAGCAAGGAATAAAAATAAAATTGGGTTGCCTCCCAACAAGCGCTATCGTTTAACGCCCCTAGCTAGGCATAAAAGCGAAGATAGATCTAGGTATTGCCATCTTTGGTAGGCAATCCATAAGTGTCTCTCATAACAGATTCATATGATAATTTAATTTTATTTATAGAAAAGTGTTCCATGCCTTTCCTTAATGGAAATTGGAATCTAATATTCCCTTCCTTCATATCAACAATTGCACCAATCGTTCTAAGGAAAGGTCTACCAAGAATAATAGGACATGAAGGATTGCAATCTATATCAAGAACAATGAAATCTACGGGTACATAGTTCCTATTTTCAACAATAAGAACATCATTAATTCTTCCCATAGGTTTCTTAATAGTGAAATCCGCAAGGTGCAAGTTTAAAGAACAATCATGAAAATCACGGAAACCTAGCAAGTCACACAAAGTTTTTGGAATCGTGGAAACACTAGCACCCAAATCACACAAGGCATAGCACTAATGATACTTAATTATAAATTTTATTGTAGGTTCCCACTCATCATAATGTTTTCTAGGGATAGAAACTTCCAACTCAAGTTTTTCTTCATAATATTGCATCAAAGCATCAACGATATGTTTAGTAAAAGCTTTATTTTGACTATAAGCATGAGGAGAATTTAGCACGGATTGCAACAAGAAAATACAATCTATCAAAGAGAAATTACTCATAATTAAATTCCTTGAAATCTAAAATAGTGAGTTCATCGATATTTAAAGTTTTAACCTCTTCAATCCCACTTTTAACAATTTTAGCATCAAGATCTAAAGACTCCGAATTTTTGGAACGCCTTCTAGGTAAAGGTGGCTCATCTTTAGCCCCATCATTATCAAGATTCATATCGCAAAACAAAGATTTAATAGGAGACACGTCAATAACTTTTAGATCTTCGTCTTTATTATCATAAAAAAATCGGCTTAGCGGCCATCTTATTAACTAAGGTGGCCTGCTTATTCGAAACTTCAGCAATTAATTTTTCGAGATGAGCAATCTGAGATTTCAAACCATAAAATTCTTTAGACATATCATCAAGCTCTTTATTCATATAACACATAAAGCTTCTTTGTTCCTTAAGCTCGTTCCTAAAGAAGTTATTATGCTCAAATTGTAAAGCCATAAAACTCATGATATTGCTTTCGATCTCCTCTAACCTTTTAAGGTGAAGATCACCAAATCTAGGTAGAGTCATCGTGACAAGCAAGCAATCCAACACACAAGCAAACAAGAAGCAAGCGAAAAAGAGGCGAATAGGGAAGAGAAGGGGAACGGAGAGCGAGGGCGAATAAAACGGCAAGGGTGAAGTGTGGGAGAGGAAAACGAGAGGCAAATGGCAAATAATGTAATGCGAGGGATAAGATTTTGTGATGGGTACTTGGTATGTCTTGACTTGGTAATGGCGCCAAAAATGACTCGTTGTTGGGAGTCAAATCTTGACTTGACTTGGCGCGAATCTCCCTGGCAATGGCACCAGAAATGCTTCTTGCTACCTCTTGAGAACTGCGTTGTTTTTCCCTTGAAGAGGAAAGGGTCATGCAGCAAAGTAGCATAAGTATTTCCCTCAATTTTTGAGAACCAAGGTATCAATCCAGTAGGAGAGCACGCTCAAGTCCCACACACCTACACAAACAAATAAGAACCTCGCAACCAACGCGCTAAACGGGTTGGCAAGCCCTTCACGGTCACTTACGAGAGTGAGATCTGATAAGATAATATATTTGGTATTTCTATGATAAAGATGCAAAGTAAAATAAACGGCAAAGGAAATAACTAAGTATTGGAAGATTAATATGATGGAAGATAGACCTGGGGGCCATAGGTTTCACCAGGGGATTCCCTTAAGAGCATAAGTATTATGGTGGGTAAATGAATTACTGTCGAGCAATTGATAGAATTGAGCATAGTTATGAGAATATCTAGGTATGATCATGTATATAGGCATCACGTCCGAGACAAATAGACCGAAATGATTCTGCATCTACTACTATTACTCCACACATCGACCGCTATCCAGCATGCATCTAGAGTATTAAGTTCATAAGAACAGAGTAATGCTTTAAGGAAGATGACATGATGTAGAGGGATAAACTCAAGCAATATGATATAAACCCCATCTTTTTATCCTCGATGGCAACAATACAATACGTGCCTTGCTGCCCCTGCTGTCACTTGGAAAGGACACCGCAAGATTGAACCCAAAGCTAAGCACTTCTCCCATTGCAAGAAAGATCAATCTAGTAGGCCAAACCAAACTGATAATTCGAAGAGACTTGCAAAGATAAACCAATCATACATAAAATAATTCAAAGGAGAATCAAATATTGTTCATAGATAATCTGGATCATAAACCCACAATTCATCGGATCTCGACAATCACACCGCAAAAGAAGATTACATCGAATAGATCTCCAAGAGAATCGAGGAGAACTTTGTATTGAGATCCAAAGAGAGAGAAGAAGTCATCTAGATAATAACTATTGACCCGTAGGTCTGAAGTAAACTACTCACACATCACCAGAGAGCCCATGGAGTTGATGTAGAGGCCCTCCGTGATCAATGCCCCCTCCGGCGGAGCTCCGGAAAAGGCCCCAAGATTGGATCTCTCGGGTACAGAAGGTTGTGGCGGTGGAATTAGGTTTTCGTGGTGCTCCTGGATGTTTGGGGGTACGTGGATATATATAGGAGGAAGAAGTACGTCGGTGGAGCAACGGAGGGCCCACGAGGGTGGAGGGCGCGCCCAGGGCGGTAGGCGCGCCCCCTGCCTCGTGCCTTCCTCCCTTGTTTCTTGACGGCCACTCCAAGTCTCCTGGATCACGTTTGTTGAGAAAATCATGTTCCCGAAGGTTTCATTCCGTTTGGACTCCGTTTGATATTCCTTTTCTTCGAAACCCTAAAATAGGCAAAAAAACAGCAATTTGGGATGGGCCTCCGGTTAGTAGGTTAGGCCCAAAAATGATATAAAAGTGTAAAATAAAGCCCGTTAACATCCAAAATAGATAATATAATAGCATGGAGCAATCAAAAATTATAGATACGTTGGAGACGTATCACCAAACTCCAGGCGCATGGCTA
This sequence comes from Triticum urartu, assembly GCF_056163025.1. Taxonomy (NCBI): domain Eukaryota; kingdom Viridiplantae; phylum Streptophyta; class Magnoliopsida; order Poales; family Poaceae; genus Triticum; species Triticum urartu. The sequence goes on along the minus strand of NC_141874.1, from coordinate 437,107,821 downwards.
CCTTCCCCCCGCGGATCTAGTCCCGGTGCGAGCGAGATTAACTTTTTTTACGGGCGAAGCCCTGGCGGAAAATTTCCCGAATCCTTCAAAAGGGGAGCAAGGGTCCGGATGACTTTGCTGCCCTGGCCGCCATGCAGACGGATCTTTATAAAGGGGAGAAAGAAGAATTCGCCCGCCTTAAGTGCCGGGACGAATTCTCCGTGTACAATCCTCTTAGCTGGGTAAGCTTTCAATGCAGAATCTTATTCAATCCTCATCTTAAGCCGCAACTAGTTGGACTTGAACCGACCATCTTTAATAGGAATGGCGGAAGGCCACCACAGGGATCTATAGCCCTGCTCCGCAGCCGGAGAATCATATTCGGGACCTAGATCCCGGATTTGAGGAGGATCCGGATATATTTGTAGAGCTTAAGGAGGGGGTCTTCTATTAGGCGAGCCACGTCAGCACAGAAGTGGCCATTGTAGCCGATTACCCCGATCTCCTACCGTCTTCCCATGTAAGTGCCCAGGGAGCATCTCCCCCAAAAGAGCTTCCTCGTTATGCCTCACCCACCACACTGTCTCGTGCTCCAAAGGGGAGGCGCTCGGTGTGCCATGATGCACTAGAGGCGTCTCATAAGAGAGCAGCGCCTGTGCCGGGCGGGTCTTCAAAGAGGAAGGCAAATGACAACACGGCCGAGCCTTCATCAAAGAGGTATGGATTCGAATACGCCCCCTGGCAGTCACATCGAACTATGACATTGTCCGTTGTGTTTTATCAGGAAGAGTGTTCGCCGGACTATGTCCGTGGATCCTACCGGTCGCACCTCTACCAATCAGGCTCCAGACCCTGCCTCTACGACGGGGGCTGATACGGGAGTGACGCTGGATTGTCCTCCTTCAGAGGATTCAGATGATGTGTCCATCACGAACTCTGAAGTAGAGAGCGCCATGAATCATCAGCGACGGAGGGCCGCTCTTCGTGACCCCAGCTTTACTGAAGAGGCGTTCAATGCCTTTAGCTCGGGTAAGTATGCATTGTATAGATCTGGTAACCATATACTAGTATCCCCCAAGACTTGAAGTAGTTGAAAAACTAATTTAAGGATCATTGTATAATGAGGCACTCACGGAGAAGAACAACATGCTATCTCAGGATCTGGAACAGTGCCGGACCCAGCTAACTGCTGTTACCGCCGAACCGGGGAAGTCCAAGGAGGCATCGACTGGTAAGGTTCCCTTCTACCCGGAAAAAGTAATCATGTGCCAGTCATGTTTATACGAATAAACATTGATGTATTATACGATGGTAGGCTCGTTGACTTAGATGGAAGAGAGGCTTAAGGCCACACAAGCAGATAAGGAACATGCCGAAAGGCAAGAGACCGCTGGTCAACGTGTACTAACACGGACCAGGGACGAAAAGAACAAGTTGCAGGATGCCAATACCCAGCTCGGCGAAGAGCTGAAGGATGTGCGGGCCCAACTAGCGGACGCTTTAAAGGAGAACAAAAAGCTATGAGGCGGCATATTCAGTATGCCTTTGAACTTATTGTCGTATAGTTCGCTGAGGTAACTTCTAATGAGTATATTCCTGTAGGTATTTTGGCTGGGCGGCCTGAAGAAGAGGCATCCAGCTTCCAAGGCGATCAGCTACAAGAGCTGTCCGAAGTGTATGAGCAAGCTTGGAAAGCAATGCGGAGCATTGCTAAGGCTTTATGGCCACCCGCATCCCCTCCAGGAAGTATGGAGGAGCTTGTGAAGCTGTTCAAGGGAGCTCGGCGCCGCTTTAGATTATGGATGATATCTGCTTGTCGGGAAGGCGCACGAGAGGCCTGGGCTATGGTGAAAAAATGGTATACCGGACTTGATCTGAATCATATGGCCCGGGTCGGACCTCGGGGGTCAGATGGACAAGAGATTCCAGTGAGCTTGGTATATGAACAAGTAAAGATAGCCGCCAAGTTTTCACAACAGGACTGTAAGCTAGACAACCTGTTAGACGGTATAGAGGAAGAAGTTTTTGAGTCCAAGTGACTATGTAGTTCAATTGACTATTTTGTCCCTAGCCGAATTGTAAAACGATTGTCATGGCAGACCTTTTTGCTTCAACCTCTGGACCCGAAGGTGCAGAGTGTTTCCGAATACCGGACATGCAATAAATACCGAGGCATGCATGGAAACCAGGCGTGGGGGTCATAGTTGCTTGAACAGGCAAGTTGTATTCGGCTAGCTATGCTATATTACTTAGTGATTGTAAGGAAAACATCTTCCAGAGAGAATAGTTCCCTTAAGGGTTCCTTTCCCTGTGTGAACATGCGTTAGTATGCATGCCCAAACTGTGATTCAAAAAATTGCAGTATACATAATATCTGGGGGTTCATAGTGCAACGAGGATAAAATATCTTTAGTCCGCGGATCGATTATTCCCTTAAGAACGCTAGCTTTCGGCTTCACCCAGTCTGAGGTACAAGTCCGGATGACCCGGTGAGAGAGTCATGGACTAAGGGGTCCTCGGGCGTCCGGCCTGTTGGACATGGGCTGGACTAATGGGCTGTCAAGAAACAAGACCGAAGACTCTCTCCTGTGTCCGGATGGGACTCTCCTTGACGTGGAAGGCAAGCTTGGCGATCCAATATGAAGATTTCTTTCTCTGTAACCGACCTTGTACAACCCTAGTCCCCTCCGGTGTCTATATAAACTGGAGGGCTTAGTCCGGATAGATGGACAATCATAATCATAGTCATACAGGCTAGACTTCTAGGGTTTAGCCATTATGATCTCGTGGTAGATCAACTCTTGTAATACTCATATTCATCAAGAACAGTCAAGCAGGAAGTAGGGTATTACCTCCATAGAGAGGGCCCGAACCTGGGTAAACATTGTGTCCCCTGTCTCATGTTACCATCGACCTTAGACGCACAGTTCGGGACCCCCTACCCGAGATCCGCCGGTTTTGACACCAACATTGGTGCTTTCGTTGAGAGTTCCACTATGCCATCCTCAAAAGGTTTGATGGCTCCTTCAATCATCTAAAACGATGTTGTCCAAGGGGAAGTCTTCCTCCCCGGGCAGATCTTCGTGTTCGGCGGCTTCGCACTGCGGGCCAACTTGCTTGGCCATCTGAAGCAGATCGACAGCTACTCACCTGGCCATCAGGTCAGATTCGGGAGCTTGAACTACGTTGCGGATATCCACGGAGACTTGATCTTCGATGGATTTGAGACCACGGCAGTCGCTCCCCGTCACCTTGATGAACATGACTTAGATCTGTCATTAGGCCATACCCAGGAAATTGCACCTGTAACCGCTCTGGCCTTAGATCTGGAGCAGGTTGTGCCATCTGAGGACATGAAGCTCAACCCCGCCACGGAAGCCGCAAACTCCACGGCGTTGGAGCCGCACATAGACCTAACTTCCGGTAATATTGGTGTCATCGAAACCTCAGATTCATTTCCAGCTATAAGTACTGAACTATGCGCTTCCGTGCACGCCGAGCATGATCGGTCATCGATAGCCGAATTCAGCGCCGCGGACATCTTTTGGCACTCGCTTTTGGGCGATGTGCTGAACTCACTAAAAAATCTATCCTTAGCGGGGGATTCACAGCCGAACTATATTCGGTTCGAACTAGAAGCTGATGATGGTGAATTTCGCTCCCCACCCGCCACCCACTTTATAGCCACTGTCAAAGACTTAACAGACATGCTCGATTATGGCTCCGAAGACATCGACGGTACGGACGATGATGCAGATGAGGAGCATGGCCAAAACCCATCATTTACTGGACGCTGGACAGCCACTTCTTCGTACAACATATACATGGTGGATACGCCTAAAGAATCTAACGACGACGACAAAGAAGATCCAGTCGAGGACAAACCTCCTGGGACACAGCCTAAGCGCCGATGTCAGCGGCGCCGCTCTAAGTCATGTCGTGCAAAAGATAGCAATACCGGCACAAAAGAACATAATACTCCCGACAGTGCCGACGATAATGAAGACCCCGTTGAAGCAACTTCCGAACAAGAAGAACTGGAAGACGGGCAAGTTAGCCTCGATGAACAGGCCATAATTGAAGACTCAAAGGACAGTAATTATCTTCCGCTCTCCGAGGATGAGGTGAGCCTCGGCAACAAAGATTTCATCATACCTGAAGAACCTGTCGAGCAGGAGCGCTTCAAGCGCCAGCTAATAGCCACTGCCAGAAGCCTGAAAAAGAAGCAGCGGCAACTTCAAGCTGATCAATACCTGCTAAATGATAGATGGACTGATATTTTGGCAGCCGAAGAATACGGCCTTAAGCGCCCAGCCAAAAGTTACCCGAAGCACAAATTGCTACCTCGGTTCGATGATGAGGCGCTGGGGCCCATACCATCATCATGCAATTGGGCTGACCGACTGCCACGTGGTCGGGATAAAGCGGAAACTCAAGCCGAACACTAGCCTGCCCCACCTCATTATAAAGGCAAAGATAAAACAGCTTGTGGTCACACATATGACCTCCGACAGGACCTGAACAACAGAGCAGCGCATAATAGATCGATCTACGAATCGCGAGGATGTACCTCAACATGTGTCGACGGCTACCTATTCGGACGTGACAAGCCTAGTCGTGCACGGGCCGAACACCGCGGATGGACTCCATCGAAGCTAGGTCGCGATGCAGCCCGATATAGAGGTGCCGCACACCCTTTTTGCTTCACTGACGAAGTAATAGATCACGAATTCCCAGAAGGGTTTAAACCCGTAAATATTGAATCATACGATGGAACAACTGACCCTGCGGTGTGGATCGAGGACTTTATTCTCCACATTCATATGGCCCGTGGAGATGTCCTCCATGCCATCAAATACCTCCCTTTAAAACTCAAAGGGCCAGCTCGGCACTGGCTAAACATCCTGCCTAAAAATTCTATTGGCAGTTGGGAGGACAAGGAAGAGGCCTTCCTTGACAACTTCCAAGGTACATTTGTCCGGCCACCAGATGCCGATGACTTAAGTCACATTGTCCAGCAACCCGGAGAGTCAGACAGGAAGCTGTGGACTAGGTTCTTAGTTAAAAAGAACCAAATCATCGACTGTCCGAACACGGAAGCCCTAGCGGCCTTCAAGCATAGCGTCCGGGACGAGTGGCTCGCTCGCCACCTTAGTCAAGAAAAACTGAAATCCATGCCAGCCCTTACCACTCTGATGACCCGTTTTTGTGCGGGAGAAGATAGCTGGCTCACTCGTAGAAGCAACCGCGCTAGCGATCCGGGCACTTCTGAAGTCCGGGACAGCAAGGGCAAACCACGACACAGTAAGTACAAACGCCGTAATGATAACGAAAGAACGCATGACATAGCGGTCAACATCGGATTCAGCGGCCCCAAATCCGGTCAATGGAAGAAGCCATTCAAGGCAAGCAGAGATGGACCGTCCAATTTGTACAAGATATTGGACCGGCCCTGCCAGATTCATGGCCACCCCGACAAACCAGCTAATCATACCAACAGAAGCTACTGGGTCTTCAAGCAGGCCGGTAAGATCAACGCCGAACACAAGGGGAGGAGGCCGCCAGACCATAACGACGACGAAGAGGCTCACCAACCAAATAATGGGGGTCAGAAGCAATTTCCCCCCGAAGTGAAAATAGTGAACATGGTATACGTGACACACAACTCTACAGGGGAGTACACTCCCTCCGGACTGAGGATCACACTACGGCGACCTCAGCCAAAGTACAAAGCGGTCTCATTAAACCGCATACCTTGTTGGCCATTAAGCCACCGGTCTCTATTCAACAGGATCGACCAAGTTTGGAGCAGGACTAGGAGTTCAACTTCAGCCGTCCACCTCATATACCTGCGAAATCTGTACCGCGCATACATAATTATGCACTTCAAATAGCCTGGGCATCGACGGAAGAACAACACGGACGGGTCTACAAGTACTCCTATAAACTACTTCCTTTTCCCCTTTTTTAAATTACTCTTTATTTTTCCATTATCCTTTGCCACAAGTAGCGCAAAGGCTGGTCATCTCATGGACTCTATCAGAGTTTGGGTTCATAAATTCACCCCAAGGCTACTCCTGTTAAGGAGCCCCTCCACCAAGGAAAGGCGGCGCAGAGGTGCGACAGGAGGTCCAAAATAACTTTTTGTTGACCGCACTCTCTATGTTTCGAGCCTGCAAAGTGCATGTTTCCTCAGTCGCCGACCCCTGGCATGTCAAATAGCCGGGGTTGTGGTGTTATTATCCATAAAATGACAATTGACATGTCACTTAGGTTCTAGTGAATATACTCCGTATCCGGTATTCACTTTTCTATAAAGAACCGAATTTTGCTCCTTTTGGTTGTTCCACACACCCACCCCGGCATACCTGGCCAGGGTCTTAACACAGGAACAAAATGAGTTGCCAACAAAGTTCGAACAGCTTCATAGCATACTTCGGCGTCGCGAGTTCGGCCTTATATGCATGAGCTCTGAATCATGTCTTGGGTCAATAGTTGGGTTGCCCGGCTCCTGTGCTTGCTACCTTATGTTCCGCTCTATCGGCTAGGGCAGTAAAGGGAGAACTACTACGATTGTGTTTCCGGTTCATCTGGTCAAACACTTCAGTAGAGAAAGCCGAAAAGTGGCTGTCATGATGCGGCGAGAGCTGGTCAAACGCGCGTTGACTTGGCGAGATCTTTTGCGATTCCCCCGTATTACACAAAGGACCTTCTTTCGGGTCATACATGTAACGCACCGCATTGGGATAACCGCTTACATATCAGGGTCTATATCGTAGATCCACCATAAAATTTCTATGGATAAGTGAAAGTGTTAACGCCCTATAGTCTAATTGCCTCATTCACCGCATTGACACCTCCTTTTTGGACCAAGACGTTGGGTTAAGAGTGATCAATTGCTTTTCCGAACACCCAGTATTTCCTACAAGGGGGCTGAAGCCGACGACTGGAAATCTTTCAGATTATATAAAAACGGCCGCACAGTAGGATTCAAAGCTTTTAAGCAACTCTAAAACAAACTTTATTATTTCATAATATTGTCTTTCACAATGTCAATACATCTCACTCAAATATCATATCTTTCGAGCACTGACCCTCTATCAGCCGGTCAGCCTCTAAGACATCTTCGAAATAATGCTCTAGTGCGTGTTGGTCCTTGCCCTTGGGTGGCTCTTCGCTGCAACATCAATGGCCTTCATCTTCGTCCAGTATGTCTTCACACGGGTAAAGGCCATCTGTGCACCATCAATGAATGTTGATCGCTTCACGGCGTCAATACGCGGCACCGTGTCAGAAAGTCGCCGCACCAAACCAAATTTACTATCCGGAATTGGCTCGGTCGGTCACATGCGGACTACGACGTCTTTCATGGCAGCGCTGGATATCCGGTGCAGTTCTGCCCATTGGGTCATCTGTTTGTTTAGCAACAGTGGGTGCTTTGACGCACCAAATTGTGACCGGGAAATCTTCTCCGTTGCATACCCTTCTTGCGCTTGGTAAAACTGCGCCGCATCAGAATCACTCTTTGGCAAATCCAATAAAGCATCTGGAGAACTCCACACTTGATTAAGCGGGTCATAATTCGGATCGCTGAACTTAGTTTGTAATAAAAAGGGCTTACCAACCGTGATCTCCCTAGCTTGTCGAATCTCCTCCCGAGCCGCTCTAGATTGGGACCGGGCTTCTCTTGCCTCTTGTAAGGCCTTGTCAAGGTCAGCCGTTTTGGCTTTATTATCCCTCTCAAGAAATCCGCACCGGCTAGCGGCCTCCTTTAGTTCAAGCGTCATCGAGGATATTTTTCCCTCGTATTGGTGCCGAGCAGCTTGTTCGGCCTTTAACTCGGCAGATGCCTTTTCGGCAGCCGCATTACTAATCCGGGCCTGCTCCTTGGCCCGGTCTAGCTCAGCTCGAAGGATCTCGACTATGGCAGCACCATCTGCAGATATATATACATCTTATTACACAATTCTACACATCATGCTTATATCGTAAACACGTACATAATATGATTACCCCAAAAACATACCTTGCGCCTCGTCAAGTCGTCTGTTGATAAGCGCGATATCATTATCTGACTCATCAATCTTGTGTTGCAAATCCGCAACTTCTGTAGTCTGGGCAGTTACCGGGGAGGTCACAGCCTGTGTTCCAATTAATCAGATTATTTCCTGGGCATATCTTTTGATCCTCTAATCGCCTCCCTCGGGAAGCCAATCAGAGTCTCAGGGGCTACTATCTATACACAGGTGTATTTTGTGAATAAAACACAATCGAACATATTATAGTACAAACCTCGAAGCCTCTTAGCAGGCTCACGAAGGCCTCATTCAATCCGCTTTTCGCGGACAGGACCTTTTCAACCACTGTGCCCACCAAGGTACGATGTTCCTCTAAGACGGAGCCTGCCGCGACATGTTCATTAATATATTCGGCGCCTCTGGGTCTCCGGAAGCTGCTGAAGGAGCACAACCTCCCTTTGAAGGAATCCGTTTATTCGTATCCGGTGGTAGACCGGACTGCTCGGGACCTCCATTGTTGGTCCCCGGACCCTGGGCCACTGAAGTATCACCTTTGGGTAGTGTCTTCGTCATCCCTTGCACCACTTGTTGATCGGGGGAGACCCTCCACGATGATACCTCAAAGTCGTCCGCCCTATTGGGCGAGGAGACCGGTGGAGGCGTCTCGCTTTCCATCATCTCCGGGAGAAGGTCCCCCGAGGAAGAGGACTATTGAATAAGACTGCATGCCGAACTGCAACAAACATATATTCTAGACGTTACAAGAAAGGAATGGGACATGTTTAAAACACCCTTGTTCACTTATGATTTGGCCCGAGGCTTGTCCTCGTCATGAGACTATGCGGTGACGTCGTCCTCCAAGCCCGAGCCACCCGTCAGAGGCATCTTGCCTCGCTTAGGAGCCTTTTCCTCCCAATCTTCGGAGGCGGCCCTTTTCTTTCCATGGGGGGAAGAGATGTCGACTTCCCCTTCATTTTTGTCTTCGGACGATGGAATCTTGATTCCCCCAGACACAATGTCTGATATACCTTTGGGATGGAGGCCATATTTGGTATACTCCACTTTGCTCTCCTTCACAGGCATCTGGTATGGTGCCGGGGCTAGCATCCTTGTTAATACGGGATCTGCTGAGCCTTCGGGAAGGGGGGCCGAACACCTAATTAGTTCCGCTTTCTTTTGTCTAGCCCTGGAAGAAGATAGTTTGCTCAGTAACGTATTACAGCATACTTAACTACAAAGTGTTTGGAAGTCAAGTTCTTACCGGGTATCTGGACGGTTGCAGTCGAGGCCGGCGTCCTTAGTGGTGTTCGGCCAATGTTTTAGTTTCCTGAAAAACAACTTCCACATCCCTTTGTGCGTAATGCCGAAGAAGTGTTGGAGGGTTCTTGGTCCTTCCGGATTAAACTCCCACAGGCGGAGAGGCCTACGCTGGCATGGCAGAGTTCGGTGGACTAGCATTACTTGAATCACATCGACAAGATCGATGTCCTTCTCAAGGAAGGTTTGGATGCGGCTCTGTAGAGTCTGCACTTCATTAACTGATGCCCGGTCCAACCCCTTATTAATCCATGATGCAAGTTGTAATGGAGGGCCGGAAAGAAACGCGGGTATAGCTGCCCACTTGGTACTACGGGGTTCCGTGACGTGAAACCACTCTCGCTGCCATTGGTTTGAAGTTTTGGTGAAAGAGCCTTTTGGCCAGAGAGTGTTGGTAAGCTTACTTACTACAGCACTGCCACACTCCGCATGTTCCCCGTCGACTACCTTCGGCTTCACACTAAAGGTCTTGAGCCATAGGCCGAAGTGTGGGGGGATTCGGAGGAAGGCCTCGCACGTGATGATAAACGCCGAGACATGGAGGAAGGAATCCAGAGCTAGATCGCGAAAATCTAGTCCATAATAAAACACTAGCCCCCAGACGAAGGGGTGGAGAGCAAACCCTAGCCATCGGAGGAAGTGAGAGATGAATACGACCCTCTCACCGGATCTGGGGGTCGGAATAACCTGTCCTTGAGCAGGAAGCCTGTGAGGGATCTCCTCGGTCGGGTATCTGGCCACCCGAAGCTTTGCAATATCCTCCTTTGTAATGGAGGAAGGCACCCATCGACCTTGAGGGCTGGGTCCGGACATGATGGGGAAGCTTGGAGCAATGAAGTTGAACCTTGGATGCTAGAACTCGAGGTTGGAAAGGCTGAGGAGAGGTTTGGCGTAAAAAGACGGCCCTTGGTTCCTTTATAAAGGCGTCGGGTATTGAACGCCTCCTCCTGGGCTAGAAGACCTGCCTATTCCTAAGGAATCTTTCCAACAGAACGGTTGGGTTACCCACGCTCGTATTAATGAGAATCCCGCAATAAGGGGACACGATCTCTGCTTCGACAAGACGTGCCAATAACAACCACGCCTCGAAACATGGCACAGCGGGATAGGAAACGGTTTGAAATAAATGACCGGGCGAGCATGATGTCATGTTATAAAAATTATCAGCAGATTGGACTCGTGAAATATTATGCTCTCTACGATTGTGGTACTTTTGTTGCACGTCCGGACACTGTCGTTTAGACCAAAGACTATCCTGTAGTATTCAGAAAGGGGAACCCGCCTTGCAATGTCGAAGACAATTTGCGCGCCGGACACCTCGTCATTGAAGCCTGGTTTAGGGGCTATTGAGGGAATCATGGACTAAGGGGTCCTCGAGCATCCGGCTTGTTGGACATGGGCCGGACTAATGGGCAGTCAAGAAACAAGACCGAAGACTCTCTCCTGTATCCGGATGGGACTCTCCTTAACGTGGGAGGCAAGCTTGATGATCCAATATGAAGATTCCTTTCTCTGTAACTGACCTTGTACAACCCTAGTCCCCTCCGGTGTCTATATAAAACGGAGGGCTTAGTCCGGATAGATGGACAATCATAATCATAGTCATACTGGCTAGACTTCTAGGGTTTAGCCAGTACGATCTCGTGGTAGATCAACTCTTGTAATACTCATATTCATCAAGATCAATCAAGCAGGAAGTAGGGTATTACCTCCATAAAGTGGGCCTGAACCTGGGTAAACATTGTGTCCCCTGTCTCCTGTTACCATCGACCTTAGACGCACAGTTGGGGACCCCCTACCCGAGATCTGCCGGTTTTGACACCGACACCCAGATGTAAGAATCGTAGAGGTGCTCCGCCCTAGCCGAACTAACAGGAACGTAGGGCATAAGCACAGGAGCCAGGCAACCCAACTTGGCAAAAACTTAAGTCATAAAGGTGCATATCATGGCGAAGAAAAGGTATATATGAGAAAAAGGACATATATGTGGTGAGTTTGATGCTCAGAAAATGATAATAAGCTTCTATAAAAGAAGCCCCCAGGTGTTATGGGCGTATACATTTAAGGATGTGTACCTCATAGGTGTGCGGTCTAGCCGTACAAGAGCTATAAAGCTGAAGAAAACATATTTAAAGAGATAGAAAATGAAAAGAGGAGAAAAAGAAAACGAACAATGAGTCTGGCTCTAGGCGTAGAATCTTCGGAGTCTGGCGGCATTCCACGGGTTCGGCTCTAAGCGATTATCCGATGCGTCACGCAGACGGTATGCACCTCCAGTGAGAACTTCATCTTTAATGAAGGGACCTTCCCACTTGGGCTTTAGTTTGTCATTTTTCTTTTCTAGCAAGCGTAGAACGAGTTCACCAACGTAGTAAATCTTGGCCAGCACCTCTCTGCTTTGGTATCTGCGAGCTTGTTGTTGATAGAATGCGGAACGGGCTTTTGCAACATCGCGCTCATCCTCCAGGGCATCTAGATTGTCCTGCCGATCTAGCTTGGCTTCTCTCTCTTCGTACATGCGCACTCGAGGTGAGTCATGAATAATGTCGCAGGGCAAAACAGCCTCCGCGCCGTACACCATGAAAAATGGTGTGTAACCGGTAGTGCGATTGGGCATGGTCCGCAGCCCCCAGAGTACAGAGTCGAGCTCCTCGACCCAGTGTTTGTCTGACTCTTTTAAAGATCGTACTTGTCTGGGCTTAATGCCACTCATGATAAGGCCATTAGCTCATTTGACTTGACTGTTTGTTTGAGCGTGATAGACGGAGGCATAATCGGGCTTGATGCCCAGGTTAGCACACCATGTTTTCACTTCATTGGCTATAAAATTGGAGCCGTTATCGGTGACGATGCTGTGTGGGACACCATAACGGTGTACGACACCGGATATAAAGTCTATCACTGGTCCAGCTTCGGCCGTTTTAACTGGCTTGGCCTCTATCCACTTAGTGAATTTATCTACCATGACCAGCAGATATTTTTCTTATGGCTTCCCCTTTGTGGGGTCAGACCATATCAAGCCCCCAAACCGTGAAAGGCTAAGTAATGGGGATTGTTTGTAAGGCGGTAGGCAGCATATGGCTTTGATTGGTGAAAAGCTGGCATACCACACAATGTTGGACAAGGTCCTGTGCATCTGCTCGGGCCGTCGGCCAGTAGGAACCGGTATGGAAGGCCTTGCTTACAAGAGCCCGGGCTGCGGCGTGGTGACCGCCAAGACCAGCATGGATTTCGGCCAGGAGCTATCGTCCTTCTTCTTCGGAGATACATCTTTGAAGTATTCCAGTAGCACTCTTCTTGTAGAGCTCTCCATCATGAACTCTGTAGGTTTTCGAGTGCCGAACGATGCATCGAGCCTCATTCTGGTCCTCAGGGAGATCTCACCTATTAAGGTAGGCCAAGAAGGGTTCGGTCCAAGGGCCAATTACTGCCAATATTAGATGGGCCGATGGTGTTCTTTCGGTGGCTGAGCCCCCGATGATATCGGTATTGTGTTGGATTCCTGGGGTATAACCGGATCCAGACTAGTGTTGCCGCTGACATCCTGCCACACCACAGATGGCTTGAAGAGCCTTTCCAAAAAGATGTTAGGCGGGATGGGGTCACGCTTGGCGCACATGCGAGCAAGGACATCCGCCGCTTGATTACTTTCTCGAGCCACATGATGAAACTCGAGTCCCTTAAACCAAGCTGATATTTTGAGCACGGCGTTATGATAGGCCGCCATCTTTGGATCTTTAGCGTCGAATTCTCCGTTTATTTGAGATATTGCGAGGTTTGAATCCCCGCACACCTCCAGGTGTTGTATGCCCATAGAGACAGCCATCCAAAGACCGTGCAATAAGGCCTCGTATTCGGTTGCGTTATTGGAGTCTGTGTATACTATTTGGAGTACATACTAGACTGTGTCTCCTATGGGGGACATTAAGACAACGCCCGCTCCTAAACCGGCCAGCATTTTAGAGCCATGGAAGTGCATGACCCAGCTGGAATATGTACCGTAATCTTTAGGGAGTTCGGCCTCTGTCCATTCGACGACGAAGTCAGCCAATACTTGGGATTTAATGACTCGGCATGGTTTGTATGTGATATCAAATGGCAAGAGCTCAATGGCCCACTTAGCAATCCAGCCTATAGCATCACAGTTGTTTATTATGTCATTGAGTGGTACTTCGGAAGCCACCGCGATCGAGCACTCTTGGAAGAAGTGTCGTAGCTTCTGGGATTCCATGAAGACCGCATATGCTATCTTTTGGTAATGAGGGTACCGGGATTTGCATGGTGTAAGGACAGTGGATACATAGTATACCAGTTTATGAAGTGGGAATTTATGTCCGTCCTCCTCTCGTTCGACGACGAGCACCGCACTCACCACCCGGTGTGTTGCAAAGATGTATAATAACATGGGTTCACCGACATTCGGCGCAGCCAGGATTGGGTTGCTTGCTAAAAGAGCTTTTATTTCTTCCAGTCTGGCCATTGTCGCGTCCGTACACTCGAAGTGGTCGGTGCGTCGGAGTAGGCGGTATAGTGGCAATGCTTTTTCTCCTAATCTGGAGATAAAGCGGCTTAAAGCTGCCACGCATCCGGCTAGTTTTTGGACCTGTTTAAGGTCTATTGGTGTAGCCAATTGTGACAAAGCTCGTATTTTTGCTGGGTTTGCCTCAATTCCCCTATTGGAAACAATGAAGCCCAGTAGTTTTCCGGCGGGGACGCCGAAGACACACTTTTCCAGATTAAGCCTGATGTCATATGCACGGAGGTTGTCGAATGTGAGACGTAGGTCGTCTACTAGTGACTCGACATGCTTAGTTTTGATGACGACGTCATCCACATATTCTTTGACCGTTTTGCCGATTTGTTTTTCCAGGCATGTTTGAATCATGTGTTGGTAGATGGCGCCGGCGTTTTTCAGCCTAAAGGGCATAGTGTTGAAGCAGAAAGTCCCGTATGGGGTAATGAACGCTGTTGCAGCTTGATCAGATTCCTTCATTTTGATTTGATGGTATCCGGAGTATGCGTCGTGGAAACACAGTGATTCGTGTCCTGCGGTAGCGTCAATGATCTGATCGATGCAGGGGAGGGGGAAGGGATCCTTAGGGCAGGCCTTGTTGAGGTCTTTGAAATCGACGCATAGGCGCCAGGATTTATCCTTCTTTGGTACCATCACCAGGTTTGCTAGCCAGTCCGGATGTTTTATTTCTCTGATGAACCCGACCTCAATTAAGTTGGCTAGTTCCTCCCCCATAGCTTGTCGTTTGAGTTCAGAAAAGGGCCGTGATGTTTGCTTGACCTGCTTGTATCCCTTCAATATATTGAGGCTATGTTCGGCCAACCTGCATGGGATTCCTGGCATGTCAGAAGGGTGCCAGGCGAATATGTCCACTACAAAAAAATACACTTCCATGATGATATGTGTTTGTCACGGTAGGTCACATTTTCTGTCATGCATGTACATCCATGACAATTTTATGACAGAATCAAGATAGTCATACATGTGCTGTCGTAGAAGTGTTCCATGACATTACCAAAATTATCATCACGGAAGTGTCCTCTTCCATGACGATAAATCGCGCGTCACAGAAGTGCTTTTGTCAAGGGTGACTGACACATGGCATCCACCATAAAGGAACGCCATTAAGCTAACGGGTCTGGTTTTGGATCCGATAACACGTTAACAGCCCCGACCAATGGGGATTTTCCACGTGCAAAATCATCATTGGTTGGAGGAAACACGTGTCGGCTCACCGTTGGGACAGATGTCATCCACTCATTGGACCCAAGGCGCCTACGATACATCGACACGTGGCACGGCCCAAGAGAGGCCATTCCTATGAAAAGGCCGACCCATTTGACTTGGTCAAAAGGTGGCGGGTCGGCCCACGAAAAGCCTGTTAATGGTCTGTTCGCATATAGCCCATTTACAACCCGCTGACCCAGGGGCTGTTATGACCTCTCCAAATTAGGCCCAGTACTATCATCTGGGCCGTCCAATATGATTCCAGCCCATTTTAACTTTCAGCCCATGTATGGCCCATGACGTCTTTCGCCCATATGAGGCCCTTTGTAACTCTTGGCCCATTAACGGCCCGTGGTGAAACTGGCCCGTAATGAACAGTGTATCACTTCATACCCATTCACGGCCCATTATTCCATTGGGCCGTTTCCAGCCCAGGTTATCTTTCGGCCTTCTCAGGGCCCATTTATTCTTGGGCTCATTTCCAGCATTCGGTTACTTACAGCCCGTTACTATCATTTTCTGCTTGTGGGCCAAATTCAGCATGTGGTTACAGTCGGCCCGTTTGTGGCTCGTTAATATGTTGGGCCATTTTCATGTCAAAAAAACCCGTTGGGCTGTTTTCATAGAGTTATCAAATACGGCCTATTAACGGCCTGTTATGGTCCATGAATAGTACGGCCCATGATTGGCGAAATGATGATACACCCCGTAGAAGGCCCATGGATCTTACAGCCCGTAGAAGGCCCATGAATCGTACGGCCCGTAGAAGGCCCATGGATCGTACAGCTCGTAGAAGCCCCATGGATCCGACGGCCCGTATAGAAGGCCAATGGATCCTATGGCACATAGAAGGCCCATGGATCATACGGCCCGAAGGAGGCCCATGGTTACAACAGTCTGTGTGTTGCCATGATTATTTTGGCCTAGTTTCCAAAAATAGGTTATTGTGGCCACTAGAAAAACACAGAAAAAGAACTGCAGTGACTACAGGCAAACAACTAAACAAGACAATAAGGAAATAAATAAGCAAGCAATTAACGCTAGCCTATTACCGCTATTACACATATTACATCCACTAGACATCAAAGTTCACCACCAGTGCAAATATAGGGAACAAAGCAGCATATTACATACACTCGTCATCAAAATTGGCCACCAGTGCAAATAAACGTGGCAGCAAAACAAGAGCATAACTAAAACAACTTCAGAAGAGCTCAAGAAACGTCATCCTGGGTATCCACCATGTTGGCAATAAGCTTAGCAAGCTTATTAGCTTTGTCCTGTTTGGTGCTAAAATCCTCCAACGCTTGCTGTTGCACCAGAAAGTATGCATCTGAATGCTCCAGGGACTTCCGCAGTCCTTCCGCTTCTTGTCGCATCATAGCTGATTGATAACCCACAAGTATAGGGGATCGCAATAGTTTTCAATAAGTAAGAGTGTCGAACCCAACGAGGAGCTAAAGGTAGAACAAATATTCCCTCAAGTTCTATCGACCACCGATACAACTCTACGCACGCTTGACGTTCGCTTTACCTAGAACAAGTATGAAACTAGAAGTACTTTGTAGGTGTTGTTGGATAGGTTTGCAAGATAATAAAGAGTAGGTAAATAAAAAGTAGGGGCTGTTTAGATAAAGAAACAATAAAGTAAATCTAGCGAGTGTGGAGAAGTGGTGGTTGTGAAATTGCCCCTAAGCAATTCACTACTTTACTAGACCGATAGCAAGTATTATGTGGGAGAGGCCACTGCTAGCATGTCATCCCTTACTTGGAATTCTATGCACTAATGATTGGAACTATTAGCAAGCATCCGCAACTACTAATGTTCATTAAGGTAAAACCCAACCATAGCATTAAGATATATTGGTCCCCCTTCAATCCCGTATGCATCAATTTCTATGCTAGGTTGAAGCTTCTGTCACTCTTGCCCTCCAGTACATAGTCCTATCAACATACAACTAACCCTATGGTGTGATCCACGCGCGCGCTCATATGATGGGCACCAAAGGACATCAACATAACCACAAGAAAATTAAATCAATCATAGCAATTCATCAACCACCGATAGGACAACGAAAATCTACTCAGACATCATAGGATGGCAACACATCATTGGATAATAATATGAAGCATAAAGCACCATGTTCAAGTAGAGGGTACAGCGGGTTGCGGGAGAGTGGACCGCTGTACATAGAGGGGGGAAGGTGATGGAGATGTTGGTGAAGATGGCGGAGGTGTTGGTGAAGATCACGGTGATGATGATGATGGCCACAGCGGCGTTCCGGCGCCACCGGAGGAGAGGGGGAGAGGGGCCCCCTTCTTCCTCTTCTTCCTTGACCTCCTCCCTAGATGGGAGAAGGGTTTCCCCTCTGGTCCTTGGCCTCCATGGCATGGGAGGGGCGAGAGCCTCTCCGAGATTGGATCTATCTCTCTGTTTCTCTCTGGTTTTGCGTCCTCTTCTGGCTCTGTTTCACCATTTCGTATATATATGGAGATCCATAACTCCGATTTGGCCTGAAACCTTCACCGTGATTTTTTTCCGAATATTAGCTTTCTTGCAGCAAAAGAAGAGCGTCAACCGCCTTACAGTGGGCTCACGAGGGTAGGGGGCGCGCCCTAGGGGGGCATGCCCCCCTGCCTCGTGACCACCTCGGGCACTGGTTCGCGTTGATTTTCCTTCCGAATTTTCCATATTTTCCAAAAATAAGCTCTGTCCATTTTTATCCCGTTTGGACTCCGTTTGATATGGATATTCTGCGAAACCAAAAACATGCAATAGACAGGAACTAGCACTGGGCACTCGATCAATATGTTAGTCCCAAAAATAGTATAAAAAGTTGCCAAAAGTATATGAAAGTTGAATAATATTGGCATGGAACAATCAAAAATTATAGATACGACGGAGACGTATCAGCATCCCCAAGCTTAATTCCTGCTCGTCCTCGAGTAGGTAAATGATAAAAAAAGATAATTTTTGATGTGGAATGCTACCTAGCATAATCTTGATCAAATGTCTAATCATGGCATGAATATTAAGACACAAGTGATTCAAAGCAATAATCTATCATTTGACATAAAAACAATAATACTTCAAGCCTACTAATAAAGCAATCATGTCTTTTCAAAATAACATGGCCAAAGAAAGTTATCCCTACAAAATCATATAGTCTGGCTATGCTCCATCTTCACCACAGAAAATATTCACATCATGCACAACCCCGATGACAAGCCAAGCAATTGTTTCATACTTTTGACGTTCTCAAACCTTTTCAACTTTCACGCAATACATGATCAGGAGCCATGGACATAGCACTATAGGTGGAATAGAATGGTGGTTGTGGAGAAGACAAAAAGGAGAAGATAGTCTCACATCAACTAGGCGTATCAACGAGCTATGGAGATGCCCATTAATAGATATCAATGTGAGTGAGTAGGGATTGCCATGCAACGGATGCACTAGAGCTATAAGTGTATGAAAGCTCAACAAAAGAAACTAGTGGGTGTGCATCCAACTCGCTTGCTCACGAAGACCTAGGGCATTTTGAGGAAGCCCATCATTGGAATATACAAGCCTAGTTCTATAATGAAAATTCCCACTAGTATATGAAAGTGATAACTCAAGAGACTCTCTATATGAAGAACATGGTGCTACTTTGAAGCACAAGTGTGGTAAAAGGATAGTAACATTGCCCCCTTTTTTGCGGGCTTCTTTGGCCCCCCTTTTTTATTTAGGCTTCTTTGGCCTCTCCTTTTTTGGGCAATGCTCTAATAATGATGATCATCACACTTTTATTCACTAACAACTCAATATTACAACTCGATATCTAGAACGAAGATATGACTCTATATGAATGCCTCCGGCGGTGTACCGGGATGTGCAATGATCTAGCGTAGCAATGACATCAAAAAAGGACAAGCCATGAAAACATCATGCTAGCTATCTTATGATCATGCAAAGCAATATGACAATAAATGCTCAAGTCATGTATATGATGATGATGGAAGTTGCATGGCAATATATCTCGGAATGGCTATGGAAATGCCATAAAAGGTAGGTATGGTGGCTGTTTTGAGGAAGGTATATGGTGGGTTTATGGTACCGGCGAAAGTTGCGCGGTACTAGAGAGGCTAGCAAAGATGGAAGGGTGAGAGTGCGTATAATCCATGGACTCAACATTAGTCATAAAGAACTCACATACTTATTGCAAAAATCTATTATTCATCGAAACAAAGTACTACGCGCATGCTCCTAGGGGGATAGATTGGTAGGAAAAGACCATCGCTCGTCCCCGACCGCCACTCATAAGGAAGACAATCAATAAATAAATCATGCTCTGACTTTGTTACATAATGGTTCACCATAAGTGCATGCTACGGGAATCACAAACCTCAACACAAGTATTTCTACAATCCACAACTACCCACTAGCATGACTCTAATATCACCACCTTTATATCGCAAAACTATTGCAAGGAATCAAACATATCATATTCAACGATCTACAAGTTTATGTAGGATTTTATGACTAACCATGTGAATGACCAGTTCCTGTCATCTCTCTAAATAGATATAAGTGAAGCACGAGAGTTTAATTCTTTCTACAAAAGATATGCCCGTGCTCTAACAAATATAAGTGAAGCAAAAGAGCATTCTACAAATGGTGGTTGTCTAAGTGAAGAGAAAGACGCAATCCAAACTTCAAATGATATAAGTGAAGCACATGAATCATTCTATAAAGCCATACTCAAAAGATATAAGTGAAGTGCAATGAGCATTCTATAAATCAACCAAGGACTATCTCATACCAGCATGGTGCATAAAAATAAAAATAAAAACCTAAGTGCAAAAGATGATCCAAGACTTGCACATATCACATGAACGAAACAAATCCGAAAACATATCGATACTTGTTGAAGAAAGAGGGGATGCCTCCCCAGCATCCCCAAGCTTAGACGCTTGAGTCTCCTTGAATATTTACTTGGGGTGCCTCGGGCATCCCCAAGGTTGAGCTCTTTCCTCTCTTCCTTCTTCTCACATCTAAACCTTCTCAATCATCGAACACTTCATCCACACAAAACTTCAACAGAAAACTCGATAAGATCCGTTAGTATAATAAAGCAAATCACTACTCTAAGTACTGCTGCAAACCAATTCATATTTTGTTTTTGCATTGTGTCTACTGTAATATAACTTTTTCATGGCTTAATCCACTGATATAAATTGATAGTTTCATCAAAACAAGCAAACTATGCATCAAAAACAGAATCTGTCTAAAACAGAATAGTCTGTAGCAATCTGAACATTCACCATACTTCTGGTACATGAAAAATTCTACCAAAATTAGGAAAAAAAAATTATAGGAAGACAGTGCAAAAAGAATCAGAACCATTTGACGTTCCAGCCAAAAATGTAAAATCGCACTCCAGCCAAAGTTTCTGTCCTGCACCATACAAACCATCAAGCAAATGTAAACATCCTAAAGGCAAACCTTGGCACATTATTTTTTATAATACAATGGAATTGTACAAGGAGATAATTATTTTTATTGAAAAGTTTCTGTAATCAAGATTCACAAAGTTGTCGTGAGCATGAACACAGTTCAAGGAGCTCTCCCACTTCAACAATGCTTGTCTTTCTCACTTTCGCTTTCCTTTTTGAAAAAGTTTTGGGTTCCCCTCTTTATTTTTGTTGTTTTCTAAACTATATAAAAGCACTCAACAGAAATAAATGACTCTCTAAAACTTTCGGGTTGTCTCCCTGGCAGCGCTTTCTTTAAAGCCATTAAGCTAAGCATATAGTGCTCAAGTAGTGAATCCACCCGGATCCCAAGGTATATCAAAGCCAATTTTAATTGACAATGATTTGTAATTTATTAGTGAGCACAAAGCAACATATATCAATCAATGACAAAGTCTAACTCTCTTCCTATGCATCGGCATGTCATAAAAGAACAATTCATGCACACCTAGTAAAGGCTAATGCATAGTATAAACAGTTTCTTGCAATTTTATCATGTTGGAAACATAGAGAGGTGGAGATATAGTTCCTCTCTCATAATAATTGCAAGTAGGAGCAGCAAGCACATGCATATTATACTCATTGAAATCATCATGTGCAACGGTAAAAGGCAACCCATCAATATAATCCTTAATAAGTGCAAACTTCTCCGATATAGTATAATCAGGAGAATTCAAAAAGATAATAGGACTATCATGCGTGGGTGCAATAGCAACAATTTCATGTTTAACATAAGGAACTATAGCAAGTTCATCTCCATAAGCATAATTCATATTGGCATCTTGGCCATAAGCATAGCAAGCATCATCAAAAAGGGATATTTCAAGAGAATCAATGGGATCATAACAGTCATCATAGCAATCATCCTTCGGTAAGCACGAAGGGGAATTAAAGAATGTATGAGTTGAAGAGTTACTCTCATTAGAAGGTGGGCATGGGTGATCAATCCGCTCTTCCTCCTTTTGTTCTTCGCTCTCCTCCTCATCTTTTTCATCCAATGAGCTCATAGTTTCATCAATTTCTTCTTCCATAGACTCCTGCAAAATACTAGTCTCTTCTTGGATAGCGGAGTAGTCCTCAATATATAGTTTAACATAAGCATTGGAAGAATAATTCTCATAACAATATTCAAGTATGGCAAAATTTTCAGATTTGTGAAGAGTATAATCATACTTTTCAATCGAAGAAGCCATTTCAGAAGCACCCTGAAAAGCAACAAATTTTTCAATTTGTTGAACATCATAGTAATTATAAACACCCTTAGCATACGAAGATATGATTCCATTATTACTAAACTCACATTGACAGGGAAGGTGTTTCTTAGGGTTTTCAAAACAACAAGTAAAATCATATATTTCACATAAATTCCAAGCATAGCATTGCAAACATTGAATTTGACTCCATAATAGTTTCCCTTTTTCAGATATACGGTGTTGCACATAACAAGCATGCTCATCTAAGGATTTGCCCTCAACTAAGCTAGTTGGGGTTTCAGCACGAGCACATAGGGATCGAAGATGATCCAAGTAATAAGCTTCAGCAGTGTGATAGATTTTGATTGGTTCTTCAACCATTGGTTCAGTAGGTACAACTAATTTTTTGGTATTTTGCGTTTCCTACCCATAACTAAAGGTAGAAAACAACTAAGAACAGCAAATAAAAATTACTTAGTGATAAAGCAAACAAGCACACACGAGAATATTCAGCCCACGCTATTGCTCCCCGGCAACGGCGCCAGAAAAAGGTCTTGATAACCCACAAGTATAGGGGATCGCAACAGTTTTCGATAAGTAAGAGTGTCGAACCCAACGAGGAGATAAAGGTAGAACAAATATTCCCTCAAGTTCTATCGACCACCGATACAACTCTACGCACGCTTGACGTTCGCTTTACCTAGAACAAGTATGAAACTAGAAGTACTTTGTAGGTGTTGTTGGATAGGTTTGCAAGATAATAAAGAGGACGTAAATAAAAAGTAGGGGCTGTTTAGATAAAGAAACAATAAAGTAAATATAGCGAGTGTGGAAAATTGGTGGTAGGAGTTGTGAAATTGCCCCTAAGCAATTAACTACTTTACTAGACCGATAGCAAGTATTATGTGGGAGAGGCCACTGCTAGCATGGCATCCCTTACTTGGAATTCTATGCACTTATGATTGGAACTATTAGCAAGCATCCGCAACTACTAATGTTCATTAAGGTAAAACCCAACCATAGCATGAAGATATATTGGTCCCCCTTCAATCCCGTATGCATCAATTTCTATGCTAGGTTGAAGCTTCTGTCACTCTTGCCCTCCAATACATAGTCCTATCAACATACAACTAACCCTATGGTGTGATCCACGCGCGCGCTCATATGATGGGCACCAAAGGATAGCAACATAACCACAAGAAAATTAAATCAATCATAGCAATTCATCAACCACCAATAGGACAATGAAAATCTACTCAGACATCATAGGATGGCAACACATCATTGGATAATAATATGAAGCATAAAGCACCATGTTCAAGTAGAGGGTACAGCGGGTTGCGGGAGAGTGGACCGTTGTATATAGAGGGGGAAGGTAATGGAGATGTTGGTGAAGATGGCGGACGTGTTGGTGAAGATTGCGGTGATGATGATGATGGCCACGGCGGCATTCCGGCGCCACCGGAGGAGAGGGGGAGAGGGGCCCCCTTCTTCCTCTTCTTCCTTGACCTCCTCCCTAGATGGGAGAAGGGTTTCCCCTCTGGTCCTTAGCCTCCATGGCATGGGAGGGGCGAGAGCCCCTCCGCGATTGGATCTATCTCTCTGCTTCTCTCTGGTTCTGCGTTCTCTTCTGGCTCTGTTTCACCATTTCGTATATATATATATGGAGATCCGTAACTCCGATTGGCCTGAAACCTTCGCCGTGATTTTTTTTCTGAATATTAGCTTTCTTGCGGCAAAAGAAGAGCGTCAAGTGCCTTACGGTGGGCTCACGAGGGTAGGGGCGCGCCCTAGGGGGGGCGCCCCCTGCCTCATGACCACCTCGGGCACTGGTTCCCGTTGATTTTCCTTCCGAATTTTCCATATTTTCCAAAAATAAGCTCCGTCTATTTTTATCCCGTTTGGACTCCGTTTGATATGGATATTCTGCGAAACCAAAAACATGCAACAGATAGGAACTGGCACTGGGCACTGGATCAATATGTTAGTCCCAAATATAGTATAAAAAGTTGCCAAAAGTATATGAAAGTTGAATAATATTGGCATGGAACAATCAAAAATTATAGATACGACGGAGACGTATCACTGATCGATGTCTTTTAGCTTGTAGTTGAGACTCAAGAAACCGAACTGATTCAGACATCGAGTTTGAATAGCTTGTGCAAGCGGTAGTGGCGAGTAACTCGAACACTAAATCAAGACAGGACTTTCGGGTTGTCTCACTGTCTTCGAGATAGTCTTCCTTAGCTGTTTTATCAGCTTTGTTGGAGACCAACAAGGATGTGTCACTATCCTGAACATTATCTGCATTACTTCCTTTACCATTGCTTAATAAGGCACTCTTGCCCAATATTTTGTCAGCATTTTAAAAGAAGAAACAAGCAGACACATAACAGGTTTAGCATGTACTAGTATATGAAACTCATTTCGGTGAACCAGTTCATTAGTAAGGTGGACAAGATTAAACTACCAAGTCTTCTATTGCCAAGTACTAGTACATAATAAAAGCATCGAACAAACATATATTGATGTCCTATGGTCACTACATTGTCTTCCCAAATCAAAATAGAGACACGGTTCAAATCATATCAGTTCAAGACAAAGCAGCAGTGAAAGAATATAAAGCGTGGGAAACTACATGGCACAACAAGATTTCAGATGGGTACCACGGGTCTACACGTACAACAACACTATTGGCTCTGTTGTGATGCTAGGAATGTGCATGATATGAGAAGTCAACTGTATACACAATTGAAATTGAAATCAACAGAGCTATTGATAAGAGCAAACTTGTTAAAGAAACATGTGTGAACATACCTGTTGTGCCATTGGAGTTTCGATTGGATCCTTCAATTTAAAAATAAGTTTGTATGAGTAAATACGGTGATACAAGAGCAAAGCAGTATGCATGGTAGCAACCATAGTTAAAAAAGGAGCGCCTAAGTGAGCGCTTAAGCGCGCCTAGGCTCTAGGCGTTGGCAAAACGCATTGTGCATAACTATGCTTAATCTGTGCATAACTGCGCATAAGCATGCGCTTTGGTCAGTAAAGCGCAAGGCAGTGGCAAAACGCACAATTAAGGCCTAGCGCTTTTCTGAACTATGATAGCAATGGAATCTTAAATGAGAACAGTTGTTCTTCAGGTTTAGGCACTTGTTCTACATGAAGAGAGTATAGTAAGATGCAAGAATATAGTACTTAAAAATAGAAAATGAGCTCATAGACCTTACCACATTCTTGGTTCGGGACCAGTACAGAACAAGGCATTCCCAGTCATCGTCCAGTAAATGTGTCTCAGGATAACATAAGGGAATTTGATGAGTTTCTTTGCCGGTGAAGTACGTTTTCTTCAGGTAATTCCGATACTGCCACCAAGCATTCTTGAAGATAGCAGAGGTATTAGCACAGGTTACCTCATCCTGAGTTTCCAAATCGGTCCTTCTCTATAGAGAAAAATGGGAAAATTTGCTGCATTATAACCATCGTGGAGGTAGGATGTATGGGACAAAGTAAAGTAATTGCCATGAATAACATTACTTACACATAACTCCTAGACAAACACCTGTAACTGACATTTTCCTTCATCTTTAGTATAATATTTCCAAGATGGGAAGATACGCACATACGATTTAACAACATCAAATGCGATAGATGTTAAACTACGACTAGTTGGTTGTGCTTCCTCCATAAGAATAGGCGTACTAACTGGTGGAGTTGGGGTTCGCCGTGGTAGTACTGGCCCTTTGGGCATTGGAGCTGCCTTATGTAGCGACTAGACCTCAAACGGTCCAATCTCTATGCTCCGGTGTCATCCCTGGATCAGTAATGCTGACACCACACAGTACTTGAAGGATTTATAGCAGAGTAGCAATCACACACTTATTACATCGAGTGTCTCCAAAGATAACTTATTACAATAAAAAGGGCTTAAGGCCATCTAATAACGATAACAGCGGAAGGCTTGGAGGATAAGTGAGTCCATAAACTCCAACAGCATCACTGAGTATAGAACCACGACCTAAAACTCCTTAATCGTCGTCTGAAAAGTCTGCAACATTAACGTTGCAGCCCGAAAACGGGTCAGCACATGGAATATGCTGGCAATGTAACACGTAGAGAATAATGGAATGAAACAGCTATACTATATGCATATTTGGTTGGTGGAAGGCTCTATGGTTACAGTTTTGCGTAAAGCCATTTTTTCCCTACCGCAAAGGAATAAATTTATTTAACTATTATGGTGGTTGTTAAACATTGAGAATGGTTGACAGCATTCTCAATCCCAATTAAACATCATCATTAAACAAACCCAACAAAATTAATCTTTAGAGTAACATGTTGAGATTCACATGATAATCCAGGTACTAGATACTCAAGATATCCATAACCGGGGACACGGCTAACCATGATTAGTTTATAAACTCTGCGGAGGTTTGCGCACTTTTCCCCACAAGACTCGATCGCCTCCGTTTGGTTTCTCGCACTACACGGTGTTTGAGAAACGGATGACCGAGACATAGTCTTTCAGAAGCGCTAGCACCTTACGATGGGTAGACCGTACCACCTACATCCCCTACATCTGCTAGTATACCACTGTAAGAGTTCGCATGACTTAGTCAACTATGCTAGAGCCCATAATAGCTTGTGGCTGCACACGGAAGTTTCTAGCATGAATAATCTCATGATCCCTTTGAGCCTGGGTGGCGGTCCAAAAGAAAACAGGCAATCCTGGAATACCCAGCTGCCTCAATCCACCCAGATGTGTGTTTAGGTTGCCACCTTAAGTAAACCATTAATTAGCAAAGCTCACATCTGTCATGGATACACTCACACAATCCACGTCTACTAGCATAGCATATCAATAATAAGCCAACGTAAAAGTAACTCCCAAAGGTTTGATAATTAGACAGGTAATTGGTACTACCTCAACTACTTCCCAGACCCACAATTTAATTAGATCCTAATCATGCAATGTGTAAGGATTGATCTAATGCAATAAAACTGGGTAGTAGGACGTATGATCAAAGTGTTACTTGCCTTGCTGATGATCCGGGAAACCTAGCGATTCGAAGTAACAGGCGGCGCACTCCGGGTACTATATCGCAAACAAACAAGCACACAATAAATACTCAACTAATGCACAGGTAAAACTCAAATAAGAGATTTAACCAGAAAGTTCAACTTAAGAACTCCGGTTGGCAAAAAGAATCGAATCGAACGAAGCAACAAAAGACAAACGGCAAAAGAAACCGGCTTCGTTTACTATTCTGGATCTAAGGCAATTTTTACAGAAGCAAAAACTTGTTTAAGTTGGTTAAACGGAAAGAGGGTTTCGAGACGAAACTCCAGGCGCTTGAATCGCCTGATTCCGATAAACGGGCGAAAAGATAAACTAAAACGAAAATTGGATCAGAAATCGCGATCAGAAAATCGCGGATTTAATCCGAGAAAAAGAAAAATGACGAATAGTTAACGAACGAACGTTCGTTAACTGAATCTAAACGAAGAACACGTTCGTTAAAACAAACGAACGAGCGAAGCTCGCTAATTAGCCTAAACCGAAAAAACAGATCTAAAGAAAAAACGAAACAAAAAGAAGACCGACGAAAACCAAACGGTTTTTCCGGGAAAACCGGCAGCGGGATCGAGGTAAACCTCAGGCGGCGGGACGGCGGCGGCGGCTCCGGCGAGGAGGCGGCATCGGCGGGGTCCGGCGGGGCGGCTGCGGTGGGCGCGGGCGGCGGCGTCAGGCACGGCGGCGGGCGGCCGCGGCTAGGGTTTCGGCCCGGGGTGGGCCGGCGGCTTATAAAGGCTGGGTCCGAGGGAGTCCGGGCCTAGCACGGCCCGTAGGTCGGTTCAGACGTTTTTTTTAAACTTACACTCGAAAAAAACAAAAGGACTACTAAACGGACTCCAAAAATCCCGAAATAAATTTTCCCCGGCTTCTAAAATCAAGCTTCACAGGATGAACATTTATTTGGGGCCTAAATGCAATTTTCAAAAACGCGCATTTTTCCTAAATTCAAATAAAATAGCAAATAAAACCAAATAAAATCTTATTTGATTTTTTTATTAAATCCTCAATATTTCTTTATTTTGAGAAATTCATTTTATTCCCTCTCTCATATTTTTGTAATAGAAATAATTGAAGATAAAATAAATAAAATCAAACGATCCTATTTTCAAAATTTGAGACAACTCAAATATGAAAATAACGAAATCCCCAACTCTCTCCAAGGGTCCTTGAGTTGCAAAAAATTTCTAGGATCAACCAAAATGCAATAAATATGATATGCAATGATGATCTAGTGTATAACATTCCAAATTGAAAATTTGGGATGTTACAAACCTACCCCCTTAAGATGAATCTCGCCCTCGAGATTCGGGTTGGCTAGAAAATAGGTGAGGGTTGTCCTTCAGCAAATCTTCCTCTCGTTCCCAGGTGGCTTCATCCTCCGTGTGATGGCTCCACTGAACCTTGCAAAACTTGATAACCTTGCAGCGGGTGACTCGACTGGCATACTCTAGAATCTTAACTGGTTTCTCCTCATAGGTCAAATCACTGTCCAACTGAATTGCTTCCAGTGGTACCGTATCTCTCAGCGGTATGTCAGCCATCTCTGCGTGGCACTTCTTCAACTGGGATACATGGAACACGTCGTGAACTCCTGATAATCCTTCGGGTAATTCCAACTTATAGGCAACTTCTCCCATATTCTCCAAAACTTGGTATGGGCCTGCAAAATGTGGTGCTAACTTTCCCTTAACTCCAAAGCGCTTAACTCCTCATAGTGGTGATACTCGAAGATAGACTCGGTCTCCGACTTCGTAAACTGTCTCCTTGCATTTAGAATCTGCATAACTCTTCTGCCTGGATTGAGCTACCTTCAGCCTGTCGAGAATTAATTTCACTTTCTGTTCAGACTCCTTTATCAGATCCGGTCCAAACAACTGGCGATCTCCAACTTCATCCCAGGACAATGGGGTCCTACACCTCCTTCCATACAAGGCTTCGAAAGGGGCCATCTTCAAACTGGATTGATAGCTGTTGTTGTAAGAGAACTCTGCATATGGAAAATTCTCATCCAACTAGATCCATAATCTAGCGCACAAACTCTTAGCATATCCTCCAAATTCTTATTTACTCTCTCGGTATGTCCATCTATCTGCGGGTGGAAAGTTGTGCTAAACTCCAGTCTGGTTCCCAAAGTCTCATGCAACTGATTCCAGAACTTTGAGGTAAACTGGGTTCCTCTATCCGATACAATGCTCCTTCGAACTCCATGCAGACATACGATCCTGGTCATGTATATCTTTGCCAACTTTGCACTGGTATAGGTAGTCTTCACTGGAATGAAATGAGCTACTTTTGTCAAACGATCGACTACAACCCATATCGAGTCATAGCCTGAACGTGTTCTGGGCAATCCTGTGATGAAATCCATGCCTAGCTTATCCCACTTCCATTCAGGTATTGGCAATGGTTGTAGCAATCATGCTGGCTTCTGATGCTCTGGCTTCACTCTCTGACATACATCACAAACTGCTACATATTCCGCAATATCCTTCTTCATTCCGGTCCACCAGAAAATATCCTTCAAATCCAAATACATCTTGGTATTTCCTGGGTGAATCGAGTATGGTGAGTCATGGGCCTCTTGCAGAATTAGCTTCCTAATCTCCGGATCATTTGGTACATAGACACGGTCTTCAAACCATAAGGTGTCGTGCTCATCCTCACGAAATCCCTTAGCTTTGCCTTTGTTCATTTTCTCCTTAATGGAAGCAATTTCCTTGTCAGTCCTTTGAGCTTCTCTGATCTTATCCATTAAAGTAGACTGAATCTCTAATGCTGCTACATAGCCTCTTGGAACTATTTCCAAACATAGCTCTCGAAGATTTTCGGCTAACTCCCCTGGTAAATCTCCCGTCATAGGCTTCGCAATCTTTGAGAAATTCTCAATAAACCTCCGGTAGTATCCTACGAGTCCAAGAAAACTCTAGATCTCTCCCACGGTGGTTGGTGCTTCCCACTTGGTCACGGTATCAACTTTAGTGTGATCTACTGCTATACCTTCTCTGGATATAATGTGTCCGAGAAATCTAACTTCCTTCAACCAAAACTCACATTTGCTAAATTTGGCATATAATTGATGTTCTCTGAGCTTTCCAAGAACCAAACGCAAATGCTCCTTATGCTCCTCTTCATTCTTTGAGTAAACCAGGATATCATCAATGAACGCTATGACGAACTTATCCAAGAACTCCATAAACACCTTGTTCATCATGTTCATAAAATATGCAGGTGCGTTAGTCAGACCAAATGACATAACGGTATACTCGTACAACCCATACCTGGTGGTAAAAGCTGTCTTGGGTATATCCTGTTCGCAAATCTTCAAATGGTGGTATCCTGATCGCAGATCGATCTTGGAAAATACCTTAGCTCCTTGCAATCAATCAAACAGATCATTGATCATCGGTAGGGGGTACTTGTTTTTGATGGTTACTTCATTCAATCCTCGATAATCGACAACCATCCTTAATGATCCATCCTTCTTCTCCACTAGAAGTACTGGCGATCCCCAAGGCGATGAACTTGGGCGAATATATCCTTTATCCAGTAACTCCTTAATTTGCTTCTTAATTTCCACCAAATCCTTTGCTGGCATCCTATATGGTCTCTTTGATATTGGCCCTGTGCCTGGCAAAAGCTCAATCAAAAACTCAATATCTCTATCCGGTGGCATGCCTGGCAACTCTTCTGGAAATACTTCGGGGAAATCCTTCACTACTGGTACTTCCTCCTGCACTACTCCGGTTAAACAATTTACTTGAGTCCTCTTTGGCACATGTCGGGATACGTACTTGATTCTTCTCCCTTCTGGGGTGGTAAGTGAAATTGACTTACTGGCACATTCAATATTCCCCTCATACTTTGATAACCAATCCATGCCTAATGTCACATCCAATCCTGGGGATTCCAATACTATTAGGTCCGAGGGAAAACATAGTTACCAATCCTTAATGGTAACCAATCACACCATAGACTAGCCATATGTTCTGCTCCACGCGTGGTTACTAACATGGGTGACCTAAGGGCTTGGGTTGGCAGTTTATACTTATCCACAAATCCCCTTGATAGGTATGAATGCGATGCACCAGTATCGTAAAGAACGAGTGCAGTAAATGACTTAACCAAAAACTTACCGATTACTGCATCCGGCTGCTCTTCAACCTCCTCCATGTTAACGTGGTTCACCTGTCCCCTGTTGAAAGGGTTCGGATTCTTCCCAGAGCTTCCATTGCCATTTCCATTATGGGATTTAGGACATTCATTGGCATAATGTCCGATCTTCTGGCACTTAAAGCAAGTGACTTGGCTCAGGTCTTTCTTGGCTGGGGTTGATGGGTTGGTGCGGTTCTGGCCGTTACTTCCTCCATTCCCATTACCATTCCTGGGGCCATTGTGATTGTGTGAACTACCTCCTCCATGGGTATGCTGAAAATGTCCTCCCAGCCTAGGGAAAATCGGATCAGAAATCGCGATCAGAAAATCGCGGATTTAATCTGAGAAAAAGAAAAACGACGAACAGTTAACGAACGAACATTTGTTAACTGAATCTAAACGAAGAACACGTTCGTTAAAACAAACGAACGAGCGAACGCTCGCTAATTAGCCTAAAATGGAAAAAAACCGATCTAAAGAGAAAACGAAACAAAAAAAGACCGACGAAAACCGAATGGTTTTTCCAGGAAAACCGGCGGCGGGATCGTGGTAAACCTCGGGCGACGGGACGGCGGCGGTGGCTCCGGCGAGGCGGCGACGTCGGCGGCGGTGGGGTCCGGCGGGGCGGCGGCAGGCGGCGTCGGGCACGGGCGGCGGCGGCGGCGGGAGCAGGCGGCGGCGGGCGCTGGCGGCGGCGTCGGGCGAGGCGGCGGCGGGCGGCGGCAGCTAGGGTTTCGGCCCGGGATGGGCCGGCGGCTTATAAAGGCTGAGTCCGGGCCTAGCACGGCCCGTAGGTCGGTTCGGACGTTTTTTTTTTAAAAAACTTATGCTCGGAAAGAAAACAAAAGGACTACTAAACGGACTCCAAAAATCCTGAAATAAATTTTCCCCGGCTTCTAAAATCAAGCCGCACAGGATGAACATTTATTTGGGGCCCAAATGCAATTTTGAAAAATGCGCATTTTTCCTAAATTCAAATAAAATAGCAAATAAAACCAAATAAAATCTTATTTGATTTTTTTATTAAATCCTCAATATTTCTTTATTTTGGGAAAGTCCTTTTATTCCCTCTCTCATATTTTTGTAATACAAATAACTGAAGATAAAATAAATAAAATCAAATGATCCTATTTTCAAAATTTGAGACAACTCAAATATGAAAATAACGAAATCCCCAACTCTCTCCGAGGGTCCTTGAGTTGCGAAAAATTTCTAGGATCAACCAAAATGAAATAAATATGATATGCAATGATGATCTAGTGTATAACATTCCAAATTGAAAATTTGGGATGTTACACCTTACTAACTGCTCTTGTTTCGGAGCTCTGTGGTGGAGATGGTGCCGTGTCAACAGGAACTGGGTTACTATCTACTGGGGTTGGGGTTAGATTGGGTGAAGCTGGTTCTCTGTCCATCGCAGTAGGGGTACAATCAGCGAGAGTTTGGGTTGTGTGTGGTAGGGCTGGTTCTCGTGCATGTACAACCGGGGTGCTATCTCCACCAAGAGGTAGCACCGTTTTATTTGAAGACCGTGTTTTTAGTCCGCTAGATACTGGCATCACCCGCTCCAATTCAAATGGCTGATAAACAGGAAATATAGTTGAATGTACAGACATTGTATGAGAGACAGATGCAATAGATAGTGTGGAAAAAAGAGGGCATGAAATAGTTGACATGTATATTGTTTAACTAAAACGGATAGCATGACATAATTTCACATATATGATGTCTATCTAAATTGGATAGCATAGCATAACATAATTCAAAGATATGATGAATAACTAAATAGGATCGCATGACATAATTCACCTACATGTTATCTAAGTAATCAGGATCGCATCATTTAATTCACATATGTGATTTATATGGTAAACAGAGGGCATTCGATATGATGTCTGAACTAAGAACATGGTGTTGAATATTGTGTATATAATGTCTAAACTATGCAATGCAAGACACCATATGCATGATATGAGCAGTATAACCGTGCCAAGTTAGATCATACACCTCGGTGGGGGAATAGGACTGGTCATCTGTCTCTGAATCCATCTCTGTGGAGCTATCGGAACCCAACAAGAGATTTGCTTCGACAGGTAGCACTGTCTGCTCTGAAGGCCTTGTTTTCACTCCAGATTTTTCAATCTCCCACCCAAATGGCTGACTCACAAGGAGAGTAGTTTAATGTACAAACATTGTCGACAAATGGAAATGTAATGAAGAAAAGGATGGGCAAGATATCATTCAAATATATGATGCCTGGTTAAACAGGATAGCATTGCACATTTCACATATATTATGGCCGGCTAAAAGACATGAGACTGCATAATTCCCATATATGATATAGAAACTAAACAGGTGGCATTACAGAACATATCTAAACTAAGCAGATGACATATATGATGTCAAAAGTAGGCACTGCAAGGCAACATATGTATGATATGACTAACATCATCATGCCAAGGTAGAGCAAACACCCTGGGGGTAAATAGGAGTGGTCAGCGGCATCTGAATCCGCCTGAGAATAGATATCTTCCTCTGGATTACAATCTGGAGAGGGGTGGGGGGGTTGCCATTGAACCCACCATGGAGTGATGTCTGCATGACATTGTATTGCCGAGCAAAACTCTTCTCTTTTTCTCTACATGTTCAGCATGACTGTGTACAATATCTAACATGCATATGAAAAAATATGGTGAGATTATGTAGGGAGAGCATGCAGAAATTTAGAGTGATGGTAACAACCAGTGGATGGATCCAAAAATAATGATAGTAGGCTGATGATTGCTTTAATTTAATAAAAAGACAGATGATGATTTCTTTACTATTTGTTTCCCACCCAAGATGAACAACATAGGCATACCCTAGGTGAACCAGATATTAGACAGAGATATTATTCATTGCTTCCTCGATATGTGCCCAACAACTAATTTAGAACTCAAGTTTGAACATTAATTTGGACCTGACTTGGAGTCCAGGAGGTGAACAGGACATCAAGGCTGAAGCAGCACAAGACAAACATCGTCAATCTCAAGTGGGATTCTAATAGCATCTCCAATATATGATGTAAAATAGATGTAAAATTTACATCACCAAAAACCACCTAACTACAACAGATGAGGTAAAAACTATTGACTCTGAACTTCACTGTTGAAACTGAAATTTACTTTGGAATCTGAATGTTACTGTCGAAACTAAACGCAATGGTAGCAGAGAGGCACTTGACATAGTTTAGGGAGGGCCTGCAGTTCATCTTCAACCTGCACCCCCCTGAGCCGCCCGCCACCACCGGCTGAATTGCCAGCCCCAGCGCCGCCTCGCCGCCCCAAAACAACTCCCCACCATCGGTCCGCCGCTGTAACACCCTGGATGTAATTTACCTTATCTGGATCCCATCTCTTGCCGTTTCCGGCCTAAGTTATTTTATTTTCCTCGGTGTCGGGTTTTTGTCTCTGTGTGTTTTTGCCTTTGTCATGCATCTCATATCATGTCATCATGTGCATTGCATTGCATACATGTTCGTCTCATGCATCCGAGCATTTTCCCCGTTGTCCGTTTTGCATTCCGGCGCTCATATGTCACCCGGTGGTCCTTTCTACCTCTTTTCGTGTGTGGGGGTTAAACATTTCCGGATTGGACCGAGAATTTCCATGCGACCTTGGTTTACTACCGGTAGACCGCATGTCAAGTTTCGTGCCATTTGGACTTCGTTTGATACTCTAACGGTTAACCGAGGGACCGAAAAGGCCTCGTTTGTGTTGCAGCCCAACACCCTTCCAATTTATCCCAAAACCCACCTAAAACCTTTCCATCATCTAGAGCGTTCGATCACGATCGCGTGGCTGCAAACCGCACTCCATTTGAAGCTTCCTAGGTCCTCCTACCTATAAAACTAAACCTTCCCCCGAAATTCCGGATCCAAAACCACCCTAACCCTAAAATTTCGTCTCCTCCGCTGCCAGACGTGTCCGCTCCCGCCGGACACGCCCCGCGCCGCCGCGCCCGGCCAACCGGGGGCCGCCACGTGGCACACCGGCCACCTCCCGTGCCGCGGACTGCCCGGGCCCGAGGAGGGCCCCCGCGGCCCGAAGGAGCGCTGCCGCCCGCGCCCGCTTCTTCCATCCGCCCGGCGCCGCTCCATCCGTCGCACCGCCGCACGCCATCATCGCCGGCGACCGGCCACCGCCCGACCAGCGTCGCTGCCCGCCACCTGCTCCGGCCGGTGAGCTCCTCGCCGTCCGCAAGCGCCGCTCCACTCCGTTGACCGTGCCCGCGCCGCCTCCTCGTCGCCGGCGCACCTCGTCTTCTTCTCCGGCGACCTCGCCCAAGTCCGGCGACCTCGACGCCGCCGGTGAACAGTGCTGCTACAGTTCTCAGGCCGGATCCAGATCTGGGAGTCCTCGGTTGACTTTTTCATCCTCGAACCCTAAATTTTTTGCAAACTTTGGCATGCTATAACTCTGCATCCGTAGCTCCGATTCGTGCGTGTAGCATGTCCAAATGTTCGTCTCAACGAGTACATTATTTCATCTCATTGCATCATTTTCATTTGAGCTCATCTTGATGCTCGAAATGCTGTTGGAAGAGGGCTATGTGGTGAATTTGGCAGATCTGTTTCAGCAAATAGCTATTTGTCATTTTGGCCATGTTTAATGTGTGCATGCTATGATCCTGAGCTCTACATGTGTTTTGTTATATGCCATGCCATCTTTACAGAGGTGCTTTCCATGTATTTCTGTGATACTTGTGGTGACTAGCACAAGCTTGCAAAGTAGCGTAATCAGCAATGCTGATTTCAGGGACTTAGAATTTCAAAGTCCTTGTTCTGTTTTTGTTGTTATGCCATATGTTCATGTTGTTTCCTAGTGATCCATGCCTCTTTTGAGGATGATCAGTAAGGATGTTTTGTTAAAATTGTGGTGTTCTATCCATCCATTTGTTTTTTGAAATTATGGAGCAGCCTAGCTTGAGTCAATCAAGCTCTACTTTTGCTATAAAGTTAATCCTGGCAGATTGTTGACATGTTTAGCGATTTTGCCGAGGACGTTGCTATTGATCCGCGCATGCTATGTAGTTGTTCTTGCCATGTCGAGCTCCTATGCCATATGTTCTTGATGGGTGTATGCTTAGTTTGTCATGCCATGCTCTGTAGTGAGTGCATCGAGCTCGTAAACATGCATACTCGTTAACTGATTTGCATGCTCCAGTTTTTCACTAAGTCTGAAATCTGTTTTATGTTTTTGCCATGTTCACATGCTTGCAATTGTATTTTATAATCCCTTTTGGCTCAAGGTCACTAAGGGCCTTTTGTTAAGTGCTTTGAGTAGCTTCATTCCATGCCTTGATTTGCCATGTTAAGTTCCTGTAGCATGTAGTTTTCATGCTCTAAAGTGTGCTTCCTGATGATAAATTCCAGACTTGTGTTAATTTCACCAAGTCTGAAACCTGTTATCATTTGCACTTTTGCCATGCTTGTTTGAACTTGTTATTGGATGAATTAGGCGTAGCTCAGTGTTCATCTTTTGTCAAGCTTCATGAGTGGATCCCAGCCATGTATTTTGTTGTTATGTTTGAGTGTTGTAGCATATTTATCTTGGTGCATTTAGTTGGTCACTTGCTGATTATCGCAGCCCTGTGCCATATTTGTTTTGCTTGCCATTTCCAAACTGTGCATCCGATTCCGGTGATCTTTATATCGATTTCAACCGAAATCACCTCATGTTTCCAGTGGCACTCTTGGATTTCCAGGTTGAGGCCAGGCTCAATCATTCCTTGTCAAATCTTGCATATGCATCACATACGGCATCCCGCATAGCATACCATGTTTGCATCATGTTGTTTGAGCATTGCACGTGGTTGATTGTGTTCTGTTTGCTTCTTGTTCTTGTTTGGGTAGAGCCGGGAGACGAGTTCGTGAACGAGGAGCCCGTTGAGTTCGCTTACAAGGATCAAGTCAACTCTGAGAACTTTGCAGGCAAGATGATCATACCCTCGAAATCACTTCTGTCTTTGCATGCTAGATGCTCTCTCTTTTGCTATGCCTATGCTACAATGCCTACCACTTGATTATAATGCCTCCCATAATTTCCATGTCAAACCAATAACCCACCATGTCCTAGCAAACCGTTGTTTGGCTATGTTACCGCCTTGCTCAACCCCTCTTATAGCGTTGCTAGTTGCAGGTGAAGATTGGAGATCGTTCCTTGTTGGAACATGTTTTATTGTTGGAATATCACCATATTATCTTGTTTATCTTAATGCATCTATATACTTGGTAAAGTGTGTAAGGCTCGGCCTTTTGCCTAGTGTTTTGTTCCACTCTTGCCACCCTAGTTTCTGTCATATCGGTGTTATGTTCCTGGATTTTGCGTTCCTTACGCAGTTGGGTTATAATGGGAACCCCTTGACAGTTCGCCTTGAACAAAACTCCTCCAGCAATGCCCAACCTTGGTTTTACCATTTGCCACCTAGCCTTTTTTTCCCTTGGGTTTCCGGAGCCCGAGGGTCATCTTTATTTAAAACCCCCCCGTGCCAGTGCTCCTCTGATTGTTGGTCCAAACTAGAGCCCTGTGCAGCGCCCCCTCGGGGAAACTCGAGGTTTGGTTTTAGTTGTATGGAGTGCTCATCTGAGTGTGCCCTGAGAACGAGATATGTGCAGCTCCTATCGGGATTTGTCGGCACATTCGGGCGGTGTTGCTGGACTTGTTTTACCATTGTCGAGGATGTCTTGTAACTGGGGCCGAGTCTGATCGGAATGTCTCGGGAGAAGGAATATCCTTCGTTGACCGTGAGAGCTTGTGATGGGCTAAGTTGGGACTCCCATGCAGGGATTTGAACTTTCGAAAGCCATGCCCGCGGTTATGGGCAGATGGGAATTTGTTAATGTACGGTTGTAGATAACATGAAACTTAACTTAATTAAAATAAATCAACCGCGTGTGTAACCGTGATGGTCTCTTCTCGGTGGAGTCCGGGAAGTGAACACGGTGTTGGAGTAATGCTTGACGTAGGTTGTTTGAGGATCACTTCTTGATCATAGTTGTTCGACCGTGCTTTTGCCTTCTCTTCTCGCTCCCTTTTGCGAACAGGTTAGCCACCATATGTGCTAGTCGCTTGCTGCAGCTCCACATCATACTTTGCCTTACCTATAAGCTTAAATAGTCTTGATCGTGAGGGTGCGAGATTGCTGAGTCCCCGTGACTCACAGTTTACTTCCAAACCAGATGCAGGGACCGATGATACCGCTCCAGACGATGCGCCTGAGCTCAAGTGGGAGTTCGATGAAGACTCACGCCATTACTATGTGTCTTTCCCAGATGCTCAGTAGTGGTGCCCAGTTGGGGCGATCGGGGACCGGGTCGCATGTGGGGTTGATCTTTATTTTGGTACCGTAGTCGGACCATGAGTGTATTGGATGATTGTAATGTTATTCATGTATTTGTGTGACGTGGCGAGTGTAAGCCAACTATGTACCTTTTCCCCTTTTATCTATTTACATGGGTTGTTGTGAAGATTACCTTACTTGCGACATTGCTTTCAATGCGGTTATGCCTCTAAGTCGTGCTTCGGCACGTAGGAGATATAGCCGCATCGAGGGCGTCACAGCCGCCGCCCCGGCCAGCCCTCTAGGCCCCCCGCCACCACCCTGAACCCTAAGATAGATAGTGGGGTACCTCTCCGGCGAGCCCCCGTCCCCGCTGCGGGTGGTTCTTCCTTAGCTCCGACGAGCCCCCCCCCCCACCCCCTAAAAATCAACTGACCCAAAAGTTAATTCAGTCGACTGAAGTGTAGCTAAATCGGAGAAGAGCAGCAGCACGAGCGAGGGGGAGAGCAGAAGTGGCAGCGCGAGCGAGCGAGCGAGAGCCAGAACAGCAGCAGCTGGGCGAGCGAGCGATCGAGCGAGAGCCGGAGCAGCAGCAGCGCGAGCGAGCGAGTGAGAGCCGGAGTAGCAGCAGTAGATCCGGCTGGTATGGCCGCCGCCGCCAAAGGGGCCTCGCACTGGGGGAGAGCCGCCGTGGAGATGTCGCCCGCAGCGCCGGCTTCAAGGTAGCCGCTCCATGGGGGTGCGGGATGGAGCACCGTCGGTGCCGGGAGGTTGAGTTAAGGATAAGGTGCGATGCGATGAGTGTAGAACCTCCTTGGTGGTGCCGAGTAGGACTCGGCTTTGTCCAAAGAGTCAGTGAGGATGCTGCGGTTTCGGTGGAGCAGGTTAAGGCGGTGTTGTGGGGATGGAGCAGCCACGATAGATGAGGCGATCGTCGGAGCAGCTCCTTGGAGGTGGAGGATGGGGCGGCTGAACCGGCGGGACGACGAGATGGACGACGGATCCTCATCTGAGGAGGTGGACAAGGGACGTCGAGCTGTTGCGGTGGACGACGTCGTCGGGGAAGAGGCTCTAGCTGGGCAGCCGTGAGGTGGCGGACGGAGGAGGGTGGGGTTTCGCGGCTAGAGCGGAGTGTTGGGAAACGTAGCAATAATTCAAAAAACTTCCTACCTATCACCAAGATCAATCTAGGAGATACTAGCAACAAGAGAGAGCGAGTGCATCTTCATACCCTTGAAGATCGCTAAGCGGAAGCATTACAAGAACGCGGTTGGTGGAGTCGTACACGCAGCGATTCAGATCGCGGTCGATTCCAATCTAAGCGCCGAACAATGGCGCCTCCGCGCTCAACACACGTACAGCCCGGGGACATCTCCTCCTTCTTGATCCAGCAAGGGGAGAGGAGAAGTTGAGGAGAACTCCGACAGCACGATGTCGTGGTGGTGATGGAGCTCGTGGTTCTCCGGCAGGGCTTCGCCAAGTGCTACGGAGGAGGATGAGGTGTAGGAGAGGGGGAGGGGCTGTGCCAGGGGAAGGGTGTGGCTGCCCTCTCTCTCCCTCACTATATATAGGGGGAAGGGGCTGGAGGAGGTGCCCTAGGGTTCCCTAAGGGAGGGCGGCGGCCACAGGGGAAACACTAGATGGGTTTGGGTGCCCCCACCCCTAAGAAACTTTCCCCCCAAGCCGGGAGGGGTGGCTGCCCTAGGGGAGGCGCCCCCACCTCTCCAAGTTACGTGAGATGG
The DNA here is from genome assembly GCF_056163025.1 of Triticum urartu. Lineage (NCBI taxonomy): Eukaryota > Viridiplantae > Streptophyta > Magnoliopsida > Poales > Poaceae > Triticum > Triticum urartu. Next base: position 437,067,766 of record NC_141874.1, on the reverse strand, counting down.
GGTGGGAGGGGCGCTCAGCCCCTTAGTGTGGTGATGTGCCCCCTCCCCTTGGCCCATAAGGCCCCCAACACTTGTTGGGGCCTCCGAAACCCCTTTCGAACATGCTGGTCATCACCCGGTACCCCCGGAACAATTCCGGACTCCAATATCCTTCATCCAATATATCGATCTTCACCTCCAGACCATTCCGGAACTCCTCATCACGTCCCATAACAGCTCTAGCATCACCAAACCTTAAGTGTGTAGACCCTACGGGTTTGAGAACCATGCAGACATGACCGAGACATCTCTTCGGCCAATAACCAATAGCGGGATCTGGATACCCATATTGGCTCCCACATGTTCCACGATGATCTAATCGGATGAACCACAATGTTGGGGATTCAATCAATCCTATATACAATATCCTTTGTCTATCGGTATGTTACTTGCCCGAGATTCGATCGTCGGTATCCCCATACCTCGTTCAATCTTGTTACTGTCAAGTCTCTTTACTCGTTCCGTAACGCATCATCCCGTGGCTAACTCCTTAGTCACATTGAGCTCATTATGATGATGCAATATCGAGTGGGCACAGAGATACTCTCCGTCATACGTAGTGACAATTCCCAGTCTCGATTCGTGCCAACCCAACGGACACTTTTGGAGATACCTTTAATGCACCTTCATAGCCACCCAGTTATGTTGTGATGTTTGGTACACCCAAGGCATTCCTACGGTAACCGGGAGTTGCACAATCTCATGGTCTAAGGAAATGATACTTGACATTAGAAAAGCTTTAGCAAACGAACTACACAATCTTGTGCTATGCTTAAGATTGGGTCTTGTCCATCACATCATTCTCCTAATGATGTGATCCCGTTATCAATGACATCCAATGTCCATGGTCAGGAAACCATGACCATCTATTGATCAACGAGCTAGTCAACTAGAGGCTTACTAGGGACATATGACGATCTATGTATTCACACATGTATTACGGTTTCCGATTAATACAATTATAGCATGAACAAGGAAATATAATAATAACCACTTTATTATTGCCTCTAGGGAATATTTCCAACAGTCTCCCACTTGCACTAGAGTCAATAATCGAGTTCACATCGTTATGTGATTAACACTCATAGTTCACATCACCATGTGACTAAAACCCGAAGAGTTTACTAGAGTCAATAATCTAGTTCACATCACCATGTGATTAACACTCAATGAGTTTTAGGGTTTGATCATGTTATGCTTACAAGAGAAGTGTCAGTCAAAGGGTCTGCAACATTCAGATCCATGTGTTCTTCACAAATCTCGGTTTCATATTGTAGATGTTGCTACTATGCTCCACTTGGAGCTATTCGAAATGGTTGCTCCACTATACGTATCCGGTTTGCTATCCGGATAGGTGTTAAAGCTTGCATCGACGTGACCCTTTACGACGAACTCTTTATCACATCCATAACCGAGAAACATTTCCTCATTCCTAAGGACAATTTTGACCGTTGTCCAATGATCCACTCCTGGATCACTCTTGTACCCTCTTGCCAGACACGTGGCAAGACACATCGCAGTACACAGCATGGCATATCCTATAGTGCCTATGGCTAAGGCATAGGGGACGACTTTCATCCTTTCTCTTTCTTCTGATGTGGTCGAGCTTCAAGTCTTAACTTCACACCTCACAACTCAGGCAATAACTCCTTCTTTGAATGATCCATCTTGAACTCCTTCAAGATCATGTCAAGGTATGTGCTCTGCAAAATTCTTATCAGGCGTCTTGATCTATCTCTATAGTTCTTGATACCCAACATGTAAGCAGTCTTACACAGGTCTTCCTTTGAAAAAATCCATTCGAACAACCCTTTATGCTTTCTAGAAATTCTACATCATTTCCGATCAACAATATGTCATCCATATATACCTATCAGAAATGTTGTAGTGCTCCCACTCACTTTCTTGCAAATACAAGTTTCTTGCAAACTTTGTATAAACCCAAATGCTTTGATCGCCTCATAAAAGCGTATGTTTCAACTCCAAGATGCTTTCTCCAGTCCATAGAAGGAACGCTAGAGTTTGCATACCTTTTAGCATCCTTAGGATTGACAAAAACCTTTTGGTTGCATCACATACAACCTTTCCTCACGGAAACCGTCAATGAAACTTTGTTTTGACATCCATCTGCCTGATTTCGTAAATGAAAATGCAGGAACTGCTAACATAGTTCTAACAGACTTTAGCATCGCTATGATTGAGAAAGTCTCATCACACACAACTCCTTGAACTTGTTGGAAACTTCTTTGAGACAAGTCGAGCTTCATAAATGGTGACATTACGATCAACGCCTGTCTTCTTATTAAAGATCCATTTATTCTCAATGGCTTGCCGATCATCGGGCAAGTCCACCAAAGTCCATACTTTGTTCTCATACATGGATCCTATCTCGGATTTCATGGCTTCCAGCCATTTGTTGGAATCCGGGCCCACCATCGCTTCTTCATAGCTCATAGGTTCATCGTTGTCCAACAACATGACCTTTAAGATAGGGTTACCACTCAGAAGTTGTACACACCCTTGTCGACCTACGAGGTTTGATAGTAATTTGATCGGAAGCTTCGTGATCATCATCATTAGCTTTCTCTTCAACTGACGTAGTTGCCACAGGAACATCTTTCTGTGCTGCGCTACTCTCTGGTTGAAGTGAAGGTTCAACAACCTCATCAAGTTCTATCTTCCTCCCACTCAATTCTTCCGAGAGAAACTCTTTCTCGCGAAAGGACATGTTCTTAGCGACAAACACTTTGCCCTCAGATCTGAGATAGAAGGTATACCCAATCGTCTTATTTGGGTATTCTATGAAGATACAATTTTCCGCTTTGGGTTCGAGCTTTTCTGACCGAAGCCTATCGACATAAGCATCGTAGCCCCAAACCTTAAGAAACAACAACTTTGGTTTCTTGCCAAACCATAGTTCATACAGTGTCATCACCACGGACTTAGATGGTGCCCTATTTAAAGTGAATGTAATTGTCTTTAATGCATAACCCCCAAAAATAGCGGTAGATTGGTAAGAGACATCATACACCATATCCAATAAGGTTCGATTACGACGTTCGGACACACCATCATGCTATGGTGTTCCAGGCGGCATCAACTGTGAAACACTTCCACCTTGTCTTTAGTGATTTCCCCCTTTAATCAGATCGAAGGAACTTGATCTTCTTGCTATGATGATTCTCAACTTAACTCTGAAATTGCTTGAACTTCTCAAACATTTCAGACTTATGCTTCATTATGTAAATATACCCATATCTACTCAATTCACCAATGAAGGTGAGAAAATAACGATATCCACTGCGCGCGTCAACACTCATCAGACCGCACACATCAGCATGTATGATTTCCAACAAGTCACTTGCCCGTTCCATTGTTCCAAAGAACGGGGTTTTAGTCATCTTGCTAAAGAGGCATGGTTCGCATGTGTCAAGTGACTTCAAAAGTCCATTAGCATGGAGGTTCTTTCATGCGCTTTACACCAATATGACCTAAGCGGAAGTGCCACATCAAAGTGGTATGATCATTATCAACTCTACATCTTTTGGCATGTGTATAACTATGACCGGGATTCAATAAACCATTCACATTGGGTGCATGACCATAGAAGGTATTATTCATGTAAACAGAATAACCATTATTCTCTGACTTAAATGAATAATCGTATTGCAATAAACATGATTTAATCATGTTCATGCTCAACGCAGACACCAATGCAAACAACATTTATCTAGGTTCAACACTAATCCTGAAGGTAGAGGGAGCGTGCGATGGTGATCACCTCAACCTTGCAAACACTTCCAACACACATCGTCACCTCGCCCTTAGCTAGTCTTCGTTAATTCCGTAGCTTTTCTTTCGAGTTACCAATATTAGCAACTGAACCGGTATCTAATACCCAGGTGCTACTAGGAGTACTAGTAAGGTACACATCAATAACACAAATATACTTTTGTTGAAGTTCATAGCCTTCTTATCTACCAAGTATTTGAGGCAGTTCCACTACCAGTGACCATTCCCCTCATAGAAGCACTTTCTCTCGGGTTTGGGTTCTTGCGTTTCTTCACTGGAGCGGCAACTGGCTTGCCATTCAAGAAGTTTCCCTTCTTGCCCTTGCCCTTTTTTGAAACCAGTGCTCTTGTTAACCATCAACACTGGATGTTCCTTCTTGATTTCTACCTTTACGGCCTTAAGCACGACGAACAGCTCCGAGATTATCTTCCCTTGCATGTTATAGTTCATCAAGAAACTCTAGTAGCTTCGTGATAGCGACTGGAGAACTTTTGTCAATCACTCTCTTATCTGGAAGATTAACTCCCACTTGATTCAAGTGATTGAAGTACCCAGACATTCTGAGCACATGCTCACTGGCTGAGCTATTCTTCTCCATCTTGAGGCAAAGGTCTTGTCAGAGGTCTCAACCTCTCAACACGGGCATGAACCTGAAATACCAATTTCAGCTCTTCGAACATCTCATATGTTCTATGGCGTTCAAAACGCTTTTGGAGCCTCGACTCTAAGCCGTAAAGCATGGCGCACTAAACTATCAGGTAGTCATCAGAACGTGTCTTCCAGATGGTCACAACATCCACAGACGACACCAGAGGGGTTGGCACACTGAGCGGTGCATCGAGGACAGAAGCCTTATGTGTAGCAGTGAGGACAATCCTCAGACTATGGCCCTAGTCCGCACAATTGCTTACAATATCTTTCAACTTAGTCTTTCTCTAGGAACGTATTAAAACAAAGAGCTAAAGCGCGAGCTATTAATCCACAACATAATTTGCAAAGACAATTTAGACTATGTTCATGATAATTAAGTTCATATAATCAAATTATTTAATGAACTCCCACTCAGATAGACATCCCTCTAGTCATCTAAGTGATACATGATCTGAATTGACTAAGTCGTGTCCGATCATCACGTGAGACGGACTAGTCATCGACGGTTGACATCTCCATGTTGATCGTATCTACTATACGACTCATGTTCGACCTTTTGTTCTCTCATGTTCCGAGGCCATGTCTATACATGCTAGGCTCATCAAGTCAACCTAAGTGTTTTGCATGTGTAAATCTGGCTTACACCTGTTGTATTCGAATGTTAGAATCTATCACACCCAATCATCACATGGTGCTTCGAAACAATGAACCTTCACAACGGTGCATAGTTAGGGGGAACACTTTCTTGAAATTTTATAGAGGGATCATCTTATTTATGCTACCGTCGTTCTAAGCAAATAAGATGTAAACATGACAAACATCACATGCAAATCATAAAGTGACATGATATGGCCAATATCATCTTGCGCCTTTGATCTCCATCTTCGAGGCGTGGCATGAACACCATCATCACCGACATGACACCATGATCTCCATCATCGTGTCTTCATGAAGTTGCCTTGCCAACTATTACTTCTACTACTATGGCTAACAGTTAGCAATAAAGTAAAGTAATTACATGGTGTTTTCATTGACATGCGGGTCATAAATAAATTAAGACAACTCCTATGGATCCTGCCGATTGTCATATTCATCGACATGCAAGTCGTGATTCCTATTACAAGAACATGATCAATCTCATACATCACATATATCATTCATCATATCCTTTTGGCCATATCACATCACATAGCATACCCAGCAAAAAGAAGTTAGACGTCCTCTAATTTTTGTTGCATGTTGTACGTGGCTGCTATGGGTTTCTAGCAAGAACGTTTCTTACCTACGCAAAACCACAACGGTGATATGCCAATTGCTATTTACCCTTCATAAGGACCCTTTTCATCGAATCCGATCCGACAAAAGTGGGAGACACAGACACCTGCCAGCCACCTTATGCATCAAGTGCATGTCAGTCAGTGGAACCAGTCTCACGTAAGCGTACGTGTAAGGTCGGTCCGGGCCGCTTCATCCCACAATGCCGCCGGATCAAGATAAGACTAGTAAAGGTAAGCAAATTGAACAAATCATCGCCCACGACTGCTTTGTGTTCTACTCGTGCATAGAATCTACGCATAGACCTAGCTCATGATGATACTTTTGGGGAACGTAGCAATAATTCAAAAAAATTCCTACGTGTCACCAAGATCAATCTAGGAGATACTAGCAATGAGAGACCGGGAGTGCATCTTCATACCCTTGAAGATCGCTAAGCGAAAGCGTTAAAAGAACGCGGTTGGTGGAGTCGTACACGCAGTGATTCAGATCGCGGTCGATTCCGATCCAAGCACCGAACAACGGCGCCTCCACGTTCAACACATGTACAACCCGGGAACGACTCCTCCTTCTTGATCCAGCAAGGGGAGAGGAGAAGTTGAGGGAGAACTCCGACAGCACGACGGCGTGGTGGTGATGGAGCTCGTGGTTCTCCGGCAGGGCTTCGCCAAGCACTACGGAGGAGGATGAGGTGTAGGAGAGGGGGAGGGGCTACGCCAGGGGAAGGGTGCGGCTGCCCTCTCTCTCCCTCACTATATATAGGGGGAAGGGGTTGGAGGAGGCGCCCTAGGGTTCCCTAGGGGAGGGGCGGCGGCCACAGAGGAAACCCTAGATGGGTTTGAGCGCCCCCACCCCTAGGAAACTTGCCCCCCAAGCCGGGAGGGGTGGCTGCCCTAGGGGAGACGCCCCCACCTCTCCAAGTTACGTGAGATGGGGTGGGAGGGGCGCTCAGCCCCTTAGTGGGCTGATGTGCCCCCTCCCCTTGGCCCATAAGGCCCCCAACGCTTGTCGAGGCCTCCGAAACCCCTTTCCCACACGCTGGTCGTCACCCGGTACCCCCGGAACAATTCCGGACTCCAATACCCTTTGTCTAATAGATCGATCTTCACCTCTGCACCATTCTGGAACTCCTCGTCACGTCCGGGATCTCATCTGGGCTCCGAACAACCTTTGGTAACCACATACTATTTCCCATAACAACTCTAGCGTCACCGAACCTGAAGTGTGTAGACCCTACGGGTTCGAGAACCATGCAGACATGACCGAGAAATCTCTTTGTCCAATAACCAATAGCGGGATCTGGATACCCATATTGGCTCCCACATGTTCCACGATGATCTCATCGGAGGAACCACGATGTCGGGGATTCAATCAATCGCGTATAAAATTCCCTTTGTCTATCGCCATGTTACTTGCCCGAGATTCAATCGTCGGTATCCCCATACCTCGTTCAATCTTGTTAGTGGCAAGTCTCTTTACTCGTTCTGTAATGCATGATCCCGTGGCTAACTCCTTAGTCACATTCAGCTCATTATGATGATGCATTATCGAGTGGGCCCAGAGATACCTCTCCGTCATACGGAGTGAAAAATCCCAGTCTCGATTCGTGCCAACCCAACAGAAACTTTTGGAGATACCTGTAATGCACCTTTATAGCCACCCAGTTACGTTGTGACGTTTGGTACACCCAAAGCATTCCTACGTTATCCGGGAGTTGCGCAATCTGATGGTCTAAGGAAATGATACTTGACATTGGAAAAGCTTTAGCAAACGAACTACACGATCTTGTGCTACGCTTAAGATTGGGTCTTGTCCATCACATCATTCTCCTAATGATGTGATCCCATTATCAATGACATCCAATGTCCATGGTCAGGAAACCATGACCATCTATTAATCAATGAGCTAGTCAACTAGAGGCTTACTAGGGACATATTACGATCTATGTATTCACACATGTATTACGGTTTTCGGTTAATACAATTATAGCATGAACAATAGACAATTATCATGAACAAGGAAATATAATAATAACCATTTTATTATTGCCTCTAGGGCATATTTCCAACACGGAGAGGTTATGGCGGCCTGGGATTTCGATTGGCAAAAAGGAGGCGATGGGAGGGGGTGAACCATGAATTAGGGACGTGCTTGTCCAAATTGTAGGGTGTGTTTGAAAAGTACCCCCCACTGATTTGAACTAGCGGCCCTTTCGGCTCAGGGTTAGAAGGGGGATTTCGCATGTCGGGATTTGGGAGCTGGAGTGAGATTTCACACGCGTTTTAATTTCGGGATAGCAAGGCGCAGGTTGTGAAGGTGCCAGTTTTGGGAGCACGATATCTGAATTTTCAGGATATAACAAGGAGCAGGTTGAATTTTAGGGACAAGCCTAACGTGTAATATTGTACTTGTACATACCAAATCAATTCGCACTTCCCTCAACCAAAAAGAAAACGAAAAAATTAAAACTATTCACACCACCCAAAGAGAGAGTCTTGCCCCGTTTTACTATAAAAATGCTACTCAAAGCTACTCCCTCCTTCCATCTATATAGGGCCTAATGCGTTTTTCGATGCTAACTTTGACCAAATATTAGAGCAATAATATACGACATGCAACTTACACAAAGCACACCGCTAAATTCGTTTGTGAAAGGTTCTTTCAATGTTATAATTTTCACATTGTGCATGTCATGTACTATTAATCTTGTCAATAGTCAAAGGCGGTCTTAAAAACGCATTACGCCCTATATAGATGGAAGAAGGAGGGAGTATGAATCCATGTTATGTCCAATTAAATTTTTTCGCTTGTTGTATGATGCATCTAACCTACTCATACCAACATTTTAGTGCATTCCAAATGTCTATACTACCATTGCAATTCGAACTAAATTTGAATTCGTTTCTCTATTTCAATAAGAATCTACAATCATGATTGTTGCCAACTTCAACCATAATTCGTGTATTACCTTAATAACACACCACATGATTACTATAGAGATAGATATGAACTATGTGTACTATATGCACTCGAATTCTATTTTTTGAATACAATTGATGTTGATTCCAAATAATAGTACATTTGATGTACTAACTATATATTCATAATCTAAACCATGTTCCACACGTACAACGTGTTTATCACACATAGTATAGTGCCCCGCCCCCTACATTATGACAAGTATTTAGACCTGAGCTGCAAAAGCCACACATTAGCCCAAATTATGATCAATGTTCTATATATTATACGTAGTACTAGCAAGGTGCCCATGCGTTCCACAGAACATCAACATGATCAAGGGGAGGCCTAATTTGCAAATATGGAGAGGAGTGTGGGTATCTTTTTTCAAAATTGCCATAGTTTCCTTCCTATCCGTCAGATATAAATCAGACGACCTATATTGCAGGATGGCAGGAACACCATCATCAAGAACTCCCTTTTTTATAAGAGTAGAGATAAAATATATTATATGTAGTATAACATGTTCATAACCACACCATGTGTATCACCGTTATATATATTCACACATGCGCCGATTTAAAACACTATGATAAATTCTTCAAATATCCGAATTCTCTTTTTATAATGAAGTATGATCTCTATTCATCTTTTACACCCACACAATCCTCTTATCTTTGTAGCTAGTGCTAACTTTCTCTTGTGCATGCACACACCCGCATCCCTCTCACCCTCCTCAGCATTCTCTAGCTCATCGCGCAAATTCGTCTTCTCGCTTTAGGTCGTTCACCCACGGTGTGTGTAGGCCCAGCTCCTTCTTTACGGCACACATCGATCGATATGCCTCTCTAGCCAGGTGAGCCTAGCACAAACACAAGCTTCCCCTCTTCTCTTATCACCGTCCATGCCTCACTCCCACCACTCTTTTCATCGATCTCATACTCGCACACTCCTTCCCCCTCGATATAGTATGACACTCGCACCACCACCTAGATGCATCCCTCTCTCTATCTATCCTTCTCCATGTGCCTCATTTGCTTCTAACACACACATGTATCTATACCGATCGATCTCCCAACATATACCTAGGTCGACTTTAACTATCCCCCCCATCGATCGACGTGCCTCACAAGTTATGTCTCTCCTTTCTCTGACAAAGGAGGATTGATCTTCCTATGTAGTTACGTCTGCTTACCATAGCCATATCGTCCCCCCTTATCATTCGTGCATGCCTCCTAACCCGTCTCTCACACGCACGTGCACAGACAGGCAGCCATCCCCTCTCTTATTGATATTGCAGGCGTGCCCTCTGGTTGTCTAGCAAGCCTATCCCACCATTTTTTAGAAGCAACACCACTACCACCCCCTCCAACACTCTAGCTCTGTCTCTCTCCCAACCTTATTCCTCTCCTACACATATGCATGGATGTCAATCGATCTCCCTTAATACATGAGGTAGATTGATCTCCCTTAATAAATGAGGTAGGCCTCTCTCCTCCTCCACACATATACCATCCATTGTACCTCTATAGTAAATTAGGCCTCCCTTCCCCCCCCCACCACACACCGATAGTTGAGCGCTGTAGGTAGGTATCCATGCCACAGAGACAAACTGCACATGTCCCGTCTCACGTTCCAGTAGGCCATCCCCTCTATATCTCTGACGTGGGCACACACAAATTCGATGGCACTCCTTATCGATCGCGCGCACGCGCACACACACACGCATCATCCCTCTCTATGATTCTATGGACACCTCAAGCCGATGATACCTCCACTCTCTTCTCGTGGATCGCCCCCTCTATATATATGATATATCCAGGACTCTATTTCACACATAGTGCATATGTTATATTTTTTGATTGACCCCCCCCTCCCCCGAGAAAAACTCTCACGAACCCACACACTATATCTCTCTACGTTTGTATCTCTCTCACACAACCCCACGTAGGTGGTGTACGTATAAAAGAAGAAAATAGGTGCTCCGTGCACATACTCATGCTTCGTGCCCAGCCACACCCGCGCGGGTACACGGTGGAGCTCATTTCTGTACGAAATGGCAGCCCACATGCTAATTTGAACGTGTGTAGCGGTTGTTTACCTATGTAGGTCGTGTACCACGCGTGCATGAAACAAAGTTCGACTTGATGCATTGGCGCGTTATTTTTAAATAAAGTTATATCGCTCAATGGCACGTACACAGATGATAACCCACAAGTATAGGGGATCGCAACAGTTTTCGAGGGTAGAGTATTCAACCCAAATTTATTGATTCGACACAAGGGGAGCCAAAGAATATTCTCAAGTATTAGCAGCTGAGTTGTCAGTTCAACCACACCTAGAAACTTAATATCTGCAGCAAAGTGTTTAGCAGCAAAGTAATATGATAGTAGTGGTAACAATAGCAAAAGGTAACGGTAGCAAAAGCAATGTTTTTGGTATTTTGTAGTAATGATAACAATAGCAATGGAAAAGTAAATAAGCGAAGAACAATATATGGAAAGCTCGTAGGCAATGGATCAGTGATGGAGAATTATGCCGGATGCAGTTCATCATGCAACAGTCATAACCAAGGGTGACACAGAACTAGCTCCAGTTCATCAATGCAATGTAGGCATGTATTCCGAATATAGTCATACGTGCTTATGGAAAAGAACTTGCATGACATCTTTTGTCCTACCCTCCCGTGGCAGCGGGGTCCTAGCGGAAACTAAGGGATATTAAGGCCTCCTTTTAATAGAGTACCGGAACAAAGCATTAACACATAGTGAATACATGAACTCCTCAAACTACGATCATCACCGGTAAGTATAACAATTATTGTCACTTCGGGTTAACGGATCATAACACATAATAGGTGACTATAGACTTGAAGGAAATATACCCTAGAGGCAATAATAAAGTTATTATTTATTTCCTTATATCATGATAAATGTTTATTATTCATTCTAGAATTGTATTAACCAGAAACATAATACATGTGTGAATACATAGACAAACACAGTGTCACTACTATGCCTCTACTAGACTAGCTCGTTAATCAAAGATGGTTATGTTTCCTAACCATGGACAAAGAGTTGTTATTTGATTAACGGGATCACATCATTAGGTGAATGATGTGATTGACATGACCCATTCCATTAGCTTAGCACCCGATCGTTTAGTATGTTGCTATTGCTTTCTTCATGACTTATACATGTTCCTATGACTATGAGATTATGCAACTCCCGTTTGCCGGAGGAACACTTTGTGTGCTACCAAACGTCACAACGTAAAAGGGTGATTATAAAGGTGCTCTACAGGTGTCTCCAAAGGTACATGTTGGGTTGGCATATTTTGAGATTAGGATTTGTCAGTCCGATTGTCGGAGAGGTATCTCTGGGCCCTCTCGGTAATGCACATCACATAAGCCATGCAAGCATTGCAACTAATGAGTTAGTTGTGAGATGATGTATTACGGAACGAGTAAAGAGACTTGCCGGTAACGAGATTGAACTAGGTATTGAGATACCGATGATCGAATCTCGGGCAAGTAACATACCGATGACAAAGGGAACAACGTATGTTGTTATGCGGTCTGACCGATAAAAGATCTTCATAGAATATGTAGGAGCCAATATGAGCATCCAGCTTCCGCTATTGGTTATTGACCGGAGACGTGTCTCGGTCATGTCAACATTGTTCTCGAACCCGTAGGGTCCGCACACTTAAGGTTTCGATGAGAGTTATATTATGAGTTTATGCATTTTGATGTACCGAAGTTTGTTCAGAGTTCCGGATGTGATCACGGACATGACGAGGAGTCTCGAAATGGTCGAGACATAGAGATTGATATATTGGAAGCCTATATTTGGATGTCGGAAGTGTTCCGGGTGAAATCGGGATTTTACCGGAGTACCGAGAGGTAACCGGAACCCCCCCGGGAGGTATATGGGCCTTAGTGGGCTTTAGTGGAAGAGAGGAGAGGTGGCCAGGGCTGGGTCGCGCACCCCTCCCCCCTAGTCCGAATAGGACAAGGAGAGGGGGCCGACGCCCCCCTTCCTTCTCTCTCTCCTCTTTCCCCCCTCCCGAATCCTATTCCAACTAGGAAAGGGGGGGAATCCTACTCCCAAAGGGAGTAGGACTCCTCCTGGCGCGCCCTCTCCTGGCCGGCCGCACCCCCCCTTTGAACCTTTATATACGGAGGCAGGGAGCACCCCTAGAGACACAAGTTGATCCACGTGATCATATTCTTAGCCGTGTGCGGTGCCCCCTTCCACCATAGTCCTCGATAATATTGTAGCGGTGCTTAGGGGAAGCCCTGTGACAGTAGTACATCAAGATCGTCACCACGCCATCGTGCTAACGGAACTCTTCCCCGACACTTTGCTGGATCGGAGTCCGGGGATCATCATCGAGCTGAACGTGTGCTAGAACTCGGAGGTGTCGTAGTTTCGGTGCTTGATCGGTCGGGCCGTGAAGACGTACGACTACATCAACCACGTTGTGCTAATGCTTCCGTTGTCGATCTACAAGGGTACGTAGATCACACTCTCCCCTCTCGTTGCTATGCATCACCATGATCTTGCGTGTTCGTAGGAAATTTTTTGAAATTACTACGTAACCCAACAGTGGTATCATAGCCTAGGTTTTATATGTTGATGTTATATGCACGAGTAGAACACAAGTGAGTTGTGGGCGATATAAGTCATACTGCTTACCAGCATGTCATACTTTGGTTCGGCGGTATTTTTGGATGAAGCGGCCCGGACCGACATTACGCGTACGCTTACGCGAGACCGGTTCTCCCGACGTGCTTTGCACAAAGGTGGCTAGCGGGTGACAGTTTCTCCAACTTTAGTTGAACCAAGTGTGGCTACGCCTGGTCCTTGCGAACGTTAAAACAGCACCAACTTGACAAACTATCGTTGTGGTTTTGATGCGTAGGTAAGATTGGTTCTTGCTTAAGCCCGTAGCAGCCACGTAAAACTTGCAACAACAAAGTAGAGGACGTCTAACTTGTTTTTGCAGGGCATGTTGTGATGTGATATGGTCAAGACATGATGCTAAATTTTATTGTATGAGATGATCATGTTTTGTAACCGAGTTATCGGCAACTGGCGGAGCCATATGGTTGTCGCTTTATTGTATGCAATGCAATCGCGCTGTAATGCTTTACTTTATCACTAAGCGGTAGCGATAGTCATGGAAGCATAAGATTGGTGAGACGAAAACGATGCTACGATGGAGATCAAGGTGTCGCGCCGGTGACGATGGTGATCTCGACGGTGCTTCGAAGATGGAGATCACAAGCACAAGATGATGATGGCCATATCATATCACTTATATTAATTACATGTGATGTTTATCTTTTATGCATCTTATCTTGCTTTGATTGACGGTAGCATTATAAGATGATCTCTCGTTAATTATCAAGAAGTGTTCTCCCTGAGTATGCACCATTGCGAAAGTTCTTCGTGCTGAGACACCACGTGATGATCGGGTGTGATAGGCTCTACGTTGAAATACAACGGGTGCAAAACAGTTGCACATGCGGAATACTCAGGTTATACTTGACGAGCCAAGCATATACAGATATGGCCTCGGAACACGGAGACCGAAAGGTTGAGCGTGAATCATATAGCAGATATGATCAACATAGCGATGTTCACCAATGAAACTACTCCATCTCACGTGATGATCGGACATGGTTTAGTTGATTTGGATCACGTAATCACTTAGAGGATTAGAGGGATGTCTATCTAAGTGGGAGTTCTTAAGTAATATGATTAATTGAACCTAAATTTATCATGAACTTAGTACCTGATAGTATCTTGCTTGTTTATGTATGATTGTAGATAGATGGCTCATGTTGTTGTTCCGTTGAATTTTAATGCGTTCCTTGAGAAAGCAAAGTTGAAAGATGATGGTAGCAATTACACGGATTGGGTCCGTAACTTGAGGATTATCCTCATTGCTGCACAGAAGAATTACGTCCTGGAAGCACCGCTGGGTGCCAGGCCCGCTGCTGGAGCAACACCAGATGTTATGAACATCTGGCAGAGCAAAGCTGATGACTACTCGATAGTTCAGTGTGCCATGCTTTACGGCTTAGAATCGGGACTTCAACGACGTTTTGAACGTCATGGAGCATATGAGATGTTCCAGGAGTTGAAGTTAATATTTCAAGCAAATGCCCGGATTGAGAGATATGAAGTCTCCAATAAGTTCTATAGCTGCAAGATGGAGGAGAACAGTTCTGTCAGTGAGCATATACTCAAAATGTCTGGGTATAATAATCACTTGATTCAATTGGGAGTTAATCTTCCAGATGATTGCGTCATTGACAGAATTCTCCAATCACTGCCACCAAGCTACAAGAGCTTCGTGATGAACTATAATATGCAAGGGATGAATAAGACTATTCCCGAGCTCTTCGCAATGCTGAAAGCTGCGGAGGTAGAAATCAAGAAGGAGCATCAAGTGTTGATGGTCAACAAGACCACTAGTTTCAAGAGAAAGGGCAAAGGGAAGAAGAAGGGGAACTTCAAAAAGAACAACAAGCAAGTTGCTGCTCAAGAGAAGAAACCCAAACCTGGACCTTAGCCTGAAACTGAGTGCTTCTACTGCAAGCAGACTGGTCACTGGAAGCGGAACTGCCTCAAGTATTTGGCGGATAAGAAGGATGGCAAGGTGAACAAAGGTATATGTGATATACATGTTATTGATGTGTACCTTACTAATGCTCGCAGTAGCACCTGGGTATTTGATACTGGTTCTGTTGCTAATATTTGCAACTCGAAACAGGGACTACGGATTAAGCGAAGATTGGCTAAGGACGAGGTGACGATGCGCGTGGGAAATGGTTCCAAAGTCGATGTGATCGCAGTCGGCACGCTACCTCTACATCTACCTTCGGGATTAATATTAGACCTAAATAATTGTTATTTGGTGCCAGCGTTAAGCATGAACATTATATCTGGATCCTGTTTGATGCGAGATGGTTATTCATTTAAATCAGAGAATAATGGTTGTTCTATTTACATGAGTAATATCTTTTATGGTCATGCACCCTTAAAGAGTGGTCTATTTTTATTAAATCTCGACAGTAGTGACACACATATTCATAGTGTTGAAACCAAAAGATGCAGAGTTGATAATGATAGTGCAACTTATTTGTGGCACTGCCGTTTAGGTCATATCGGTATAAAGCGCATGAAGAAACTCCATACTGATGGGCTTTTGGAACCACTTGATTATGAATCACTTGGTACTTGCGAACCGTGCCTTATGGGTAAGATGACAAAAACACCGTTCTCCGGTACTATGGAGAGAGCAACAGATTTGTTAGAAATCATACATACAGATGTATGTGGTCCAATGAATGTTGAGGCTCGTGGCGGATATCATTATTTTCTCACCTTCACAGATGACTTAAGAAGATATGGGTATATCTACTTAATGAAACACAAGTCTGAAACGTTTGAAAAGTTCAAAGAATTTCAGAGTGAAGTTGAAAATCATCGTAACAATAAAATAAAATTCCTACGATCTGATCGTGGAGGAGAATATTTGAGTTACGAGTTTGGTGTACATTTGAAACAATGTGGAATAGTTTCGCAACTCACGCCACCCGGAACACCACAGCGTAATGGTGTGTCCGAACGTCGTAATCGTACTTTACTAGATATGGTACGATCTATGATGTCTCTTACTGATTTACCGCTATCGTTTTGGGGATACGCTCTAGAGACGGCTGCATTTACGTTAAATAGGGCACCATCAAAATCCTTTGAGACAACGCCTTATGAACTGTGGTTTGGCAAGAAACCAAAGTTGTCATTTCTGAAAGTTTGGGGCTGCGATGCTTATGTGAAAAAGCTTCAACCTGATAAGCTCGAACCCAAATCGGAGAAATGTGTCTTCATAGGATACCCAAAGGAAACTATTGGGTACACCTTCTATCACAGATCCGAAGGAAAAATATTCGTTGCTAAGAATGGATCCTTTCTAGAGAAGGAGTTTCTCTCGAAAGATGTGAGTGGGAGGAAAGTAGAACTTGACGAGGTAACTGTACCTACTCCCTTATTGGAAAGTAGTACATCACAGAAACCTGTTTCTGTGACACCTACACGAATTAGTGAGGAAGTTAATGATAATGATCATGAAACTTCAGAACAAGATACTACTGAACCTCGTAGATCAACCAGAGTGAGATCCGTGCCAGAGTGGTATGGTAATCCTGTTCTGGAAGTCATGCTACTAGATCATGATGAACCTACGAACTATGAAGAAGCGATGGTGAGCCCAGATTCCGCAAAATGGCTTGAAGCCATGAGATCTGAGATGGGATCCATGTATGAGAACAAAGTATGGACTTTGGTTGACTTGCCCGATGATCGGCAAGCAATTGAGAATAAATGGATCTTCAAGAAGAAGACTGACGCTGACGGTAATATTACTGTCTACAAAGCTCGACTTGTCGCAAAAGGTTTTCGGCAAGTTCAAGGGATTGAGTACGATGAGACCTTCTCACCCGTAGCGATGCTTAAGTCTGTTCGAATCATGTTAGCAATTGCCGCATTTTATGATTATGAAATTTGGCAGATGGATGTCAAAACTGCATTCCTGAATGGATTTCTAGAAGAAGAGTTGTATATGATGCAACCAGAAGGTTTTGTCGATCCAAAGGGAGCTAACAAAGTGTGCAAGCTCCAGCGATCCATTTATGGACTGGTACAAGCCTCTCGGAGTTGGAATAAACGCTTTGATAGTGTGATCAAAGCATTTGGTTTTATACAGACTTTTGGAGAAGCCTGTATTTACAAGAAAGTGAGTGGGAGCTCTGTAGCATTTCTGATATTATATGTGGATGACATATTACTAATTGGAAATGATATAGAATTTCTGGATAGCATAAAGGGATACTTGAATAAGAGTTTTTCAATGAAAGACCTCGGTGAAGCTGCTTACATATTAGGCATAAAGATCTATAGAGATAGATCAAGACGCTTAATTGGACTTTCACAAAGCACATACCTTGACAAAGTTTTGAAGAAGTTCAAAATGGATCAAACAAAGAAAAGGTTCTTGCCTGTGTTACAAGGTGTGAAGTTGAGTCAGACTCAATGCCCGACCACTGCAGAAGATAGAGAGAAAATGAAAGATGTTCCCTATGCTTCAGCCATAGGCTCTATCATGTATGCAATGCTATGTACCAGACCTGATGTGTGCCTTGCTATAAGTCTAGCAGGGAGGTACCAAAGTAATCCAGGAGTGGATCACTGGACAGCGATCAAGAACATCCTGAAATACCTGAAAAGGACTAAGGATATGTTTATCATTTATGGAGGTGAAAAAGAGCTAATCGTAACTGGTTACATCGATGCAAGCTTTGACACTGATCCGGACGATTCTAAATCGCAAACCGGATACGTATTTACATTAAACGGTGGAGCTGTCAGTTGGTGCAGTTCTAAACAAAGCGTCGTGGCGGGATCTATGTGTGAAGCGGAATACATAGCTGCTTCGGAAGCAGTGAATGAAGGAGTCCACATGAAGGAGTTCATATCCGATCTAGGTGTCATACCTAGTGCATCGGGTCCAATGAAAATCTTTTGTGACAATACTGGTGCAATTGCCTTGGCAAAGGAATCCAGATTTCACAAGAGAACCAAGCACATCAAGAGACGCTTCAATTCCATCCGGGATCTAGTCCAGGTGGGAGACATAGAGATTTGCAAGATACATACAGATCTGAATGTAGCAGACCCATTGACTAAGCCTCTTCCACGAGCAAAACATGATCAGCACTAAGGCTCCATGGGTGTTAGAATAATTACCGTGTAATCTAGATTATTGACTCTAGTGCAAGTGGGAGACTGAAGGAAATATGCCCTAGAGGCAATAATAAAGTTATTATTTATTTCCTTATATCATGATAAATGTTTATTATTCATGCTAGAATTGTATTAACCGGAAACATAATACATGTGTGAATACATAGACAAACAGAGTGTCACTAGTATGCCTCTACTAGACTAGCTCGTTAATCAAAGATGGTTATGTTTCCTAACCATGGACAAAGAGTTGTTATTTGATTAACGGGATCACATCATTAGGTGAATGATCTGATTGACATGACCCATTCCATTAGCTTAGCACCCGATCGTTTAGTATGTTGTTATTGCTTTCTTCATGACTTATACATGTTCCTATGACTATGAGATTATGCAACTCCCGTTTGCCGGAGGAACACTTTGTGTGCTACGAAACGTCACAACGTAAATGGGTGATTATAAAGGTGCTCTACAGGTGTCTCCAAAGGTACATGTTGGGTTGGCATATTTTGAGATTAGGATTTGTCACTCCGATTGTCGGAGAGGTATCTCTGGGCCCTCTCGGTAATGCACATCACATAAGCCTTGCAAGCATTGCAACTAATGAGTTAGTTGTGAGATGATGTATTACGGAACGACTAAAGAGACTTGCCAGTAACGAGATTGAACTAGGTATTGAGATACCGACGATCGAATCTCGGGCAAGTAACATACCGATGAAAAAGGGAACAACGTATGTTGTTATGCGGTCTGACCGATAAAAGATCTTCGTAGAATATGTAGGAGCCAATATGAGCATCCAAGTTCCGCTATTGGTTATTGACCGGAGACGTGTCTCGGTCATGTCTACATTGTTCTCGAACCCATAGGGTCCGCACGCTTAAGGTTTCGATGACAGTTATATTATGAGTTTATGCATTTTGATGTACCGAAGTTTGTTCGGAGTCTCGGATGTGATCACGGACATGACGAGGAGTCTCGAAATGGTCGAGACATAAAGATTGATATATTGGAAGCCTATATTTGGATGTCGGAAGTGTTCCGGGTGAAATCGGGATTTTACCGGAGTACCGAGAGGTAACCGGAACCCCCCCGGGAGGTATATGGGCCTTAGTGGGCTTTAGTGGAAGAGAGGAGAGGTGGCCAGGGCTGGGTCGCGCACCCCTCCCCCCTAGTCCGAATAGGACAAGGAGAGGGGGCCGACGCCCCCCTTCCTTCTCTCTCTCCTCTTTCCCCCCTCCCGAATCCTATTCCAACTAGGAAAGGGGGGGAATCCTACTCCCAAAGGGAGTAGGACTCCTCCTGGCGCGCCCTCTCCTGGCCGGCCGCACCCCCCCTTTGAACCTTTATATACGGAGGCAGGGAGCACCCCTAGAGACACAAGTTGATCCACGTGATCATATTCTTAGCCGTGTGCGGTGCCCCCTTCCACCATAGTCCTCGATAATATTGTAGCGGTGCTTAGGGGAAGCCCTGTGACAGTAGTACATCAAGATCGTCACCACGCCATCGTGCTAACGGAACTCTTCCCCGACACTTTGCTGGATCGGAGTCCGGGGATCATCATCGAGCTGAACGTGTGCTAGAACTCGGAGGTGTCGTAGTTTCGGTGCTTGATCGGTCGGGCCGTGAAGACGTACGACTACATCAACCACGTTGTGCTAATGCTTCCGTTGTCGATCTACAAGGGTACGTAGATCACACTCTCCCCTCTCGTTGCTATGCATCACCATGATCTTGCGTGTTCGTAGGAAATTTTTTGAAATTACTACGTAACCCAACAGTGGTATCATAGCCTAGGTTTTATATGTTGATGTTATATGCACGAGTAGAACACAAGTGAGTTGTGGGCGATATAAGTCATACTGCTTACCAGCATGTCATACTTTGGTTCGGCGGTATTTTTGGATGAAGCGGCCCGGACCGACATTACGCGTACGCTTACGCGAGACCGGTTCTCCCGACGTGCTTTGCACAAAGGTGGCTAGCGGGTGACAGTTTCTCCAACTTTAGTTGAACCAAGTGTGGCTACGCCTGGTCCTTGCGAACGTTAAAACAGCACCAACTTGACAAACTATCGTTGTGGTTTTGATGCGTAGGTAAGATTGGTTCTTGCTTAAGCCCGTAGCAGCCACGTAAAACTTGCAACAACAAAGTAGAGGACGTCTAACTTGTTTTTGCAGGGCATGTTGTGATGTGATATGGTCAAGACATGATGCTAAATTTTATTGTATGAGATGATCATGTTTTGTAACCGAGTTATCGGCAACTGGCGGAGCCATATGGTTGTCGCTTTATTGTATGCAATGCAATCGCGCTGTAATGCTTTACTTTATCACTAAGCGGTAGCGATAGTCATGGAAGCATAAGATTGGTGAGACGAAAACGATGCTACGATGGAGATCAAGGTGTCGCGCCGGTGACGATGGTGATCTCGACGGTGCTTCGAAGATGGAGATCACAAGCACAAGATGATGATGGCCATATCATATCACTTATATTAATTACATGTGATGTTTATCTTTTATGCATCTTATCTTGCTTTGATTGACGGTAGCATTATAAGATGATCTCTCGTTAATTATCAAGAAGTGTTCTCCCTGAGTATGCACCATTGCGAAAGTTCTTCGTGCTGAGACACCACGTGATGATCGGGTGTGATAGGCTCTACGTTGAAATACAACGGGTGCAAAACAGTTGCACATGCGGAATACTCAGGTTATACTTGACGAGCCAAGCATATACAGATATGGCCTCGGAACACGGAGACCGAAAGGTTGAGCGTGAATCATATAGCAGATATGATCAACATAGCGATGTTCACCAATGAAACTACTCCATCTCACGTGATGATCGGACATGGTTTAGTTGATTTGGATCACGTAATCACTTAGAGGATTAGAGGGATGTCTATCTAAGTGGGAGTTCTTAAGTAATATGATTAATTGAACCTAAATTTATCATGAACTTAGTACCTGATAGTATCTTGCTTGTTTATGTATGATTGTAGATAGATGGCTCATGTTGTTGTTCCGTTGAATTTTAATGCGTTCCTTGAGAAAGCAAAGTTGAAAGATGATGGTAGCAATTACACGGATTGGGTCCGTAACTTGAGGATTATCCTCATTGCTGCACAGAAGAATTACGTCCTGGAAGCACCGCTGGGTGCCAGGCCCGCTGCTGGAGCAACACCAGATGTTATGAACATCTGGCAGAGCAAAGCTGATGACTACTCGATAGTTCAGTGTGCCATGCTTTACGGCTTAGAATCGGGACTTCAACGACGTTTTGAACGTCATGGAGCATATGAGATGTTCCAGGAGTTGAAGTTAATATTTCAAGCAAATGCCCGGATTGAGAGATATGAAGTCTCCAATAAGTTCTATAGCTGCAAGATGGAGGAGAACAGTTCTGTCAGTGAGCATATACTCAAAATGTCTGGGTATAATAATCACTTGATTCAATTGGGAGTTAATCTTCCAGATGATTGCGTCATTGACAGAATTCTCCAATCACTGCCACCAAGCTACAAGAGCTTCGTGATGAACTATAATATGCAAGGGATGAATAAGACTATTCCCGAGCTCTTCGCAATGCTGAAAGCTGCGGAGGTAGAAATCAAGAAGGAGCATCAAGTGTTGATGGTCAACAAGACCACTAGTTTCAAGAAAAAGGGCAAAGGGAAGAAGAAGGGGAACTTCAAAAAGAACAACAAGCAAGTTGCTGCTCAAGAGAAGAAACCCAAACCTGGACCTTAGCCTGAAACTGAGTGCTTCTACTGCAAGCAGACTGGTCACTGGAAGCGGAACTGCCTCAAGTATTTGGCGGATAAGAAGGATGGCAAGGTGAACAAAGGTATATGTGATATACATGTTATTGATGTGTACCTTACTAATGCTCGCAGTAGCACCTGGGTATTTGATACTGGTTCTGTTGCTAATATTTGCAACTCGAAACAGGGACTACGGATTAAGCGAAGATTGGCTAAGGACGAGGTGACGATGCGCGTGGGAAATGGTTCCAAAGTCGATGTGATCGCAGTCGGCACGCTACCTCTACATCTACCTTCGGGATTAATATTAGACCTAAATAATTGTTATTTGGTGCCAGCGTTAAGCATGAACATTATATCTGGATCCTGTTTGATGCGAGATGGTTATTCATTTAAATCAGAGAATAATGGTTGTTCTATTTACATGAGTAATATCTTTTATGGTCATGCACCCTTAAAGAGTGGTCTATTTTTATTAAATCTCGACAGTAGTGACACACATATTCATAGTGTTGAAACCAAAAGATGCAGAGTTGATAATGATAGTGCAACTTATTTGTGGCACTGCCGTTTAGGTCATATCGGTATAAAGCGCATGAAGAAACTCCATACTGATGGGCTTTTGGAACCACTTGATTATGAATCACTTGGTACTTGCGAACCGTGCCTTATGGGTAAGATGACAAAAACACCGTTCTCCGGTACTATGGAGAGAGCAACAGATTTGTTAGAAATCATACATACAGATGTATGTGGTCCAATGAATGTTGAGGCTCGTGGCGGATATCATTATTTTCTCACCTTCACAGATGACTTAAGAAGATATGGGTATATCTACTTAATGAAACACAAGTCTGAAACGTTTGAAAAGTTCAAAGAATTTCAGAGTGAAGTTGAAAATCATCGTAACAATAAAATAAAATTCCTACGATCTGATCGTGGAGGAGAATATTTGAGTTACGAGTTTGGTGTACATTTGAAACAATGTGGAATAGTTTCGCAACTCACGCCACCCGGAACACCACAGCGTAATGGTGTGTCCGAACGTCGTAATCGTACTTTACTAGATATGGTACGATCTATGATGTCTCTTACTGATTTACCGCTATCGTTTTGGGGATACGCTCTAGAGACGGCTGCATTTACGTTAAATAGGGCACCATCAAAATCCTTTGAGACAACGCCTTATGAACTGTGGTTTGGCAAGAAACCAAAGTTGTCATTTCTGAAAGTTTGGGGCTGCGATGCTTATGTGAAAAAGCTTCAACCTGATAAGCTCGAACCCAAATCGGAGAAATGTGTCTTCATAGGATACCCAAAGGAAACTATTGGGTACACCTTCTATCACAGATCCGAAGGAAAAATATTCGTTGCTAAGAATGGATCCTTTCTAGAGAAGGAGTTTCTCTCGAAAGATGTGAGTGGGAGGAAAGTAGAACTTGACGAGGTAACTGTACCTACTCCCTTATTGGAAAGTAGTACATCACAGAAACCTGTTTCTGTGACACCTACACGAATTAGTGAGGAAGTTAATGATAATGATCATGAAACTTCAGAACAAGATACTACTGAACCTCGTAGATCAACCAGAGTGAGATCCGTGCCAGAGTGGTATGGTAATCCTGTTCTGGAAGTCATGCTACTAGATCATGATGAACCTACGAACTATGAAGAAGCGATGGTGAGCCCAGATTCCGCAAAATGGCTTGAAGCCATGAGATCTGAGATGGGATCCATGTATGAGAACAAAGTATGGACTTTGGTTGACTTGCCCGATGATCGGCAAGCAATTGAGAATAAATGGATCTTCAAGAAGAAGACTGACGCTGACGGTAATATTACTGTCTACAAAGCTCGACTTGTCGCAAAAGGTTTTCGGCAAGTTCAAGGGATTGAGTACGATGAGACCTTCTCACCCGTAGCGATGCTTAAGTCTGTTCGAATCATGTTAGCAATTGCCGCATTTTATGATTATGAAATTTGGCAGATGGATGTCAAAACTGCATTCCTGAATGGATTTCTAGAAGAAGAGTTGTATATGATGCAACCAGAAGGTTTTGTCGATCCAAAGGGAGCTAACAAAGTGTGCAAGCTCCAGCGATCCATTTATGGACTGGTACAAGCCTCTCGGAGTTGGAATAAACGCTTTGATAGTGTGATCAAAGCATTTGGTTTTATACAGACTTTTGGAGAAGCCTGTATTTACAAGAAAGTGAGTGGGAGCTCTGTAGCATTTCTGATATTATATGTGGATGACATATTACTAATTGGAAATGATATAGAATTTCTGGATAGCATAAAGGGATACTTGAATAAGAGTTTTTCAATGAAAGACCTCGGTGAAGCTGCTTACATATTAGGCATAAAGATCTATAGAGATAGATCAAGACGCTTAATTGGACTTTCACAAAGCACATACCTTGACAAAGTTTTGAAGAAGTTCAAAATGGATCAAACAAAGAAAAGGTTCTTGCCTGTGTTACAAGGTGTGAAGTTGAGTCAGACTCAATGCCCGACCACTGCAGAAGATAGAGAGAAAATGAAAGATGTTCCCTATGCTTCAGCCATAGGCTCTATCATGTATGCAATGCTATGTACCAGACCTGATGTGTGCCTTGCTATAAGTCTAGCAGGGAGGTACCAAAGTAATCCAGGAGTGGATCACTGGACAGCGATCAAGAACATCCTGAAATACCTGAAAAGGACTAAGGATATGTTTATCATTTATGGAGGTGAAAAAGAGCTAATCGTAACTGGTTACATCGATGCAAGCTTTGACACTGATCCGGACGATTCTAAATCGCAAACCGGATACGTATTTACATTAAACGGTGGAGCTGTCAGTTGGTGCAGTTCTAAACAAAGCGTCGTGGCGGGATCTATGTGTGAAGCGGAATACATAGCTGCTTCGGAAGCAGTGAATGAAGGAGTCCAGATGAAGGAGTTCATATCCGATCTAGGTGTCATACCTAGTGCATCGGGTCCAATGAAAATCTTTTGTGACAATACTGGTGCAATTGCCTTGGCAAAGGAATCCAGATTTCACAAGAGAACCAAGCACATCAAGAGACGCTTCAATTCCATCCGGGATCTAGTCCAGGTGGGAGACATAGAGATTTGCAAGATACATACAGATCTGAATGTAGCAGACCCATTGACTAAGCCTCTTCCACGAGCAAAACATGATCAGCACTAAGGCTCCATGGGTGTTAGAATAATTACCGTGTAATCTAGATTATTGACTCTAGTGCAAGTGGGAGACTGAAGGAAATATGCCCTAGAGGCAATAATAAAGTTATTATTTATTTCCTTATATCATGATAAATGTTTATTATTCATGCTAGAATTGTATTAACCGGAAACATAATACATGTGTGAATACATAGACAAACAGAGTGTCACTAGTATGCCTCTACTAGACTAGCTCGTTAATCAAAGATGGTTATGTTTCCTAACCATGGACAAAGAGTTGTTATTTGATTAACGGGATCACATCATTAGGTGAATGATCTGATTGACATGACCCATTCCATTAGCTTAGCACCCGATCGTTTAGTATGTTGTTATTGCTTTCTTCATGACTTATACATGTTCCTATGACTATGAGATTATGCAACTCCCGTTTGCCGGAGGAACACTTTGTGTGCTACGAAACGTCACAACGTAAATGGGTGATTATAAAGGTGCTCTACAGGTGTCTCCAAAGGTACATGTTGGGTTGGCATATTTTGAGATTAGGATTTGTCACTCCGATTGTCGGAGAGGTATCTCTGGGCCCTCTCGGTAATGCACATCACATAAGCCTTGCAAGCATTGCAACTAATGAGTTAGTTGTGAGATGATGTATTACGGAACGACTAAAGGGAACAACGTATGTTGTTATGCGGTCTGACCGATAAAAGATCTTCATAGAATATGTAGGAGCCAATATGAGCATCCAGCTTCCGCTATTGGTTATTGACCGGAGACGTGTCTCGGTCATGTCAACATTGTTCTCGAACCCGTAGGGTCCGCACACTTAAGGTTTCGATGAGAGTTATATTATGAGTTTATGCATTTTGATGTACCGAAGTTTGTTCAGAGTTCCGGATGTGATCACGGACATGACGAGGAGTCTCGAAATGGTCGAGACATAGAGATTGATATATTGGAAGCCTATATTTGGATGTCGGAAGTGTTCCGGGTGAAATCGGGATTTTACCGGAGTACCGAGAGGTAACCGGAACCCCCCCGGGAGGTATATGGGCCTTAGTGGGCTTTAGTGGAAGAGAGGAGAGGTGGCCAGGGCTGGGTCGCGCACCCCTCCCCCCTAGTCCGAATAGGACAAGGAGAGGGGGCCGACGCCCCCCTTCCTTCTCTCTCTCCTCTTTCCCCCCTCCCGAATCATATTCCAACTAGGAAAGGGGGGGGAATCCTACTCCCAAAGGGAGTAGGACTCCTCCTGGCGCGCCCTCTCCTGGCCGGCCGCACCCCCCCTTTGAACCTTTATATACGGAGGCAGGGAGCACCCATAGAGACACAAGTTGATCCACGTGATCATATTCTTAGGCGTGTGCGGTGCCCCCTTCCACCATAGTCCTCGATAATATTGTAGCGGTGCTTAGGCGAAGCCCTGCGACAGTAGTACATCAAGATCGTCACCACGCCGTCGTGCTGACGGAACTCTTCCCCGACACTTTGCTGGATCGGAGTCCGGGGATCATCATCGAGCTGAACGTGTGCTAGAACTCGGAGAAGCCGTTGTTTCGGTGCTTGATCGGTCGGGCCGTGAAGACGTACGACTACATCAACCACGTTGTGCTAACGCTTCCGTTGTCGATCTATAAGGGTACGTAGATCACACTCTCCCTTCTCGTTGCTATGCATCACCATGATCTTGCGTGTCCGTAGGAATTTTTTTGAAATTACTATGTAACCCAACAAGACTTGCAAGATAGGATCAAGAACTCTCATATATTGATGAAAACATAATAGGTTCAGATCTGAAATCATGGCACTCGGGCCCTAGTGACAAGCATTAAGCATAGAAAGTCATAGCAACATCAATCTCAGAAGATAGTGGATACTAGGGATCAAACCCTAACAAAATTAACTCGATTACATGATAAATCTCATCCAACCCATCACCGCCCAGCAAGCCTATGATGGAATTACTCACGCACGGCGGTGAGCATCATGAAATTGGTGATGGAGAATGGTTCATGATGATGATGGCGACGGATTCGCCTCTCCGGAGCCCCGAACGGACTCCAGATCAGCCCTCCCGAGGGAGTTTAAGGCTTGGCGGCGGCTCCGTATTGTAAAACGCAATGAATCCTTCTCTCCTGGTTTTTCTCCCCGAAAGTGAATATATGGAGTCCAGGTTGAGGTCGGTGGAGTGTCAGGGGGCCCACGAGGCAGGGGGTGAGCCCAGGGGGCAGGCGCGCCCCCACCCTCATGGACAGGTGGGGCACCCCCTGACCTGGATCTTCCTTCCAATATTCATTATATATTCCAAAATAAAGCTTCGTTGATTTTTAGGTCATTTTGAGAACTTTTATTTCTACACAAAAATAACACCATGGCAATTCTGCTGAAAACAGCGTCAGTCCGGGTTAGTCCCATTCAAATCATGCAAGTTAGAGTCCAAAACAAGGGCAAAAGTGTTTGGAAAAGTAGATACGAGAGAGACATATCAACTCCCCCAAGCTTAAACCTTTGCTTGTCCTCAAGCAATTCAGTTGATAAACTGAAAGTGATAAAGAAAAACTTTTACAAACTCTGTTTGCTCTTGTTGTTGTAAATATGTAAAGCTAGCATTCAAGTTTTCACCAAAGATTATGAACTAACCATATTCACAATAACATTTACGTCTCATATTTACTCATATCAATGGCATAATCAAGTAGCGAGCGATAATAATAAATCTTGGATGATAGCACTTTCTCAAAACAATCATGATATGATATAACAAGATGGTATCTCGCTAGCCCTTTCTGAGACCGCAAAATAATAATGCTGAGCACTTTTAAAGATCAAGGACTGACTAGACATTCCAATTCATGGTAAAAGAGATCCATTCAAGTCATACTCAATCTAAACTAACAGTAATGGATGCAAATGACAGCGGTGCTCTCCAACTGGTGCTTTTTAATAAGAAGATGATGACTCAACATAAAAGTAAATAGATATGAATAATATTTTGAGCGGTATACTTTCATTGTCAACATAACAATCAAGAGATGGCGATATCTTCCATGCTACACACATTATAGGCGGTTCCCAAACAGAATGGTAAAGTTTATACTCCCCCTACGCCAACAAGCATCAATCCATGGCTTGCTCGAAACAATGAGTGCCTCCAGCTAACAACAGTCCTGAGGGAGTTTTGTTTGCAGTTATTTTGATTTGATTTGCATAAAGCATGGGACTAGGAATCTCGGTGACCAGCCATTTTCTCATGAGTGAGGAGCAGAGTCCACTCCTCACTACTGGAATCAGCTAGTTTGCCATCTGCCAGTTCTTTGCCGTCCGCTAGCGGACGGCAAAGAAGCTCTTTGCCATCAGCTTCCAAAAAGCGGACGGCAAAGAACTGGCTGATGGCAAAGACCAAGTTTGCCATCAGCCAGTTCTTTGCCGTCCGCTAGCGAACGGCAAAGAGGGAGGGGCCCCACTGACGAACTATAAAAAAAACCTAACGGGGCCCCCTCTTTGCCGTCCGCTAGCAGACGGCAAAGAGCAAGAAGGCGGACGACAAAGTGCCGCGGACGGCAAAGAGGGAGGCCCCACGTAACGTTAACGGGGCCGCACCCCACACCCCCCCTCTCTCTCTCTTTCTCTCCCACCTCTCGCCACCCCGTCGCACCACGCCCCGCCGCCGCCCCAGCGCCCCCCGCCGCCGCCCCGGCGCCCCCCGCCCCGTCGCCCCCGCCGCCCCCGCCGCCCTGCCGTCTGGGCGCCGGCACCTGCGCGCCCCGCCGCCCCGGCCGGGCCCGGCGCCGCCGCCCCAGGCCGCACCGCCCCCCTCCTCCACCCTGCAGGTGAGCTTCTTCCTTTTTTTCTTTTTTTTTCTGTTTTTTTAGTTTTAGGTTTATGTTTAATTTAGATTTAGTTTTAGTTTTAGGATTAGTTTTTAGGTTTATAGGTTTAGTTTTAGTTTAGTTTTAGGTTTAGATTTAGTTTTTTTCTTTTTCTGTTTTTTTAGTTTTAGGTTTAGGTTTAGTTTAGTTTTAGGAAAGAAGAAAAAGAGAAAAAGAAGAGATCAGGAGAAGAAGAAGAAGAAGAAGAAGAAGAAGGGGAGGAGGAGAAGAAAAAAGAAGAAGAGGAAGAAGAAGAAGAAAAAAGAGGAGAGGAGGAGAAGAAGAAGAGGAAAAAGGAAAGGAGGAAGAAGAAGAAGAAGAAAAAAGAGGAGAGGAGGAGAAGAAGAAGAGGAAAAGGGAAAGGAGGAAGAAGAAGAAGAAGAAGAAGGAAAAAAAAAGGAAGAAAAGGAAAAAGAGGAAGAAGAAGAAAAGGAAAAAAACCCGACCCGACACGGTACCCTGACCCCGACCCGGCACCCTGAGACGACACCCTGACCCCGACCCGGCACCCTGACACGACACCCCGACCCCGAGACCCCGACCCCGACACCCCGACTCCGACCCCGACCCCGACACCCCGACCCCGACCCCGACACCCCGACCCCCCAAGCCTGACCCGACACCCCGACCCCGACCCTGACACCCCGACCCCGACCCGACACGGTACCCAGACCCCGACCCGGCACCCCGACACGACACCCCGACCTCGAGACCCCGACCCCGACACCCCGACCCCGACCCCGACCCCGACACCCCGACCCCGACCCGACACGGTACCCAGACCCCGACCCGGCACCCCGACACGACACCCCGACCCCGAGACCCCGACCCCGACCCCGACCCCAAGACCCCGACCCCGACACCCCGACCCCGACCCCGACACCCCGACCCCGACCCCGACACCCCGACCCCCCAAGCCTGACCCGACACCACGACCCCGACCCCGACACCCTGACCCCCCGAGCCTGACCCGACACCCCGACCCCGAGCCTGACCCGACACCACACCCCGACCCCGAAACAACACCCCGACACCGACACGGCACTACCCCGACATCGACACGACACCCCGACCCCCCGACCCCGAAATAGCACCCCGACCCCGACACGGCACCCCGACACCGACAGGACACCCCGACAACCGACACCTCTCGAAAAAGTGTTCTTTGGCCTTCCAGAGGCCGACGGGGTCATATATTTGTGAATTATTAGTTAGGTCATATATTTTTCGATTTTGTTATGAAAAACATCATATATAATTGTGTTGATCGTGTAGTTTTAAATGTGCAGTTGTTTCATCGCTGCGAGGTTTGGTGTTCGACGACTTCGCCGTGCGTTTGACGAGCTCTGCCCCTTCGTTCGTGGGTGAGCACAAATGACAAGTCCTCCTCCCCCATTAATTATTTGATCTATTCCGATGAAACTTGATAGCTAGCTATATATGTGTCTTGAATCATCAGTATGCGTAACCAATATGTGTCTCCCGTTCGAAAGCGTCATAGTTATAAATATGCATGCATTTGCATATTTATAACCTTGATTCTTTCGAATTGTCCAACGCTATCCATGGACAGCCCGAGTATGTGTAGATTGGGTTCGTTTTCCCATATGCTTTGCTCCGGATCCGACACATATATTTCGTCAGTGCCTCCCCTGTTGTTCTCCGGGTACACATCCTCTCTGTTTATTGCAGAGACGTGTATCAGGAGAACAGCGGGGAGGTGCTGCCGAAATTTTGCGTCGGATCCGGAGCATAGCATGGGAAAATAAACCCAATCTACACATACACGGGTGGGATTAGGACCTATCATTACCTATTAGAGTGTAGGTTGCATGGACGTAATAAAATTGACAAAGTAGATCAACTGATGAATATATACATGGTGAATTACATATATAATTGTTGTGTGTCCAGTAGCTCTGAAAGTCAAGATGAGTGACCGTGGTTGGATGTATACCGGTCACACTGGTCAGAACAAATGGAGCGCTGAATGGTTCACAAAAACTAAGGGGTTTGTGCAAGCCGCATTTGAAAATGGCCAAAAGAAAACCTGGTGCCCCTGTTTCCGGTGCGGCAATTGTGAAAAGAAGACAGAGGCTGAAATGGGCAAACACCTGCAGAAGAGTGGTTTTACGCCCGATTATACGGTGTGGACATTTCATGGTGAGTCTGCCCAACGTGACCGAGTTGAGGTGGATCGTCGTCGCACCGACGAGCATGGTACCGGGATGGAAAACATGGTGCAAGGCTATGATGATGCTCGGGATTCGGACGAGGAGATGGTGGAATCTGCAAAGGCCTTCAATGAAATGTTGGAGTCTTCGAAACTTCCGCTCCACGAGCACACTGAGCTTTGTCAGTTGGATGCCATCTCACAAGTAATGGCTCTGAAGGCTCAGTTCAACTTGGGCAGAGAATGCTATGACGCAATTATGACAGTATTTGGATGCTTTCTACCCAAAGGCCATGTAATGCCTGCAAACCTGTACCAGTCGGACAAAATCCTCCATGCACTGAAGATGCCCTATGAGAAGATACATGCCTGTGACAAAGGATGTGCCTTATCTAGGCTTGACTATGCGGACTTGAACTATTGTCCCATTTGCAAGTCTTCCAGGTATATTGTGGTAGACAACGGTATGGGTGAGAAGACACAGACCAAAATCCCCGTTAGTGTTCTTCGGTATATGCCAATCGTACCAAGACTTCAACGTCTTTTCATGGTCGAAGAGACGGCCAGACAGATGACATGGCACAAAACAGGCAAAAGAACCGAACTAGATGCAGATGGGAATCTGATGATGGTACACACATCGGATGGTGTTGCGTGGAAAAAGTTTGATGAATTACATGCTGACAAAGCGGCAGATCCGAGGCATCCTCGAGTCGGCATCAGCACGGATGGGTTCAGTGTGTTTGGTATGACGGCAGCCCAATACAGTTGTTTCTTCTGCAGATTAGCCAAAACATTCATGTAGTGTTTGTCTCATTACTAACTAGTATGACTGAGTCGTCAAAACCAAATGTGCAGTCTGTGTGCGAGAAGACAGGTCAGACCGCTCCGCCGATGCCAGTGATTGCTCCTGGGACCACGGTGAGTTTTATTGAATGGACATTACTTGCTAGTCTTAACATTTGAGTGTCATCATGCTAACAAGACATTGGAAATGATATTTGGTGCAGCGTAACTCCAGACAAGCATCGCACGATCCTTCTCCAGCTACCGACACGAGCCACCCCGCTCCTACACCTCCTACATCTTGGTAAGTTTATCTAGTGTTTTGCTTAACACATGCATAAAGACCGACTTAGCTTTATTTCCTCCAATGCTTACCATAATGACCTAGACTTAGCTTCTTCACCTCCAAAATGACTTAATAAGCTTACTGACCTCCAAAACCATCCATTTTACCTAAGTTAGCTCTAAAACGATCTGTACTTAGCTTACTTATGTCAAAAATTGCATAATTAGCTTAGTTAGCTTATAGATGATCCATTTTACCTAAGTTAGCTTTAAAATGACCCATTTTACCTAGGTTAGCTTATAAATGATCCAGTTCATCCAAGTTAGCTCAAAAATGACCCATTTTACCTAGATTAGCTCCTAAATGATCCATTTTACCTACGTTAGCTTTAAAATGACCCATTTCACCTAGGTTAACTCCAAAATGACCAATCTTACCTAGGTTATCTCATAAACGATCCACTTCAACTAATTTAGCTCATAAACGATCCATTTCACCTAGGTTACCTAAAAAACGATCCATTTCACCTAAATTAGCTCTTAAATGATCCATTTCACCTAGGTTAGCTCAAAAAGATCCATTTCAACTAAATTAGCTCATAAATGATCCATTTCACCTAAGTTAGCTCAAAAAGATCCATTTCAACTAAATTAGCTCATAAATGATCCATTTCACCTAAGTTAGCTCAAAAAGATCCATTTCAACTAAATTAGCTCATAAATGATCCATTTCACCTAAGTTAGCTCAAAAACGATCCATTTCAACTAAGTTAGCTCATAAATGATCCATTTCATCTAAGTTAGCTAAAAAAGATCCATTTCACCTTAGTTACCTGAAAAACGATCCATTTGACCTTAGTTAGCTCATAAACGACCCATTTCAACTAAGTTAGCTCATAAATGATCCATTTCACCTTAGCTAGCTCATAAACGACCCATTTCAACTTAGTTAGCTCATATATGATCCATTTCATGTAAGTTAGCTCATAAATGACATACTCTTCTTGTTCTAGTCTTCTTCTTGTTCTACTCTTCTTGTTCTAGTCTTCTTCTTGTTCTACTCTTCTTGTTCTAACTTTCTTATTTTTCATTTTGCAGAGATCATTCACTTGACGAAAGCTTGCATAGATGGAGTGCTCCTTATCCCTTTCTCTGTTTCTTTTGTATCGTTGAACTTGTTATGTATGATGGAACTATGCATGTAATATATATGGTTGGATGATGAAGTTATGTGTTGGATATCTTATATGTTTGCTCTGTAATGGCCTTTTGAAATATATCTATATATGTCATCTATATTTGTGATGAAAATTGTTGGATTTAATAAAAAACAGATAAACGAGCCAATATGCAGGCTCTTTGTCGTCCGCCACCGACGGCAACGGGCTCTTTGCCGTCTGCCACCGACGGCAAAGAGGACACGTGGCATCCAGCTGTGCTTCCTGGGAGCTGACCCATTTGGTCAGTTTGCCTACAGTGGCAGACGGCAAAGACTTTGCCATCAGTGGTAGACGGCAAAGAACCTACACTTTGCCATCAGTGGCAGACGGCAAAGAACCTGCCATGTAGTGACGTGTAGATGACATCATACTGCAGACGGCAAAGACACTAGCAATTTTGCCGTCAGCGGCGGACGGCAAAGGCCTGCTGTTAGCCACTTAACGGACTGACAGCGCAATTATTGCCGTCCGCCTTCTTTGTCGTCCGCCGCACTCTCTTTGCCGTCTGCGGCGGACAGCAAAGACTTTGCCATCAGTAGCAGACGGCAAAGTAGCTGTTTACCGAAGCCTACTTTGCCGGAGCCTTTTGCCGTCCGCGGCTGACGGCAAAGGCCTTTGCCGTCCGCCGTTCATGCCTTTGCCGTCCGTCGTGGCGGACGGCAAAGTAGCCGATTCCTGTAGTGCCTCTTGAGAATAACCCGCCTAACATGGAAGATACAGACAGCCCTAGTTGATACATAAGCTATTTAAGCATACAAAACAGGATATTTATTTGAAGGTTTAGAGTTTGGCACATACAAATTTACTTGGAATGGCAGGTAGATACCGTATATAGGTAGGTATGGTGGACTCATATGGAATAACTTTGGGGTTTATGGAATTGGATGCACAAGCAGTATTCCCACTTAGTACAGGTGAAGGCTAGCAAAAGACTGGGAAGCGACCAGCTAGAGAGCGACAATAGTCATGAACATGCATTAAAATTAATCAACACCGAATGCAAGCACGAGTAGGATATAATGCACCATGAACATAAATATCGTAGAGGCTATGTTGATTTTGTTTCAACTACATGCGTGAACATGTGCCAAGTCAAGCCACTCGAATCGTTCAAAAGAGGATACCACCCTATCATACCACATCACAACCATTTTAATAGCATGTTGGCACGCAAGGTAAACCATTATAAGCTCCTAGCTAATTAAGCATGGCATAAGCAACTGCAATCTCTAATTGTCATTGAAAACATGTTTATTCATAATAGGCTAAATCAGGAACGATGAACTAATCATATTTACAAAAACAAGAGAGGTCGAGTTCATACTAGCTTTTCTCATCTCAATAAGTTCATCATATAAACATCATTATTGCCTTTCACTTGCACGACCGAATAGTGTGGATAATAATAATAGTGCACGTGCATTGGACTAAGCTAGAGTCTGCAAGCATTCAATTCAAGAGAGAAGACAAGGTAATATGGGCTCTTTGTCAGATCAACAATAATGTATATAAGAGCCACTTAACATTTTCATTACGGTCTTCTCCTATCGACCCCCAAAGGAAAGAAAAGAAATAAAACTATTTGCACGGGAAAGCTCCTAACAAGCAAAAGAAGAACGATAAATCTTTTTGGGTTTTCTTTTTAATTACTACTACAAGCATGGAAAGTAAACTAACTAAAAGTTACAACTAATTTTTTAGTTTTTATTAAGGTTTATCAAACACACAAGAAGAAAGCATAAAAAGGAAAATAAACTAGCATGGATGATACAATGAAAAAGTATGAGCACCGACGACTAGCAATGAATGTGTGAACATGAATGTAATGTCGGCGAGAAATACGTACTCCCCCAAGCTTAGGCGTTTGGCCTAAGTTGGTCTATGGCCACGGCTGGCCTGGCGGATATACAAAGTAATAGTTGGGGTCCTACTGTGAAGAAGCCTTGGATTGCCACTGGTTGGCAATCACTTCCAGATCCCACTGATAATCAGACTGTCGTGGAGGATCAAATTGTCATTCCAGCTCTGGCTCTGTAGCTGCTGCAAGGTTCCGGTAGGCGTGAATGGCCTCCAATGGAACAAGGTACTTTCCTGCAAATAAATCAAACAAGGAAGGAGCAGGCAAGGTAATAGTCTTAGGATGATTTTTACCAAATATTAATTTGTACTTAAGCTCCTTTTCCCTATTCTTAACAATAAAATCATGTGCTACCATACTCTTATATCTAAATAAACAGGAGGCAGCAATTTTTCTTCTTTCTCATAATGCCTAATAGGTATGTTAAAATGTGCAGCGAGGCGCGAGGCGAAGATGCCTCCAAGGACGGGGCCCTTAGTACGGTTAAGATTTAACCACTTTGCAATAATAGCACCCATACTGAATGTGTCATCGCGAAATAAGGCATGGCACAGAATAACAATATCAGGGGCGCTTAGGTTTCCACAGTTTCCGCGCCCAATTAAGCATCTACTAGCAAATATAGCAAAGTAACGTAGAACGGGAAAGTGTATGCTAGTAATTCGTGCGTCGGAAACCTTCCTCGTTTCCCCTACAGTAATGGTATCAATAAACCCATCCACATCGTCACGATGTGATTCCTCTACACTGGCCTCGAAAGGGATCAAACAAACCCGACAAAAATCATAAAGTGACATCTGCTTATGCTCATCATATAAATAAAATTCCACCGTAGGTGGTGATCTCCTAGCATGGAAATGAAAGTTTTGCACAAAGATATTGGTGAGTAAGAGATACTGTTCGCGTTGGTCATGGAGGAAGGCGGTGAGGCCTGCATTCTCAGCCAATTCATAGAAATCATCATAAATCCCGGCTGCTCTCAAGAAATTATCACAAGGCCATTCACACGGTCGGACCTCCGCGGTGCGAGGGAGATTATACTTGGGCCTCTTATCCTCCTCACTTTGCTTATCCTTTGAGCTTCGGCTCGATGAGCCCCTCAAAAATCTCTTCATCTTTTTCTGAAAATTTCTGAAATTTTTAGTAACTTCAAAATAAAAGTGAACCAAACTCAACAATATTGATAGCAACTACTCCTACAAGTGCCTAGAGGCAATATCATGCATCAAAACTACTTTTGACCATATAAATTTGACATGCAAGCTCAATAACAGGGTCACCTAAGCAGCAAAAACATGCAATGAATAAAGGACTAGAACAAAAACTAATTGGACCATTGGAGGAGTCACATAGCAAGGAACAATCCACCAAAGCAGTTTTGTGAGAGGTGCTTTGAGCCAGGAGATCGAAAATGGCAGCAAATGAGCTTGGACTCTGGTTTGAGATGGTCAGTGATGTTTGTGGGAGGAAGAAAGAGTGTGTGGTAGCTGGAATAAGTGGAGGGGAGGCACCGTGGGCCCATGAGGCAGGGGGCGCACAGGGGGTAGGGCGCGCCCTCCACCCTTGTGGCTAGGTGCTTGCTCCCCTGCTGTGTTCTCAGTGCCAGATATTCTCAAATATTTTAGAAAAATTCATATTTAAATTTCAGGGCAATTGGAGAACTTTTATTTTCAGGGTATTTTTTATTGCATGGATAATTCAGAAAACAGATAGAAATTATTATTTTTGCTTTATTTAATATAAATAACAGAAAGTAAAAAGAGGGTACAGAGAGTTGTGTTTTCTAAATTCATCCATCTCATGCTCATCAAAAGGAATCGACTAACAAGGCTGATCAGGTCTTCTTAACAAACTCATTCCGAATAACATGGAACCGGAGAATTTTCGAATAACACTAGGTTACGCCAACGGGGATATGCACATCCCCAACAATAAGAATATCATATTTCTTCTTGACAGTAGGAAGAGGAAATTCAAAACCTCTAAAAATAATCGATGGAATTTTTCCAATAGGGTTTATACTATGAACTTGAGGTTGTTTCCTCGGAAAGTGTACCGTATGCTCATTGGCCATTAACATGAAAAGTGACATTGCCTTTGGTGCAATCAATAACAGCCCCTGCAGTATTCAAAAAGGGTCTTCCAAGAATAATAGACATACTATCGTCCTCGGGAATATCAAGAATAACAAAGTCCGTTAAAATAGTAATGTTTGCAACCACAACAAGCACATCCTCACAAATACCGACAGGTATAGCAGTTGATTTACCAGGCATTTGCAAAGATATTTCAGTAGGTGTCAACTTATTCAAATCAAGTCTATGATATAAAGAGAGAGGCATAACACTAGCATCGGCTCCAAGATCACATAAAGCAGTTTTAACATAGTTTCTTTTAATGGAGCATGGTATAGTTGGTACTCCGGGATCTCCTAGTTTCTTAGGTATTCCACCTTTAAAAGTATAATTAGCAAGCATGTTGGAAATTTCAGCTTCCGGTATCTTTATTTTATTTGTAACAATTTATTTCATATACTTAGCATAAGGATTCATTTCGAGCATATCAATCAAACGCATACGCAAGAAGATAGGTCTAATCATTTCAGCAAAGTGCTCAAAATCCTCATCATCCTTTTTCTTGGATGGTTTAGGAGGAAAAGGCATGGGTTTCTGAAACCATGGTTCTCTTTCCTTACCGTGCTTCCTAGCAACAAAGTCTCTCTTATCATAACGTTGATTATTTGATTGTGGGTTATCAAGATCACCACCAGATTGTCTTTCAGCATCAGAAATAGAAATATCATTGGGATTCTCAGGTGTGTCAATAACAGGTTCACTAGGAGCATGCAAAGTCCTATCATTTTTCTTTTTCTTCCTTTTAGAAGGACTAGGTGCATAAATAATATTTCTCTGAGAATCTTGCTCAATTCTCTTAGGATGACCCTCAAGATACAAAGGTTCCTGAGTCATTTTACCACCTCTAGTCATAACTCTAACAGCATTATCATTCTTCTTACTATTCAATTCATTGAGCAAATCATTCTGAGCTTTGAGTACTTGTTCTACTTGAGTGGTAACCATAGATGCATGTTTACTAATAAGTTTAAGTTCACCTTTAACATTAGCCATATAATCACCCAAGTGTTCAAGCATATCAGCATTGCGTTTTAATTCTCTACCAAAATAAGCATTGAAGTTTTCTTGTTTGACCATAAAGTCATCAAACTCATCCAAGCATGGGCTAGCAAACTTAGTAAATGGGATTTCAACTTTATCGTATCTATAGAGAGAATTTACCTTTACTACCTGTGTCGGGTTATCAAGACCATGTATTTCTTCAACAGGCGGTAAATTGAGACCATGTATTTCTTCAATAGGAGGTAAATTCTTAACATCTTCAGCTTTAATACCTTTTTCCTTCATAGATTTCTTTGCCTCTTGCATATCTTCAGGACTGAGAAATAGAATACCCCTCTTCTTCGGAGTTGGCTTAGGAGTTGGTTCAGGAATTGGATCAGGAATTGGATCATGAAGTGTCCAACTATTTTCATTAGTCAACATATTATTCAATAGAATATCAGCTTCATCTGGTGTTCTTTCCCTGAAAACACAACCAGCACAACTATCGAGGTGGTCTCTAGAAGCATTGGTTAGTCCATTATAAAAGATATCAAGTATTTCATTTTTCTTAAGAGGATGATCAGGCAAAGCATTAAGTAACTGGCAAAGCCTCCCCCAAGCTTGTGGGAGATTCTCTTCTTTAGTTTGAGTAAAGTTAAATATTTCCTATAAGGCAGCTTGTTTCTTATGAGCAGGAAAATATTTTTCAGAGAAGCCTCCCCTAAGCTTGTGGGAGACTCTCTTCTTCAATTTGCACAAAATTATATATTTCCCTCAAAGCAGCTTGTTTCTTATGAGCGGGGAAATATTTAGCAAAGAAGTAATAAATCATATCCTGGGGACTATGCACACAACGAGGATCAAGAGAATTAAACCATATCTTAGCATCACCCTTTAATGAGGACTGAAATGATTTAGGGATATAAAAGTAGTGAGTTCTCTCATCATTAGTGAATAGGGTGGCTATATAATTTAATTTAGTAAGATGTGCCACAATAGTTTCAGATTCATAACCAAAGAAAGGATCAGGTTCAACTAGAGTAATTATCTCAGGATCGACAAAGAATTCATAATCCTTATCAGTAACAAAGATAGGTGAAGTAGCATAAGCAGGATCATATTTCATTCTAGCATTCAGAGTATTTTGTTTTAGCTTAGCTAATAATTTCTTAAGATCACTCCTATCATTGCAAGCAAGAAAATCTCTAGCAGTTTCTTCATCCATAACATAGCCCTCAGGCACAACAGGTAATTCATATCTAGGGGGAGAGTCTTCATCATCACTTTC
Source organism: Triticum urartu (assembly GCF_056163025.1). Classification (NCBI taxonomy): domain Eukaryota; kingdom Viridiplantae; phylum Streptophyta; class Magnoliopsida; order Poales; family Poaceae; genus Triticum; species Triticum urartu. The sequence goes on along the minus strand of NC_141874.1, from coordinate 437,027,674 downwards.
ATCAATATTATCAGTTTAAATAATTTCATTCTCTCTAGCCCTAGCAAGTTGTTCATCAAGAAATTCACCAAGTGGCACAGTAGTATCAAGCATAGAAATAGTTTCATCATAAGTATCATGCATAGCAGAAGTGGCATCATCAATAACATGCGACATATCAGAATTAATAGCAGAAGCAGGTATAGGTGTCGCAAGCTTACTCAAAACAGAAGGTGAATCAAGTTAAGAGCTAGATGGTAGTTCCTTACCTCCCCTCGTAGTTGAGGGATAATTTTTTGTTTTAGCGTCTTTCAAGTTCTTCGTAGTGATAAGCAGATATAAATCTCAAGTGACTCAAAGAACAGAGCTATGCTCCCCGGCAACAACGCCAGAAAATAGTCTTAATAACCCACAAGTATAGGGGATCGCTACAGTTTTCGAGGGTAGAGTATTCAACCCAAATTTATTGATTCGACACAAAGGGAGCCAAAGAATATTCTCAAGTATTAGCAGCTAAGTTGTCAATTCAACCACACCTGGAACCTTAATATCTGAAGCAAAGTGTTTAGTAGCAAAGTCATATGATAGTAGTGGTAACGATAGCAAAAGGTAACGATAGCAAAAGTAATGTTTTTGGTATTTTGTAGAAATGATAACAATAGCAACGGAAAATTAAAGAAGAGAAGAACAATATATGGAAAGCTCGTACGCAATGGATCGGGGATGGAGAATTATGCCGGATGCGGTTCATCATGCAACAGTCATAACCTAGGGTGACATAGAACTAGCTCCATTTCATCAATGCAATGTAGGCATGTATTCCGAATATAGTCATACGTGCTTATGGAAAAGAACTTGCATGGCATCTTTTGTCCTACCCTCCCGTGTTAGCGGGGTCCTAGCAGAAACTAAGGGATATTAAGGCCTCGTTTTAATAGAGTACCGGAACAAAGCATTAACACATAGTGAATACATGAACTCCTCAAACTACGGTCATCACCGGTAAGTATCCCGATTATTGTCACTTCGGGGTTAACGGATCATAACACATAATAGGTTACTATAGACATGCAAGATAGGATCAAGAACTCTCATATATTGATGAAAACATAATAGGTTCAGATCTGAAATCATGGCACTCGGGCCCTAGTGACAAGCATTAAGCATAGCACAGTCATAGCAACATCAATCTTAGAACATAGTTGATACTAGGTGTCAAACCCTAACAAAACTAACTCGATTACATGATAAATCTCATCCAACCCATCACCGTCCATCAAGCCTACGATGGAATTACTCACGCACGGCGGTGAGCATCATGAAATTGGTGATGGAGGATGGTTGATGATGACGATGGCGATGGATTCCCCTCTCTGGAGCCCCGAACGGACTCTAGATCAGCCCTCCCGAGAGAGTTTAGGGCTTGGCGGCGGCTCCGTATCGTAAAACACAATGAATCCTTCTCTCCTGGGTTTTTTCTCCCCGAAAGTGAATATATGGAGTCCAGGTTGAGGTCGGTGGAGCGTCAGGGGGACCATGAGGCAGGGGGCGGGCCCAGGGGGCAGGTGCGCCCCCCACCCTCGTGGACAGCTGGGGCACCCCCTGACGTGGATCTTCCTTCCAATATTCATTATATATTCCAAAATAATGCTCCAATGATTTTCAGGTCATTCCGAGAACTTTTATTTCTACACAAAAATAACACCATGGCAATTCTGCTAAAAACAGCGTCAGTCCGGGTTAGTCCCATTCAAATCATGCAAGTTAGAGTCCAAAACAAGGGCAAAAGTGTTTGGAAAACTAGATACGACAGAGATGTATCAACAGAATATAAAACAATTTTTATGGAGAAAAAGGTAGTCTGCTCCACTATATACAATGGAGCCTGCCTGCCTGGTTTGTCTCTCTTCAGAGTATCTCACACAAGGCTGCGGTGGCCTTTCTCACACACACACACACACCGTTGGTCACTGATCCGGCCGCATCCCGTCTGTCGGTGGAAAGGGAGGACATGCATCGTTTCTCCGTTCGACGGCGCCGAGGCAGCACGTCCCGATCCACGGTACACGCCATTCTCTCTGACCAAGCTCCGGCGTGGTAGGCCCTACGCCACCTGCTCGCTGCCGCAGTATGGGCAGATTCCGCCCGCCGCTGCTCACCTAGTTACATCCCGACGACCTCCAGGTATCCCCTCCGGTCTTGCTCCACTGCCCGTCTTCCCACGTCGCTGCATGTGGATCTTCCATACTTCTTTGCCCAAAACGTAGCTCGTCCGACGTACTTTCCATATTGCAATCTCGTCCTTACTCCATTTTAGACAAACACAACCGTGTTGTTATCTTCCCTTAGGACAAGGAATATGCTTCTTTTTTGTCATCGCATGTGTTATCAACTGTTATTGGCCAGTAATTGTTTCCTTTCTACCTCTTTTTTGCAAACAGGGCTATCCATTTCACCTCGTTGCTATTGCGAACTTACCGTGAACTACACAAATCACTTTTTTCTTAAGAGTGTTTTGTGCAGTTGTACTAAAATGTCACACGGGAAATGTCTCTACATTTCAGTGCGACTACACAAAGGGAGATTGATTTTGCTCTATCCTCCTCATCCAACTCCGAGCCTAATCTTCTCCAACTAGTTAGTCTTAAGAGAGACTGCAAAGGTGACTGACATGTCTCCGTCATATCTACTTTTCCAAACACTTTTGCCCTTGTTTTGGACTCTAACTTTCATGATTCGAATGGAACTAACCTGGACTGACGTTGTTTTCAACATAATTGCCATGGTGTTATTTTTGTGAAAAAATAAAAGTTCTCGGAATGACCTGAAAATCAAAAGAGAATTATTTTGGAATATATAAAAAATACTGGAAGGAAGATCCACGTCAGGGGGGCCTCCGCCTATCCACGAGGGTGGGGGCGTGCCCTACCCCCTGGGCGCGCCCCCTGCCTCGTGGGCCCCCTGACGCTCCATCGACCTCAACCTTGACTACATATATTCACTTTGGGGGAGAAAAAACCAGAGAGAAGGATTCATCGCATTTTACGATATGGAGCCGCCGCCAAGTGAAAGTGCGTTATATCGACTAGAGGGGGGTGAATAGGCGATTTTTATGAAAGTCTTCAAAACATGGGAGTTATGAAGACAAACAGCGAAGATTTTGCCTATTACTATGCAGCGGAAGTTAGATTACACTAGGCAAGCCATGGTCAAGTATTCAATAGAGTGAAAGCACAAAGACAAACAGCTAAAGTGTAATAAGGATCAGGTAGGAAGAAGTTATGAAGCCAAACAGATCATACATTCACGTTGTGAAGACAAAAGATAGAGCAGGCATGCAATGGCTTCACAATGAGTAACAGTAAGAAAAAGGAAGTGAAAATGAAACCGGTGACTCGTTGAAGACAATGATGTGTTGGACCAGTTCCAATTGCTGTGACAACTGTACGTCTGGTTGGAGCGGCTAGGTATTTAAACCTTAGGACACACAGTCCCGGACACCCAGTCCTGAACACGCAGCTCAGGACACCAAGTCCTCACCGTATTCTCCTTAAGATAAGGTCACATAGTCCTCGCCCAATCACTCTGGTAAGTCTTCAAGGTAGACTCCCAAACCTTCACAAACTTCGTTCACTGGCAATCCACAATGTCTCTTGGATGCTCTGAACGCGATGCCTAACCGTCTGGAGGATTCACAGTCCTCAAGTGTAATAAGTCTTCAGATCACACAGACAAGAAGACTTAAGTGATGCCCAATGTTCTCTGGCTCTGGGTGGTTAGGGCTTTTCTCCTCGCTAGGAATTTTCCCTCAAAGGCTTTGAGGTGGGTTGCTCTCAAACGACAAAAGCCGTGCACTGAAATCTGAGCAGCCAACCGTTTATGGTTGTAGGGGGTGGGCTATTTATAGCCACTTGGCAACCCGACCTGATTTGTCCGAAATGACCCTGGGTCACTAAGGAACTGACACGTGTCTCAACGGTCAGATTTCAAACTCTCATGGCAACTTTACTTGGGCTACAAGAAAAGCTGACTTGTCCGGCTCTGGACAAGATTCGCTCTCATTGTCTTCACTCGAAGACATAGGTTTTTGGTTTAGGCATCACTTCAGTCATTCTGACTGGTTCTCCTGGACCCCACTTAACAGTACGGTGGTTCCTATGACTCAACACAAAAGAAAAAGAACTATGAAAGATCTAAGTCTTCGAGCTCCATAGGCTTCATAACGTGTCTTCTTTTGTCATAGTCTTCAATGTGAATATCTTCATATACCACCTTTGGCTTCAATGTCTTCATACATTTTTAGGGTCATCTCTGGTAGTAAAACTGAATCAATGAGGGACTTCTACCTGTGTTATCCTGCAATTCTCACAAACACATTAGTCCCTCAACTAGGTTTGTCGTCAATACTCCAAAACCAACTAGGGGTGGCACTAGATGCACTTACAATCTCCCCCTTTTTGGTGATTGATGACAAACTAGTTGAAGTTTTCAATGGGGAATATAGTCTATGAAATTGTAAAGGATAAGGAATTATCTTCATAAGTTTCAAGGGCTCCCCCTGAAGATGTGCATATAAGTTAATTTGCTTTTGGAATGCAACTGCACATGGTAGGTTGTACTTGTGGAGATCCAATTCAGCTTATGATGACAATCCACTATGCATGTGAAAGTATATGAAGATAATGACATGCATAATGGAAAATGGACGTCTGCAGAATGGGATAAGTGCGGAATTTATCGTCGCACATGCGGAATTTATCTTCGCAAAGCAGGGTGGCAAACAAGTAGCAGACGACCATTGAGTCTTAGTGTTACAACTCAAGGAACCAAATGAAGCAAAAATGAGAGTTGTAAGCACGAAGCAAAATATAGCAAAACATAAAGCACCCGCCCATATGGACCCGCTTGAAGACTATCAACCCATATGATTCTCCCCCTTTTGTCAGCAAGGACCAAAAAGGTTTGAAGACATAGAGTGTCTACTCGTTCCCAGGAGCAGCAGGGTCGTTGGAGGTGTTTGGCGGTGCAGAAGAGCTTGGAGGTGCTGATATGGTTGCGGGCTGAGGGCTGATATGAGATCGCAGAGTGAAGCTTGATCAGTCTCACTACCCAAGGAGCATAGTACTTCAAACCAAACAGATCTGAGCCTGATGCAGCTAGTTGGCGTATGAAGAAATCCTGTGCGTTGAAGCATTTGCCATGAAGAATACAGAATATCAGAGTCTTCATTGCACCCTCGATCTTGGCATTTGGAGAGTGCCCTTTAATAGGCCAGAGAGTCCGCCGGATAATGTGATAGATGGTTCTGGGCAGGTACTCAAAGTCTTCAACGAAGAACTCTGTTGGATAAGGAGCATCGTGGGGCAATGGCTTCATCATGGAGAGCATCTGACTCATATTTGGTTCAGGCCTCTGGAATATGCTCTCAAGAGCTTCATTGTGTAGTGGACAGCCTTCCTCGAAGAGTTCGCCAGGAGTGGGCAGCCCGGTGAGCTCAATGATATCGAATGCATTGGCTTCGTGATGGACATTGCCGGTCATCCACTCCAGGGCCCAAGTCTTCGGATCTATGTTGTATCCTTTGATGTGTAGGGTGGCATAAAATTGCAGTAGAAGCTCTTCATTCCAGTGCTCTTCATCAGTTATAAACTGCAGCAGACCCACTTGCTTGAAGCAATCCAGCGCTTCCTCTAAGCAGGGCAGACCAGCAATGGCTTCAACATCAAGGCGCTTGTGCGGGAAGATGCGACCTTGGTTGTATAGGATGCATGAATAGTAGCTGCGCTGAGGATAGCTCCAGAACCTATCTGATGAAATCCTTTCCCTTGAATAGGGTTCTTGGAGCTGTTGAAGAACGTATTGTCTGCCTTGAAGCTATTGATGTCAAAGGAGCCAGGTGCTGATGCAGGACCTGGGAACCTTGGCAACCTTGGGACTGGCTTCTGGACATGAGGCCTGTGCTCAACATGGTAATCAAATTGAGGACCTGCAGCAGACTCAGGAACAGAAGTGTCTGGATCAGTAGCTTCGCTGTCTGCTGAAGCTTTTGGTGGGGAGGGCTCCACATTGGCTTCAGTGTTTGTTGTGGCAGCCTCAACATTTTCAGCCTCCGCTTGACTAGCTGGAGGGTCAGTCACAAGCACGTTCTCCTGGAGAACCGCTTCTTGGTGGAGCATAGGAGTGGGCTCTTGTGGTGCTTCTTCTGCGGCTGATGCAGCCGGAATGTCTTCAGCATAGACTTGAGGTCTTGGACCTTTTCGAAGCCTGCGGAATGCAGACGACGCCTGTGGGGTTGGAGTGGGCTGGGCCTCATTGTCTTCTTCCTCTTGAGGGCGATCCGCCCATGACGCATCTTGTGAAATTGGCGTCAGAGGATGACCAATGCTGATGAGTTCGCTATGTTCATTCTGAGGAAGGGCTGCATCATCTTGTACATTGTCCTGATGACCAATGTCTTCAGCAGCAATGGGTTCGGCTGCTGGTATGTCTTCAGCTTCAGGAGCCTCTGTGGAAGCAGGCTCATGAACTATCATTTGTCGTTCTGCGTTGGGGTGAACCATAGAAATAGGTTCAACTATCAAGGGCTCTGTGGGAGCAGCCCGAGATTTCTTGATCTTTCGCTTCTTCTTGCTGGGGGCAGTAGGAGAGGCTTCAGAGCTTTTCCTCTTCCTGGCTTCAGCCTCAGCAGTTCTTGTCTTCAGTTGACCGGCTCTTTGGCTTCGAGCCAGTCGTTGTAGTTGGGAAGACAATTGGAACTGCTTCTTGCCTAGGTGCCTCTGGTTCAGCCATAGCAGGCTTCTTCTTCTTCTTCGCGGCCATCTTGGGGTCGATGCCAGGACGCCCAAGTGCCTTGCGCTTCTCAGCCTCATTGTAGGCTTGTACACATCTTTCAGCCAGAGACTTCATCCGCTCATGTGAGCCCTGAGCTTCTGCATGCTTCTTCAGAAATTTTCATTTAGCTCATGGAACATGGTCTTGAAGCTCTTCACTTCTTGCACGCTGAGCTTGGCCACATTCTTCTTGAACTGAGCCTTTTCATGATCAATTTTCTGCTTCAGTTCAACAATGCGCTGGGCACTGGCAAGTTCTGAAGCAATTGTGCCTTGGAAGGCGACGCTGAGGCCAACGGGCAGCTGCAGATCTTCGAAGCTTATGTTTGGTGTGGCAAACCATTCGTCGATGAAGTTGTGGATGATGGCGACATCAAAGAGAGGCAAATTGTTGAATATTTCAGCTTCTTCTTTGCTCTTGATGAGCTTCTCTAGAGCGTCATCTCCAAGATCTTCATCACTTGACAGATCAATGGCTTCGCTACGTAGAATGGCAGCAGCTGTGAGCTCTTTGCCGGTGTGTGGCTGAGGCACCTTGGCCTTCTGGGGCTTGGAGACGCGGGATACGTCTTCAGACTACACACTATCTTCAGGAGGTGCAGTTGCCAATGGCTTCGCCCTTGAGATTTTTGAAGAAGGGGCCGGTTTTGAAGCTTTTGGCTTCTTCAACTGCTTTGGCTTCGGTACAGCAGGAGCTTCATCAGACTCAGAGTCAGCTGGAGGGTCATTCACGGCAGTCCCTTGGACTAAGATGCGGGTGATGAGGCCCTCAAGATTGGCATACGGACCGATGATATTGGGTTTTGCGTAGCGTGTGCCATCTGCCCTTGGTGCTGAGGGACCAGGGTTGAAGTCTAACCCCAACTTCTTCTTGTTCTGCTTCGCTGATTGTTGGGAAAACTGGAAGTTGCGCTTGAATAGATTGTCGTCACGACACCAGAGTAGTGACGACGGATGTGCATCATCAGGCTGTGGCCCACGAACCATGCATGGATAGAAGCTTTGGGCAATAGCTTCATCTCTGGTCCTAGGTACAAGGTTCTTGTATAAGATGTCTCCCCATGGTCTTTTGATGGAACTTTTCTCAGCATACTCTTGGGTTGTGAAGCGGTATTTGAACCATTGTTCAGCCCAATAGCGTCGAATCCATTGGATTCGGGTCTTGCGCTGCCCATAATTCTCTTCAGGATCTGTTTTATACATTTCTGCCAGGTCTTCAGGCAGATCTTTGGAAGTTCCTTCACGTCGCTGTCTGCCCCCCTTCCTTGCTACTGCTTCTGAAGCCATAAACTTTAACTTGAAAGGCTTCAAAACTTTCAAAGGCTTCAAAGGCTTTCTTTTGCTGGACCAACAGGAACTGGCTTCAGGAGAATTTATGTGATGCTGTAGGAATTCTGCAAATGAATGCAAACTATGAGAACCGAAGGATTCTCCCACGGACATGTACCTGTTACAGCATTAAGGTGCGAGGGAAGGGGAAGAAGTCATATGCATTCTCAGAAGGTTTTGAAGATTAATCAGTTTAGAAGACATTGACCTCATCGTGTGAAGACATTCACTCATAGATAAGAAGTTGGTTCCAGATTTGTACGAACCCACAAATCAGTACAAGTTAGGAATCTAACTACTTCATGAAGCACAAGTGAATATACTAGGAATGTTATGAGATGTAGATTGAGAGATCTAACTTGTGTGAAGATAAACTTCTTATGGTAGAAAGTGATAGAACCATGAGATCAAAAGGGGCTGTAAAAAGAAGTTTTATTTACCACACTTGGAACTACTAGACGGAAGTGGGAGATGATGCCGAGCAGTTCAGTCCTCCGTGCCCTAACTTGGCGACGGAAGACACCTACGGCGACGGCGGAGAGAATGATGTCCGCGGTCAGCGTGAGGACGGCGTCGGAGAGGTTGTGGCAGCGAAGCGCTTCGTCGCCGGCATCGTCGAGAGCTAGCGGTGGCGCTAGGGTTCGTGCGAGGGTGGAAGAAGGAAATAATGACCACGGTAAGTGTGAATTTATAGGCACAGGTGCGGCACTGTGCTATTACACAGGTGCCCCTGGCGATTCGCATCTGAGGAACGCGTGGCCAGTTTGCGGAAGTTTGGGGTTTGTTCCATGTCCCACGCACGCCTGGATTGTCGGGCGGTCGTTCCTGCTTCTCCGAATTTTATGTGGAGGAATGAGCATTGAAAACGGACTTTATTGTTGTCTCTATATCTTCTGCTGACAAGGACGCAGTGAAGACATTCGAAAGTTTCAATAGAATGCATATGACTTGGAGAGATAGAATTTGAGATAGAAAGCATAGAGAGATTAGGGTCCGATCACATTCACTTAGTTCAAAAGATTCAACCAAGAAGACATAGCTATAAGTGAATGCTATAGAGGACAGAACACTAGTATGTATACATCTATATAATCAACATAGTGAAGATAATCATGAAGACATGTTGAGTTCGAAGCCAAACCAAATGTGAAGATATTGCAAGGTAACGCCATGAGTGAAACACTTCAAAGTAGAACGTTTGGTGGTGGCGTTACCCACCGTATAGGAAGTATTAGACCCAGATACGGCGCACAATTATCGTGGCGCTCCAAAGTCAAATTCCACATTAATGTATTCACACTTAGAATGTATGTCTTCATTGATTGAAGATATACTTTACTTTGTGCGTTGCACATCTAAGTCATCATATGCATAAGTGTTAGGATGTGTGCCTGATCACAGGACATTTGAGGATTCTAGGATATTTAGCTCACACCGTAACTTGCAAAATCTCTTCTCATCCAAGGGCTTGGTGAAGATATCTGCCAATTGCTCTTCGGTGTTGACGTGTATGATATCAGTGTCTTCCTTCACAACATGATCTCTGAGAAAGTGATGACGAATTTCAATGTGCTTTGTCTTCGAGTGCTGAACTGGGTTGTTGGCAATCTTGATAGCGCTTTCGTTGTCGCAGTAAAGTGGTACTTGCTTCAGATGAATGCCATAATCCTTGGGTGTTTGCTTCATCCACAGAAGCTGAGCGCAGCAAGATCCAGCAACAATGTATTCAGATTCAGCAGTGGAGAGAGATACACAGTTCTGCTTCTTTGAAGACCAACATACAAGTGATCATCCCAGAAAGTGACATGTGCCTGATGTAGACTTGCGATCAACTTTGTCACCAGCATAATTAGCATCCGAAAATCCAACCAAATCAAACTCTGAGCCCTTTGGATACCATAATCCTAGAGTTGGGGTGTGAGCCAAATATAGAAGAATTCGCTTCACAGCTAAGTGATGCGACTCCTTTGGTGCCGCTTGAAATCGAGCACACATGCAAACACTAAGCATAATATCTGGCCTAGATGCACATAAATAAAGCAAAGAACCAATCATGGAGCGGTATAACTTTTGATCGAACTCTTTACCATTGTCGTCAGGACCTAGATGATGTTTGGCTGGCATTGGTGTTGTGAAGCCTTTGCAGTCTTGCATACCGAACTTCTTCAGGCAATCTTTGAGATACTTCTCTTGAGATATGAAGATGCCATTGCGTTGTTGTCGTATTTGAAGACCAAGGAAGAACTTCAGCTCCCCCATCATGGACATCTGATATTGCTCTTGCATCATATATCCAAACTCTTCACTGTACTTCTGATTGGTGCAGCCGAAGATAATGTCATCCACATATATTTGGCACACAAACAGTTCACCATCATATTGTCTTTGTGAAAAGAGTGGGATTTAGGGAACCAGGTATGAAGCCTTTGCTCTTCAGGAAATATTTGAGTGTGTCATACCAGGCCCTAGGGGCTTGTTTGAGGCCATACAGTGCCTTGTTGAGCTTGTATACCATGTTAGGATGTTTTGGATTTTCAAAGCCAGGTGGTTGTGCAACATACACTTCTTCTTCAATCTTGCCATTGAGAAAGGCACTTTTCACATCCATTTGATATAGAAGTATGTTATGATGATTTGCATAGGCCAGCAGTATGCGTATGGCTTCAAGCCTAGCCACAGGAGCAAATGTTTCATCGAAGTCAATGCCCTCCACTTGAGTATATCCTTGAGCAACGAGACGAGCTTTGTTTCTGACAACTTGACCATGCTCATCTTGCTTGTTGCGGTATATCTATTTGGTGCCTATTATGTTTTGCTTCTGTGGATCAGGACGCTTAACCAGTTCCCATACATTATTCAGCTCAAACTATTGAAGCTCTTCTTTCATAGCTTGAATCCATTCAAGTTCCATGAAGGCTTCTTCAACTTTCTTGGGTTCTGATATTGAGACGAATGCGAAGTGCCCACAGAAATTTGCTAGCTGAGTTGCCCTTGAACGAGTGAGTGGACCAGGTGCATTGATGCTGCCAATTATTCTGTCAATCTGCACTTCATTGGCAACACGAGGATGTACAGGGTGATGACTTTGCTCTTGCTGATCTGTGTTGTTGTTGGGAGGAATGTCTTCAGGCTGAGCATTGTCTTCATGTTGATCAGGTGCTGAGATGATAAGTTCTTCTTCAGGATTAGCTTCAGAAGGTATAATCTCTCCAGTTCCCATAAGCTTGATTGATTCACTAGCTGGAACTTCATCTAGCACATTTGGCAGTTCCTCTCTTTGTGAACCATTTGTCTCATCGAACCGCACATCCACTGTTTCAACCACTTTGTAATGAAAGAGATTGAAGACTCTGTAGGAGTGCGAATCCTTTCCATATCCAAGCATAAAACCCTCATGTGCTTTTGGTGCAAATTTTGAAGTGTGATGTGGGTCCTTGATCCAGCACCTTGCGCCGAATACTCTGAAGTAACTGATATTTGGCTTCTTGCCAGTTAGGAGTTCATAAGATGTCTTGTTTAGAAGCTTGTGAAGATAAACACGATTGATTGTGTGGCATGCAGTGTCAATGGCTTCAGTCCAGAATTTTCTTGGAGTCTTGTATTCATCTAGCATCGTTCTGGCCATCTCAATGAGTGTTCTGTTCTTGCGTTCGACGACGCCATTCTGCTGTGGCGTGTAGGGAGCTAAGAATTCATGTGTGATGCCCAAGGTATCAAGATATGTATCAAGGCCAGTGTTCTTGAATTCAGTGCCATTGTCACTTCTGATGTGCTTTATCTTGGCGCCAAAATTGTTCATAGCTCGATTGGCGAAGCGTCTGAAGACATCCTGCACTTCAGTCTTGTAAAGGATTATGTGCACCCAATTATATCTAGAGTAATCATCAACAATGACGAAGCCATAGAGGCAAGCAGTAGTAGTAAAAGTTGAGTAGTGAGTGGGACCGAAAAGATCCATGTGGAGCAGTTCGAAGGGTTGAGTAGTAGTCATGATTGTCTTCGAAGGATGTTTTGCCCTTGTCATCTTCCCTGCTTCACAGGCACCGCATAAGTGATCTTTCTTGAACTTGACGCCCTCGATGCCTATGACATGCTTCTTCTTCGCAAGGGTGTGGAGGTTCCTCATGCCAGCATGCCCAAGCCTCCGATGCCAAAGCCAGCATTCTGAAGCTTTTGCAAGAAGACATACTGCAAGTTGTGGCCCTGCTGAGAAATCTACCACGTACAAATCATCTTTTCGATACCCTTCAAACACTAGAGACTTGTCAGATTCCATTAGTACTAGGCAACGATATTTTCCAAATATTACGATCATGTTCAAATCGCAAAGCATTGAGACAGACATTAAGTTGAAGCCAAGGGATTCAACAAGCATGACTTTATCCATGTGTTGATCCTTTGAGATTGCAACTCTACCTAGACCCAATACCTTACTTTTACCAGTGTCAGCAAATGTGATGTGGCTCTTGTCGGATGGACGTAAGGTTGAGTCCATAAGAAGGCTTCTTTTGCCAGTCATGTGATTTTTACACCCACTGTCAATAATCCATTCTGAAGACTTTGAAGACGCTGGTGTCGTACCCTACAGTGCAGTTAGGGGGATAGGCTTCACGAAGAGAATTGTGAAGCAAAAACATTTGACGAACCAGTGGGTTATGAAAACTTAGATCCAGATTAGGACTAATAGGGAGAGTAGCATGCGATTCAGGAACGAAGTACATAATGATGCCATTCGGGCATTTTATCTTGCGCCCTACAAGATTTTTAAGGTCCCCAGCAATAGCGTCAGAAGATTTTGTTTTTCTGCTGGAGACCTTTCCCTGCAAAAGAGAGTTAAGCTTTCTTAACCACCCACATCTTCAAGGGTGGCTTAGAAGCAATAAGTCTAAGTGCAGCATCTGAGAATTTTGGCTTTGAAGCCTTAGAAAACAGTCTTGCAGGTGGAAAATAGTACTCATAAGAATAAGCAGAATAATTTTTGGTCATATGAACATGACGGTTTGATGAACCGCTCTCATATTCATATGCCTGAGTATGGTTTCCCTGCAAAACATTTGCATTAGTGTGACTCAGGTGACTCCTCTTTTTGTATGAAGCCTTTGGACCGTATGAAGCCTTTGGTCTGAGGTTTGTCTTCTTCAAGTGAGGTGTCATGAAGACATTCACAGGAAGATTTTCCAGACACTTTTTCGGAACCCAGATCTTCTTCATAGGCGGTCCATTCCTGCAGTTAGTACCAATGTACCTGGCAAACACTTCACCATTCTGATTCTTAAACAGTTTATAGTTTGCATCAAAGGATTCATCAATGATAATGGGGTTAGCACAAGTGAAGCCAGATAAATTGGATGGATCTGCTGAAAATTCCTTTGCAGGAACCCATGTGGTTTTGGGATACTGCTCAGGTTTCCAGTAAGAGCCATCTGCATTTATTTTCCTTACGAACCCAACACCTTCTTTCCTAGGGTTTCGGTTCAGAATCTGCTTCTTGAGGACATCACATAATGTCTGATGTCCTTTAAGACTTTTGTACATCCCTGTTTCAAGCAATGTCTTCAACCTGGCATTCTCATCAGCAATAGCAGTGGTATCCTCAGCAGAGGGGTTAGTTACCACATCAACAGTTGAAGATATTGCAACAGCAGTAGCAGTGGAACATTCAGCAACAGAAGTAGCATTATCACGCTCAATGCATTTAAGACATGGTGGTTCAAATCCTTCCCGAGCGGAACTGATCTGCTCGGCGCGAAGTGACTCGTTTTCCTTTTGAAGATCTTCATGAGCCGCTCTCAATTTCTCAAGTTCTTGCTTCCTTTGAAGATAATCATAGGAAAGATTTTCATGAGTTGTTGAGAGAGTATCAAGACGATCTTCAAGTTCCTGATACTTAATGTGAAGATTTTTTATGTCTTCAATTAAGGATTCAGATCGAGTCATTTCAGCACCCAACAGATCATCGCTTCTGTCTAACAGTTTTTGAATATGTTCCATAGCTTTCTGTTGTTCAGTTGCAATTTTAGCAAGTGTTTTGTAGCTGGGTTTTGAATCACAGTCAGAGTCATCGTCACTAGATGTTTGATAGCGAGTAATGCATGTGTTTACCTTGGCACCGCGTGCCATGAAGCAGTAGGTAGGAGTGGAGTCATTCTTGTCATTTGCATCGGTGTCGGTGATGAAGTCATTGTCTTCAGTGTTGAAGATGGACTTGGCGACGTATGCTGTAGCCAGACTCGCAATGCCAGAATCAGACTCCTCCTCAGACTCCACCTCTGCCTCCTCAGAAGCGGACTCCTCCTCTGAATCCATTTCCTTGCCAACAAACACACGTGCCTTGCCAGATGAGCTCTTCTTGTGTGATGAAGACTTTGAGGAAGACTTGGAAGAAGACTTTGAGTATTTCTTCTTCTTCTTGTCGTCAGAATCATATTCCTTGCTCTTCTTCTTCCTTCTGTTCTCATTGTCCCACTGTGGACACTCAGAGATGAAGTGTCCAGTTTTCTTGCACTTGTGACATGTTTTCTTCTTGTAGTCATGAGCAGAAGCTTCATCATTCCTTGAGCTTGATCGTGAACATTTTCTGAAGCCTTTCTTCTTGGTGAATTTTTGGAACTTCTTCACTAGCATTGCAAGTTCCCTTCCAATGTATTCAGGATCATCAGAACTGTTGTCAGATTTTTCTTCAGATGACGAAACAGCTTTTGCCTTCAAGGCACGAGTTCGCCCATAGTTTGGACCGTAGATATCTCTTTTCTCAAAAAGCTGAAACTCATGTGTGTTGAGCCTCTCAAGTATGTCAGACGGATCGAGTGTCTTGAAATCAGGACGTTCTTGAATCATCAGGGCTAGGATGTCAAACGAACTATCAAGTGATCTCAGCAGCGTCTTGACGATTTCATGTTTGGTAATCTCAGTGGCGCCGAGGGCTTGAAGCTCATTTGTGACGTCAGTGAGCCGGTCAAATGTGTGCTGGACATTCTCATTGTCATTTCGCTTGAAGTGGTTGAAGAGGTTGCGAAGAACACTGATTCTCTGATCTCTCTGGGTTGAGATGCCTTCATTGACCTTGGAGAGCCAGTCCCAGACCAGCTTGGATGTCTTCAAGGCACTCATACGGCCATACTATCCTTTTGTCAGATGACCACAGATGATATTTTTGGCAGTAGAGTCCAGTTGAGTGAACTTCTTGACATCAGCAGCAGTGACACCTTCTCCAGCCTTGGGAACGCCGTTCTCGACGACATACCATAGGTCGACGTCAATGGCTTCAAGATGCATGCGCATCTTATTCTTCCAGTACGGATATTCAGTTCCATCGAAGACGGGGCATGCAGCGGAGACTTTGATTATCCCTGCAGTCGACATAGCTAAAACTCCAGGTGGTTAAACCGAATCACACAGAACAAGGGAGCACCTTGCTCTGATACCAATTGAAAGTGCGTTATATCGACTAGAGGGGGGTGAATAGGCGATTTTTATGAAAGTCTTCAAAACGTGGGAGTTATGAAGACAAACAGCAAAGATTTTGCCTATTACTATGCAGCGGAAGTTAGATTACACTAGGCAAGCCATGGTCAAGTATTCAATAGAGTGAAAGCACAATGACAAACAGCTGCAGTGTAATAAGGATCAGGTAGGAAGAAGTTATGAAGCCAAACAGATCATACATTCACGTTGTGAAGACAAAAGATAGAGCAAGCATGCAATGGCTTCACAATGAGTAACAGTAAGAAAAAGGAAGTGAAAATGAAACCGGTGACTCGTTGAAGACAATGATGTGTTGACCAGTTCCAGTTGCTGTGACAACTGTACGTCTGGTTGGAGCGGCTAGGTATTTAAACCTTAGGACACACAGTCCTGGACACCAAGTCCTGAACACGCAGCTTAGGACACCAAGTCCTCACCGTATTCTCCTTGAGCTAAGGTCACATAGTCCTCGCCCAATCACTCTGGTAAGTCTTCAAGGTAGACTCCCAAACCTTCACAGACTTCGTTCACTGGCAATCCACAATGTCTCTTGGATGCTCTGAACGCGACGCCTAACCGTCTGGAGGATTCGCAGTCCTCAAGTGTAATAAGTCTTCAGATCACACAGACAAGAAGACTTAAGTGATGCCCAATGTTCTCTGGCTCTGGGTGGTTAGGGCTTTTCTCCTCGCTAGGAATTTTCTCTCAAAGGCTTAGAGGTGGGTTGCTCTCAAACGACAAAAGCCGTGTACTGAAATCTGAGCAGCCAATCATTTATGGTTGTAGGGGGTGGGCTATTTATAGCCACTTGGCAACCCGACCTGATTTGTCCGAAATGACCCTAGGTCACTAAGGAACTGACACGTGTCTCAACGGTCAGATTTCAAACTCTCATGGCAACTTTACTTGGGCTACAAGCAAAGCTGACTTGTCCGGCTCTGGACAAGATTCGCTCTCATTGTCTTCACTCGAAGACATAGGTTTTTGGTTTAGGCATCACTTCAGTCATTCTGACTGGTTCTCCTGGACCCCACTTAACAGTACGGTGGTTCCTATGACTCAACACAAAAGAAAAAGAACTACGAAAGATCTAAGTCTTCGAGCTCCATAGGCTTCATAACGTGTCTTATTTTGTCATAGTCTTCAATGTGAATATCTTCATATACCACCTTTGGCTTCAATGTCTTCATACATTTTTAGGGGTCATCTCTGGTAGTAAAACCGAATGAATGAGGGACTTCTACCTGTGTTATCCTGCAATTCTCACAAACACATTAGTCCCTCAACTAGGTTTGTCGTCAATACTCCAAAACCAACTAGGGGTGGCACTAGATGCACTTTCACCAAGCCCTAAACTCTCTCAGGAGGGCTGATCTAGAGTCCGTTCGGGGCTCGGGAGAGGGGAATCTGTCACCATCGTCAGTATCAACCATCCTACATCACCAATTTCATGATGCTCACCGCCGTGCGTGAGTAATTCCATCATAGGCTTGCCGGACGGTGATGGGTTGGATGAGATTTATCATGTAATCGAGTTAGTTTTGTTAGGGTTTGATCCCTAGTATCCACTATGTTCTGAGATTGATGTTGCTATGACTTTGTTATGCTTAATGCTTGTCACTAGGGCCCGAGTTCCATGATTTCAGATCTGAACCTATTATGTTTTCATCAATATATGAGAGTTCTTGATCCTATCTTGCTAGTCTATAGTCACCTACTATGTGTTATGATCTGGCAACCCTGAAGTGACAATAATCGGGACCACTCCCGGTGATGACCGTAGTTTGAGTAGTTCATGTATTCACTATGTGTTAATGCTTTGGTCCGGTACTCTATTAAAAGGAGGCCTTAACATCCCTTAGTTTCCGCTAGGCCCCCTCTGCCACGGGAGGGCAGGACAAAAGATGTCATGCAAGTTCTTTTCCATAAGCACGTATGACTATATTCAGAATACATGCCTACATTACATTGATGAATTGGAGCTAGTTCTGTGTCACCATAGGTTATGACTATTACATGATCGATCGCATCCGGCATAATTCTCTATCACCGATCCATTGCCTACAAGCTTTCCATATATTGTTCTTCGCTTATTTACTTTTCCGTTGCTATTGTTATCATCACTATAAAACACCAAAAATATTACTTTTGCTACCGTTACCGCTACTATCATATTACTTTGCTACTAAACACTTTGCTGTAGATATTAAGTTTCCAGGTGTGGTTGAATTGACAACTCAGCTGCTACTACTTGAGAATATTCTTTGGCTCCACTTGTTTCGAATCAATAAATTTGGGTTGAATAATGTACCCTCGAAAACTGTTGCGATCCCCTATACTTGTGGGTTATCAAGACTATTTTCCGGCGCCGTTGCCGGGGAGCATAGCTATATTCTTTGAGTCACTTGGGAATTATATCTTCTTATCATTAGGAAGAACTTGAAAGATCCAAGAACCAAGATTTATCCCTCGACTACGAGGGGAGGTAAGGAACTGCCATCTAGCTCTGAACTTGATTCACCTTCTGTTTTGAGTAAGCTTGCGACACCTAAACCTGCTTCTGCTATTAATTCTGATATGTCGCATGTTATTGATGATGCCACTTCTGCTATGCATGATACATATGATGAAACTACTTCTATGCTTGGTACTACTGTGCCACTTGGTGAATTTCTTGATGAACAACTTGCTAGGGCTAGAGAGAATGAAATTATTGAAACTGATAATATTGATGAAAGTGATGATGAAGATTCTCCCCCTAGATATGAATTACCTGTTGTGCCTGAGGGCTATGTTATGGATGAAGAAACTGCTAGAGACTTTCTTGCTTGCAATGATAGGAGTGATCTTAAGAAATTACTAGCTAAGCTGAAACAAAAAACTCTGAATGCTAGAATGAAATATGATCCTGGTTATGCTACTTCACCTATCTTTGTTACTGATAAGGATTATGATTTCTCAGTTGATCCTGAGATAATTAATGTAGTTGAATCTGATCCTTTCTATGGCTATGAATCTGAAACTGTTGTTGCATATCTTACTAAATTAACAGATATAGCCACATTGTTCACTAATGATGAGAAAACTCGTTGTTATTATATCCATAAATTATTTCCGTTCTCATTAAATAGTGATGCTAAGACATGGTTTAATTCTCTTGATCCTGGTTGTGTGCGTAGTCCCCAAGATATGATTTATTACTTCTCTGCTAAATATTTCCACGCTCATAAGAAACAAGCTGCTTTAAGGGAAATATATAATTTTGTGCAAATTGAAGAAGAGAGTCTCTCACAAGCTTGGGGGAGGCTTCTCCAATTACTTAATGCTTTGCCTGATCATCCTCTTAAGAAAAATGAAATACTTGATATCTTTTATAATGGACTAAACAATGCTTCCAGAGACCACCTGGATAGTTGTGTTGGTGTATTTTTAGGGAAAGAACACCAGATGAAGCTGAAATTTTTATTGAATAATATGTTGACCAATGAAAATAATTGGACACTTCCTGATCCAATCCCTGATCCAATTCATGAACCAACTCCTAAGCCAACTCCGAAGAAAAGGGGTATTCTATTTCTTAGTCCTGAAGATATGCAAGAGGCAAAGAAGTCTATGAAAGAAAAAGGTTTTAAAGATGAAGATGTTAAGAATTTACCTCCTATTGAAGAAATACATGGTCTTAATTTGCCGCATGTTGAAGAAGTACATGGTCTTGATAACCCGACATAGGTAGTAAAGGTAAATTCTCTCTATAGATATGATGAAGCTGAAATCCCTCCTACTAAGTTTGCTAGCCAATGTTTAGATGACTTTGATAACTTTATGGTTAAGCAAGAAAATTTTAATGCTTATGTTGGTAGACAATTGAAACATAATGCTTATATGATTGAACACTTGAGTTATTATATGGCTAATGTTAAAGGTGAACTAAAACTTATTAGTAAACATGCTTCTATGGTTACCACTCAAGTAGAACAAGTACTTAAAGCTCAGAATGATTTTCTCAACGAATTAAATAGTAAGAAAAATGATAATTCTATTAGAGTTATGACTAGAGGTGGTAAAATGACTCAGGAACCTTTGTATCCCGAGGGCCATCCTGAGAGAATTGAGAAAGATTTTCAGAGAACTAATATTGATGCACCTAGTCCTTGTAAAAGGAAGAAAAAGAAAAATGATAGGACTTTGCATGCTTCTAGTGAACCTGTTGATGACACACCTGAGTTGCATGCTTCTAGTGAACCTGTTGATGACACACCTGAGAATCCCAATGATATTTCTATTTCTGATGCTGAAACACAATCTGGTAATGAACATGAACCTAGTAATAATGTTAATGATGATGTTCATGTTGATGCTTAACCTAGTAATGACAATGAAGTAGAGATTGAACCTGTTGTTGATCTTGATAACCCACAATCAAAGAATCAACGTTATGATAAGAGACTTTGTTGCTAGGAAGCACGGTAAAGAAAGAGAACCATGGGTTCAGAAACCCATGCCTTTTCCTCCTAAACCATCCAAGAAAAAGGATGATGAGGATTTTGAGCGCTTTGCTGAAATGATTAGACCTATCTTCTTGCGCATGCGTTTGACTGATATGCTTAAAATGAATCCATATGCTAAGTATATGAAAGAAATTGTTACAAATAAAAGAAAGATACCGGAAGCTGAAATTTCCACCATGGTTGCTAATTATACTTTTAAGGGTGGAATACCAAAAAAACTTGGAGATCCAGGAGTACCAACTATACCATGCTCCATTAAAAGAAACTATGTTAAAACTGCTTTATGTGATCTTGGAGCCGATGCTAGTGTTATGCCTCTCTCTTTATATCATAGACTTGATTTGAATAAGTTGACACCTACTGAAATATCTTTGCAAATGCCTGGTAAATCAACTGCTATACCTGTCGGTATTTGTGAGGATGTGCTTGTTGTGGTTGCAAACACTACTATTTTAACAGACTTTGTTATTCTTGATATTCCCGAGGACGATAGTATGTCTATTATTCTTGGAAGACCCTTTTTGAATACTGCAGGGGCTGTTATTGATTGCACCAAAGGCAATGTCACTTTTCATGTTAATGGTAATGACCATACGGTACACTTTCCTAGGAAACAACCTCAAGTCCACAATATCAATTCTATTAGAAAAATTCCAACTATTACTATTGGAGGTTTTGAATTTCATCTTCCTACTAAATAATAAATATGATATTCTTATTGTTGGGGACATGCATATCCCCGTTGAGGTAACCTAGTGTTATTCAAAAATCTCCGATTCCATGTTATTCGGAATGAATTTGTTAACAAGACATGATCAACCTTGTTAGTGGATTCCTTTCGATGAGCATGAGATGGATGAATTTAGAAAACACAACTCTCTGTACCCTCTTTTTACTTTCTGTTATTTGTATTAAACAAAGCAAAAATAGTATTTTTCTGTCTGTTTTCTAAATTATCCATGCAATAAAAAAAATACCCCAAAAATAAAAGTTCTCCAAATGCCCTGAAAATTAAATATGATTTTTTTAGAATATTTGAGAATATTTGGCACTGAGAACACAGCAGGGGGAGCAAGCACCTGGCCATGAGGGTCCAGGGCGCGCCCACCCCCCTGGGTGCGCCCCCTGCCTCGTGGGCCCACGGTGGCTCCCCTCCACTTATTCCAGCTACCACACACTCTTCTTCCTCCCACAAAAATCACCAACCAGCTCAAACCCGAGTCCAAGCTCATTTTGCTGCCATTTTCGATCTCCTTGCTCAAAGCTCCATTCAAGAAACTGCTTTGGGGATTGTTCCTTGGTTGTGACTCCTCCAATGGTCCAATTAGTTTTTGTTCTAGTGCTTTATTCATTGCAAATTTTTGCTGCTTAGGTGACCCTGTTCTTGAGCTTGCATGTCAAATTTATATGGTCAAAAGTAGTTTTGATGCATGATATTGTCTCTAGGCACTTGTAGGAGTAGTTGCTATCAATTTTGTTGAGTTTGGTTCACTTTTATTTTGAAGTTACTAAAAATTTCAGAAATTCTTCAGAGGAAGAAATATGTTTAGGAAAATGTACCAAGGTGGTCCTTCAAGGAAGCAAGGACTCAGGCTCGCAATACGTGATGCCGATGATGAACCCCCGAGGGAAGCTTAGTTGCGGGCTTGTGAATGGCCGTTAGAGGACTTTATGGATCGAGCAGGAATCAAGGAAGAATTTAACGCGTATGTGCGTAATGCCGATCTTGAGAGCTTCGAGGTAGATAAGTGCCGCCAATACCACTATCTCACTGATTCCTTTGTGAGGAGGTTTGAATTTTCATCATCACGTCCTATTTCATCTTTATGAAAATTCTTATACTATGTACTTGGAGGATTTTAATACTGCTTGCAAACTTCCACAATGGGCAGCACTAGTGAGCCTCGCAAATCTGAGATTAGAGATTTTCTTGCTAGTATAACTGTGGGGGAATCTGGAGATATAACACAAGCTACCATAGGGAGCATTCATTTTCCTGCTATACATTATTTTGCTCTCTTCATAGGTAGATGCATTAATGGTAAAGATGAAGCATGTCACATGTGTGTGCCTGATCTTAGCATTCTCAGAAGCGCTGTTTTAGGAGATAAACAATACAACTTGGGGGCTATCGTTGCACGTAGGTTGCATAATTATCGTATTCATGGAGATTTCTTTGGTGGAATTTATGCAACCCGTCTAGCTAATTTTCTTGATATACCCATACGTGGGTATGATATTGAGTTGCCTCCTGTTTATTTAGATTATGAGGCCATGGTTCATCATCAGTTTGTTGAGAGGAACGATCAGCTCCTCCAGTACCGACTAATCTTTGACAGACGACACTATCACGTCGCTCTCCCTGCTCCTGTTTTCTTTTACTCTAAGGGAAAAGGGAGATATATTATAACCAAGGAGGAGGCGGACGAGTACAAGAGTAGGGCGGAGACGGCCCGTCTCCAAGCGGCAGCTCATGAGGCAATAGCTGCTGCATCTCAGTACGACCCCAACTATTACTTTGGATATCCGCCAGGCCAGCCGTGGCCATAGACCAACTTAGGCCAAAAGCCAAAGCTTGGGGGAGTATGTATTTCTCACTGACATTACATTCATGTTCACACACTCATGCTAGCTGTCGGTGCTCACACGTTTTCACTGTAATATCCATGCTAGTTTATTTTCCTTTTTATGCTTTCTTCTTGTGAGTTTAATAAACCTTAAGAAAAACAAAAAAATTAGTTGTAGCTTTTAGTTAGTTTACTTTTCATGCTGTAGTAGTAATAATTAAAAAGAAAACCCAAAAAGATTTCTCGTTCTTCTTTTGTTTGTTGGGAGCTTTCCCGTGTAAATAGTTTTATTTCTTTCTTGTTCTTTGGGGGTTGAGAGGAGAAGACCATAATGAAAATGTTAAAGTGGCTCTCATATGCATTATTGTTGATCTAACAAAGAGCCCATATTGCCTTGTCTTCTCTCTTGAATTAAATGCTTGCAAATTCCAGCTTAGTCCGATACACGTGCACTATTATTATTTTCCACACTATTCGGTCGTGCAAGTGAAAGGCAATAATGATGATTATATGATGAACTTACTGAGATGAGAAAAGCTGGTATGAACTCGACCTCTCTTGTTTTTGTAAATATGATTAGTTCATCGTTCCTAATTCAGCCTATTATGAATAAACATGTTTTCAATGACAATTAGAGATTATAGTTGCTTATGCTATGCTTAATTAGCTAGGAGCTTATAATGGTTTACCTTGAGTGCCTACATGCTATTAAAATGGTTGTGACGTGGTATGATAGGGTGGTATCCTCTTTTGAACGATTCGAGTGGCTTGACGTGGCACATGTTCGGGCATGTAGTTGAAACAAAATCATCATAGCCTCTACCATATTTATGTTCATGGTGCATTGTATCCTACTCATGCTTGCATTCGGTGTTGATTAATTTTAATGAATGTTCATGACTGTTGTCGCTCTCTAGCCGGTCGCTTCCTAGTCTTTTGCTAGCCTTCACTTGTACTAAATGGGAATACTGCTTGTGCATCCAATTCCATAAACCCCAAAGTAGTTCAATATGAGTCCACCATACCTACCTATATACGGTATTTACCTGCCGTTCCAAGTAAATTTGTATGTGCCAAACTCCAAACCTTCAAATAAACATTCTGTTTTTTATGCTCGAATAGCTCATGTATCAACTAGGGCTATCCGTATCTTCCATGTTAGGTGGGTTATTCTCAAGAGGAGTGGACTCCGCTCCTCACTCACGACAAAATGGCTGGTCACCGGGATGCCCAGTCCCATGCTTTATGCAAATCAATTCAAAATAATTGCAAACAAAACTCCCACGGGACTGTTTTTAGTTGGAGGCACTCGTTGTTTCGAGCAAGCCATGGATTGATGCTTGTTGGTGGAGGGGGGGTATAAACTTTACCATTCTGTTTGGAAACCGCCTATAATGTGTGTAGCATGGAAGATATCGCCATCTCTCGGTTGTTATGTTGACAATGAAAGTATACCGCTCAAAATATTATTCATATCTATTTCAAAACCGAGCTCTGGCACCTCTACAAATCCCTGCTTCCCTCTGCGAAGGGCTTATCTATTTACTTTTATGTTGACTCATCACCCTCTTATTAAAAAGCACCACTTTCATTTGCATTCATTACTGTTAGTTTACACTAAGCATGACTTGACTGGACCTCTTTTACCATGAATTACAATGTCTACTCAGTCCTTGATCTTTAAAGGTGCTCTGCATTTATGTTTTGCGGTCTCAGAAAGGGCTAGCAAGATACCATCTTGTTATATCATATATGATTGTTTTGAGAAAGTGTTGTCAACCGAGATTTATTATTATTGCTTGCTAGTTGATTATGTCATTGATATGAGTAAACATGAGACCTAAATGTTATTGTGAATATGGTTAGTTCATAATCTTTGCTGAAAACTTGAATGCTGGCTTTACGTATTTACAACAACAAGAGCAAACAGAGTTTGTAAAAGTTTTTCTTTATCACTTTCAGTTTATCAACCGAATTGCTTGAGGACACGCAAAGGTTTAAGCTTGGGGGATTTGATACATCTCCGTTGTATCTACTTTTCCAAACATTTTTGCCCTTGTTTTGGACACTAACTTGCATGATTTGAATGGAACTAACCCGGACTAACGCTGTTTACAGCAGAATTGCCATGGTGTTATTTTTGTGCAGAAATAGAAGTTCTCGAAATGACCTGAAAATCAATAGAGAATTATTTTGGAATATATAAAAAATACAGGAAGGAAGAGCCACGTCTGGGGGGCCTCCACCTATCCACGAGGGTGGGGCGCGCCCTACCCCCTGGGCACACCCCCTGCCTCGTGGGCCCCCTAACGCTCCACCGACCTCAACCTTGACTCCATATATTCACTTTCGGGGAGAAAAAAACCAGAGAGGAGGATTCATCGCATTTTACGATACGGAGCCGCCGCCAAGCCCTAAACTCTCTCAGGAGGGCTGGTCTGGAGTCCGTTCGAGGCTCTAGAGAGGGGAATCCGTCACCATCGTCATCATCAACCATCCTCTTTTGGGGAATGTAGCAATAATTCAAAAAAATTCCTACGTGTCACCAAGATCAATCTAGGAGGTACTAGCGACGAGATAGAGAGAGGGAGTGCATCTTCATACCCTTGAAGATCGCTAAGCGGAAGCGTTACAAGAACGCGGATTGTGGAGTCGTACACGCAGCGATTCAGATCGCGGTCGATTCCGATCTAAGCGCCGAACAATGGCGCCTCGCGTTCAACACACGTACAGCCTGGGGACGTCTCCTCCTTCTTGATCCAGCAAGGGGAGAGTAGAAGTTGAGGGAGAACTCCGACAGCACGACGGCGTGGTGGTGATGGAGCTCGTGGTTCTCCGGCAGGGCTTCGCCAAGCGCTACGGAGGAGGATGAGGTGTAGGAGAGGGGGAGGGGCTGCACCAGGGGAAGGGTGTGGCTGCCCTCTCTCTCCCTCACTATACATAGGGGGAAGGGGTGGAGGAGGCGCCCTAGGGTTCCCTAGGGGAAGGGCGGCGGCCACAGGGCAAACCCTAGATGGGTTTGGGCGCCTCCACCCCTATGAAACTTGCCCCCCAAGCCGGGAGGGGTGGCTTCCCTAGGGGAGGCGCCCCCACCTCTCAAGGTTACGTGAGATGGGGTGGGAGGGGTTCTCGGCCCCTTGGTGGGCTGATGTGCCCTCTCCCCCTTGCCCATAAGGCCCCCCAACGCTTGACGGGGCCTCCGAAACCCCTTTCGCACATGCTGGTCGTCACCCGGTACCCCTGGAACAATTCCGGACTCCAATACCCTTCGTACAATATATCAATCTTCACCTCCGGACCAATCCAGAACTCCTCGTCACGTCCGGGATCTCATCCAGGACTCCGAACAACCTTCGGTAACCACATACTATTTCCCATAACAACTCTAGCGTCATCGAACCTTAAGTGTGCAGACCCTACGGGTTCGGGAACCATGCAGACATGACCGAGACATCTCTTCGGCCAATAACCAATAGCGGGATCTGTATACCCATATTGACTCCCACATGTTCCACGATGATCTCATCGGATGAACCATGATGTTGGGGATTCAATCAATCCCGTATACAATTCCCTTTGAATATCGGTATGTTACTTGCCCGAGATTCGATCGTCGGTATCCCTATACCTCATTCAATCTTGTTACTGGCAAGTCTCTTTACTCGTTTCGTAACGCATGATCCCGTGGCTAACTCCTTAGTCACATTGAGCTCATTATGATGATGCATTATCGACTGGGCCCAGAGGTACCTCTCCGTCATACGGAGTGACAAATCCCAGTCTCGATTCCTGCCAACCCAACAGACACTTTTGGAGATACCTGTAATGCACTTTTATAGCCACCCAGTTACGTTGTGACGTTTGGTACACCCAAAGCATTCCTACGGTATCCGGGAGTTGCACAATCTCATGGTCTAAGGAAATGATACTTGACATTAGAAAAGCTTTGGCAAACGAACTACACGATCTTGTGCTACGCTTAAGATTGGGTCTTGTCCATCACATCATTCTCCTAATGATGTGATCCCGTTATCAATGACATCCAATGTCCATGGTCAGGAAACCATGACCATCTATTGATCAACGAGCTAGTCAACTAGAGGCTTACTAGGGACATATTACGATCTATGTATTCACACATGTATTACGGTTTCTGGTTAATACAATTATAGCATGAACAATAGATAATTATCATGAACAAGGAAATATAATAATAACCATTTTATTATTGCCTCTAAGGCATATTTCCAACATTCTCCCACTTGCACTAGTGTCAATAATCTAGTTCACATCGTTATGTGATTAACACTCATAGTTGACATCGCCATGTGACTAACACCCATAGAGTTTACTAGTCAATAATCTAGTTCACATCGCCATGTGATTAACACCCAAGAGTTTACTAGAGTCAATAATCTAGTTCACATCACCATGTGATTAACACGCAATGAGTTCTAGGGTTTGATCATGTTATGCTTACGAGAGAAGTGTCAGTCAACGGGTCTGCAACATTCAGATCTGTGTGTTCTTCACAAATCTCGATTTCATATTGTATATGTAGCTACTATGCTCCACTTGGAGCTATTCCAAATGGTTTCTCCACTATATGTATCCGGTTTCCTACTCAGAGTCATCCGGATAGGTGTTAAAGCTTGCATCGACGTAACCCTTTACGCCGAACTCTTTATCACCTCCATAAACGAGAAACATTTCCTTATTCCTAAGGACAATTTTGACCTCTGTCCAATGACCCACTCCTAGATCACTCTTGTACCCCCTTGCCAGACACGTGGCATGGCACATCGCGGTACATGGCATGTCGTATAGAGCCTATGGCTAAGGCATAGCGGACGACTTTTGTCCTTTATCTTTCTTTTGTCATGGTCGAGCTTCAAGTCTTAACTTCACACCTCACAACTCAGGCAAGAAGTCCTTATTTGACTGATCCATCTTGAACTCCTTCAAGATCATGTCAAGGTATGTGCTCTGTGAAAGTCTTATCAGGCGTCTTGATCTATCTCTATAGATCTTGATACCCAACATGTAAGCAGTTTTACACAGGTCTTCCTTTGAAAAACTCCATTCAAACAACCCTTTATGCTTTCTAGAAATTCTACATCATTTTTGATCAACAATATGTCATCCATATATACCTATCAGAAATGTTGTAGTGCTCCCACTCACTTTCTTGCAAATACAAGTTGCTTGCAAACTTTGTATAAACCCAAATGCTTTGATCGCCTCATCAAAGCATATGTTCCAACTCCGAGATGCTTGCTCCTGTCCATAGAAGGATCGCTGGAGTTTGTATACCTTTTAGAATCCTTAGGATTGACAAAAACCTTTTGGTTGTATCACATACAACCTTTCGTCATGGAAACTGTCAAGGAAACTTTGTTTTGACATCCATCTGCCTAATTTCGTTAAGGAAAATGCAGCAACTGCTAACATAGTTCTAACAGACTTTCGCATCGATATGATTGAGAGAGTCTCATCATAGTGAACTCCTTGAACTTGTCAGAAACTTCTTTGAGACAAGTCGAGCTTCACAAATGGTGACATTACCATCAGCGTCTGTCATCTTCTTAAAGATCTATTTATTCTCAATGCCTTGCCGTTCATCGGGCAAATCCACCAAAGTCCATACGTGGATCTTATCTCGGATTTCATGGCTTCTAGACATTTGTTGGAATCCGGGCCCACCATCGCTTCTTCATAGCTCATAGGTTCATCGTTGTCCAACAACATGACATTTAAGACAGGGTTACCACTGAGAAGTTGTACACACCCTTGTCGACCTATGAGGTTCGATAGCAATTTGATCTGAAGCTTCATGATCATCATCATTAGCTTTCTCTTCAACTGACGTAGTTGCACAAAAACATCTTTCTATGCTGCGCTACTCTCTGGTTGAAGTGAATGTTCAACAACCTCATCAAGTTCTATCTTCCTCCCACTCAATTCTTTCGAGAGAAACTCTTTCTCAAGAAAGGATATGTTCTTAGCGAGAAACACTTTTCCCTCAGATCTGAGATAGAAGGTATACCCAATCGTCTTGTTTGGGTATTCTATGAAGATACAATTTTCGCTTTGGGTTCGAGCTTTTCCGACCGAAGCCTATCGACATAAGCATCGTAGCCCAAAACCTTAAGAAACAACAACTTTGGTTTCTTGCCAAACCATAGTTCATACGGTGTCATCTCCACGGACTTAGATAGTGCCCTATTTAAAGTGAATGTAATTGTCTTCAATGCATAACCCCCAAAAATAGCTGTAGATTCGTAAGAGACATCATACACCATATCCAGTAAGGTTCGATTACGACGTTAGGACACACGATCATGCTATGGTGTTCCAGGTGGCGTCAACTCTGAAACGATTCCACCTTGTCTTTAGTGATTGCCAAACTCATAACTCAGATACTTTCCCTTTGATCAGATCAAAGGAACTTGATCTTCTTGTTATGATGATTCTCAACTTAACTCTGAAATTGCTTGAACTTTTCAAACATTTCAGACTTATGCTTCATTAAGTAAATATACCCATATCTA
The DNA here is from genome assembly GCF_056163025.1 of Triticum urartu. Lineage (NCBI taxonomy): Eukaryota > Viridiplantae > Streptophyta > Magnoliopsida > Poales > Poaceae > Triticum > Triticum urartu. Next base: position 436,998,446 of record NC_141874.1, on the reverse strand, counting down.
CTCAATTCACCGGTGAAGGTGAGAAAATAACGATATCCACCGCGCGTGTCAACACTCATAGGACCGCACACATCATCATGTATGATTTCCAACAAGTCACTTGCCCATTCCATTGTTCCAAAGAACGGGGTTTTACTCATCTTGCCAAACAGGCATGGTTCGCATGTGTCAAGTGATTCAAAATCAAGTGACTTCAAGAGTCCATTAGCATGGAGGTTCTTTCATGCACTTTACACCAATATGACCTAAGCGACAGTGCCACAACAAAGTGGTACTATCATTATCAACTCTACATCTTTTGGCATGTGTATAACTATGACCGGGATTCAATAAACCATTCACATTGGGTGCATGACCATAGAAGGTATTATTCATGTAACATAATAACCATTATTCTCTGACTTAAATGAATAACCGTATTGCAATAAACATGATCTAATCATGTTCATGCTCAACGCAGACACCAATGCATACAACATTTATCTAGGTTCAACACTAATCCCGAAGGTTGAGGGAGCATGCGATGGTGATCACATCAACCTTGGAAACACTTCCAACACACATCATCACCTCGCCCTTAGCTAGTCTCCGTTAATTCCGTAGCTTTTGTTTCGAGTTACCAATATTAGCAACTGAACCGGTATCTAATACCCAGGTGCTACTAGGAGTACTAGTAAGGTACACATCAATAACACAAATATACTTTTGCTGAAGTTGACAGCCTTCTTATCTACCAAGTATTTGAGGCAGTTCCGCTACTAGTGACCGTTCCCCTGATAGAAGCACTTTTTCTCGAGTTTGGGTTCTTGGGTTTCTTCACTGGAGCGGCAACTGGCTTGCCATTCAAGAAGTTTCCCTTCTTGCCCTTGCCCTTCTTTGAAACCAGTGCTCTTGTTAACCATCAACACTTGATGCTCCTTCTTGATTTCTACCTTTACGGCCTTAAGCACGACGAATAGCTCCGGGATTATCTTCCCTTGCATGTTATAGTTCATCATGAAACTCTAGTAGCTTGGTGATAGCGACTGGAGAACTTTTGTCAATCACTCTCTTATCTGGAAGATTAACTCCCACTTGATTCAAGTGATTGAAGTACCCATACATTCTGAGCACATGCTCACTAGCTGAGCTATTCTCCTCCATCTTGTAGGCAAAGGTCTTGTCAGAGGTCTCAACCTCTCAACACGGGCATGAGCCTGAAATACCAATTTCAGCTCTTCGAACATCTCATATGTTCTATGGCGTTAAAACGCTTTTGGAGCCCCGACTCTAAGCCGTAAAGCATGGCGCACTAAACTATCACGTAGTAATCAGAACGTGTCTACCAGATGTTCACAACATCCACAGACGACGCCAGAGGGGTTGCCACACCGAGCGGTGCATCAAGGACAGAAGCCTTATGTGTAGCAGTGAGGACAATCCTCAGACTACGGCCCTAGTCCGCACAATTGTTTACAATATCTTTCAACTTAGTATTTCTCTAGGAACGTATTAAAACAGAGAGATAAAGCGCGAGCTATTAATCCACAACATAATTTGCCAAGACAATTTAGACTATGTTCATGATAATTAAGTTCATATAATCAAATTATTTAGTGAACTCCCACTCAGATAGACATCCCTCTAGTCATCTAAGTGATACATGATCCGAATCGACTAGGCCGTGTTCGATCATCACGTGAGACGGACTAGTCATCAACGGTGAACATCTCCATGTTGATCGTATCTACTATACGACTCATGTTCGACCTTTCAGTCTCCCGTGTTCCAAGGCCATGTCTGTATATGCTAGGCTCGTCAAGTCAACCTAAGTGTTTTGCATGTGTAAATCTGGCTTACACCCGTTGTATTCGAATGTTAGAATCTATCACACCCGATCATCACGTGGTGCTTCGAAACAATGAACCTTCGCAACGGTGCACATTTAGGGGAACACTTTCTTGAAATTTTAGAGAGGGATCATCTTATTTATGCTACCGTCGTTCTAAGAAAATAAGATGTAAACATGACAAACATCACATGCAAATCATAAAGTGACATGATATGGCCAACATCATCTTGCGCCTTTGATCTCCATCTTCGAGGCGCGGCATGAACACCATCATCACCCGCATGACACAATGATCTCCATCATCATGATCTCCATCATCGTGTCTTCATGAAGTTGCCTCGCCAACTATTACTTCTACTACTATGGCTAACAGTTAGCAATAAAGTAAAGTAATTACATGGCGTTTTCATTGACACGCATGTCATAAATAAATTAAGACAACTCCTATGGCTCCTGCCGGTTGTCATACTCATCGACATGCAAGTCGTGATTCGTATTACAAGAACATGATCAATCTTATACATCACATATATCATTCATCATATCCTTTTGGCCATATCACATCACATAGCATGCCCTGCAAAAACAAGTTAGACGTCCACTAATTGTTGTTGCATGTTTTACGTGGCTGCTATGGGTTTCTATCAAGAACGTTTCTTACCTATGAAAAACCACAACGGTGATATGCCAATTGCTATTTACCCTTCATAAGGACCCTTTTCATCGAATCCGATCCGACTAAAGTGGGAGAGATAGACACCCGCCAGCCACCTTATGCATCAAGTGCATGTCAGTCGGTGGAACCAATCTCATGTAAGCGTACGTATAAGGTCGGTCCGGGCCGCTTCATACCACAATGCCGCCGGATCAAGATAAGACTAGTAATGGTAGGCAAATTGAACAAATCATCGCCCACAACTACTTTGTGTTCTTCTTGTGCATAGAATCTATGCATAGACCTAGCTCATGATGCCACTTTTGGGGAACGTAGCAATAATTCAAAAAAAATCCTATGCGTCACCAAGATCAATCTAGGAGATACTAGCAACGAGAGAGAGGGAGTGCATCTTCATACCCTTGAAGATCACTAAGCGGAAGCGTTACAAGAACGCACTTGGTGGAGTCATACACGCAGCGATTCAGATCGCGGTCGATTCTGATCTAAGCGTCGAACAATGGCGCCTCCGCGTTCAACACATGTACAGCCCGGGGACGCATCCTCCTTCTTGATCCATCAAGGGGAGAGGAAAAGTTGACGGAGAACTCCGACAACACGACGGCGTGGTGGTGATGGAGCTCGTGGTTCTCTGGTAGGGCTTCGCCAAGCGCTACGAAGGAGGATGAGGTGTAGGAGAGGGGGAGGGGATGCGCCAGGGGAAGGGTGTGGCTGCCCTCTCTCTCCCTCACTATATATAGGGGGAAGGGGGTGGAGGAGGCGCCCTAGGGTTCCCTAGGGGAAGGGCGGCAGCCACAGGGGAAATCCTAGATGGGTTTGGGCGCCTCCACCCCTAGGAAACTTGCCCCCCAAGCCGGGACGGGTGGCTGCCCCAAGGGAAGCACCCCCACCTCTCCAGGTTAGGTGAGATGGGGTGGGAGGGGCGCTCAGCCCCTTAGTGGGCTGATCTACCCTCTCCCCTTGGCCCATAAGGCCCCCCAACGCTTGACGGGGCCTCCGAAACCCCTTTCGGACTTGTTGGTCGTCACTCGGTACCCCCGGAACAATTCCAGACTCCAATACCCTTCGTCCAATATATCGATCTTCACCTCCGGACCATTCCAAAACTCCTCGTCACGTCTGGGATCTCATCCAGGACTCCGAAGAACCTTCGGTAACCACATACTATTTCCCATAACAACTCTAGTGACACCGAACCGTAAGTGTGTAGACCCTACGGGTTCGGGAACCATGCAGACATGACCGAGACATCTCTTCGGCCAATAACCAATAGCGGGATCAAGATACCCATATTGGCTCCCACATGTTTCACGATGATCTCATCGAATGAACCATGATGTCGGGGATTCAATCAATCCCGTATACAATTCCCTTTGTCTATCGGTATGTTACTTGCCCGAGATTCGATCGTCGGTATCCCCATACCTCGTTCAATCTTGTTACTGGCAAGTCTCTTTAATTGTTCCGTAACGCATGATCCCATGGCTAACTCCTTAGTCACATTGAGCTCATTATGATGATGCATTACCGAGTGGGCCCAGAGATACCTCTCCATCATACGGAGTGACAAATCCCAATCTTGATTCGTGCCAACCCAACAGACACTTTTGGAGATACCTGTAATGCACCTTTATAGCCACCCAGTTACGTTGTGACGTTTGGTACACCCAAAGCATTCCTACGGTATCCGGGAGTTGCACAATCTCATGGTCTAAGGAAATGATACTTGACATTAGAAAAGCTTTAGCAAACGAACTACACGATCTTGTGCTACGCTTAAGATTGGGTCTTGTCCATCACATCATTCTCCTAATGATGTGATCCCGTTATCAATGACATCCAATGTCCATGGTCAAGAAACCATGACCATCTATTGATCAACGAGCTAGTCAACTAGAGGCTTACTAGGGACATATTACGATCTATATATTCACACATGTATTACGGTTTTTGCTTAATACAATTATAGCATGAACAATAGACAATTATCATGAACAAGGAAATATAATAATAACCATTTTATTACTGCCTCTAGGGCATATTTCCAACATCCTCCATGAACAATTTCATGATGCTCACCGCCGTGCGTGAGTAATTCCATCATAGGCTTGCTGGACGATGATGGGTTGGATGAGATTTATCATGTAATCGAGTTAGTTTTGTTAGGGTTTGATCCCTAGTATCCACTATGTTCTGAGATTGATGTTGCTATGACTTTCTTATGCTTAATGTTTGTCACTAGGGCCTGAGTGCCATGATTTCGGATCTGAACCTATTATGTTTTCATCAATATATGAGAGTTCTTGATCCTATCTTGCAAGTCTATAGTAACCTACTATGTGTTATGATCCGGCAACCCCGAAGTGACAATAATCGGGACCACTCCCGGTGATGATCGTAGTTTGAGGAGTTCATGTATTCACTATGTGTTAATGCTTTGGTCCGGTACTCTATTAAAAGGAGGCCTTAATATCCCTTAGTTTCCGCTGGGACTCCGCTGCCACGGGAGGGTAGGACAAAAGATGTCATGCAAGTTCTTTTCCATAAGCACGCATGACTATATTCGGAATACAAGCCTACATTACATTGATGAATTGGAGCTAGTTCTGTGTCACCCTAGTTTATGACTGTTACATGATCAATCGCATCCGGCATAATTCTCTATCACTGATCCATTGCCTACGAGCTTTCCATATATTGTTCTTCGCTTATTTACTTTTCTGTTGCTATTGTTATCATCACTATAAAACACCAAAAATATTACTTTTGCTACCGTTACCTTTTGCTACCATTATAGCTACTATCATATTACTTTGCTACTAAACACTTTTCTGCAGATATTAAGTTTCCAGGTGTGGTTGAATTGACAACTCAGCTGGTAATACTTGAGAATATTCTTTGGCTCCCCTTGTGTCGAATCAATAAATTTGGGTTGAATACTCTACCCTCGAAAACTGTTGCGATCCCCTATACTTGTGGGTTATCAGTGATCGGCTTCTATTTGTGTGTTTATTGTTTCATCAGCAGTCCTTTATTATCGTAATCTCACATGATATCTTTGGAACAGGGATGCTCAGCTCTATTTTAGTGGAACTGCACAAAATGATCAGAATATTGCATGCTCCAGACAACTACTTTTTCCCAACATGCCTTGTTGATTTAGACAGAGCTGGGGGGGCGTTGCTGCCAATGAAAGCATGGATCAATTTTAATTTAACACCTTCTCACAACTTTGTCTTCAGTTGTGATGTAAAATGAGTGAATCTACACTCTAAAATATGTATATATACATCTTTTTGTAGTAGTCCATTTGAATATCTAAAAAGACAAATATTTGAGTAGTCACTCGTTGAAATCTCTAGAAAGACAAATACTCTGGAGTATATTTAAGAATCGAGGGGGTAGTGCACAGCCGCATAGGAGACTCAGCCCGGTCGTTGCGCCGCATTAATAGTGAGTAATGAGTAGTCAAATCATAAGCCCCACCTTTCCCACTGTAAGTTGCTCGGAAGAAGAAACCATCAATATGCTCTTCTTTGAATCCGCTCATACTACTCCATCCGTCACTGTTTATAGAGTGCGCTTCAGAAAAACAAAAAAATCTCTGGGACCAAGGCGACTAGTGATCGGCCTGAAAAATACCATTGGTAGTTATAGCATGGCATCTATTACTAGAGGAAATAATGCATACACACATGCAAGCAGTGCTTCCACCCTGGGTACACACATGCATGCACTTACTCCACTCCATAGTACATCGAGAGAAAATTGTGGACTTGATTGCGGTTACCACGCCCTAATTAATTGAGCATTAAACCAAACGCATCTAAAGTCTCTCTGGTGGTGGAAATGCATTGAGAGAAATGCATCATAATGAAGCGCGCCCTGTAAACTATGACGGAGGGAGGAGTAGTATGAAGGTGAAAAACCAAGTAAGTGTATGGCCAGTCGGTCAACGCACCTCCTCTTGGCATATCACTAACATGTGGGACCGGAGTGTGAGCAAACCGATCTCAATTGATGGCAAAATGGCCAACCCGCCGTTCCTTGAGAGATACGAGGAGCGAGAACACACAGACGGGCTCGCACGGAGGTCAAGATATATTTGAACATGGTTGATCGATATCATCATTACATGTTGGGCTGCGGTTTTCCGCCCTTCTCCGGAATAAATGTGTACTTTATCAGAGATTAAAAAAATAAGAGTACAGATGCTCCACCATGCGGTTCTAGCAGTAGTACTACTCGTACTACTAAACCTTGCGCTTGGCTCTTCGCCTCTTCGTGAAGTCGAACAATGATGGTACTCCGCATGTTCGGTACTACAGTGTATGCCTGTGGCTATCTGATGCCGAATGAACTGATGCATGTCCACCACCTGGGCGACGGTAGGTTGCAATAGTCAAAAGGCGTAAGCGAGCTTCACCTTGTCCTGCAAGCTTCTCCTCGTTCTGCGAGTTGATGGGACACACCAAAAAGTAGTGCTAGTCCATACTCCCTCCTTTCAGGTTAATATGGCTTAATCTTTTTTGTGGGTAAATGGGAGAGTTTTATTCATATATAAGCATTCTTAGGACGATCATCCAAGACACTGGTCACTAGGAAGCGAGACACCCCGCAAAAAAGAAGTAGGAAGCGAGGTGTTTCATCAAGCCAGCTCTCGGCCACATTCAAAGTGCAGCAAGCATGGTTCGCACAAAGATGCGCCGCAAGGTTTGCTGACCTGTTTACATGCTGAATAACAAAAAAAGAGGAAATATTACCGAGCACTCCTATTTTTAACAGGATATGAGCCAAAATTATGCGAGAATTGTGGCAAGTGTTCCATGCAATCAACTTCCATTATCACATGCGAGAACCCTCGAAGAGAACCAAATGTGTTGAAGATTGCTTTATCACATTTTTAAAATATAATAAGAGTGCAGACGCTCCTCCATCCGGTTCCTAGTACTAGTATAGTACATACCTCTATAGATTATAGTAGTAGTATAGTACTAGTAAACTTTGTGCTTGGTTGTTCGCCTCTTCGGGAAGTCGAACAATAATAGTACTAGTATAGTGTATGCTTCTGGCAATCTGACACCAAATTAACTGTTGCACGTCCACCGCCTGAGCGAGGGAGAGCTTGCATTAGTCAAAAGTTTCTCCTTGTCCTGCAAGCCACCGCGCACAAGCTTCTCCCGTCCTGCAAGCTTCTCCTCGTTTGGCAAGTTGATGGGACACGGTACAGTGATGCTACTCCATACTGCCTCATCTCCGGTTAATATGGCTTAATTTCAAACGAGATAAATACACTGTCTATCACTGTATATTTGTAAAAATACGGTCAGTGGACTTCATAATACGCTCATTGCGCTCAATATATACATTTTCCGGTGTTTATACGGTCACTAGCTCACCCTGGCTGAGTATGTGTGTGCATGCACGTGTAGGTTGAGCACTTGAGCGTGACCGTGTGTGTTTTGTCGTGTGCTCGGACATGCATGCATTAGGGCGTCGCGCGCATTTTTGCATCCATGTGTACGTGTGACTATTGCATACACGTAGGGGGAGTACGTGTAGGGGCCACTAAAGGAGCAGTCAAATCACACAGTAAGTTAGTCGGAAGAAGCAACCATCATTTCACTCTTCAATGACACGTACACAATATAAAATGGTTGATATGCAGAGAAAAAGGAAACCACTATATATACACTAGCAGGAGCCTAAGCTACAAGCCTGCTTGCTTGGGTTGCTCTCTTCACAAGCATAGAACGACGGTGGCCACACCGCTGTTCACATATCCGGCCTGATCCCGCAGCTGGGGGAAGGGAACAATGTTTTGCGTAGACGTGGTCAACATCGGCGAGGGAGAAAATCCATAGTTGGCGCGTCCCAATCGGGGGTCACCGTGGTATGGGCCGATGTCGCGTCCCAACCGCCCTTCTAGCTACAGCCCGACGTCCCAGGTGGTCCATCTTCCTTTTGGAGCCGGCTTGCTCCACTGCCACAGCTCCTCACGTATCTCCATCTCCATGTCGATCTTTCTCCACTTCTACCAGCTTCTACTTGTGATGAGTTTATGTCTCATGAACTAGTGCCAGTACTATTATTCTAATCACACTTCTTCAATATCTTTGCCATCAGGGATGCTCAGCTCGATTTTAGTGGAACTGCACAAAAGCATCGTATGATCTGAGGGTGCCAGCCATCTTTCCTTCGACAGGTTCTACCTGGCCAGGAAATTAAATTTTGTTTAGGGTTTAGGGTTTAAGTCATAGTAACCCCATCATATTTTTTCTTTCGTACACGCTCTCACAACTTTTGTCTTTAGTTGTGAAGTAAATATTGGCTATGATCTGTGAATCATTGAGATGCATCAGCTTGCATGTTAGTTTTCCTTTGTATTTGATGGAATGTTGTAACGGGGTAACCTTGGAGTAGGAATGAAAATGGAGTGGAAAGTTTCCGTTTTTCCGGAGAAAGAATGGAAACAGAGAGAAACCAACGTTTCGTTTCGTTGGATCGCGCCATCGAGCAAAACCAACATTTAAATCACGAAAATTCTAAACTCACACGCTTTTACATGGCTCTTTAAATCACTTATGTCACATTCGTGTCTCACCCTCCTCCACGGCTCGACCCCACACGGTCGCTCGGCATGCCACTCACCGCAAACCGAGTATATGATAACTTTCCCGCCTGCTTGTCGATGGATCGCACCATGGAGTACTAGTACTACTGGAAGAGATTGACGAGTTGAGGGAGGACATCTAGCTGTAGCACGGACTCCCAAGAACTTTTTACATGCATGTTGTGGCCGGCTATTGCGACCTTTGAACGCGGAGTAGTCGCGTGCACCAGGAAGCAGCGCGGGCGACGCTCTCTCGGCCGACGCGCCGCTTCAATGTCGGTGCCAGTGAGAGGTCGCATCCGCTCTGGCCGGGCATGAATGCGGCACCGACCGTTTCGGGCGGGAAGCACGCGCGGGTGATGAAGAGGGTTTGGGTTGGTCAGGAGCGGCCGTGCCAGCGGTCCGGACACCCGCAAACAAGAGATGATGTACGCTAATATTGCTGCATATATAATTAACAACGTAACTAATGTGCCAGTTGGACAAATATGATTGGAGATGGAGATGGAAATGGAATTTTACGTAAACATGGATATGCATGTCTATGTCTATGTGCGTGTGCGTGACGACTTCGCGACCTGGAAGCGGGGGCGTGTTTTTGATCGAGTTGTCTTTCTTGGTACGTTAAAAAATTGTCCGCCAGTTTTCGTTTCATTTTTTCGGGAACGCGCGTATTCTATTTAAAACCACTACTATGGAGAGATTTTTTACCCCATTATAGCCTCTTGTTTGATAGAGTTTCTCGCGTCTCGCTCTCTCACCGTCTCCATATCAAAACAAGATGACAGTGTCCACACTATCTCTCTCCTCACCGGTGGTCACAGATCCGGTCGAATCCCGTCCGCTGTGGGAGGTGAGGAGGTGCAGCGTTGACGTTGTCGCCGTCGGCGATGGAGGAAGCCGATGCGCACCGTCCTCTCGGAGCCGGCGCTGGCGCGGTCGAAGGTCCTCCGTGCCCTTGTTCTCTGCCGTCATTTGGGCAGATCCCGCCCGCCCGCCTAAGCGACATCTCGCCCGCCTGAGGTATAACTTCTTGTACTGGTCGAGCTCCCTAGGTCGCTGCATGCAGGTTTTCTTCTATGCGACTACTCCCCAGCTCCCCATGTATAGTAGCTAGGGTTCGTCGGCTGGTCCAACATCACCTACTATTATAGAGGAAATGCCACTCGAAAAGTTGTCCTGATTTATGCCTCGGTGGAGGTATACATGTTGTTTCGACAAAAAGTACATGGTGGTTGTGCGATCATTGTCCATATGCTCCTATTGCTGCTGCTAATCTAATACTATCACTGGTTAAATGAAGAAATGCTTTTTTCTCGGGTATCCTGGTTTAGTTCCCATCAAGATAATCATTATGCTCCCGTTTGATGGTGTACTTTTCGTAATTCTTATTGACAATTGAGATGTCATTGTTAATCTTGTAAAACAAAGTAACAACACTATATCCCTTTTTTATATTTTTGGAAACAGCGATGCGTATCTCCATACCCAGGCATGTCTTCCTCAATTTTAGTGGAACTGCACAAAATTGGATGGCCATTGTTGTTCCGCCTCACTGTCCTCTGCCACATGGTTCTTCCTTCCTCGAGCTTGATTACTGAGAAGAAACAGACCACAGTGAGGATTTGTCGAACTTCATAGGTGCCTCGCCCAAACTTGATGCCAAATGGATGATGCATCACCACGATGACCTATCGATGCGCCTCATGGTTGCGTCGGCTGATGAAGCTGATCGATTTTCAATGAAAAACAAGTTGTCTTCCATCAGTGCTCTTTGCTTGTTACCCACAAAGATGATATCCTTCGTCAGTTCACCTTGGTTGCGTTGGAGACGCAGTCGTCTTTCACGTTGGTGCAATTTTATCACACAATTGGCTATGAACCAAATGTTTCCTCGATGAAGGGTCGACGTTGGTACTAAGAGCATAAGTTTTGTATTGATTTCTAAGCCTTCTAACAACTTTGTCTCCAGCTCCCCTGTAATTTTATTTGTCTAGCTATGAACTTTGATTAAAAATGGTGTGGACTAGAAACCCGGATGGACGTAGTAGCCCTCCATTTTTATTTACTCAACATATTAGATTTGACTGAAGTCAAACTTTGTAAAGTTTGACCAAGTTTAGGTCGAACACAACAAACCATAATTATTAGAGAGGGCAAACTGTACATACTCTCAAACCTTTCCGATAATTGAAATTAAAATTCTTTATTTGTATACACTCTCACACGTTTCTGATAATTTGGCGCATGTGTGGTTGTTCACTTAAGGGAGGGTAGTGTACCGCATGTGAAGGACAGGAAGTGCGACCAGGACGTGTGGATCATTAGTTCATCGGAAGTACTCCCTCCGTTCCTAAATATTTGTCTTTCAAGTGGTTTGAAATGGACTACCACATACGGATGTATATAGACATTTTTTACACTGTATATTCACTCATTTTGCTCTGTATGTAGTCATTTGTTGAAATCTCTAGAAAGACAAATATTTAGGAACAGAGGGAGTAGTAGTTTTCTTCACTTGTACGTTAAATAAAAAGTTTCGTTTCATACTTACACAATTTAAAATGATTGTTATGGAGAGAATAAGAAAACCACTCCACTATATATTAGTCGTATACATGAGTACTATATGCACGCAGCTTCATTGACTTTAGTGCACCTGCCTTTGGGTTTATGACAGGTGGGCCCAAAATGTGGCTGGCCCACCTGTCATACAGCCAAAAGTAGGTGCAATTAAGGCACCGAAGCTCAGTCCGTACTACAGTATATATATAAGCTAGAGCCTCATCGCTTGTTCGCTAGGGTTTGCACTCTCCACACTCTTGCTGCATTACATATATATATACACGCTGGAGGCTTAGCGTTCCTTTGCTAGGGTTTGCTATATTCACAGTCTCTCACCCTCTTCACCAGATCTAAACAATACTGCATTGTGACCTCTATCTCTCTCACCCCCCTCACAGCTGGCGAAGGAGGCGTCCGGATCCCGTCGCACCGGGAAGGGGAGGAGGTGCAGCGTTCACTCTATTGCCTTCGGCGAGGGAGGCAATCCATTGCCGGCTGCGCTTTTCTCTTTCACCCAGTTCCTGTGTGGGAGGGACACCGACCCCTTCTTCCTCGCTGCCGTACGTAGTGTGGGCAGATCCGACCTCCCGACGCACGCCTTGCCACATCCCAACGACCCTAAGGTATAAGTTTCTTTGAAATCGTCATTGGTCTAGTTGCATGCGGATCTTTTTCGATTCTGTAGTCGAATCTAGGTCTTGGTTCAAATAGGAAAGAAGGGTGCGGTGGGGTGGAGCATGAATTTAGGACGTGGTTCAATGAGGAAAGGAGGGAGGGAAAGTAGTATAGACTAGCTATCCAGCCGCTTTGTTGGTCGAAAAGGGAAAAAGGGGGTAACCCAGTACACACATCTGTAAGGAATCAAACTCTTTGTTGAAAAGGGAAAGAATCTAGGGGGTCGGGTAGTTTGTGCAGGACTAGATTTGCTTCCCTCACATAGGAAAAAGTTTCAAAGAGAACAAATATGGGACCAACGCAAATATGCTGCTTGGCTACATAGTCTGCATCACCCATTTCTACGTGTGGAGCACATGGTGATGGCATGTCCCATGTCCCATCCACATGATCGTGTAGTGTGTTTTGAGATGTTCTGCTACTTGTATTGGTACTGTTTTAAATAAATGTTGAATTGAATCTATTGTATTGCTCTCTTTTTCCCATTAAGTAGTGAACAAAAATGGTACCAACCCAGACATGATGATTGTTGCTTTGTTACAACAAACTCTGCATCACCCCCTTTATAAGTAGATGGAAGAACATGGTGTTGGGATCGGCGGGAGTACCATTTCTGTTAGGGATTGGCCAGAGTACATGTTTAAGAAATGTTTTGTTTAGATAATGTCTCTATTATTATATATCAGTTACAGTGTTTTACAAATGGTACTATCCTGCTTTATAGTTCTTTCTACATGTTTAACCAAGGTATTGTTAAGATAATGTCTCTGTTAAAATGAATTAGTCGCATTGTTTTAGGAATGATACTTTTCTACTTTGTCGTTCTTTATACATGTTGAAACAAGGCATTGTTAAGATAATGTCTCAGTTAATATGAATGAATCACACTGATTGAGAATTGCTACTCTCTTGCTATGTTTCCCATTAAGATAAGGTAGATCAGTAGATGTTTTTCTTCTGGGAGTACAAGTCATCAACCATTATTTCTCAATAATTGTTTCCCTTATACCTATTGTTTCTTACAGGGATATCAAAATTAAAGCTCGGTTTTATTCCGACTTTGATTTTAGTTGAACTGCACAAAAGGAGCCAATGTGTCTAAGGCAAACTGCTACATTAGTGGGTCCAGTTGGTCTTACCACTTTGCGGAAAGAAGCAGTCATTGTTTGCGCTACATTACACAAGGAATGATCGAGAAGCTTTACAAAGTATTAGTAGACGCTGGTGACATGACTAGTCTGCAGAGAGCATAGGAAACTCTACAACACATGGAGTGCATTGGGCAAAAAGTGCCCAAACAAGTACAGGAAGCCAGGTCAGGACTCCAAGTCTGTCAATGTCACTCTAAGCAACAATGATGGGGCATCTGGGTATGGTAATCTCTTTACCGTACTTTCAGTTTGTTAGTCCACTGATTGGTGGGTTGACACTGGGGCCAATATTCATGTGTGTGCTGATGTGTCTTTGTTTTCTGGCAGCATATAAATACGAAATCCACAGGGATGCTCAGCTTGATTTTAGTGGAACTGCACAAAATGTTCAGATGGTTCATGTCCTCCATAATACTTCATCATGCACAATACATCAAATGGTTCTCTAATCATTCGCCGTCACCTTGAGCCACCGGACTATCAGAAGACAAACTGATGACAAACCCTGCCCGTTCCACAATCATAGGCATTACATATTTTGAATGGGAAAAGCTTGTCAAAGTTGACATTAGTTTAATATATTGGAATTGGAAAACCTTGTCAATTTTTGCTCATTGATGTTAGCCAGAAGACATGAATTTGATATTTTTGAGTGGGATGCCCTTTGCTGTGAGCAACGTCGATCGTTTTTTTCCTATTCCTGTCTTCAGTTCATAAGTAAATATTTACTCTGCTGAGATGCATAGTCACATGAATGTTGACTTATGTAAGATATTTTAAGAGTTTGTTCTGAATATTGTCTATGTAATGCCAGGCCTTGTGTTTGATTGCAAAGTTGAGCTTGAAATGTTGTGGCATGCGGCATCAGGAGCTATTCACCGTGCCTCCTGAGAATAATGCTTCGTATTGTTTTGCATGTCGATCTAATGCCAATGATTTGCTTGTTAAGAAGATCATCCTCTTCTGTTGTTTCCGTGCTTAACAAGTTCATCGTCTTATGTTTCATTCATCGCCTATACGACAAGTCGGGTAGGTTAGACGTGAAACCATATGATCTTCCGACCAACTCATCATCTCAAGCCGTGATTGGATCGTCATTTTCCAACCAAAACTGCTTGTAAAACTGACGCTTGTAAATAAAAGTAGATGGTCTCGGGCGAAGCGCTTGGTTGGTCGATTTCGACTAGTAAAATATACACTGGTCTCTCAAATTACACGCGTAACCCGCCGGTTTTACTTACAGACCTCGGTCCCTCGGTTTCATTACGCCTGTATTTTACGCGTTGTTTCTGATGACGAGTAAATTACACTTGTATCTTAATACATGTGTGAAATAAAACGGAGCTCCCAAGCGCGGCCTTACCGTTTCATGTTGTCTCAGTCTCTCCATGGTGCTCATAGGTGTCTGTTGATCCTGGCTTCCTGAATGAGCAGCGGGCGTTGTATCAGACCATCCGTAGGGCCCGCGAGGCCCTCTCCATTGTCCTTTGATTTGTTGCGCTCGCCGTGGCGCCAAGCATTATTAACATGGTCAATGAACATGAGGATTCAGGAGATGACTTTATTTTGACTGGATGACAGTAGGGACCCACTAGGGCCATAGCCGTACGTACGCAAGTGCCTCCATATTATGTACAACTATTTTTTTTTGCTTCCTCCTGGTTTCCTGACATCACGGTCCCACACCATTGTCAACCTATGTAGTCAATATAAACGAGAGAATTGCACAAGGTGCGCCGACAGCTGGGACCAAGCAGCTCGAGCAGTATTTGTGTTTTTGAGGCATGAGCACTGCAGAGTTTTTCTTGGCGATGTTTTCGTTGTTGTTCAGAGGAGAGCAGGGTATTAACTAGGCGGGTTGTGGCTCATCTAGCCCAGGACAGATATCCAGCCCAGATATTAATTTTTTTCAAGATGAAAATTGCTAGCCCAGCTATACGTTTCTTTGAGGAATACCCAGGCAAGGTCAACTTGTTATTATCCACCCCACTAGGCTGCAAATCTTTCCTAGGAGGGATGCATTATGCTTAACAGGAAAATGGGCTTTAAAAAATGGGATGTAATTATAAAAACTGGGCAGTAACTATAAAAATGCACCAAACACGAAATTAGTTTATAAAATATTATTGATGGATTTTGAAAATCTTAATTTTTAATTGTTGCGCGCGCAATGTTTCGTTGGATTTTTACGTAATACAAATTTATATTTAATCTGACTAGAAATTTCGGGATAAAAATATTTCAGATCCCATCAAAATGTGGGAAATTTTATTGAATTCTGTCTTGAACGATTGGTTTTTTTTGAATAAATCTTGAACGGTTGGTTGAATTTATTAATCGTTGTCCTAGCTAGAAAATGGGTTGTACTTTTAACAAACTGTAAATGGGTTGTAGTAAATTTCATTAGAATTCAAGAATGGGTTGTACATTCTTATAGATTGCAAATGGGCTATAAGTTCTCTGCCACACACTTGTGGGCCTACTAAGTTGACGCGTCCCCTAAAAAAAGAAGTTGACGCGTATGCAAGGCTTTGTCAACTTATTATTGTAAATACACGGTTCTAGCAGCAGTGGCCGTTGGATGTCTATCCAACGGATGTCGTGCTTCTTCTTCAATCTCGGATATTCTAGCTTCGGCCGCCCAAAAAATGATTTCTCCCCCTGACATCTGGGGCGCACCATTTCGGAGGCTGGCCTGTGGGCCTACTAAGTTCACGCGTACCAAGGGCTTTGTCAACTTAGTCAATATAAACAATTCTAGTTGCAGTGACCGTATGATGTCCATCCAACGGCCGTAGTGCTTCTTCAACCTCTGGTCTTCTTGCTCCAGCCGCCCAAAGCAGCGCCGGTCGTGTCGCCTGCTCCTGCCTCCCGTGGCCAGTTGTGCTGTCGCGGAGGCCTCACCGCCCCCTACTACTCCCACCGCTGGCCAGGCCATCCCTCCACTCACCCACACCCCCTATTATTCTACGGCGACGGCAGCCTCACACCGCAGCCGAACCAATGAACCCTCGTACTCCTCTCCGTGCGGGCTTCCACTGCCACGTCTTCCCCGGTTCTGCGTCATCCCCTTCCTAGGCCTCGTTGTCATCCACTGCCCTGGTTCTCTCGGTGCGGCATGGTCAACGTGGTCAAGGAACTACTTCCATCGGAAGAGTATTGTACATGGAGAGGCTGACAGCTGGGTCCACGGCGGCCGCAAGGAAGTGCCTCCTTATTACGCGCAAAATAATTATTCCTCCACCTAATAGCAGGAACCCACCGGACGGGCCACCGTATTTCACGAAAAAACATTTCCCCCTGACTGCTGGGACCCAACAGCTACATTTTCGCACGCAAGGAAGTGCCTCCTTATTACGCACAAAAAATGAATACTCCTCGTGCTATCTCGGACCCAGTATAGTGGGAGGCTGACTTGTGGGCCTACTAAGTTGACGGGGACGGAGGGCTTTGTCAACTTAGTCAATATGCACGATTCTAGCTCCAGTGACCGTACGATGTCCATCCAACGGCCGTAGTGCTTCTTCAACCTCTGGTCTTCTTGCTCCAGCCGCCCAAACCAGCGCTGGTCGTGCCTCGTGCTCCTGCCTCCCCTGGCCGGCTGCGATGCCGCCGAGGCCTCACGCCCCCTACTACACCCACCGCTGGCCAGGACATCCCTCTACTCACCCACACCCCTGTTATTCTGCGGTGATGGCAGCCTCACACCGCAGCGAACCAGTGAACCCTCATACTCCTCTACGCGTGGGCAGCCACTGCCGCGTCTTCCTCAGCTCCGCGTCGTCCCCTTCCTAGGCCTCGCCGTCGTTCACCGCCCTGGTGCTCTCGGCGGCGTGGTCAATGTGGTCAAGGAACGGCTTCCATCGGACGTGGACTGTACGTGGAGAGGCTGATAGCTCGGTCCATGGCCTCAGCAAGGAAGTGCCTCCTTCTTACGCGGAAAATAATGATTCCTCCACCTGACAGCAGGGACCCACCGGACGGGCAACCGTATTTCGCAAAAAAAATGTTTTCCCCTGACTGTTGGGACCTACCAACGACATCTTCGCATGCAAGGAAGTGCGTCCGGGCAAAAAAAATCATTCGCCCCCTGACTGCTGGGACCAACCAGCTATATCTTCACACTCAAGGAAGTGCCTAACAGTCGGGACCCACCTGGTCGAAGCATACGTAGCGTTGTCATTCTGGTCGCGAACGTGTACGTACATACTGGTCCATGTAGAGTAGCGCACGTGTCGTAGTAGAGGCGCGCACATAGCATGTACATGTACGTACAACGGCCAGTGTGCAAGAAATAAAATACGACCACGTACATACATACGGGCAGGGTCTCAAACACCTACTCGCGCATACGTACGGCCAGGGTTCATGTACATGGTTGGGTCGGAACGGAGAAACAGCGTCGTCGTCGTGTTCATGGGGAGCCAACCAGCTGGGTCGGAACAGAATGTGTCGTCGTGTTCATCGGGAGGGCTTGGACGGAACAGCCAATGGAATCGAGGCCTGGCGTACCGCACAACGGAGGAAACGGCCTTGTGTTCGACCGGCCACGTTTGAAACGGGATCCTGTTCATCAGGAGGGGTCTAGCGTACCGCAAAACGGAGGAAACAGACCTCCTACAGTCAAAACGGGGGTCCCGTTCATCGGGAGGGGTGTGGCGTACCGCAAATGGAGGAAACAGACTTGTGTTGGAGTGCTATGGTCGAAACGGGGGTCCTGTTCATCGGGAGGTGTGTGGCGTACCGCAAAACGGGACTCCATGGGATACTGTTCATCTCCACCGTCGACCGCCTCTAGCCTCCATGGGCTAATGTTCATCCACCGTCGACCTCCTCCAGTCTCCACCTGCTCATGTTCATCCATGGGCTCCTGTTCATCCAGCCTCCACCGCGCGCTACTCCATCGGCTACTGTTCAACCAGCCCTCTCCACACGGGCTCCTGTTCAACCACCCCTCCACGGGCTACTGTTCATCCATCCCTCCACCGTCTACTGTTCATCCATCCCTCCACGGGGTCGCCCTGTTCATCCAGCCCTCCACGGGGTCCTGTTCATCCAGCCCCAACCGGCTAGATCGATCGGGGTCCTGTTCATCCAGAGGAAACACCACGGGGTCCTGTTCATCCACCCCCACCGGGAACTGTTCATCCAAACCCCCCCAGCAACGCTCACTGTTCATCCAGAGGCAGCATCGATCGGTTTCAGTTAGCAGCAGTAACAAAGGAATCGCTCGATCGGGTTCAGTTAACAGCCATCGATCGATCGCTTGCGTTCAGTAACGCGTAGCCTGCAGTGCAATCGCTCAGATTTAGTAGGAGAACGCCTCGCTCGTGTTCAGTTAGAGTCCAACGCCTCGCACCCACGTGTGTGCATGTATGAGAGAAATGCGCATCGCTCGGCCCTGACCACCCACTGTAACCGGGAACACCCCGATATTTTCCTCGCCCTAGCTTCTACCATGGTTTTTTCCATCATGGACGGCCCAAAGAATGTCATGCAGCTGCGTCTCCGGCCCGCCCAGGACGAAAAGCCCATTTTCTGTCATGATTTTTTGTCATAGAAGTAGGAGCCCACCACATCTATGATGATACCGGTTTTGTCACAATTATCGTCATAGAAGTGTCATAAGTATGACAGGAAAAAAATTCGTTCGGCCCAAAATGTCATGGATGTGTCTTTTTTGTAGTGGTCCCAGTTCTCACGTAGGAACGCGCGTAATGCGGTGTCGAATGTATGGTCCAGCTGTGCCTCGATGGAGACTGTCTTCTTGGGGTCCATCGGGTGAACTTGAAATTTGACTATTTCGTCTGCTGGTTTGAAGGAGGTGGATTTGGGGCGCTTGTCGAGGATTACGTCATCCCTGTCCACCGTGAAGCGTAGTGCGGTCAATTCTTCAGCCGCAAGGGCCTCAGATAGTGTCTCGAGGGCTAGAGATGCGGTTTTGTTTTCAGCGCGGAGTGCTATGTCCGGATCACTGGCGAGAGTGATAATATCGTTGGGCCCGGGCATCTTGAGCTTCATATACCCGTAATGAGGTATGGCTTGAAAGCGCGTGAATGTGTCCCGCCCTAACAGGGGGTGATATCCACTGTTGAAAGGGGCAACTTGGAAGGTTATCTCTTCGAACCGATAGTTCTTCGGCGTGCCGAATACCACGTCAAGCTTAATTTTTCATGCGCATCTTGCTTCCCGACTGGGAATGATTCCTCGGAAGGTCTTATCACTTTGCTCGATGCGGCTTCTATCTATTTGCATTTTACTGAGTGTGTCCTCATAAATGAGGTTCAATCCGCTCCCGCCGTCCATGAGCACTTTAGTGAGTCGAAAGCCATCCACAATTGGGTTGAGGACCAAGGCGGCTGGTGTCCGGACTGAACAGAATTTTGGTTCGTCATTGGCATTAAAAGTCATTGCCGTGTCGTTCCAGGGATTTATTGCTGCGACTTGGCAGACTTCGGCGAGGTCACAGAGTGCTCTCTTATGCCGATTGTTTGAAGCGAAAGTCTCGAAGACCGTCAATACTCTAAGGTCGTCGTCTTCCGGAGAGTGTGGCTCTGAGGTATTTTTGGTGAGGATATCCTCGCCACTCTTGACCACTTGTCGGAGTATCCAACATGCTCTAAGGTTGTGGGTTGGTTCGGTATCCGATGTCGTGTGTATTTTGCATGGCCTATCAAGCCATCCTTCAAGAACGGTGCCACATCCTGTAATGGGTTTAATTTTCTTGCCTACGGGGTCGGGTGCCCCGCGAGGGTGCATCCTTTTTGCCCACCAGGGAGGTGGTGTGAAGGCCGGTGGTTCCCAACGACTTGTCCGAGTTTTCCACGCGCTTTCCATGGCGCAGTACTTCTGTACTATGGTTGCGAAGTCAGTGAATTGTAGTATGTGACATCGGTTGAGGGCGTTGAGGATTCCTTTGTCTGTGCAATTATTGCGGAATGCTGAAATCACGTCCTCGTCATGGCAATCTTTAATCTTGTCCTTGACAAGGAGGAATCTGGCCCAGAAGTCATGGACTGTTTCCTAAGGATGCTGTCGTACGTACATGATGTTGTATATATCCGAGGGACCGGAATTGCTTGGCGAATATTGCTTGTGGTGGGTGGGTGGCGTTAGATGTGAACCCTAACCCAATGTGGAGTCCGGAGTTTGAAGAACTTCCAAGTTTATTAGTTTGGGATCCGGGATGTCCAATGATTCCTTAGGCTCAACGTCCGATTCTAAGTTCGAAGGACTGGGAGTGTCACCCCACAGGCGTGTCACCCCATAGGGGAAGTGATGTTGTTGCTTTGCTCCTCTACGATCGCTTCTGATGAGTGATCGGCTGAGATTTGATTTCTCTCTGATTGGGTTTAAGACCAATCTGATCATAGTCCATGGCGACTCCCAGGGCGGCGATGTGATCCAGGAGTTCGTTTAAGGACGACAAATCTGCCACATCCATCTACTTGGAGTCGACATAGAGACGATTTTCGATGACTTGGGAAGTCATCATCGGCTTAAAGGCCGAGCGGGCGGCCATGGTAAAGTTGCCTAGCCAGAGGGTTCGGCCTGAGGCCAGGGCTTCTCCGGAAGTGATACCGTCCTTGATAACAAGGCGAGCCATCAATCCTGTTGTCGACGCAACAGAGGAACTCTCAATGAAAGCACCAATGTCGGTGTCAAAACCGGCAGATCTCGGGTAGGGGGTCCCGAACTGTGCGTCTAAGGATTAATGGTAACAGGAGACAACGGGCATGATGTTTTACCCAGGTTCGGGCCCTCTTGATAGAGGTAATACCCTACGTCCTGCTTGATTGACTTTGATGAGTATAGGGGTTACAAGAGTTGATCTACCATGAGATCGTCATGGCTAAACCCTAATTGTCTACTCTGTATGATTATGATTGCCTCTACGTACTAAACCCTTCGATTTATATAGACCCCGGAGGGGACTAGGGTTGTACAGAGTCAGTTTATAGAGAAAGGAATATTCATATCCGCACGCTAAGCTTGCCTTCCAGGCCAAGGAGAGTCCCATCTGGACACGGGAGGAGGTCTTTTGTCTTGTATCTTCATGGCCCATTAGTCTGGCCCATGTCATATAGCCCGGACGCCCGAGGACCCCTTAATCCAGTACTCCCTCACTGGCCTTTTTACCTAAAATTAGCCATTGTTGGACTGTGCCACGTGTCGACATATCATAGTCATCTTCCATCCATTGTAGGAATGACATATGTCCCAACGATTAGCTGACACGTGCATTATCCGATGAATGAGAATTTTACATGTGGAAAAACCCCATTGGTCAGGGCTGTTAACGGGTTATCAGATCCAAACCAGAACCAGATTGCTTACCAGTGACCCGTTACAGTGGATTCCACGTGTCGGTCATCCTTGACGAAAGCACTTCTATGACACATGATTTATCACCATGGAATTGGACACTTCCGTGATGATAATTTTGGTAATGTCATGGAACACTTCTATGACAACATAGGTATGACTATCTTGATTCTGTCATAAAATCGTCATGGATGTGCATGCATGACAGAAAACATGACCTACTGTGACAAACACGTATCATCATGTAAGTGTATTTTTTTTGTAGTGAAGGCACGTATTGTATTGTTGCCATTGTGGAACCCTATACGGCCGATCTTTCAGGAAAGGAGCAGATCCCAACTAAGAACATGAAGAACACAGGGAAGAACAGAGAGAAATCACAAGGGGAAACACTCAAGAACAAGTCCAATCACACATTCACTAGACAATCAAACACACAAGATCCACAAGGTACATGAACAACAAAGGGAAAGATACAAGGTAAGGTTCATCTCCATGAGGAGGTCTTGAATCCACGAGGGGATCTTCCCGTGAGGGGTCTTGAATCCAAGGTGGATCTTCTCCGAAGAGGGGCCACGGTCTCTCTCGTGGAGTAGATCCGTAATGGATGAGCAAAGCTCTATCTCTAAATGAGCTACTACTTCGCTAACCCTAGAAGGGAGGTGGAGGTGGTCTATTTATAGTCTAAGCCACGAAGGGGTAAGAGGGACAGGGATACAAGGCCAAAGGCCCGCGGCTGCGCACAGGCAGGGCGGTAGTACCGGACCCTCGGGCGGTAGAACCGCTTCAGTGATAGTACCGCTTGTACAGGTGGTAGTACCGGACTTGTGCCGCTCGATCACAGGAGTTTGTCGGGTTGAACGGCAGTAGAGCAGAAGCTGGCCGATAGTACGGCTTGTGGGCCTTCATCGGTAGTACCGCTTGGTGTGGGCGGTAGTACCACTCGTCCTGGACTGGGCGGATCCTCTTCTTCCTTCTCTTCCATGCTTCTCTCGCGGATGGTGTAGTTGTACACTTGTGCTCGCCCTCCTCCTCGTCGTCCATGGTGTTCCAACAATACCTATGTATGCACACGGGAGGAGTGTCAAGTAGTATACCATCCTCGAAGGGGTCAAGTGAACACGCGTAATGGAGATGATTCACCTTTGTGTATGTGAAGTAGATGCCGCACGTGTCGCTTGCCGAACGGACTCTTGACATGGTGATGTCCATAGGATGCTCTGCATCATTCCCTCCCCTTGGGAAAGATCCGACCTCGGATTAAAAACCAAATCACCATGGGAAAGAGATGGTGTCGTCGTGTAGAAGTGGACGATCACCAAGTACTTGTCAACTTGAAGCTCGAAATGGGCACTCTCCAATGTCGCACCGTCTTGGGATTCCTTCAAATGGAGCAAGGACAACAAACACATGGAAAAACAAATGTGGTTAGCATTAGTGAAAAACCAAGCATTCAAGTGGTGATTCACCAAACAAGTGTCATCATCGTGCAAAGCATACGTTTTGACAAAGGATTGTGACATGGTATGTAAGCACATAAATTGAGCACAAGCAAAGGTATCATGGGGGAAAGCATGTAAATGTGAGGTAGTGATGCAAATATGAGTAACAAGAGAAGAAGCATCAACCTCAAGGTCATAGCAATCATGCATAAAGTGCTCGACAAATGGTCGATGGTAGGCATAAGAAACATTCACAACACCAAATAAAATGAAGTGTCTAAACACATGGGACAAGTGTAAGACAATCCAAGCATAACGTGCATAGGGTGTAGTGAAAATAGTGTGGCACTCAACACAATAGAAAGAGCAATTGTTCATCATGTGTGAGGCAATCAAGTCAATCATGTGACAAGCAATGGGACATGGCATATGTGAATGATGACATTGTTGCAACCAAACATATTATAGTAGCAAGTAGTCCAAGAATTGAATGCAACACACAAGGCATATATATATCATGATGCATGGGAATGTGAAAATCATGAATGGAGGCAATATCACTAACATGTGTGCAAGCAAAGGGTCCAAGATGACAAAGTCTCATGGTGGAAGCAACACAAGTAGTATGAGCCACAATATGCATGCTCATGGTTTGGGGGTTCTCAAAAGAGAAGGATATCACCTTGAAAGCATGTCCTTGTGCGTCCTTCACAATGCCGAAGTGGTAGGCAAGGTGTTGGAGGAGCGATTCATGGTCGAATGTATGAGGCTCGCTCGCAAGAGCTCGAATGGTCAACTCATGTGAAGCGGAAGCCGACATAAGGTGCAAGTATCCTACACATGCACAAAAGAAAGCAAAGAATGTATGTGCATGGTAGATAAACACATCATCCATCATGATGGTTCTCTTCTCTTGAACATAATCATTAGAAGCACAAGTGCATGAATAATATGATGAAATAATGGCTATATTCATGGCACTAGGTATATGGTGCAAAGAGGTAAGACAAGCATGCTTCACAAGAAATATGTCAAAATCTCCAAATATATGTGAGAATGCTATGGGGGCAATCTCATGAGCAAAATTAGAATCATTGTTGCACTCAATACATGGCAAATTGTCTAACATGAGAGAAGGAACGCATGGAGATATATGACAAGAAGCAAGAACAATCATGTCGTGCAAAGCATGTAGATGGTTGTCATCAACCGCATGAAATGAGCAAGTATGAATCATCGGTGATGCAACAAGGCAAGCAATCATAGGAATCAAGTCGTGCAAGCTAGTAGTGCAAATATGCAACATACTAGAGTAAAGCATGGCAATCATATCATGTGAGCAAATAATAGTCATAGGCAATGTACATGACATATCGCAAGCACGAACAGAAAGCAAGATGAAAGTACCATCATAGGCATGGGGTACAAAGCAAACATGGCAATAGCAAGCAATATCTCCACCATTCTTGCAAATACACATACAAGTAGTAGAATCAATCATCATGTGTAATGCAAAGCATGGGTCACAAATGCATGGCAAAGGCATAGGAATAACCATATCATGCAAAGTGGACATGGAAAGATGGGCATAGAATGATATATAATGGACAATAACCCATAGCCAAGTGAGGGCCATGTAGAAGAAATACGCGAAGTCTTTGCGCGAAGAGAGCACTGGGAAAGACAATCCATGGGATCCCAAGTCATCATTGCTCTCTAGAGCTCATTTTGTCAACTCGTGGGATTGCGAGGTTGACAAGAAGTCGTGGGTACCTACCAAGATGATGTAGGGTAGGAATCCTAGGGGCCGATCTTTCACGAAAGGAGCGGATCCCGCGAAGAACACAAAGAACACGGGGAAGAACACAACAAAATTATGCTAGAAAACACAACGGGGAGGCTTCGAAATAGTCATCAACGTGGCTCTAGATACCAAGATGATGTAGGGTGGAACCCTATACGGCTGATCTTTCACGAAAGGAGCAGATCCAAACTAAGAACATGAAGAACACAGGGAAGAATGGAGAGAAATCACAAGGTGAAACACTCAAGAACAAGTCCAATCACACATCCACTAGACAATCAAACACACAAGATCCACAAGGTACATGAACAATAAAGGGAAAGATACAAGGTAAGGTTCATCTCCATGAGGAGGTCTTGAATCCATGAGGGGATCTTCCTGTGAGGGGTCTTGAATCCAAGGTGGATCTTCTCCGAAGAGGGGCCGCGGTCTATCTCGTGGAGTAGATCTGTAATGGATGAGCAAAGCTCTATCTCTAAATGAGCTACTACTTTGCTAACCCTAGAAGGGAGGTGGAGGTGGTCTATTTATAGTCTAAGCCACGAAGGGGTAAGAGGGAGAGGGATACAAGGCCAAAGGCCCGCGGCTGCGCACAGGCAGGGCAGTAGTACCAGACCCTCGGGCGGTAGTACCGCTTCAGCGGTAGTACCTCTTGTACAAGCGGTAGTACCGGACTTGTGCCGCTCGATCATAGGAGTTTGTCAGGTTTAGCGGCAGTAGAGCGGAAGCTGGCCGGTAGTACGGCTTGTGGGCCTTCAGTGGTAGTACCGCTTGGTGTGGGCGGTAGTACCGCTCGTCCTGGACTGGGCAGATCCTCTTCTTCCTTCTCTTCCATGCTTCTCTCGCGGATGGTGTAGTTGTACACTTGTGCTCGCCCTCCTCCTCGTCCATGGTGTTCCGACAATACCTATGTATGCACACGAGAGGAGTGTCAAGTAGTATACCATCCTCGAAGGGGTCAAGTGAACACGCGTAAAGGAGATGATTCACCTTTGTGTATGTGAAGTAGATGTCGCACGTGTCGCTTGCCGAACGGACTCTTGACATGGTGATGTCCATAGGATGCTCCGCATCAGGTCATTTCCTTCCTAGGCCTCAGTGTCATCCACCGTGTTTGTTCTCTCGGCACGACGTGGTCAACTTGGTCGACAAACAACAGCCATCGGAAGAGCGATGTATGTGGAGAGGCTGAGAGTAGGGACCCACATGGTCTAAGGCCGCACGCAAGCAAGTGCCTCCTTATTATGCGAAAAATGATATTTTTTCTGACAGGTTTGACCCACCAGCTACATCTTCGCGCGTAAGTAAGTGCCTCCTTATGATGTGCAAGAAAAATGATTCCCCCCCATGCTAGCTGGGACCCACCAGATATGGAGGCTGGATTGTGGGCCTACTAAGTTGATTCATACGTAAGGCTTTGTCAACTTAGTGAACAAACGATTCTAGGTGCAGCGACCGTTGGATGTTAATCCAACGGCCGTGTTGCTTCTTCAACCTCTGATCTTCTTCCTCTAGCCATCCAAACCAACGCCTGTTGTACCGCCTGCTCAGACCTCCCGTGGCCGGCTGTGCTACCACACAGGCCTCACCCCCTCACCCTACTCCCACCACTGGCCAGGCCTTCCTTCTACTCATACACACCCCTTATTATTCTCTGGCGATGGTAGGCTCACACCACAGCCGAACTAGTGAACACTCGTACTCCCCTCCGCATGGGGATCCACTGCCGCGTCTTCACCAGCTCTGCATTGTTCCTTCCTAGGCCTCGCTGTCATCCACTGCCTTGGTGCTCTAGGTGTGGCATGGTTAACATGGTCAATGAACGAAAGCCAACATAAGAGGACTATACGTGGTGAGCCTGACAGCTGGACCCACCAGCTACATCTTCGCATGCAAGAAAGTTCCTCCTTATAACATGCAAAAAAATTATTCCTCCCCTGAAAGCTGGGACCCATCAACTATATCTTTGCACACAAGGAAGTGCATCCTTATCCTCCTTGACAGCTAGGACCCACCCGGTCGAAGTGTACATAGCGATGTCTGTTTGATTGCGAACGTGTACGTACATACCGGTCGATCGGTCTCTCTGCAACGATGAACCGTGGTCGAGTAAGGAGCGGTAGCAGTTCAAGCAGTCCCGTCTAAATCATGTACACATATGTACAACCACGCTGCAAAAAATATGGCCACGTAGGTACATACGGGCGTGGTCTCAAACACGTACAACGACGGCCTCCTGTTCATCAGCAGCCAACCGGCTGGGTTGGAACGAAGGAAACAACACCATGTTCATCGAGAGCCAAGCGGCAGGGTTGAAAGGCGTCCTGTTCATCTGGAGCCAACCGGCTTGGACGGAACAGCCAAAACTGGGTCAAGTTCATCAACTCAGGGTGTGGCGTACCGCAAAACAGAGTTCTCTTTGACCGCCTATGATCGAAACAGGGTGTTGTTCATCATGAAGGGTTTAGCATACCACAAAACAGAGGAAATGGACTTCTGTTCAACCACCTACGGTCGAAACAGGGTCCTATTGATCAGGATGGGGCTGGTGTACCGCAAGACAGAGGAAACTAACTTCTCTTCAAGCGCCTACGGTCGAAATGGTGTCATGTTCATCGAAAGGGGTGTGGCGTACCGCAAAACAGCACCACGACCTATTGTTCATCCACCATCTATTGCCTCGCTCTAGCCTCCACGGGCAACTGTTCATTCACCATCGACTTTCTCCAGCCTCCACCAGCTACTATTCATACAGCCTCCACGGGGTCCTGTTCATCCATCCCAATCGGCTGGGGTGTGGCGGCCTAGCTCCTCGGGGTCCTGTTCATCCAGAGGCAACCACATGGTCCTACTCACCAAACTCCCATCGGGAACTGTTCATCCACAATGAACCAACCGGCTAGGTCGACTCACCGCGTCTCGACTCATTCTATATATCTCGTGCACGGCAGCAACATACACTGTTCATCAAGAGTCAACCCAACCGGCTAGCTACATCTCGCACGGGGGGCTCGATCGATCGGCTTCAGTAAGAAGCATGCAGCAACGATCGATCGCTCATTTTCAGTTAGTAGCAGAAGTGAAGGAATCGCTCGGGTTCAGTTAGCAGCGAAGGGATCGATCGGCTTTAGTACGTAACTATACATAGTGCGATCACTCGGGTTCAGTAAGCGAACACCTTGCTTGGGTAACACCTCGCACACACACACGTATGAGGGAAACACGCAAACCACACTGCATCGCTCGGCCTGACCATCCACCGTGATCGGGAACTCCCAGAAATTTTCCTTGCCCTCACTTATGTCACGATATTTTATGTCATGAACGGCCCAAAGAAAGTCATGCAGGTGCGTCTCCGGCCCTCCCAGGACGAAAATCCCATTTTTTTTCCTCATAATTTTTTGTCATAGAAGTAGGAGCCTACCACATCTATGATGATACGTGTTTTTGTCGTAATTATCGTCATAGAAGTGTCATAACTATGACAAAAAAGTTTTCGTTCGGGCCATAATGTCACGGATGTGTCTTTTTTGTAGTGGAAGGATTAACCACTCCTTTGTTCCATGATTATGGAAATTTCTAGCTTCTTTCATTCTATCCCACACAACCGTTAGTGGCTCACGTTCTTCCTGCTAGAAACCTATAATCTGAGAACGTAATTGCATAATTTTTGCAGGTGGACAAAACTTAGATAAAAATATGCTACAACAATCAACCCAAGAAGTAATATTGCCTGTAGGAAGAGCTAGAAGCCATTATTTTTCTTTTCCTCTCAAATAGAAAGGAAGAGACACAACTTTAAAGCGCCAGAGTCATAATCTCTAATGCGTGTCATGTTGCACAATTCAGTAAAATTATGCAAGTGCATACCGACATCTTTAGAAGCAGAGCCTCCAAATTGGTCATGTTGAACCATGGAAACTAAGTTTGCTTTAATCTCATACTCAGCGGCTGCAACCTTAGGTTGTGCTATTAGTTCACACATGAACTTGTTGCTAGGAGTAGCAAAACTTCCAAGATTATGAGCCATGTTAATCTTTTGGGGTTTTCTCAACTGATATGACTTGCGACAAAAATAAAACTTAAACTAAAAACAAAAAATAAAAAATAAAAACCGAAACTTAACTTTAACAAAAACTCTAAACACAAAGACTAGGAATACTAAACTCCTCCCCGGCAACGGCGCTAGAAAAAGGTCTTGATACCTACTTCTAGTGATCCGGTAATGGAACAAAAAAGTGTATCCCGCACCTATTTCCCCAGAGGTGACCCTGGGTTATGAAGCACACGAGAGGAATATTCCCTTGAAGTGATGATCTCTAGCAAGCTATTTTTAAAGGATCAATTCAAGCTTTTAACCGGATCAATCAAGCAAACAGTGATTCAAATACCTATAGTAAGAAGAGGTATGGGTATGAGGTCTTAATGCTTATAACCATGCATTTGTGTTGGGACCAGATATGATCTTAATTTGTACACTGGAAGTCACCCATTGAGATGTGCTTGTTACGAACCGAAGTAGGGGATGTGTCAAAATAACATCTTGACCGACACGAGTCCTACATCAAGAATCAATTGTCCTACCGCAAGCTATATCCATCACATGGAGTTGCCTCGTAACTAATATAGAGGGCTGCCAGGCCTATGCCTCAACCCATACCTTACCGAACTACTCACATATGGAGATCAGATCGCAAGAAGAAAACATTGAAGAACACATCTTGAAGATTGATTGATTGCAAATATGTCTTACAATGAATGTCTTGTGCGATGCACGATTACAAGTATGAACTATATGAGGAAGCACTATGGGGGTGATGGTGGCTATGGAGATGGAAATGGCGATGGCTAGGGTTTGTGGATGAAGAGGAAGATGATGATATTCTGGCTTCATTCGACGGTCCCCCATTGACATTTCGGTAGGGTCCCCTTTATAAAAGTTGCTCAGGTGGAAGATCTGCCTCGAATATCCACGCCATACGACCGCTCATACGAGCGCACACGGTCATATGGAACGTCGTCTTTTGTGTTGTTTCTTCTAGCACACCTCTTGTTGATTCCTTCTTTCTTCCTTCCCATTCCTTTCCATGTCCACACGTGATTTCTTCCCTTTTGGCCAATTTCCTGTGGAAACACATCAAAGATAGGATTTGTGGAATCATTTACATTTGTTAGTCATTAGTAGTAATATCTGAGCGAATATCTCTTTTTAAATGAAATATCTCGGTTTAAACTAGGATGAATGAGTGTAAAAATATCACTCATCATTGTACATTACACTTATGTTCCCTTTGCCACACGATATACATTGTCGGGCTCAAGGCGATGTAGTCATCCATGTTGCAGCCGGACCTCTTTCCTGTTCCAGTTAATCGGACCAACACTTCGGATTATCTCATAATCCTAGTCGCATGGCCATGCTTATCCAGGCCAGATCACACGAGGGGCCCAGAGTATATCTCTCCAGTTCGGAGGGGAAAATCCCATCTTGCTCAACCATGTCTCATCGCATGGGTCCGGACAAGCCCGAAACCTACCTTTGTAACTATCCAGTGACGAAGCAGCGTTTGGTCGGCCCAAAGAAAGTTGGTCACCATCTCGAGCACATGCGTCAGCTCAGGTCCGAGGACGCAATACGTATGTGTACTAGAGATTCATAGATGACCTATCGTTGTGTCGCATAGTTGGGTCTGTCCAATCCGATATCCATCCGAGCTTGGATCCGATCTCCTGTACCCAACCTCAGATCTGATCAGATCCATGCACCTCGCGAGCATCACATGCTTCATGGCTAGTGAGATAAAACCATCCATCGTACTACATGCTAGTCTAGTTCGGCGTGTGCCCACACGTAACTTACGACCACAGACTATTTACAACATATCATAAAACACAAGATCTCATAGACAAGTCGCATACTTGCCGACAAGCTTCATTGATAACATCCGAGGACTACATCGGTTCATGAACACATCGGAAATACCATCATACATGATTGCCTCTAGGGCATACCTCCAACAAACTATGCAGGTTGACGGATCGACATGAGTTGGTTGGTACAGAAGACGGTGGTGGGTTCAGCGACGGTGACATAGGAGTGTGATGCTGAGGGTGCCAGACTTCTCGGCATAGAAACACTTGATACATGCTCGAGGGCTTATGTGGCTTCGACAAGACTATGACGCGGGGTTGATTCAAGACGGTTCACATGGGAGCTTGAAGTCAGCGGGCCGAGGGTGGACTGATGATCTACCATGGAGTCATGTTGAAGGTGGAGTTGTGTTCTGATCGAAGACTTCACTTGGTGCCGATTGAGGGCCTATAGTGTAAGGATCTAGAGAAATGAAGCCTATTTCAGCAAGAAAAGCGAGTGACACGTGGTTCGGACTAGGGCCCAATGGTTGGAGGAAACATGATACTCTAAATCAGTCGGTGATGATCAGTGGTACTCTGTAGTGGGGGTTGAGTGGTTTGGGATCGTGACCCTAAAGACTCAATCAGGACAGCAGAGGCTTGACGCGGTAATAGCAACGAGGTGTACGATTAGCATGAGAGACTTGGAGACGGGCCAGGGCTCGGGTGGTTACACGTGTAGTGAGAAAATTGTGAATCAAGATGACTACAAGCGGCGGTGAAATTCCTTCAAGTTTCGGTGGTCAAAAAAGAGGAGAATGTTGAGTTCAGACAAACTCTTATCTGTATCACCTAATAAGTGAGTTGTTCACTTCCATGCAGATTAGTGATCAGTGTATGATGGTATTGATTGAAAACTCCACAAGTTGCATCATATTATGTGTTGACAAGATATGGAGCCATGTTCTTGTAGGACACTTGTGAGAAAAAACACACAATGTAACATATATCAACACAATAGCACATGCATGCAAGGGGGGCCGGCAGTGTGTGCCGACGCCTGGGAAGCCGGAGAATTATGAGGATTTTTTCTTTTTTTTTGTTTTTTTAACATCACTCCCATCGAACGCGCATTGTCGGAAATCCTGAAATAAATTCAGAAATAAATGTAAGCATCATGATATGAACCCCGATGGGCTGGAAATACCACAGTTCCTCTAACACATCAAGCACAGATTGGTTCGGTTTTTTTTTTTTTGTTTAATTAACGTGTAGGAGAGTTAGATGGGCACCCGCAAAAAAAAAGGAGAGTTAGATGGGACTTTGTTAATTCTCAGAATTAGCAAATCCAAGTCCTGCGGATCACATCCTTAGAAAAAGAAGGGAAAGTCGCACGTACGCATGCTTGCTTCAGGCGGAGGAAACGTACCCGGCTGCTGCCTATAAAAGAACCAGCTCGTCGCATAACAATCCGTGCAGACACAGTGCAAGTAAAAACACAAACACCTAGCTAGCTAATCCGAGGGTGGAGAAGAAGAAGAAGATCATGTCGATGAACGACATGGGGTGCCGCCTAACCCTGGCAATCGTCTGCTGCATCCTCCTGTCGTCGCTCGGCACGGCAGCCGCGACGGGGAAGACAGGCCGGATCACGGTGTACTGGGGCCAGACCTCCAGCGAGGGGTCGCTCCGCAAGGCCTGCGAGAGCAAGCTCTACTCCACCGTCATCCTCTCCTTCCTGACCAACTTCGGCCGCGGCAAGTACAAGCTCGACCTCGCCGGCCACCCCTGGAAGGACGTCGGGCACGACGTCAAGTACTGCCAGTCGAAGAAAATCCTCGTCCTGCTCGCCATCGGCGGCGGCATTGGAAAGTACTCCCTCGCCTCCAAGGCCGACGCCAAGGATGTGGCCAACCACCTCTGGGACAACTACCTCGGCGGGAAGTCCCACTCCCGGCCGTTCGGCGACGCCGTGCTGGACGGCATCGACTTCGACATCGAGCTCGGGAGCAAGGCCTACTACGACGACCTCGCCAGGGACCTCAAGGCCTACAGCAACAGGAAGGGCGAGAAGAAGGTGTTGATCACGGCAGCGCCGCAGTGCCCGTTCCCGGACAAGAGGCTGGGGGAGGCGCTCCGGACGGGGCTCTTCGACCGCGTGCATGTCCAGTTCTACAACAACCCGGTGTGCAGCTACAGGGCCGGCAACGTGGCTGCGTTCAAGGCAGCGTGGGAGGACTGGACCAAGGGCCTGCCCAAGAGCTCGGTCTGCCTCGGGCTGCCGGCGGAGCGAGAGGCGTCGAACAAGGGCAGCGGGTACGTAGATCCGGACACGCTGGTGTCCAAGGTGCTGCCCATCGTGCACCGGTCTAAGAACTACGGAGGGATCGTGCTGTGGAGCAGATACTTTGACATGAAGTCTGGGTATAGTAGGCACGTCAAGAGCGCCGTCTGATGCCTGCATGCATCATCGATTATACGGAGTACTACACTACGGAAGAGTCCCCTACGTGGAGTGCCCTTGCAGTACGTATGCATGGCACCGTAATAAGAAGATCGTCGGATTACATATCATCTGATGAGTACGTATATCTGATTACATATGTCGGGAAGTTGTAGTATGTGTGTAATTCCCAAGTTGGAGTATATGTATGTGTATGTATGGTGTGCAATAAAGGCGAATTTTAATTTATCGCGGCAGCTATTTCTAAGTTGATCGCATTTGCAAATGGGCTCAATCTATTTCGTAGGAGAAGGAAGGAGGCGAGGAACAGCACCGAGGCGGAAATGGGGGCGCCGCGGCGAGCGGCAGCGAGGCGTGTGAATAAAAAAAAATTGGGAACAAAAAAAGTCATACTATACCCGTTTCTATGATGTGTGCAACTGACAAACCTCTTTCAATGCGTTAGGCGTGATGCAACCGACAAACCTCGTTCAATACACTAAATTTGGGTCAGATGATGGAACTACTCGACTGACTACACATTTACTAGTCCTCTTGGTAAGCATATCGAAACACGATTGTTCTAAATATTTTTTCTAGGTTTTACGTATAGCACCACTTTCTCTTGACCGGAAGTGTCTTACGTACAATCCTTTAAGTTCCGGTGGACGTACGACGTGACATGGTTAAAACCGGTCTCAATTTTCTTCTCATGGAACAATAAAGTGATACGATGAATGCATGACTAGGCATCGTACGAATATGTACAACAAACATCGTACGCATGGCATCACTCTTTCTCAACCAGAAAGTGCCTTATGTATTGTAGAAAATATAGAAACTACAATATTCGTCGTATTGATTTGACCCTTGTGTAGGATATATATAGAGTACATGAGGGGTAGAGACTTGGAGTGCAAGGTAAGTAATACATTGTTTAGCTTTTACAAAAACCTACCCTAGCCGCCCGAGGCAGCTAGGGTTTACCTACTCCGCCGGCGTCTCGCCGGTGTTGAGTTTTCCCTACCAATCCCGCTTACACCGTTCGTCTCCGATCGCCCCGCTGGACCTTCAGGCTAACTTAGGGGACAGCTAGACTGTCTTCCAGGCCTTGGTGTTGGAGGGGCTGTGACGGCGGGGCTAGATTGGTTTCTGCCGAAGACTGGTGTCGGAAAGTTTTTGTTCATGGCTGCGTCGGGAACGGGTTTGCATGGGCTTTGTTGGCTTGTTGCAAAGGATCTGTTGCAAAGGACCGCCATGGTTGGTGTTGACGTTGCTTCTGTGTGCAAGAAGCTGCCGTTGGATGTATCCCCTAGCTTGTTGACTGCATGGGTTCAAGTTCAGGAGAAAAATCTGTATGTGGCCATGCATATTCTCAAGATTAGTCAGTTGTATGTCGTTGTGTACGCAATGGAGTTTTGTTCTGGCGATGGGGGTCCTAGTGGAACTCATGATGATCACAACCTAGGTACTGCCAAAGTAGTTATTATGGTCTTTATTCCTCTTGGTGGATTGGAAGATGAAGGCGTCTGCGATGTGGATAAACAGAAAGATTTCACCAACTGAGTGGATGATCCAGATGCTAGCAGAAAGAAGAATCTGCAGGATGCTAGTACTGCTGCATCTAGTAGCTCTACTTCAGTACATAATAAGGCTATTAACAGCACATTTTTTGTGGGCTTCTTCGAGGGGCGTCACCAGGATCAATGAATCTTTTAAGTTGGAACTGCCGGAGAGGGGGGAATCCCCGGACAGTTCGTGAGCTAGCTGAAGGAAATATGCCCTAAAGGCAATAATAAAGTTGTTATTTATATTTCCTTATATCATAATAAATGTTTATTATTCATGCTAGAATTGTATTAACCGGAAACTTAGTACATGTGTGAATACATAGACAAACAAAGTGTCACTAGTATGCCTCTACATGACAAACTCATTGAATCAAAGATGGTTAAGTTTCCTAACCATAGACATGAGTTGTCATTTGATTAACGGATCACATCATTAGAGAATGATGTGATTGAATTGACCCACTCCGTTAGCTTAGAATTTGATCG
The DNA here is from genome assembly GCF_056163025.1 of Triticum urartu. Lineage (NCBI taxonomy): Eukaryota > Viridiplantae > Streptophyta > Magnoliopsida > Poales > Poaceae > Triticum > Triticum urartu. The sequence continues at coordinate 436,963,011 of NC_141874.1, read as the reverse complement.
TTTAGTATATTGCTATTGCTTTCTTCATGACTTATACATGTTCCTATGACTATGAGATTATGCAACACCCGACTACCGGAGGAACACTTTGTGTACTACGAAACGTCACAACGTAACTGGGTGATTATAAAGGTGCTCTACAGGTGTCTCCGATGGTACTTGTTGAGTTGGCATAGATCGAGATTAGGGTTTGTCTTTCCGATTGTCGGAGAGGTATCTCTGGGCCCTCTCGGTAATGCACATCACTATAAGCCTTGCAAGCAATGTAACTAATGAGTTGGCTGCGGGATGATGTATTACGGAACGAGTAAAGAGACTTGCCGGTAACGAGATTGAACTAGGTATTGAGATATCGACGATCGAATCTCGGGCAAGTAACATACCGATGACAAAGGGAATAACGTATTGTTGTTATGCGGTTTGACCGATGAAGATCTTCGTGGAATATGTAGGAACCAATATGAGCATCCAGGTTCCGCTATTGGTTATTGACCAGAGATGAGTCTCTGTCATGTCTACATAGTTCTCGAACTCGTTGGGTCCGCACACTTAACGTTCGGTGATGATCGATATTATGAGTTTATGTGTTTTGATGTACCGAAGGTAGTTTGGAGTCCCGGATGTGATCACGGACATGACAAGGAGTCTCAAAATGGTCGACACATAAAGATTGATATATTGGACGGCTATATTCGGACACTGGAAGGGTTTCGGGTGATCTCGGAGAAAACCGGAGTGCCGAAGGGGTTACCGAAACCCCCCTAGGGGATAATGGGCCTTGATGGGCCCTAGTGGAGAGAGAGAGGGGCCGGCCAGGGCAGGACACGCGCCCCCTCCCCTTGTGTCCGAATAGGACAAGGAAGGGGGGGCGGCGCCCCCCTTGCCTTTCCCCTCTCCCACTCCTTCCTTCCCCCTCCTAGTGGGACTAGGAAAGGGGAGTCCTACTCCCACTAGGGGGAGGACTCCTCCTCTTGGCGCGCCCTCCAAGGTTCGGCCGGCCTCCCCCCTTTGCTCCTTTATGTACGGGGGCAGGGGCACCCCATGAACACACAAGTCGATCATTGATCTTTTAGCAGTGTGCGGTGCCCCCCTCCATCATAATCCACCTCGGTCATATTGTCGCGGTGCTTAGGCGAAGCCCTGCATGGGTAGCTTCATCAACACCGTCATCACATCATCATGCTGACGAAACTCTCCCTCGAAGCTCTACTGGATCGTCAGTTCGTGGGACGTCACCGAGCTGAACGTGTGCAGATCGCGGAGGTGTCGTACGTTCGGTACTAGGATCGGTCGATCATGAAGACGTACGACTACATCAACTGCATTGTCATAACGCTTCCGCTTATATTCTACGAGGGTACGTAGACAACACTCTCCCCTCTCCTTGCTATGCATCACCATGATCTTGCGTGTGCCTAGGAAATTTTTTGAAATTACTACATTCTCCAACAGTGGCATTCGAGCCAGGTTTATGCGTAGATGTTATATGCACGAGTAGAACACAAAGGAGTTGTGGGCGTGGGTATATACATATTGCTTGCCATCACTATTTGATTCTTGATTCAGCGGTATTGTTGGATGAAGCGGCCCAGACCGACATTACGCGTACGCTTATGCGAGACTGGTTCTACCGACGTGCTTCGCACACAGGTGGCTAGTGGGTGTCTGTTTCTCCAGCTTTAGTTGAATCAGATTGAATGAACAGGGTTCTTTATGAAGATCAAAGAGCAATCACTATACCGGGTTGTGGTTTTTGATGCGTAGGTAAGAACGGTTCTTGCTCAGCCCGTAGCAGCCACGTAAAACTTGCAACAACAAAGTAGAGGACGTCTAACTTGTTTTTGCAGGGCATGTTGTGATGTGATATGGTCAAGACATGATGCTAAATTTTATTGTATGAGATGATCATGTTTTGTAACACAGTTATCGGCAACTGGCAGGAGCCATATGGTTGTCGCTTTATTGTATGAAATGCAATCTCCATGTAATTGCTTTACTTTATCACTAAGCGATAGCGATAGTCGTAGAAGCAATAGTTGGCGAGACGACAGCGATGTTACGATGGAGATCAAGGTGTGGCGTCGGTGATGATGGTGATCATGACGGTGCTTTGGAGATGGAGATCAAAGGCACAACATGATGATGGCCATATCATATCACTTATATTGATTGCATGTGATGTTTATCTCTTATGCATCTTATTTTGCTTAGATCATCGGTAGCATTATAAGATGATCTCTCACTAAATTTCAAGGTATAAGTGTTCTCCCTGAGTATGCACCGTTGCGAAAGTTCGTCGTGCCAAGACACCACATGATGATCAGGTGTGATAAGCTCTACGTTCACATACAACGGGTGCAAGCCAGTTTTGCACACATGGAATACTCGGGTTAAACTTGACGAGCCTAGCATATGCAGATATGGCCTCGGAACACTGAGACCGAAAGGTCGAGCGTGAATCATATGGTAGATATGATCAACATAGTGATGTTCACCATTGAAAACTACTCCATCTCACGTGATGATCGGACATGGTTTAGTTGATGTGGATCACGTGATCACTTAGATGATTAGAGGGATGACTGTCTAAGTGGGAGTTCTTAAGTAATTTGATTAATTGAACTTTAATTTATCATGAACTTAGTACCTAATAGTATTTTGCATGTCTATGTTGTTGTAGATAGATGGCCTATGATGTTCTTCCGTCGAATTTTAATGCGTTCCTTGAGAAAGCAAAGTTGAAAGATGATGGTAGCAATTACACGGACTGGGTCCGTAACTTGAGGATTATCCTCATTGCTTCACAGAATAATTACGTCCTGGAAGCACCGCTAGGTGTACCACCCGCACCGGCAACTGCAGACATTGTGAATGCCTGGCAGTCGCGTGTTGATGACTACTCGATAGTTCAGTGTGCCATGCTTTATGGCTTAGAACCGGGACTTCAACAACGTTTTGAACATCATGGAGCATATGAGATGTTCCAGGAGTTGAAGTTAATATTTCAAGCAAATGCCCGGATTGAGAGATATGAGGTCTCCAATAAGTTCTACAGCTGCAAGATGGAGGAGAATAGTTCTGTAAGTGAACATATACTCAAAATGTCTGGGTATCATAATCACTTGACTCAACTGGGAGTTAATCTTCCTGTTGATAGTGTCATTGACAGAGTTCTTCAATCACTGCCACCAAGCTACAAAAGCTTCGTGATGAACTATAATATGCAAGGGATGAATAAGACTATTCCCGAGCTCTTCGCGATGCTAAAGGCTGCGGAGGTATAAATCAAGAAGGAGAATCAAGTGTTGATGGTCAATAAGACCACCACTTTCAAGAAAAAGGGCAAAGGGAAGAAGGGGAACTTCAAGAAGAACGGCAAACAAGTTGCTACTCGGGAGAAGAAACCCAAGTCTGGACCTAAGCCTGAGATTGAGTGCTTCTACTGCAAACAGACTGGTCACTGGAAGCGGAACTGCCCCAAGTATTTGGCAGATAAGAAGGATGGCAAAGTGAACAAAGGTATATGTGATATACATGTTATTTATGTGTACCTTACCAGAGCTCGCAGTAGCACCTGGGTATTTGATACTGGTTCTATTGCTAATATTTGCAACTCGAAACAGGGACTACGGATTAAGCGAAGACTGGCTAAGGACGAGGTGACGATGCACATGGGAAATGGTTCCAAAGTCGATGTGATCGCCGTCGGCACGCTACCTCTACATCTACCTTCAGGATTAGTTTTAGACCTAAATAATTGTTATTTGGTGCCAGCGTTAAGCATGAACATTATATTTGGATCTTGTTTGATGCGAGACGGTTATTCATTTAAATCTGAGAATAATGGTTGTTGTATTTATATGAGTAATATCTTTTATGGTCATGCACCCTTAAAGAGTGGTCTATTCTTGTTGAATCTCGATAGTAGTGATACACATATTCAAAATGTGGAAGCCAAAAGATGCAGAGTTGATAATGATAGTGCAACTTATTAGTGGCACCGTCGTTTGGGACATATTGGTATAAAGCGCATGAAGAAACTCCATACTGATGGACTTTTGGAATCACTTGATTATGAATCACTTGGTACTTGGGAACCATGCCTTATGGGCAAGATGGCTAAAACGCCATTCTCCGAAACATGAAGCGAGCAACAAATTTGTTGGAAATCATACATACTGATGTATGTGGTCCGATGAATATTGAGGCTCGCGGCGGGTATCGTTATTTTCTCACCTTCACAGATGATTTGAGCAGATATGGGTATATCTACTTAATGAAACATAAGTCTGAAACATTTGAAAAGTTCAAAGAATTTCAGAGTGAAGTGGAAAATCATCGTAACAAGAAAATAAAGTTTCTGCGATCTGATCGTGGAGGAGAATATTTGAGTTACGAGTTTGGCCTACATTTGAAACAATGCGGAATAGTTTCACAACGCACGCCACCCGGAACACCACAGCGTAATGGTGTGTCCGAACGTCGTAATCGTACTTTACTAGATATGGTGCGATCTATGATGTCTCTTACCGATTTACCGCTATCATTTTGGGGTTATGCTTTAGAGACGGCTGCATTCACGTTAAATAGGGCACCATCAAAATCCGTTGAGACGACGCCTTATGAACTATGGTTTGGCAAGAAACCAAAGTTGTCGTTTCTTAAAGTTTGGGGCTGCGATGCTTATGTGAAAAAGATTCAACCTGATAAGCTCGAACCCAAATCGGAGAAATGTGTCTTCATAGGATACCCAAAGGAAACTATTGGGTACACCTTCTATCACAGATCCGAAGGGAAAATATTCGTTGCTAAGAATGGATCCTTTCTAGAGAAGGAGTTTCTCTCGAAAGAAGTGAGTGGGAGGAAAGTAGAACTTGATGAGGTAACTGTACCTGCTCCCTTATTGGAAAATAGTTCATAACAGAAATCGGTTCCTGTGACATCTACACCAATTAGTGAGGAAGCTAATGATGATGATCATGAAACTTCAGATCAAGTTACTACCGAACCTTGTAGGTCAACTAGAGCAAGATCCGCGCCAGAGTGGTACGGTAATCCAGTTCTAGAGGTCATGTTACTTGACCATGACGAACCTACGAACTATAAAGAAGCGATGATGAGCCCAGATTCCGCAAAATGGCTTGAGGCCATGAAGTCTGAGATGGGATCCATGTATGAGAACAAAGTGTGGACATTGGTTGACTTGCCCGATGATCGACAAGCCATCAAGAACAAATGGATCTTCAAGAAGAAGATAGACGCTGACGGTAATGTTACTGTCTATAAAGCTCGACTTGTTGCAAAAGGTTTTTGACAAGTTTAAGGAGTTGACTACGATGAGACCTTCTCACCCGTAGCGATGCTTAAGTCCATCCGAATCATGTTAGCAATTGCCGCATTTTATGATTATGAAATTTGGCAAATGGATGTAAAGACTGCATTTCCGAACGGATTTCTGGAAGTGGAGTTGTATATGATTTAACCTAAAGGTTTTATCGATCCAAAGGATTCTAACAAAGTGTGTAAGCTCCAGCGATCCATATATGGACTGGTGCAAGCATCTGGTGTTGGAATAAACGTTTTGATAGTGTGATCAAAGCATATGGTTTTATACAGACTTTTGGAGAAGCTTGTATTTACAAGAAAGTGAGTGGGAGCTCTGTATCATTTCTAATATTATATGTGGATGACATATTTTTGATTTGAAATGATATAGAATTTCTGGATTGCATAAAAGGATATTTGAATAAGAGTTTTTCAATGAAAGACCTCAGTGAAGCTGCTTATATATTGGGCATCAAGATCTATAGAGATATATCAAGACGCTTAATTGGACTTTCGCAAAGCACATACCTTGATAAAATTTTGAAGAAGTTCAAAATGGATCAAGCAAAGAAAGGGTTCTTGCCCGTGTTACAAGGTGTGAAGTTGAGTCAGACTCAATGCCCGACCACTGCAGAAGATAGAGAGAAAATGAAAGGTGTTCCCTATGCTTCATCCATAGGCTCTATCATGTATGCAATGTTGTGTACCAGACCTGATGTGTGCCTTGCTATTAGTTTAGCAGGGAGGTACCAAAGTAATCCAGGAGTGGATCACTGGTTAGCGGTGAAGAACATCCTAAAATACCTGAAAAGGACTAAGGATATGTTTCTCATTTATGGAGGTGACAAAGAGCTCGTCGTAAATGGTTACGTCGATGCAAGCTTTGACACTGATCCGGATGACTCTAAGTCACAAACCAGATACGTGTTTATATTCAACGGTGGAACTGTCAGTTGGTGCAGTTCTAAGCAAAGCGTCGTGGCGGGATCTACATGCGAAGCGGAGTACATAGCTGCTTCGGAAGCAGCAAATGAAGCAGTCGGGATGAAGGAGTTCATATCCGATCTAGGTGTCATACCTAGTGCATCGGGTCCAATGAAAATGTTTTGTGACAATACTGGTGCAATTGTCTTGGCAAAGGAATCCAGATTTCACAAGAGAACCAAGCACATAAAGAGACGCTTCAATTCCATCCATGATCAAATCAAGGAGGGAGACATAGAGATTTGCAAGATACATACGGATCTCAATGTTGCGGACCCGTTGACTAAGCCTCTCTCACGAGCAAAACATGATCAACACCAAGACTCCAGGGGTGTTAGAATCATTACTGTGTAATCTAGATTATTGACTCTAGTGCAAGTGGGAGACTGAAGGAAATATGCCCTAGAGGCAATAATAAAGTTGTTATTTATATTTCCTTATATCATGATAAATGTTTATTATTCATGCTAGAATTGTATTAACCGTAAACTTAGTACATGTGTGAATACATAGACAAACAAAGTGTCACTAGTATGCCTCTACTTGACTAGCTCGTTGAATCAAAGATGGTTAAGTTTCCTAACCATAGACATGAGTTGTCATTTGATTAACGGGATCACATCATTAGAGACTGATGTGATTGAATTGACCCATTCCGTTAGCTTAGCATTTGATCGTTTAGTATATTGCTATTGCTTTCTTCATGACTTATACATGTTCCTATGACTATGAGATTATGCAACTCCCGAATACCGGAGGAACACTTTGTGTTCTACCAAACGTCACAATGTAACTGGGTGATTATAAAGGTGCTCTACATGTGTCTCCGATGGTACTTGTTGAGTTGGCATAGATCGAGATTACGATTTGTCACTCCGATTGTCGGAGAGGTATCTCTGGGCCCTCTCGCTAATGCACACCACTATAAGCCTTGCAAGCAATGCAACTAATGAGTTGGTTGCGGGATCATGTATTATGGAACAAGTAAAGAGACTTGCCGGTAACGAGATTGAACTAGGTATTGAGATACCGACGATCGAATCTCGGGAAAGTAACATATCGATGACAAAGGGAACAACGTATGTTGTTATGCGGTTTGACCGATAAAGATCTTCATGGAATATGTAGGAACCAATATGAGCATCCAGGTTCTGCTATTGGTTACTGACCGGAGATGAGTCTCGGTCATGTCTACATAGTTCTCGAACCCGTAGGGTCCGCACGCTTAACGTTAGATGACGATCGGTATTATGAGTTTATGTGTTTTGATGTACCGAAGGTAGTTCAGAGTCCCGGATGTGATCATGGACATCACGAGGAGTCTCAAAATGGTCGACACATAAAGATTGATATATTGGACGCCTATATTCGGACACCGGAAGGGTTTCGGGTGATCTCGGAGAAAACCGGAGTGCCGAAGGGGTTACCGGAACCCCCTAGGGGATAATGGGCCTTGATGGGCCCTAGTGGAGAGAGAGAGGGGCCGGCCAGGGCAGGACACGCGCCCCCTCCCCTTGTGTCCGAATAGGACAAGGAAGGGGGGGCGGCGCCCCCCTTGCCTTTCCCCTCTCCCACTCCTTCCTTCCCCCTCCTAGTGGGACTAGGAAAGGGGAGTCCTACTCCCACTAGGAGGAGGACTCCTCTTGGCGCGCCTTCCTAGGGCCGGCCGGCCTCGACCCCCCCCCCTCCCCTTGCTCCTTTATATACGGGGTGTAGCGACCAGACCTCAAACGGTCTGATCTTTGTGCTCCGGTGTCATCCCTGGATCAGTAATGCTGACACCACACAGTACTCGGAGGATTTATAGCAGAGTAGCAATCACACACTTATTACATCGAGTGTCTCATAAGAGAACTTATTACAATAAATATGGCTTAAGGCCATCTAATAATGATAACAGCGGAAGGCTTGGAAGATAATTGAGTCCATCAACTCCAAAGGCATCACTGAGTATAGAACCACGACCTAAAAACTCCATAATCATCGTCTGAAAAGTCTGCAACATTAATGTTGCATCTCGAAAAAGGGTCAGCACATGGAATATGCTGGCAAGGTAACACATAGAGAGTAATGGAATGAAACAGCTATACTGTATGCATATTTGGCTGGTGGAAAGCTCTATGGTTACAGTTTTTGCGTAAAGCCAATTTTCCCTACTTCAAAGGAATAATTTTATTTAACTATCATGGTAGTTGTTAAACATTGAGAATGGTTGACAGCATTCTCAATCCCAATTAAGCATCATCATTAAACATAACCCAACAAAATTAATTTAGAGTAACATGTTGAGATTCACATGACAATCCAAGTACTAGATACTCAAGATGTCCATAACTGGGGACACGGCTAATCATGATTAGTTTGTTACACTCTGCAGAGGTTTGCGCACTTTTCCCCACAAGACTCGATCGCCTCCGTTTGGTTTCTCGCACTACAGGGTGTTTGAGAAGATGGATGACCGAGACATAGTCTTTCAGAAGCACTAGCACCTTATGATCGGGTAGACCGTACCACCTACATCCCCTACATCTGCTAGTCTACCACTGTAAGAGTTCGCACAACTTAGTCAACTATGCTAGAGCCCATAATAGCTTGTGGCTGCACACGGAAGTTTCTAGTATGAATAGTCTTATGATCCCTTTGAGCCTGGGTGGCGGTCCAAAAGAAAACAGGCAAGTCCTGGAATACCCAGGTGCCTCAATCCACCCAGATGTGTGTTTAAGTTGCCACCTTAGATAAACCATTAATTAACAATCTCACATCTGTCAATGGATTTCACTCACCCAATCCACATCTACTAGCATAGCATGGCATGATAAGCAAACGTAGAAGTAACTCCCAAAGGTTTGAAAATAAACTGGTAATAGGTACTACCTCATCTACTTCCCATCCCACAATTTAATTAGATCCTAATCATGCAATGTGTGAGGTTTGATCTAATGCAATAAAACTGGGTAGTAGAGAAGGTATGATCAAAGTGTTACTTGCCTTGCTGATGATCCGGGAAACCTAGCGATTCGAAGTAACAGGCGGCGCACTCCGGATACTCTATCGCAAACAAACAAATGAACATACAATAAGTACTCATCTAATGCACAGGTAAAACTCAAATAAGAGATCTAACCAGAAGGTTCAACTTAAGAACTCCGGTTGGCAAAAGAATCAAATGGAACGAAGCAACGAAAGACAAATGGCGAAAGAAAACAACTTCATTCTAGCAATCTGGATCTAGGGTAAATTTTACAGTAGCAAAATCTTGTTTTGGTTGATTAAACGGATAGAGGGTTTCGAGACGAATCCCTAGGCTCTTGAATCGCCTAATTCCGATAAACGAGCGAAAAGATAAACTAAAACGAAAATTAAATCAGGAATCGCGATCAGAAAAATCGTGGATTTAATCCGAGAAAAAGAAAAACGAAGAACAGATTAACGAACGACCGTTCGTTATCTGAAACTAAACAATGAATGCGTTCGTTAAAACGAACGAATCGGTGAACGTTCACTAATTAAATAAACCAGAGAAATAAACCGATCTAGGGTTTCAAAAAAACCGAGGCGGTTTTTAAAAAAACGAACGGCGAACGGCGGCGGTTATACCTCCGGCGAGGCACTCCGGCGGGCGGGGCAGGGCTCCGGCGGCGGCGGTGGCTATGCGGGGCGGCGGGATGGCTGCGGCGGCGGTGGCGTGCGGCGGCGGCTGCAGCGCAGGCGGCGGGGCAGCTGCGGCTTGGCGGGCGGTGGGGCGGGGTGAGGTGAGGGACGGCGGGGCGGCTCGGTATTTAAGAGAGGGAGGGGGTGCTTCCTTGGGGGAGGGGGCACGGCGGCGGCCCCGAGCCGAACTCGGGCGGCAGCGCGTCTCCGGTCTCCTGGAGGGAGACGCAGGCGGTGGGGTGGGCCGTCGGCTGGGCCTTGGCCCAGTCAGCGCGCGGCGTGTTTTTTTTTAATATTCCGCTCGGAAGAAAAGAAAAAAAGAAATATTAAACGGACTCCAAAAATTCCGAAATAAATTTTCACGGGCTTCTAAAATCAAGCCTCACAAGGTGAACATTTATTTGGGACCTAAATGCATTTTATAAAAAAACGCATTTTTTTCCTAATTCAAATAAAACACCAAAAAACTCCGAAATAAAATCTTATTTGATTTTATTATTAAATCCTCAATATTTCTTTATTTTGGGAAATTCATTTTATTCCCTCTCTCATTTTTCTGTATTAGAAATAATTGATGATAAAATAAATAAAATCAAATGATCGTATTCTCAAAATTTGAGAGAGCTCAAATATGAAAATATCAAAATCCCCAACTCTCTCCGTGGGTCATTGAGTTGCGTAGAATTTCTAGGATCAACCAAAATGCAACAGAAATATGATATGCATTGATGATCTAATGTATAACATTCCAAATTGAAAATTTGGGATGTTACAAACCTACCCCCCTTAAGATGAATCTTGCCCTCGAGATTCGGGTTGGCTAGAAAATAGGTGAGGGTGGTCCTTGAACAAATCTTCCTCTCGCTCCCAGGTGGCTTCATCCTCTGAGTGGTGGCTCCACTGAACTTTGCAAAACTTGATAACCTTGCTGCGAGTAACTCGGTTGGCAAACTCGGGGATCTTAACTGGCTTCTCCTCGTAGGTCAAATCGTTATCCAACTAAATAGTTTCCAAAGGCACTGTATCTCTCAACGGTATGTCAGCCATCTCCGAGTGACACTTCTTCAGCTGAGAAACGTGGAACACATCATGAACTCCTGACAATCCTTCGGGCAATTCCAACTTGTAGGCTACTTCCCCCATACGTTCCGATACTCGATATGGTCCTACAAATCGTGGTGCTAACTTCCCTTTAACTCCAAAACGCTTTGTTCCCCGAAGTGGAGATACTCGAAGATAAGCTCTATCTCCAACTTCGTAAACTGTCTCCTTGCGTTTAGAATCCGCATAACTCTTCTATCTGGACTAGGCTACCTTGAGCCTATCGTGAATCAACTTCACCTTCTGTTCAGACTCTTTAATCAAGTCAGGACCAAACAACTGACGGTCTCCAACTTCGTCCCATGACAACGGTGTCCTGCACCTCCTTCCGTATAAGGCTTCGAAAGGGGCCATCTTTAAACTGGTTTGGTAACTGTTGTTGTAAGAGAACTCTGCATATGGCAAATTGTCGTCCCAACTAGATCCGTAATCTAGCGCACAAGCTCTCAGCATATCCTCCAAAATCTGATTTACCCTCTCGGTCTGTCCATCTGTCTGTGGATGAAAAGTTGTACTGAACTCTAGCCTGGTACCCAAAGTTTCGTGCAACTGCTTCCAGAACTTTGAGGTAAACTGGGTTCCTCTATCTGATACGATACTCCTTGGAACTCCATGCAGACATACGATCCTGGTCATGTATATCTTTGCCAACTTAGCACTGGTGTAAGTGGTCTTTACTGGGATGAAATGAGCTACTTTCGTCAATCGATCAACTACAACCCAAATTGAGTCATAGCCTGAACGAGTCATGGGCAATCCCGTGATAAAATCCATGCCTAGCTTATCCCACTTCCATTCAGGTATCGGCAATGGTTGTAACAATCATGCTGGCTTCTGATGCCCTGCCTTCACTCTCTGACATACATCACAAACTGCTACGTACTCCGAAATATCCTTCTTCATTCCGGTCCACCAGAAAATATCCTTCAAATCCAAATACATCTTGGTATTTCCTGGGTGAATCAAATATGGTGAATCATGCACCTCTTGCAGTATCAACTTCCTGATCTCCAGGTCATTGGGCACGTAAACACGGTCTTCAAACCATAGGGTGTCGTGTTCATCCTCACGAAATCCTTTAGCTTTTCCTTTGCTAAGTTTCTCCTTAATAGAAGCAATCTCCTTGTCAGTCCTTTGGGCTTCTCTGATTTTATCCATCAATGTAGAATGAATCTCCAATGCTGCTACATAGCCTTTCGGAACTATTTCCAAACATAGTTCACGAAGGTTTTCTGCTAACTCCTTGGGTATTTCTCCCATCATTAATGTATTGACATGGCTCTTGCGGCTTAATGCGTCATCTACTACATTAGCCTTTCTGGGGTGATAATGCAATTTCATATCATAATCCTTGATAAGCTCCAACCATCTCCTTTGTCTGAGATTCAACTCGTTCTGGGTGAAAATGTACTTCAAACTCTTATGATCCATGTACACCTCACAATGATTTCCAATGAGGAAATTTCTCCATGTTTTCAACGCATGCACTACGGCTGCTAACTCCAAATCATGCGTGGCATAATTCAACTCATGAGGCTTCAGTTGTCTTGAGGCATATGAAACAACTCTCCCTTCCTGCATAAGCACTGCTCCAAGTCCTCGACGTGAAGCGTCGCAATACACCTCATAATCGTTGGTCTGGTCTGGCAAAATCAACACTGGTGAGGTAACCAAACGTTTCTTCAACTCCTGGAAACTAGCCTCACACTCCTCTATCCATATGAACTTGGTATCCTTCTTTAATAACTCTGTCATAGCTTCGCAATCTTTGACAAATTCTCAATAAATCTCCGGTAGTATCCTGCGAGTCCAAGAAAACTCCGGATCTCTCCAACTATTGTTGGGGCTTCCCACGTGGTCACGGTTTCAACTTTAGCGGGATCTACTGCTATACCTTCTCCAGATATAACATGTCCGAGGAATCCTACTTCCTTCAACCAAAACTCACATTTGCTGAACTTGGCATATAATTGATGTTCTCTAAGCTTTCCCAATACCAAACGCAAATGCTCCTTATGTTCCTCTTCATTCTTCGAATAAACCAGGATATCATCAATGAACACTGCGACGAACTTATCCAAAAACTCCATAAACACTTTGTTCATCATGTTCATAAAATAGGCAGGTGTGTTAGTCAGACCAAATGACATAACGGTATACTCATACAGCCCATATATGGTAGTAAAAGCTGTCTTCGGAATATCATGTTCCCGAATCTTCAACTGGTGGTATCCTGATCGCAGATCGATCTTGGAAAATACCTTAGCTCCTTGCAATCGATCAAACAGATCGTTGATCATTGGTAATGGGTACTTGTTCTTGATCATTACTTCATTCAATCCTCGATAATCAACAACCATCCTTAACGATCCATCCTTCTTCTCCACTAGAAGTACTGGCGATCCCCAAGGTGAAGAACTTGGGTGAATATATCCCTTATCCAGTAACTCCTTAATCTGCTTCTTAATTTCCACCAAATCCTTTGCTGGCATCCTATATGGTCTCTTTGATATTGTGCCTGGCAATAGCTCAATCAAAAACTCAATATCTCTATCCGGTGGCACGCCTGGCAACTCTTCTGGAAATACATCAGGGAAATCCCTTACCACTGGTACTTCCTCCTGCACAACTCCTGTTAGGCAATTTACCTGGGCCCTCTTTGGCACATGCCGGGATACATACTTGATCCTTCTCCCTTCTGGGGTAGTAAGCAAAATTGACTTACTAGCACATTCAATATTCCCTTCATACTTTGATAACCAATCCATGCCTAATATCACATCCAATCCTTGAGATTCCAATACTATTAGGTCTGAGGGGAAAACATAGTTAGCAATCCTTAATGGTAACCGATCACACCATAGAATAGCCACATATTCTGCTCCGGGCGAGGTTACTAACATGGGTGACCTAAGGGCTTGGGTTGATAGGTTATACATATCCACAAATCCCCTTGAGATGTATGAATGCGATGCGCCAGTATCAAAAAGAACTAGTGCAGTAAATGACTTAACCAAAAACTTACCTATTACTGCATCAGGCTGAGCTTCAACCTCCTCCACGCTAACGTGGTTCACTTGTCCCCTGTTGAAAGGATTCGGCTTCTTCCTAGAACTTCCATTGCCATTTTGGCCTTCAGGACATTCATTGGCATAATGTCCGGTCTTCGAACACTTATAGCAAGTGACTTGGCTCAAGTCCTTCTTGGCTGGGGTTGAGGGGTTGGTGCGGTTTTGGCCGTTGCTTCCTCCATTGCCATTACCATTCTTGGTGCCATTGTGATTGTGCGAGCTACCTCCTCCATGGGTATGCTGAAAATGTCCTCCTGGTCTAGGGGTAAAACGTGGCTTCTGCTGAGCTCCTGAATTGTACTTTCCTTGTCCATACTTCCTCTTGCGATTCTCAATTTGCTACTGCTTCCCTTCAATCATAAGAGCACGATCTACCAACTCCTGGTAGTTGTTGAAGGTGGCTACCATCAACTGCATGCTCAACTCATCATTCAGTCCTTCCAGAAACTTCTCTTGCTTAGCTGCATCCGTAGCGACGTCATCTGGGGCATAACGTGCTAACTTACTAAATTCCTCCACATACTGGCCAACTGTCCGTCCTCCTTGGCACAAGTTACGAAACTCATGCTTCTTCATGGCCATAGCTCCTGCTGAAACATGGGCAGTACGGAAAAGCCTGCTGAAACTGGTCCCATGTGACAGTGTCGACTGGGAAGGTGGCTGTGAAATTCTCCCACCATGATGCTGCGGGTCCTTCTAACTAATGTGCGGCAAACTTCACCTTCTCCGCATCTGTGCATCCTGCTGTGGTCAACTCCCTAGCTGTCTTGCGGAGCCAATCATCTGCTACTATCGGCTCGGTGCTACTGGAAAACACCGGCGGATTCAGCCTAAGAAAACGGGCTAAGTGGTCAACAGGTGGTGGTGATGGTGGGTTGTTGTTGTTGTTCCCCTGGTTCTGATTCTGGACTAGCAATTGCATCAATGTGTTCTGCTGCTGGATCAACTGGGTGAGCTCCGGTGGAAAGGCAAATCCGGGGTCACGTCTCGGAGGCATCTGAGGGTTTAGAAAAGATGAGATGTGAGAATAGAGGGGGTCTAAAGGGAAAACACTACCCATATGCACATGAGGCAAAAGCAAACAATTCACTTCATTCAATCAAACAAGGGCATACAATCGATCTAACTATCGCAAAAGTGCTCGGACTACTATATTTACATGGTGGACTACTACTACTGAGGAGGTGGTCTACTAGAAATATTCTTCGGTCATTGACTCCATGATATCTGCTCCAGCTTTATCAACATAGTCATCATCGCTACTGTCTGGATCCGAGTCGGTGCCGTCGATGATGATGTAGTCTTCTGGGTTAATTTCCTTGGGTTCTTCGTCTTCATCTACTGGTGTCGGGCCTCCCATAAATATTCCAATCTTCTTGATCAGGTCGTCATTCTTCTCCACCAATACTTCAATTTCTTCTTCATAATCTTCACGTGTAGCCTTGAGTTCTTCCTCCAGTTCCTTGATTCTAGTCTTAGCCTTCTTTAGATCTATCATGTCGGCACACATCTAGTTCTCCTGGCGTCGAATGTGCTGGTTTAATTCCTGGATAAAAGCTGCGATTGATCTATCCTTCCTGGTGCTGATCATCTCCCAGTGTTCATCTCGGCGCCCACAAATCTGGTAGATAGTATCCTTGAGATCCTTGCGGTAGACTTCTCCAATGCGTCCCATGGCGATGTGAGCTGCCATGCTCTTTCCTAGACTCCAAGTTGGTGCATCAAATGAAAACTCTATGGGCTCAGTGACTGGCATGAACGTCCTTCCTGGAACTTGAACTTGAATCATCCAGCACTCTTCTTCAGGTAAAGTGGCGTTGTAGGTTCCCGTGAATCTTGGTACTCCTATGTTCAGGTATCTAGTGACTTCCTTCAAGTGTCGTCCAAAGGGTGTATCTTCATCCGGTTGTGTGAACTTGTTCCTTGCATCCGCCATCCTAAAGAGTAGAAAAGATGAGAAGTCAGAAGAGAAGAGAGTGAATAGTGATCTAGGTCTTTTAGCTTAGTGGTCGTGTCCTACAGTCAACGTGTGCTCTGATACCATCTCTGTAGCGACCAGACCTCAAACGGTCTGATCTCTGTGCTCCGGTGTCATCCCTGGATCAGTAATGCTGACACCACACAGTACTCGGAGGATTTATAGCAGAGTAGCAATCACACACTTATTACATCGAGTGTCTCATAAGAGAACTTATTACAATAAATATGTCTTAAGGCCATCTAATAACGATAACAGCGGAAGGCTTGGAAGATAAGTGAGTCCATCAACTCCAACGGCATCACTGAGTATAGAACCACGACCTAAAAACTCCTTAATCATCATCTGAAAAGTCTGCAACATTAACGTTGCAGCCCGAAAACGGGTCAGCACATGGAATATGCTGGCAAGGTAACACATAGAGAGTAATGGAATGAAACAGCTATACTATATGCATATTTGGCTGGTGGAAAGCTCTATGGTTACAGTTTTTGCGTAAAGCCAATTTTTCCCTACTTCAAAGGAATAATTTTATTTAACTATCATGGTAGTTGTTAAACATTGAGAATGGTTGACAGCATTCTCAATCCCAATTAAGCATCATCATTAAACATAACCCAACAAAATTAATTTAGAGTAACATGTTGAGATTCACATGATAATCCAAGTACTAGATACTCAAGATGTCCATAACCGGGGACACGGCTAATCATGATTAGTTTGTTACACTCTGCAGAGGTTTGCGCACTTTTCCACACAAGACTCGATCGCCTCCGTTTGGTTTCTCGCACTACAGGGTGTTTGAGAAGACGGATGACCGAGACATAGTCTTTCACAAGCACTAGCACCTTACGATCGGGTAGACCGTACCACCTAAATCCCCTACATCTGCTAGTCTACCACTATAAGAGTTCGCATAACTTAGTCAACTATGCTAGAGCCCATAATAGCTTGTGGCTGCACACGGAAGTTTCTAGTATGAATAGTCTTATGATCCCTTTGAGCCTGGGTGGCGGTCCAAAAGAAAATAGGCAAGTCCTGGAATACCCAGGTGCCTCAATCCACCCAGATGTGTGTTTAAGTTGCCACCTTAGATAAACCATTAATTAACAATCTCACATCTGTCAATGGATTTCACTCACCCAATCCACATCTACTAGCATAGCATGGCATGATAAGCAAACGTAGAAGTAACTCCCAAAGGTTTGAAAATAAACTGGTAATAGGTACTACCTCATCTACTTCCCATCCCACAATTTAATTAGATCCTAATCATGCAATGTGTGAGGTCTGATCTAATGCAATAAAACTGGGTAGTAGAGAAGGTATGATCAAAGTGTTACTTGCCTTGCTGATGATCCGGGAAACCTAGCGATTCGAAGTAACAGGCGGCGCACTCCGGATACTCTATCACAAACAAACAAATGAACATATAGTAAGTACTCATCTAATGAACAGGTAAAACTCAAATAAGAGATCTAACCAAAAGGTTCAACTTAAGAACGCCGGTTGGCAAAAGAATCAAATCGAACGAAGCAACGAAAGACAAACGGCGAAAGAAAACAACTTCGTTCTAGCAATCTGGATCTAGGGCAAATTTTATAG
Organism: Triticum urartu; assembly: GCF_056163025.1. NCBI lineage: Eukaryota > Viridiplantae > Streptophyta > Magnoliopsida > Poales > Poaceae > Triticum > Triticum urartu. Next base: position 436,945,296 of record NC_141874.1, on the reverse strand, counting down.
TAGCAAAATCTTGTTTAGGTTGATTAAACGGATAGAGGGTTCCAAGACGAATCCCTAGGCGCTTGAATCGCCTGATTCCGATAAACGAGCGAAAAGATAAACTAAAACGAAAATCAAATCAGGAATCGCGATCAGAAAAATCGCGGATTTAATCCGAGAAAAAGAAAAACGAAGAACATATTAACGAACAACCGTTCGTTATCTGAAACTAAACGATGAACGCGTTCGTTAAAACGAACGAATCGGTGAACGTTCACTAATTAAATAAACCAGAGAAATAAACCGATCTAGGGTTTCGAAAAAAACCGAGGCGGTTTTTTTAAAGAAACGAACGGCGAACGGTGGCGATTATACCTCCGGCGAGGCACTCCGGTGGGCGGGGCGGGGCTCCGGCGGCGGCGGTGGCTATGCGGGGCGGCGGGGCGGCTGCGGCGCCGGCGGCAGCAGCGCAGGCGGCGGGGCAGGCGGCGGGGCGGGCGGCGGGGCGGGGTGAGGTGAGGGGCAGCGGGGTGGCTCGGTATTTAAGAGAGGGAGGGGGTGCTGCCTTGGGGGAGGGGGCACGGTGGCGACCCCGAGCCGGACTCGGGCGTCAGCGCGGCTCCGGTCTCATGGAGGGAGACGCAGGCGGCGGGGTGGGCCGTCGGCTGGGCCTTGGCCCAGTCGGCGCACAGCGCATTTTTTTTAAATATTCCGCTCGGAAGAAAAGAAAAAAAGAAATACTAAACGGACTCCAAAAATTCCGAAATAAATTTTCACGGGCTTATAAAATCAAGCCTCACAAGGTGAGCATTTATTTGGGACCTAAATGCAATTTAAAAAAAACGCATTTTTTCCTAATTCAAATAAAACACCGAAAAACTCCGAAATAAAATCTTATTTTATTTTATTATTAAATCCTCAATATTTCTTTATTTTTGGAAAGTCATTTTATTCCCTCTCTCATATTTCTGTATTAGAAATAATTGATGATAAAATAAATAAAATCAAATGATTCTATTCTCAAAATTTGAGAGAGCTCAAATATGAAAATATCGAAATCCCCAACTCTCTCCGTGGGTCATTGAGTTGCGTAGAATTTCTAGGATCAACCAAAATGCAACAGAATTATGATATGCATTGATGATCTAATGTATAACATTCCAAATTGAAAATTTGGGATGTTACACGGGGGTAGGGGGCACCCCATGAACAGACAAGTTGATCATTAATCTTTTAGTCGTGTGTGGTGCCCCTCCACCGTAATCCACCTCGGTCATATCGTAGCGGTGCTTAGGCGAAGCCCTGCATCGGTAGCTTCATCAACACCATCATCACGCCGTCATGCTGATGGAACTCTCCCTCGAAGCTCTACTGGATCGTGAGTTCGTGGGACGTCACCGAGCGGAACGTGTGCAGATCGCGGAGGTGCCGTACATTCGGTACTAGGATCGGTCGATCATGAAGACGTACGACTACATCAACCGCGTTATCATAACGCTTCTGCTTATAGTCTATGAGGGTACGTGGACAACACTCTCCCCTCTCGTTGCTATGCATCACCATGATCTTGCGTGTGCGTAGGAATTTTTTGAAATTACTATGTTCTCCAACACTAGCGACTATGCTTATGTCGCATTCCCCCAAGCTTGTGTTCCTGTGTGAAACTAGACAGAAGGTAGGAAAGATGAGAAGTAAAAGGAGACGCCTTGGTCTCCGAGGTTTTGAAGGAGTTGATAGTATTGGCATGAGTATAGGACTTGCTTTGTTTTGGTATGAAGCTTGTCAGGTGGATGTTTTGGGCACAGATGACAGGTTTATTGATGTCACAGTCAGGTTAGAGGAGGGGGCTCCTCGATGGAGGTTGACTTGTGATTATGGTGAGCCACGTGTGGAGAATCGTCATCTCATGTGGTCGAAGCTCCAAGGCCTTTCCACGATCTCTGATCTACCCTGGCTTGTTATAGGTGATTTTAATGAAGCTCTCTGGGATTTTGAGCATCTATCAGTTACACCGCGACCGAAACCTCAGATGATAGCCTTTAGGGATACTCTCGAAGTGTGTGGCTTGATAGACCTCGGGTTCTCAGGTTTGCCTTTTATGTATGAAAATAAGAGGAGTGGGAAGGCGAATGTTAAAGTTCGTCTTGACCGTGCAGTCGCTTCAAATGCATGGTGAAACTTGTTCTCTTGTTCAGAAGTGTGCACCTGATTTCCCATGTTCAGATCATGTGCCGCTGTTAATCAAGGGTGAAGCTGACACCTGGTTCGTTGGCTCACGCTGCAGGCAGTACGAAATCCTTTGGGAGAGAGACTCCGCTCTCCTGGAAATAATAAAGGAAGCCTGGGCATCCTTCAGTGCTGTGAATAACCTAGCTAATCTTCGGGATTCTCTGAACTCAATGATGTCCACATTAAAGACTTGGGGAAAATCCAAGTTGGGTAATATTACTTGCAAACTCCAAAAATCTCGAACCCAGCTTGAGGAACTGATGAATATGAATGCAGACCGTAAAGAAATTAGGAAGGTCACGGACAGGATGAATGAATTACTCTACAAGGAAGAGATGATGTGGTTACAACGATCGAGAATAGCATGGCTCAAAGAAGGGGACAGGAACACTAATTTTTTTCAGAGTAAGGCAGTTTGGCGAGCAAGAATAAATAAATTTCGTTCGCTTATGGATAGTGATGGTGTGTCTCATTCGGATGTTGCCAAGATGAGTTCGATGGCAAATGAGTATTTTCAGTCTATTTTTTTAGCTGGCCCTAACCTAGACCCCTCTGCGGTTCTGGATCTTTTAGTTGAAAGGGTGACAGATGCTGACAATGAGAGGTTATGTGCTGAGTTCTCTGACCAGTAGATAGCTGATGCCCTGTTTCAGATTGGTCCCTTGAAAGCACCTGGCCCAGATGGTTTCCCGGCTAGGTTTTTTCAGTGTAACTGGGGTACCCTAATGGAGAGTGTGACGGCAACAGTTAAGGATTTTTTTTTCTATACTGGTATTATGCCAGAAGGTGTTAATTTGACATCTATTGTCTTGATTCCAAAAATTCCCAAGCCCACCAAGTTATCTAATTATAGGCCCATAAGTCTGTGTAACGTGGTTTACAAGGTGATTTCTAAGTGCCTAGTTAACAGGATGACGCCCATGCTTGATGATCTCATCTCCCTTGAGCAAAGTGCTTTTGTACCTGGTATATTAATCACGGGTAATGCATTGGTGGCATTTGAGTGCATTCATTACATCAAGCAGGAGAAAGATCCAACGAAAAGTTTTTGTGCCTACAAGCGTGATCTATCAAAAGCCTATGATAGGGTGGATTGGGTTTTTTTAAGCAAGTGATGCAAAAGTTGGGTTTCTCTCGTCGATGGGTGGACTGGATCATGACGTGTGTCACATCGGTGAGATATTCTGTCAAACTTAACGGAACCCTCTTGGATTCATTTGCACCGATGTGTGGCCTTCAGCAAGGTGACCCGTTATCACCCTTTTTGTTCCTCTTCGTCGTTGATGGATTATCTTCTATTTTGAAGCATGGTGTTGACTCCAATGCTATTGCCCCATTAAAAATTTGTCGACGAGCACCTGGTATATCCCATCTATTGTTTGCTGATGACACCTTGTTGTTTTTTAGGCCACTTACGCACAATCTAGGAGGATTGAGGCCGCCTTGGATGCATATGAACTAGCTATAGATCAGAGCCTTAATTATGATAAATGTTCCATCCTCTTTGGGAATGCATGCCCAAGCGCAAACCAGGAGCAAGTGCGTGCATCTCTACATGTTACAATGTCCTGTTTTGAGTAGAAATATCTCGGTTTGCCAACTCCTGAAGGTCGTATGTCAAAGGGAAAGTTTCAAAACCTTCAAGCCAGTTTGACTAAGCGATTAATTCAGTGGGGTGATGGACACTTAGCACAGCCTGGAAGGGAGGTGCTTATCAAATCAGTTGCACAAGCGCTACCCACGTACATCATGGGTGTTTTTAAACTAATCTTTTCCGTGTGTGATGATTTAACTCAAATGGTTAGAAATTTTTATTGGGGCTCCAAGAAAGGGCATCGTAAAGTTCATTGGAAGGCATGGGAAAATTTGTTGCTTCCGAAGTGTAAAGGTGGCCTAGGATTCTGGGATTTTCGCTTGTTTAATCCAGCGCTCCTCGCCAGGCAAGCTTGGAGACTTATCACCAAACCATATAGCTTGTGCGGTCAGGTTCTGAAAGCTCGTTACTATACAGAAGGCAAGATTGAAGACATTGTCTTCTCGGGTAATGCCTCGTCGTCATGGACTGCGATAAGCCATGGTCTTGATCTATTGAAAAAAGGTCTTGTGTGGAGAGTTGGGAATGGAAGAAGTATTCGGGTATGGAGGGACAATTGGGTGCCTCGGCCTTTTTCATATAAGCCTATCACGCCACAAGGACGATGTAGAATCAGGTTTGTTTCAGAGCTGCTGAATAACAATGGGTCTTGGAACTTGCAGCTTCTGGAATCATATTTTTCCGTGTGATGTCTCTGAAATCCTGAAAATAAGGGCCTCCCCAAGATTGCTAGATGATACGTTGGCATGGGGCCGGGGAAACTAGGACTTTTTCCAGTTAGAAGTGCTTACCATTTGGCATCCGAGGAGGCTACACGTGACAACACTACTTCGTCGAGCTCTGCACCAGATGGATGCAGACCATGTTGGAAGTCCATATGGTCAAGCGATGTGCCTCCTACTGTGAAAACTTTTGCTTGGCGACTTTCCACCAATTCGCTTCCTACCTGGCAAAATAAGCACAAGCGAGGACTTGAGACGACAGATATTTATCCAGTTTGTGGCTTGGGCACGGAAGATAATTTTCACCCATTTTGTTTATGGCCTAGGGCCATGGAGTTGTGGCGTGCCATGTCCGAAGTTTGGTCCTTGCCCCTGATCAAGGATGTATGTCATACTGGGAATGATTGGCTTCATCAGGTTTTGGAACCTCTATCCAGGTTGGAACGGAGCATGCTCCTTATGACCGTGTGGAGGAGTTGGTATATTCGTAATGAGATCGTGCATGGAAAGAAACTGCCACCTTTAGAGGTCTCTAAACGTTTCATTTGTAGCTATTTGGAGTCCCTGGTTGCCTTAAATTAGGACCCTTTTTCTGATCCATGCAAGGGGAAAACAGTTTTGCACTTGGATGTGTCTACCTGGCCATGTAAAATACCAAACACTGAGGTTCTTCGCTAGAATCCTCCTCTAGAAGGTTGGCTAAAGCTGAACTCAGATGGCTCTTTTGCATCAGATGGACTGGCTGCATCTGTTATGGTTTTGCGTGATGATGCGGGCTTAATTATATTCTCTGCATGCAGAGTTCTCTACTACTGCAGGGATTCTCTGGAAGCTGAATTGGGTGCATGTATGGAGGGCCTTCGACAGGCTTTGATGAGCAGAAATCTTCCGATGATGGTGGAATTGGATTCACTACAAGCTGTTAAAATGATTCAATCTGGCAACAGTGACAGATCAGTTTATTTCTCTTTGGTTAAGGAGATAAAGCTACTCCTAAACCTTCGTAGAACTAGTATTACTCATATTAAGCGCTCTCAAAATAGGGTTAGCAATAGTTTAGCTATTTTTGCTCGTACGGAAGGTAGAACAATGACTTGGTTAGGTTTGGGACCTCCAGCTACGATTGAGCTGAACAATGTTGATTGTAATCCTCCTATGATTGAGTAATACAAGTGTTTTACCCGCAAAAAAGTAACACATTGTTTAGACATGTTCGATCTCTATCTCCTTATCTTTATCTTTAAACCCAATATGTATTCTAATATTCCCTCTCAGTCGTAGTGGGAGTGAATTGGATGACTGCGAGTGAATTTGAAGTCTTGCGCTTTCGTCGTCTTCTCCGCTTCACCATCATCACTACGTCTCTAATGGGTCGGCATCTAGGGCGGTGACTACGTCCCCTGCTGGTGCCTCCCTTGTCTCTCCTCTATTCCCTCTCGTAGTCATAGCGGGAGTGGCATGGACACTAGTGACGACGCGGACGCTATTGACTGAAGTTGTTGCTGATGAGTTGCTATAGACATAGCCACTAATGTCAATGTCGAGGTAGCCGAACATGGTGATGTAGTCGTGGTCGAGGTAGTCGTGGTCGATGGTGTAGTCGCCGTGGATGATGAAGACGCACAAAACTGAGGCGCAAAAAAATGCGCTATAACGGAGCTACATGCATGGTCGATGCACCTTGCGGATGTCAGAGGGTGCCGTCGGCGATGAGTCCACCGGTTTTGCCAAGACCGGAGGAATCCCATCGAGCACATATTTGTTTTGCCAGAACCGTGTGGCCGTGTAGGGTCGTCACTATAGTGACATCGTGTCCATGCAGTCGTGGATGACGCGGTCAATGTCGTCATCATGACGCGGTCATTACTGTCGTCGAGGTCGCGTCTTGCAGAAAAGTCTGTTAGAGGATGCTAGGTGCCCATGTTGTGGACGAGGTAGCGGCAGTGTGTTGACGATGTTGTTGATGAAGACCACGTTGATGAAGACCTTGGCGATGAAGTGTTGGCGATGATGTCGTAGCGGTGTGCCGGCGATAATGTGTCGCTTGAAGACGTCCCTCGCGGTGACCATGTGTCGATGCCATGTCACATCGTAGAAGTATGTCAGCTCATAGCCTGGTGTAGTCGTACAGCTTGATGCCGTTCAGCTCGATGCAGAGGCGTCGGTGTAGCCATGTAGTACAGATCAGCGGCGGCGGTCGATGCAGTTGTTGGGGAATGTAGTAATTTCAAAACCATTCCTATGCACACGCAAGATCATGGTGATGCATAGCAACGAGAGGGAAGAGTATCGTCCACGTACCCTCGTAGACCGTAAGCAAAAGCGTTATGAGAACGCGGTTGATGTAGTCAAACGTCTTCACGATCCGACCAATCCAAGTACCGAACGCACGGCACCTCCAAGTTCAGCACATGTTCAGCTCGATGACGTCCCACGAACTCCGATCCAGCAGAGCTTCACAGGAGAGTTATGTCAGCACAACGGCATGTTGACGGTGATGATGTTGCTACCGACGCAGGGCTTCTCCTAAGCACCGCTACGATATGATCGAGGTGGATTATGGTGGAGGGGGGCACCGCACACGGCTAAGGGATCAATGATCAACTTGTGTGTCTAGAGGTGCCCCTGTCCCCGTATATAAAGGAGCAAGGGGGGAGGCCGGCCGGCCCTCTATGGCGTGCCAGGAGGAGGAGTCCTCCTCCTAGTAGGAGTAGGACTCCCCTCTTTCCTACTAGGAGGGGGAAAGGAAGGGGGAGAGGGAGAAGGAAAGGGGGCGCCGCCCCCCCTCTCCTAGTCCAATTCGAACCAGAGGCGGAGGGGAGCGTGGCCTGCCCTAGGCTAGCCCTCTCTCTCCACTAAGGCCCATAAGGCCCATTATTTCTCCTGGGGGGTTCCGGTAACCCTCCGGCACTCCGGTTTTCTCCGAAATCACCCCGAACACTTCCGGTGTCCGAATATAGTCGTCCAATATATCGATCTTTATGTCTCGACCATTTCGAGACTCCTCATCATGTCCGTGATCATATCCGGGACTCTGAACTACCTTCGGTACATCAAAACACAAAAACTCATAATACCGATCGTCACCGAACTTTAAGCGTGCAGACCCTACAGGTTCAAGAACTATGTAGACATGACCGAGACATGTATCCGGTAAATAACCAATAGCGGAACCTGGATGTTCATATTGGCTCCCACATATTCTATGAAGATCTTTATCGGTCAAACCGCATAACAGCATACGTTGTTCCCTTTGTCATCGGTAAGTTACTTGCCCGAGATTCGATCGTCGGTATCTCAATACCTTGTTCAATCACGTTACCGACAAGTCTCTTTACTCGTTCTGTAATGCATCACCCCGCAACTAACTCATTAGTTACAATGCTTGCAAGGCTTATAGTGATGTGCATTACCGAGTGGGCTCAGAGATACCTCTCCAACAATCGGAGTGACAAATCCTAATCTTGATCTATGTCAACTCAACAAGTACCATCGGAGACACCTGTAGAGCACATTTATAATCACCCAGTTATGTTGTGACGTTTGGTGGCACACAAAGTGTTCCTCCTGTAATCGGGTGTTACATAATCTCATAGTCATAGGAACATGTATAAGTCATGAAGAAAGCAACAGCAGTAAACTAAAACGATCAAGTGCTAAGCTGACGAAATGGGTCAAGTCAATCACATCATTCTCCTAATGATGTCATCCTGTTTATCAAATGACAACTCATGTCTATGGTTAGGAAAAATAACCATCTTTGATCAACGAGCTAGTCAAGTAGAGGCATACTAGTGACAATCTGTTTGTCTATGTATTCACACATGTATCATGTTTCCGGTTAAAACAATTCTAGCATGAATAATAAACATTTATCATGATATAAGGAAATAAGTAATAACTTTATTATTGCCTCTAGGGCATATTTCCTTTAGCAGCCATGTAGAAGATGATGTAGCTCGGCTCGGAATGTAGTGGTCGGTGTAGACGATGGTGTCACGGGCGTCGGTGTTGGTGCAGATCGGCTCAGTGCATATGTGTTCGAGAGTTCGCCCTCCCATAATTCACGATGTGTGGTACTGAGGTGGCGTCGTGCATCGCTGCTGCTCGGTAGAGTCCGCTAGGGTTTGCTTCGAGTAGCTCGCGGCTGGCTCGTCGATGGCTTGGATCGGCAACGTGTGTAGTCGAGGATGAGGTGCACGCAGACAGATCGAAGCTTGCTGGTGACGATGGAACAAAACCGGCGTATGGATCAAAGCCGGCGTACCTTTCGGTGCCTTCTTGTGAAGATGCATGGCATCTTGTCTACATGTGGATGGATGCATGCTATGAAGCCGGAGGTGATGTAGACACATATTGTCAATGTAGATCGGATTGATGATGCTCACGTGTGCAGATGGAGGCATGCGCTGGGACGCGCGTATGAGCACGCCCGTAGCCGCATCAGCGTGTGCGGCCGCCTGCGTCGCCGGACGCTCGTACCCGCCGTACCGAGCCATGGTGTGGCCGTGATGCATGACAAGTATTGGGTCCTCCCTTGCGTTTAGATGTTGATGTAGATCCGATTGAAGCAGTCGGCCGCTTGCTGCCACATGTTGATAAAGTCCGATGGAGTGCCGGCTTGATTCGATAAGTGAAGAACCTAGCTGCATCCTGCATATTCGGAAGTGATTTCGATGTCGGTTGCTGCACAATTTTCTCACCCAATTGGATCTGATCTTTGGAATTATTTGGCTAACTAGATGAAAACAATCTAATACTATTTGATCTACTGGAAATTGAATTTTTTTTCTAATCTACTCTATGAACCGATATGATCTTTGATCAAATCGGATGTCGCGCCCCCGAGGAGAGAAGATTAATCTCCCCGGGGGTGGCGTGCTACGGAAGTGGTGGGAAGGCCTAGGATCGGCATCGTGAGACTAACCGCTCTAATACCATGTAGAAAATATAGAAACTACAATATTTGTTGTATTGATTTGACCCTTGTGTAGGGTATATATAGAGTACATGAGGGGTAGAGACTTGGAATGCAAGGTAAGTAATACATTGTTTAGACCTGTTCGATCTCTATCTCCTTATCTTTATCTTTAAACCCAATATGTATGACACTTTGAGTTCCAACAGACGTATGACATGACGTGGTTAAACCCAACCTCTTCATTTTTCTTCCCACGGAAGAACCAAGTGTTGGGATGAATGCATGACTAAGCATCATATGATCGTATGAATATTGTCAATAGGTGAATGTCGATAGCCGAGATATGCGAGATCCCCTTTTGAGATGATCAACCAGGGGTTAGAAGTAAAAACACTCCATAGTTACTTCAAAGATTGATGCTTTATTTATCCTGGTTCGGGCCACCGAGGAGGTGTAACACCCTACATCCTCCGTCATGTTCTTGCTATGGATGTATGTGTGTTCTTTTTACAGGATGTCAAGATTCCTCCTATCATAGCCTTGGTTCCTCCCTTATATATCCCATGGGAGACCACAGGAGACTCTACACCATCCTCACAATATACTTGATCGGGGTGCCACTCTATGCACGAATCGTGTGGGCCCTATCAGAGGGGCACAAGGCAGTAGGTAGAAGTTGGTGGCAAAGCCCTGTAGCGATGTGTCGATGTACCTCTAACTGCTTCATTAGGTCTTGTCGTTAGCAAAAATGTGCTAGCTGGGACACGTCATACTTGGGCAAGGCCGGAGTCAGAAAAGGTCTAGACGGGCCTGTCATGCTTGACAAGTGATAGCCCCTACCGCCGGGGCGACGCTAGTCCGCAAACCTCCTATGTCATCATCACACACCGACAGTATAGGTTCTTATAGAAGCGCCAACCTCTCCTTGAAAATGTGTCGATATATCCGGGATCTTGAGGGGAGCCCGGCCTATCATTTTATATCCGCTGGATGGCTGTCCTGAAAGGGCGTGCTCAACAATCTGGGGGAATACTCAGGAGTTGCTGTGCACGGGATTGCACGGGCTCGTGGGAGCCCCGAGCCTCGTCCACTAGGGTTAAAACACCGAGCCCGTTGACGAGGTCATCTCCTACCGGATAGGCCCATAATGACTTTAACTTAGCAGGAGCACATGGAGGCCCAGGCTCACATATTCCTGATAAGAGAATAACAGTCCGCATGATGGAGGTTAGTTCACTCGGGCCAAACACCGATTGGAGATTCACTCGGACGTTAAGAACATAATCCACTAGAACGACCTTCAGTCTGATAAAAGTAGCCAAATTCCCAGAAGCAATAAATAAGGCATTACCATAGTCATAAGAACTTGGCGTTACTCCTGCCCTTCAAAGAGCGTGTTACCATCAGTAGTGGGCATGTGTTGTTACTTGCCTTAAATCACCTATAACGTAGCCTAAGAGGAGGATTGCGAACTCTACATAAGCATCCCCTTGGCCTCTAGTTACAGGTTTGGAATCTCTGTAATGTCCCGTACACGCAAGAGCAACTCTACAATAGATACATCCGAAAAGAAACTCTACAACAGAGACGTCGGTAAAAATAAAACTCTACATTAGAGACAGAACTAGGGCTATTACCTCCATTTCTGAGGGGTCCGAACCTGTATAGACTCTTGTGTCCCCCTATTTGCGCCTTGGTAGATCTCGCTCCATACACCCCCCCCCACTCTCTTATTGTCTGGTTTAGAACCACAACACTTTTGCACAACGCTCTTTTGAGACACCAAGGATGGACCATGTCCCCTAGATCCGGGGGACCCCATCTCCTGTAATGCTGACAGTAGCCCTCGGCCCTTCAATACTATGACGAAATCGAAGAAACGAGACTGAAGAGAGGGCCCTCCTCTTAATGGGCAGGCATATGCATTAGTCCCTTAGAGCAAAGGCTAATTACCTTTGATCCAGTTTCGGATGCTGATAGTCATCACCTCTTTCCTCAAGGGTGACCATGGTTATCAAAACCATGGGCAGTGCTTCTATTAGACAGGGATTCAAGCAAGCTATTGTTCATGTAAGAATTTTAAATTTCCTGGACCAAACAAATAGTAGTTGTGACTGGGAGAGAGATCAAATAGATGAAAATAGGAATAGGCACGAAGACTTTACTTAGAATCTTATACTTGCACTTCGGATCTTATATTAATTTCCAACATGGTCCTGGAAGACACTGTTATGATGTGCTCTCTACGATTAGATGTGGGTGATGCATCCAGATAATGTCACAACTTGTGAGTGTCCTGCGTCATGAGTCTATTTTCCAACTAAGGCCCTTACCGTCGTGCATGGTTACTGATGTCGCTTGAAGCTACGTCGGTATTTCCCCAAAGAGGAAGGGATGATGCAGCACAGCGGCGGTAGGTATTTCCCCCAGTGATGAAACCAAGGTTATCGAACCAGTAGGAGAACCAAGCAACACAACGTAAACAGCACATGCACACAAATAACAAATACTCGCAACCCGACGTGTAAAATGGGTTGTCAATCCCTTTCGGGTAGCGGCGCCCCAAAATAGGCAAACGGACGTGAATAAAATTGTAGTAGATTGATAGATCGAATGCCCAATGAAATAAATTAGAATAAAACACAGCAAGGTATTTTTGTATTTTTGGTTCAATAGATCTGAAAATAAAAGCAAAGAATAAGTAGATCGCAAAGGCAAATAATATGAGAAAGAGACCCGGGGGCCGTAGGTTTGTAGCGACCAGACCTCAAATAGTTTGATCTCTATGCTTCAGTGTCATCCCTGGATCAGTAATGCTAACACGCACAGTACTTGAAGGATTTATAATAGAGTAGCAATCACACACTTATTACAACGAGTGTCTCAAAAGATAACTTATTACAAATAATATGGCTTAAGGCCATCTAATTACGATAACAGCGGAAGGCTTGGAAGATAAGTGAGTCCGTCAACTCCAACGGCATCATTGAGTATAGAACCACGACCTAAAGGCACCTTACTCGTCGTCTGAAAAGTCTGCAACATGAACGTTGCAGCCCGAAAACGGGTCAACACATGGAATATGCTGGCAATGTAACACATAGAGAGTAATGAACAGAAATAGGCTATACTACATGCTTATATGGCTGGTGGAAAGCTCTATGGTTATAGTTTTACGTAAAGCCGGTTTTTCCCTACTGCAAAGGAATAAATTTTATTTAACTATCATGGTGGTTGTTAAACATTGAGAGTGTAGACACCCTCTTAATCCCAATTAAACATCATCATTAAAACCCAACAAAATTAATTAAAGTCACATGATGAGATTCACATAATAATCCAAGTACTAGATACTCAAGACATCCATAACCGGGGACACGGCTAATCATGATTAGTTCATACACTCTGCAGAGGTTTGCGCACTTTTCCCCAAAAGACTCGATCTCCTCCATTGGGATTCTCGCACTACATGGTGTTTGAGAAACGGATGACCGAGACATAGTCTTTCAGAAGCGCTAGCACCTTACGATCGGGTAGACCGTTACGCCAACTTTCCCTACATCTGCTAGTCTGCCACTGTAAGAGTTCGCACGACTTAATCAACTATGCTAGAGCCCATAGTAGCTTGTGGATGCACATGGAAGTTTCTAGTATGAAATAATCTCATGATCCCTTTGAGCCTGGGTGGCGGTCCATAAAGAAAAACAGGCAATTGCTGGAATACCCAGGTGCCTCAATCCACCCAGATGTGTATTAAAGTAGCCACCTTAACTAAACCATTTAATTAACAATCTCACATCTTTCATGGATACACTCACCCAATCCACGTCTACTAGCATAGCATGGCAATATAAGCAAACGTAGAAGTAACTCCCAAGGGTTTGATAATAAAACAGGTAATAGGTACTACCTCATCTACTTTCCCAAAACCCACAATTTAATTAGATCCTAATCATGCAATGTTTGTGGATTGATCTAATGCAATAAAACTGGGTTGTAAGAGGTATGATCAAAGTGTTACTTGCCTTGCTGATGATCCGTGAAACCTAGAGATTCGAAGTAGCAAGAGGCACACTCCGGGTACTCTATCGCAAACAAACAAATAAACACACAATAAGCACTCATCTAAAGCACAGTTAAAACTCGAATAAGAGATCTAACCAAAAAGTTCAACTTAAGAACTCCGGTTTGCAAAAAGAATCAAATCAAACGAAGCAACGAAGGTCAAACAGCGAAAGAAACAAGCTTCGTTTTCTAATCTGGATCTAAGTCAAATTTTACAGAAGAAAAAACTTGTTTGAGTTGGTTAAACGGAAATAGGGTTTCGAGATGAAACTCTAGGCGCTTGAATCGCCTAGTTCCGATAAACGAGCAAAAAGTTAAACTAAAACAAAAATCGGATCAGAAATCGCGATCAGAAATAATCGCGGAAAATCCGAGAAAAGGAAAAAATGAGGAACAGGCTAACGAACGAACGTTCGCTGTCTGTGGCTAAACGACGAAAACCGTTCGTTAAAACGAACGTACGGACGAACGTCCGCTAAATAAACTAAACCGGGGAAAAAAATAAACTGATCTAAAAAATAAAACGACCACGGTTTTTATAAAAAAACCGGGCGGTTAACCGGTGAAGACCGGCGGCGGCTACCTCCGGCGGCGGCGAACTCCGGCGGGGCGGCGACGGTCGGCGGCGAGGCGACGGCGGTCGGCGGCGAGGCGGCGGCGGCGCGCGGCGCGAGCGGCGGCAGCGGCAGCGGGCAGCAGCGGCTAGGGTTAGGGCGGGGCTGGGTGGCTCGGGCTGGGCTCCCCCGTCTTATAAAGGCCGGCCGGGCTAGAGTCCGGGTCGGGTACGGCCCGGCTAGATCGGTCCGTTTTCTTTTTAAATAGTTTCGCATAGAAAAACAAATAAAATAAATAATAAAAGGACTCCAAAAATCCCGAAATAAATTTTCCCCGACTTCTAAAATCAAGCCGGACAAGGTGAACATTTATTTGGGGCCCATATGCAATTTTGAAAAACACGCATTTTTCTTAAATTCAAATAAAACAGCGGAAAACTCCAAAATAAAAATCTTATTTGATTTTTTATTAAATCCTCAATATTCCTTTAATTTGGGAAATTCATTTTATTCCCTCTCACTTATTTTTATAATTGGAATTATTGAAGATAAAATAATTAAATCAAATGATCCTATTTCCAAATTTTGAGAAAACCCCAAATATGAAAATAACGAAATCCCCAATTCTCTCCATGGGTCCTTGAGTTGCGTAGGATTTCTAGGATCAAGCCTAAATGCAAATAAAATATGATATGCAATGATGATATATGTATAACATTCCAAATTGAAAATTTGGGATGTTACAAGGTTTCACTAGTGGCTTCTCTCGAGAAAAATAGCAAACGGTGGGTAAATAAATTACTGTTGGATAATTGATAGAACTTCAAATAATCATGATGATATCCAGGAAATGATCATTATTTAGGAATCACATCCAAGATTAGTAGACCGACTCCTGCCTGCATCTACTACTATTACTGGACACATCGACTGTTATCCAGCATGCATCTAGTGTATTAAGTTCATGGAGAAATGGGGTAATGCAATAAGAACGATGACATGATGTAGACAAGATCTATCTATGTAGAGATAGACCCCATCGTTTTATCCTTAGTAGCAACAATACATACGTGTCGGTTTCCCTTTTATCACTGGGATCATGCACTGTAAGATCAAACCCACTGCAAGATAAATAGATCAAGTTGGCCAAACAAAACCCAAATATCAGAGAAGAAATACGAGGCTATAAGCAATCATGCATATAAGAGATCAAAGAAACTCAAATAACTTTCATGGGTATAAAAAGATAGATCTGATCATAAACTCAAAGTTCATCCAATCCCAACAAACACACCGCAAAAAGAGTTGCATCATATGGATCTCCAAGAGACCATTGTATTGAGAATCAAACCAGAGAGAGGAAGCCACCTAGCTACAAACTACGGACCCAAAGGTCTAGAAAGAACTACTCACGCATCATCGGAGAGGCACCAATGGAAGTGGTGAACCCCTCCGTGATGGTGTCTAGATTGGATCTGGTGGTTCTGGACTCTATGGCGGGTGGAATTGATTTTCGTCGACTCCCCTAGGGTTTACGGAATATTGGGGTATTTATAGAGCAAAGAGGCGGTCCGGGGGGCACCCGAGGTGGGCACAACCCACTAGGGCGCGCCTGGGCCTCCTGACGGGCCCTGGTGGGTTGTGCTCCCCTCAGAGCACCCCTCCCCCCCCCAGCCGCTGCCTTGGCCCATTGGGTGTCTTCTGGTCCATAAAAAATCTCCGTAAAGTTTCGTTGCCTTTGAATCCATTTGGTATTGATTTCCTGCGATGTAAAAAAACATGCAGAAAATAGCAACTAGCACTTGACACTATGTCAATAGGTTAGTACCAAAAATGATATAAAATGCTTATAAAACATCCAATATTGATAATATAACAGCATGATGTTGGGGAACGTAGTAATTTCAAAAAAAATCCTACACACACGCAAGATCATGGTGATGCATAGCAACGAGAGGGGAGAGTATCGTCTACGTACCCTCGTAGATCGTAAGCGGAAGCATTATGAAAACATAGTTAATGTAGTCATACGTCTTCACGATCGACCGATCCTAGTACCCAACGTACGGCACCTCCACTATCTGCACACGTTCAGCTTGGTGACGTCCCACGAACTCACGATCCAGTAGAGCTTCGAGGGAGAGTTCCGTCAGCACGACGGTGTGATGACGGAGTTGATGAAGCTACTGACACAGGGTTCACCTAAGCACCGCTATGATATGACCGAGGTGGATTATGGTGGAGGGGGGCATCGCACATGACTAAAAGATCAATGACCAACTTGTGTGTCCATGGAGTGCCCCCTGCCCCCGTATATAAAGGACCAAGGGGGGAGGCTGGCCGGCCCTAGGAGGGTGCGCCAAGAGGAGGAGTCCTCCTCCTAGTGGGAGTAGGACTCCCCTTTCCTAGTCCCACTAGCAAGGGGAAGGAAGGAGTGGCAGAGAGGAAAGGCAAGGGGCGCCCCCCCCTTCCTTGTCCTATTCGAACTCAAAGGGAGGGGGCGCGAGGCCTGCCCTGGCCGGCCCCTCTCTCTCCACTAGGGCCCATCAAGGCCCATTAGTCCCCGGGGGGTTCCGGTAACCCCTCCAGCACTCCGATTTTCTCCGAGATCACCCGAAACCCTTCCGGTGTCCGAATATAGCCGTCCAATATATCAATATTTATGTATAGACCATTTTGAGACTCCTCATCATGTCCATGATCACATCCGGGACTCCGAACTACCTTCGGTACATCAAAACACATAAACTCATAATATCGATCGTCACCGAACATTAAGCGTACGGACCCTATGGGTTCGAGAACTATGTAGACATGACCGAGACTCATCTCCGGTCAATAACCAATAGCGGAACCTGGATGCTCATATTGGTTCCTACATATTCTACGAAGATCTTTATCTTTTAAACCGCATAACAACTTATGGTGTTCCCTTTGTCATCGGTATGTTACTTGCCCGAGATTCGATCGTCGGTATCTCAATACCTAGTTCAATCTCATTACCGGCAAGTCTCTTTACTCGTTTTGTAATACATCATCCTACAACTAACTCATTAGTTGCACTGCTTGGAAGGCTTATAGTGATGTGTATTACCGAGAGGGCCCAGAGATACCTCTCCGACAATCGGAGTGACAAATGCTAATCTCGATCTATGCCAACTCAACAAGTACCATCGGAGACACCTGTAGAGCACCTTTATAATCACCTAGTTATGTTGTGACGTTTGGTAACACAGAAAGTGTTCTTCCGGTATTGGGGAGTTGCATAATCTCATAGTCATAGGAACATGTATAAGTCATGAAGAAAGCAATAGCAACAAACCAAATGATCATCGTGCTAAGCTAACGGAATGGGTCAAGTCAATCACATCATTCTCTAATGATGTGATCCCGTTAATCAAATGACAACTCATGTCTATGGCCAGGAAACTTGACCATCTTTGATTCAATGAGCTAGTCAACTACATCAACCGCGTTGATATAACGCTTCCGCGAACGGTCTACGAGGGTACGTAGACAACGCTCTCCCCTCTCATTGCTATACATCACCATGATCTTGCATGTGCGTAGGATTTTTTTTTGAAATTACTACATTCCCCAACAGTGGCATCCGAGCCAGGTTTTATGCGTAGATGTTATATGCACGAGTAGAACACAAGTGAGTTGTGGGCGATACAAGTCATACTGCTTACCAGCATGTCATACTTTGGTTCGGCGGTATTGTTGGATGAAGCGGCCCGGACCAACATTACGCGTACGCTTACGCAAGACTGGTTCTATCGACGTGCTTTGCACACAGGTGGTTGGCGGGTGTCAGTTTCTCCAACTTTAGTTGAACTGAGTGTGGCTACACCCTGTCCTTGAGAAGGTTAAAACAACACTAACTTGACGAACTATCGTTGTGGTTTTGATGTGTAGGTAAGAACGGTTCTTGCTCTGCCCGTAGCAACCACGTAAAACTTGCAACAACAAAGTAGAGGACGTCTAACTTGTTTTTGTAGGGCATGTTGTGATGTGATATGGTCAAGGCATGATGCTATATTTTATTGTATGAGATGATCACGTTTTGTAACCGAGTTATCGGCAACTGGCAGGAGCCATATGGTTGTCGCTTTATTGTATGCAATGCAAACGCCCTGTAATGCTTTACTTTATCACTAAGCGGTAGCGATAGTCGTAGAAGCATAAGTTGGCGAGACGACAACGATGCTACGATGGAGATCAAGGTGTCACGCCGGTGACAATGGTGATCATGACGGTGCTTCGGAGATGGAGATCACAAGCACAAGAAGATGATGGCCATATCATATCACTTATATTGATTGCATGTGATGTTTATCTTTTATGGATCTTATCTTGCTTTGATTGACAGTAGCATTATAAGATGATCTCTCACTAAATTATCAAGGTATAAGTGTTCTCCCTGAGTATGCACCGTTGCGAAAGTTCTTCGTGCTGAGACACCACGTGATGATCGGGTGTGATAGGCTCTATGTTCAAATACAACGGGTGCAAAACAGTTGCACACGCGGAATACTCAGGTTAAACTTGACGAGCCTAGCATATAACAGATATGGCCTCGGAACACGGAGACCGAAAGGTCGAGCGTGAATCATATAGTAGATATGATCAACATAGTGATGTTCACCATTGAAACTACTCCATCTCACGTGGTGATCAGACATGGTTTAGTTGATATGGATCACATGATCACTTAGAGGATTAGAGGGATGTCTAAGTGGGAGTTCTTTAATAATTTGATTAACTGAACTTTAATTTATCATGAACTTAGTCCTGGTAGTATTATCATATCTATGTTGTAGATCAATAGCTCGCGATGTTGCTCCCCGTTTATTATTTATATGTTCATAGAGAAAACTAAGTTGAAAGATGTTAGTAGCAATAATACAGATTGGATCCGTGATCTGAGGTTTATACTCATTGCTGCATAGAAGAATTATGTCCTTGATGCACCGCTAGGTGACAGACCTATTGCAGGAGCAGATGCAGACGTTATGAACGTTTTGACAAAAGCTCGGTATGATGACTACTTGATAGTTAAGTGCACAATGCTTTACGGCTTAGAGCCGGGACTTCAAAAATGTTTTGAACGCCACGGAGCATATAAGATGTTCCAAGAGTTGAAATTGGTATTTCATACTCATGCCCGTGTCAAGAGGTATGAGACCTCTGACAGTACTTTGCCTACAATGTGGAGGAGAATAGCTCAACCAGTGACCATGTGTTCAGATTGTCTGGGTACTACAATCGCTTGAATCAAGTGGGAGTTAATCTTCCAGATAAAATAGTGATTGACAGAATTCTCTAGTCACCATCACCAAGTTAGTAGAACTTTGTGATGAACTATAATATGCAAGGGATAATAGAAACGATTCCCAAGCTCTTCGTGATGCTGAAATCGATGAAGGTAGAAATCAAGAAAAGCATCAAGTGTTGATGGTAAAAAAAACCACTAGTTTCGAGTAAAGGGACAAAGGGAAGAAAGGGGAACTTCAAGAAGAACGGCAAGCAAGTTGCTGCTCAAGTGAAAAAAACCCAAGTCTAGACCTAAGCCTGAAACTGAGTGCTTCTACTGCAAAGGGAGTGGCCACTGGAAGCGGAACTACCACAAGTAATTGGCGGATAAGAAGGATGGCAAAGTGAACATAGGTATATTTGATATACATGTTATTGATGTGTACTTTACTAGTGTTTATAGCAACCCCTCAGTATTTGATACTAGTTCAATTGCTAAGAATAGTAACTCGAAACGGGAGTTGCAGAATGAACAAGAGACTGGTTAAGGGTGAAGTGACGATGTGTATTGGAAATGGTTCCAAGATTGATATGATCATCATCGCACACTCCCTATACTTTCGGGATTAGTGTTAAACCTAAAATAAATGTTATTTAGTGTTTGCGTTGAGCATGAATATGATTGGATCATGTTTATTGCAATACGGTTATTCATGTAAGTTAGAGAATAATTGTTGTTCTGTTTACATGAATAAAACCTTCTATGGTCATACACCCAATGAAAATGGTTTGTTGGATCTCAATCATGGTGATACACATTTTCATAATATTGAAGCCAAAAGATGCAAAGTTAATAATGATAGTGCAACTTATTTATGGCACTGCCATTTAGGTCATATTGGTGTAAAGCGCATGAAGAAAATCCATGCTGATGGGCTTTTGGAATCACTTGATTATGAATCAGTTGATGCATGCGAACCATGCCTCATGGGCAAGATGACTAAGACTCCGTTCTCCGGAACAATGGAGCGAGCAACAGATTTGTTGGAAATCATACATACTGATGTATGTGGTCCGATGAATATTGAGGCTCACGGCAGGTATCATTATTTTCTGATCTTCACAGATGATTTGGGCAGATATGAGTATATCTACTTGATGAAACACAAGTCTGAAACATTTGAAAAGTTCAAAGAATTTTAGTGTGAAGTGGAGAATCATCGTAACAAAAATAAAAGTTTCTACGATATGATCACAAAAGTAAAATATTTGAGTTACGAGTTTGGCCTTCAGTTAAAACAATGTGAAATAGTTTCACTACTCACGCCACCTGGAACACCACAGTGTAATGGTGTGTCCGAACGTCGTAACCGTACTTTATTAGATATGGTGCGATCTATGATGTCTCTTACCGATTTACCACTATCGTTTTGGGGTTATGCATTAGAGACAGTTGCATTCATGTTAAATAGGGCACCATCTAAATCCGTTGAGACGACATCGTATGAACTATGGTTTGGCAAGAAAGCTAAGTTTTCGTTTCATAAAATTTGAGGTTGCAATGCTTATGTGAAAAAGTTTCAACCTGATAAGCTCAGACCCAAATCGGAGAAGTGCTTCTTCATAGGATAACCAAAACAAAATGTTGGGTACACCTTCTATCACAGATCTGGAGGCAAGATATTCATTGCTGAGAATGGATCCTTTCTAGAGAAGGAGTTTCTCTCGAAAGAAGTGAGTAGGAGGAAAGTAGAACTTGATGAGGTAACTGTACCTGCTCCCTTATTGGAAAGTAGTTCATCACAGAAATCTGTTCCTGTGACTACTACACCAATTAATGAGGAAGCTAATGATGATGATCATGTAACTTCAGATCAAGTTACTACCGAACCTCGTAGGTAAACCAGAGTGAGATCCGCACCAGAGTGGTACGGTAATCCTGTTCTGGAGGTCATGTTACTTGACCATGACGAACCTACGAACTATGAGGAAGCGATGATGAGCCCAGATTCCATGAAATGGCTTGAGGCCATGAAATCTGAGATGAGATCCATGTATGAGAACAAAGTATGGACCTTGATTGACTTGCCCAATGATCGGCGAGCCATTGAGATTAAATGGATTTCAAGAGGAAGACAGACGCTGATAGTAGTGTTACTATCTACAAAGCTAGAATTGTCGCAAAAAGGTTTTTGACATGTTCAAGGTGTTGACTACGATGAGAGTTTCTCACTCGTATCTATGCTTAAGTATGTCCGAATCATGTTAGCAATTGCCGCATTTTATGAAATCTGGCAAATGGATAAACAAAACTGCATTCCTTAATGGATTTATTTAACAAGAGTTGTATATGATGCAACCAGAAGGTTTTGTCAATTCTAAAGGTTCTAACAAAATATGCAAGCTCCAGCGATCCATTTATGGACTGGTGCAAGCATCTCGGAGTTGGAATATATGCTTTGATAAGTTGATCAAAGCATATAGTTTTATACAGACTTGCGGTGAAGCCTGTATTTACAAGAAAGTGAGTGGGAGCACTACAACATTTCTGATAAGTATATGTGAATGACATATTGTTGATCGGAGATAATGTAGAATTATTCTGCAAAGCATAAAGGAATGTTTGAAAGGAGTTTTTCAAAGGAAGACCTCCTTGAAACTGCTTACATATTGAGCATCAAGATCTATTGAGATAGATCAAGACGCTTAATAACTTTTTCAATGAGTACATACCTTGACAAGATTTTGATCTAGTTCAAAATGGAACAGTCAAAGAAAGAGTTCTTGCCTGTGTTACAAGGTGTGAAACTGAGTAAGACTCAAAGCCCGACCACGGTAGAAGATAGAAAGAGAATAAAAGTCATTCCCTATGCCTTGGCCATAGGTTCTATAAAATATGCCATGCTATGTACCAGATCTATTGTATACCCTAGAGTGATTTTGGCAAGGGAGTACAATAGTGATCTAGGAGTAGATCACTGGACAATGGTCAAAATTATCCTTAGTGAAATAAGGATATGTTTCTCGATTATGGAAGTGACAAAAAGGTTCATCGTAAAAAGTTAAGTCGATGCAAATGTTGACACTGATCTAGATGACTCTAAGTCTCAATCTGGATACATATTGAAAGTGGGAGTAATTAGCTAGAGTAGCTCCGTGCAGAGCATTCTTGACATAGAAATTTGCAAAAATACATACGAATCTGAATGTTGTAGACCCGTTGACTAAACTTCTCTCACAAGCAAAACATGATCACACCTTAGTACTCTTTGGGTATTAATCACATAGCGATGTGAACTAGATTATTGACTCTAGTAAACCCTTTGGGTGTTGGTCACATGACGATGTGAACTATGGGTGTTAATCACATGGTGATGTGAACTATTGATGTTAAATCACATAGCGATGTGATCTAAATTATTGACTCTAGTGCAAGTGGGACACTCAAGAAAATATGCCCTAGAGGCAATAATAAAGTTATTATTTATTTCCTTATTTCATGATAAATGTTTATTATTCATGCTAGAATTGTATTAACCGGAAACATAATACATGTGTGAATACATAGACAAACAGAGTGTCACTAGTATGCCTCTACTTGACTAGCTCGTTGATCAAAGATGGTTAAGTTTCCTAACCATAGACATGAGTTGTCATTTGATTATTGGGATCACATCATTAGGAGAATGATGTGATTTACTTGACCCATTCCATTAGCTTAGCACTTGATCGTTTAGTTTGTTGCTATTTCTTTCTTCATGACTTATACATGTTCCTATGACTATGAGATTATGCAACTCCCGTTTACCGGAGGAACACTTTGTGTGCCACCAAACGTCACAACGTAACTGGGTGATTATAAAGGTGCTCTACAGGTGTCTCCGAAGGTACTTGTTGGGTTGGCGTATTTCGAGATTAGGATTTGTCACTCCGATTGTCGGAGAGGTATCTCTGGGCCCACTCGGTAATGCACATCAATATAAGCCTTGCAAGCATTGAAACTAATGAGTTAGTTGCGGGATGATGTATTACGGAATGAGTAAAGAGACTTGCTGGTAACGAGATTGAACTAGGTATTGAGATACCGATGATCGAATCTCAGGAAAGTAACATACCAATGACAAAGGGAACAACATATGTTGTTATGCGGTCTGACCGATAAAGATCTTCGTAGAATATGTAGGAGCCAATATGGGCATCTAGGTCCCGCTATTGGTTATTGACCAAAGAGGTGTCTCGGTCATGTCTACATAGTTCTCGAACACGTAGGGTCCGCACGCTTAACGTTCGTTGATGATATAGTACTATGAGTTATGTATGTTTGTGACTGAATGCTGTTCGGAGTTCCGTATAAAATCATGGACATGACGAGGAACTCCGGGATGGTCCGGAGATAAAGATTGATATATGGGTTAATTGTGTTTGGACTCCGGAAGGGTTCCGGAATTCACCAGGAGTGGTTCCGGATGTTTTCCGAAATGTTTGGGTACGAGAACACTTTATTTGGGCCAAAGGGGAAAGCCCACAAGGTTTTTGGAAAGCGCAAAAGGAAGTTTTGCGGAGTCCAAGGGCCAGATGACAGGGTCCCTGGCGTCTGGGTCCAGACGCCGGGAACCCTGGCGTCTGGCCCTGGAGTCTGAGAAGGACTCTTGCCTTTCGGGTGAAACCGAATTTGTGGAGGCTTTTACTCCAAGTTTTGATCCCAAGGCTCAACATATAAATAGAGGGGTAGGGCTAGCACCCAAGACACATCAAGAAACACCAAGCCATGTGCCGGCTACCCCATCCCCTCTAGTTTATCCTCCGTCATAGTTTTCGTAGTGCTTAGGCGAAGCCCTGCGAAGATTGTTCTTCACCAACACCGTCACCACGCCGTTGTGCTGACGGAACTCATCTACTACTTCGCCCCTCTTGCTGGATCGAGAAGGCGAGGACGTCACCGAGCCGAACGTGTGCAGAACTCAGAGGTGTCGTGCTTTCGGTACTTGGATCGGTCAGATCGTGAAGACGTACGACTACATCAACCGCGTTGATATAACGCTTCTGCGAACGGTCTACGAGGGTAGGTAGACAACACTCTCCCCTCTCGTTGCTATACATCACCATGATCTTGCGTGTGCATAAGAATTTTTTTGAAATTACTACGTTCCCCAACAAATGCAGCTATCTCTAATGCATAACCCCAAAACGATAGTGGTAAATCAGTAAGAGACATCATAGATCGCACCAGATCTAGTAAAGTGCAATTACGACGTTTGGACACACCATTCACTGTGGTGTTCCAGGTGGCGTGAGTTGCGAAACTATTCCGCATTGTTTCAAATAAAGACCAAACTTGTAACTCAAATATTCTCCTTCACGATCAGATCATAGAAACTTTATTTTCTTGTTACGATGATTTTCCACTTCACTCTAAAATTCTTTGGACTTTTCAAATGTTTCAGACTTACGTTTCATCAAGTAGATATACCCATATCTGGTCAAATCATCTGTGAAGGTTAGAAAATAACGATGCCCGCCGCGAGCCTCAACACTCATCGGACTGCATACATCGGTATGTATTATTTCCAATAAGTCAGGTGCTCGCTCCATTGTTCCGGAGAACGGAGTCTTAGTCATCTTGCCCATGAGGCATGGTTCGCAAGCATCAAGTGATTCATAATCAAGTGATTCCAAAAGCCCATCGGCATGGAGTTTCTTCATGCGCTTTACACCAATATGACCTAAACGGCAATGCCACAAATAAGTTGCACTATCATTATTAACTTTTCATCTTTTGGCTTCAATATTATAAATATGTGTATCACTATGATCGAGATTCAATAAACCATTCACCTTGGGTGTATGACCACAGAAGGTTTTATTCATGTAAACAGAAATAACAATTATTCTTTGACTTAAACGAATAATCGTATTGCAATAAACATGGTCCAATCATATTACGCTCAACGCAAACACCAAATAACATTTATTTTAGGTTCAACACTAATCCCGAAGGAAAAAGGAGTGTGCGATGGTGATCTCATCAACCTTGGAATTACTTCCAACACACATCGTCACCTCGTCCTCAACTAGTCTTTGTTTATTTTGCAACTCCGGTTTCGAGCTACTATGTTTAGCAACTGAACCACTATCAAATACCGAGGGGTTTGCTATAAACACTACTAAATTACACATCAATAACATGTATATCAAGTATACCTTTGTTCACTTTGCCATCCTTCTTATCCGCCAAGTATATAGGGCAGCTCCACTTCCAATGACCATTTCCTTTGCAGTTGAAGCACTCAGTTTAAGGCTTGGGCCTAGCTTTGGGCTTCTTCATGGGAGTGGCAACTTGCTTGCCATTATTCTTGAAGTTCCCTTTCTTTCCCTTGCCCTTTTACTTGAAACTAGTGGTCTTGTCTACCATCAACATTTGATGCTTTTCTTGATTTCTACCTTCGTTGATTTCAGCATCACGAAGAGCTTGGGAATCGTTTCCGTTATCCCTTGCATATTATAGTTCATCACGAAGTTCTAGTAACTTGGTGGTAGTGACTAGAGAATTCTGTCAATCACTATCATATCTAGAAGATTAACTCCCACTTGATTCAAGTGATTGTAGTAATCAAACAATCTGAGCACATGCTCACTGGTTGAGCTATTCTCCTCCATCTTGTAGGCAAAGTATTTATCAGAGGTCTCATACCTCTCGACTCGGGCATGAGTATGAAATACCAATTTCATCTCTTGGAACATCTCATATGCTCCTTGTCGTTCAAAACATTTTTGAAGTCCCGGTTCTAATCCATAAAGCATGGTGCACTAAACTATCAAGTAGTCATCATACTGAGCTTGTCAAACGTTCATAACGTCTGCATCTGCTCCTGGAACAATTCTGTCACCTAGTGGTGCATCAAGGACATAATACTTCTATGCAGCATTGAGGATAATCCTCGGATCACGGAGCTAGTCCGCATCATTGCTACTAACATCTTTCAACTTATTTTTCTCTAGGAACATATCATAAATAAAACGGGGAAGCTATACGCTAGCAATTGATCTACACAACAGATATGCAAATACTATCAGGATTAAGTTCATGATAAATTAAAGTTCAATTAATCATATTACTTAAGAACTCCCCCTTAGATAGACATCCCTCTAATCATCTAAGTGATCACATGATCCATATCAACTAAACC
This sequence comes from Triticum urartu, assembly GCF_056163025.1. Lineage (NCBI taxonomy): Eukaryota > Viridiplantae > Streptophyta > Magnoliopsida > Poales > Poaceae > Triticum > Triticum urartu. The sequence goes on along the minus strand of NC_141874.1, from coordinate 436,918,789 downwards.
ATGTCCGATCATCACGTGAGATGGAGTAGTTTTCAATGGTGAACATCACTATGTTGATCATATCTACTATATGATTCACGCTCGACCTTTCGGTCTCCAGTGTTCTGACGCCATATCTGCATATGCTAGGTTCGTCAAGTTTAACCCGAGTATTCCGTGTGTGCAAAACTGGCTTGCACCTGTTGTATGTGAACGTAGATCTTATCACACCCGATCATCACGTGGTGTCTCAGCACGACGAACTGTCGCAACGGTGCATACTCAGGGAGAACTCTTATACCTTGAAATTTAGTGAGAGATCATCTTATAATGCTATCGTCGAACTAAGCAAAATAAGATGCATAAAGGATAAACATCACATGTAATCAAAATATGTGACATAATATGGCCATGATCATCTTGCGCCTTTGATCTCCATCTCCAAAGTACCGTCATGATCTCTATCATCACCGGCATGACACCATGATCTCCATCATCTTGATCTCTATCAACGTGTCATCACATGGTCGTCTCGCCAACTGTTGCTCTCTACAACTATTGCTATCGCATAGCGATAAAGTAAAACAATTATTTGGTGCTTGCATCTTATGCAATAAAGAGACAACCATAAGGCTTCTGCCAATTGCCGATAACTTCAACAAAAACATGATCATCTCATACAAAAACTTATATCTCATCACGTCTTGACCATATCACATCAAAACAAGCCCTGCAAAAACAAGTTAGACGTCCTCTACTTTGTTGTTGCAAGTTTTACGTGGCTGCTACGGGCTGAGCAAGAACCGTTCTTACCTACGCATCAAAAACCACAACGCGGTATAGTGATTGCTTTTTGATCTTTAGAAAGAACCCTGTTCATTGAATCCGATTCAACTAAAGCTGGAGAAACAGACACCCACTAGCCACCTATGTGTGAAGCACGTCGGTAGAACCAGTCTCGCGTAAGCATACGCGTAATGTCAGTCTGGGCTGCTTCATCCAACAATGTTGTTGAATCAAGAATCAACTAGTGTCGGCAAGCAATATGTATATACCCACACCCACAACTCCTTTGTGTTCTACTCGTGCATATAACATCTATGCATAAACCTGGCTCAGATGCCACTGTTGGGGAACGTAGTAATTTCAAAAAAATTCCTACGCACACGCAAGATCATGGTGATGCATAGCAACAAGAGGGGAGAGTATCGTCTATGTAGCCTCGTAGACCGTAAGCGGAAGTGTTATGACAACACGGCTGATGTAGTCGTACGTCTTCATGATCGACCGATCCTAGTACCGAACGTACGGCACCTCCGCGATCTGCACATGTTCAGCTCGGTGACATCCCACGAACTCACGATCCAGTAGAGCTTCGAGGGAGACTTCCGTCAGCACGACGGTGTGATGACGGAGTTGATGAAGCTAATGACACAGGGTTCGCCTAAGCACCGCTACGATATGACCGAGGTGGACTATGGTGGAGGGGGGCACCACACACGGCTAAAAGATCAATGATCAACTTGTGTGTCCATGGGGTGCCCCCTACCCTCGTATATAAAGGAGCAAGGGGGAGGCCGGTCGGCCCTAGGAGGGCGCGCCAAGAGGAGGAGTCCTCCTCCTAGTGGGAGTAGGACTCCCCTTTCGTAGTCCCACTAGGAGGGGGAAGGAAGGAGTGGGAGAGGGGAAAGGCAAGGGGGGCACCCCCCCCCTTCCTTGTCCTATTCGAACTCAAGGAGAGGGGGCGTGCGGCCTACCCTGGCCGGCCCCTCTCTCTCTCCACTAGGGCCCATCAAGGCCCATTAGTCCCCGGGGGGTTCCGGTAACCCCTCCAGCACTCCGATTTTCTCCGAGATCACCTGAAACCCTTCTGGTGTCCAATATATCAATCTTTATGTCTCGACCATTTAGATACTCCTCGTCATGTCCGTGATCACATTCGGGACTCCTAACTACCTTTCGGACATCCAAACACATAAACTCATAATACCGATCGTCACCGAACGTTAAGCGTGTGGACCCTACGGATTCGAGAACTATGTAGACATGACCGAGACTCATCTCCGGTCAATAACCAATAGCGGAACCTGGATGCTCATATTGGTTCCTACATATTCTACGAAGATCTTTATCGGTCAAACCGCATAACAACATACATTGTTCCCTTTGTCAACGGTATGTTACTTGCCCGAGATTCGATCATCGGTATCTCAATACCTAGTTCAATCTCGTTACCGGCAAGTCTCTTTACTCGTTCCATAATAAATCATCCCACAACTAACTCATTAGTTGCATTGCTTGCAAGGATTATAGTATGTGTATTACCGAGAGGGCCCAGAGATACCTCTTCGACAATCGGAGTGACAAATCCTAATCTCGATCTATGCCAACTCAACAAGTACCATCGGAGACACCTATAGAGCACCTTTATAATCACCCAGTTGCGTTGTGACGTTTGGTAGCACACAAAGTGTTCTTCCGGTATTCGGGAGTTGCATAATCTCATAGTCATAGGAACATGTATAAGTCATGAAGAAAGCAATAGCAACAAACTAAACGATCATCGTGCTAAGCTAACGGAATGGGTCAAGTCAATCACATCATTCTCTAATGATGTGATCCCGTTAATCAAATGACAACTCATGTCTATGGCTAGGAAACTTAACCATCTTTGATTCAATGAGCAAGTCAAGTAGAGGCATACTAGTGACACTCTGTTTGTCTATGTATTCAACATGTACTAAGTTTCTGGTTAATACAATTCTAGCATGAATAATAAACATTTTTCTTGATATAAGGAAATAAATAATAACTTTGTTATTGCCTCTAGCGCATATTTACTTCACATGAAATAATAAAAAATTATAGATACGTTGGAGACATATCAGCATCCCCAAGCTTAACTCCTACTCGTCCTCGAGTAGGTAAGTGATCAAAACAGAATTTTTGATGTGGACTGCTGCCTAACATGTCATCTCATATTTCTTTTCTTTATAGCATGGACATTTGGACTTTTATATTGTTCAAAGCAATAGTCTAGTTTTGTCATGATAACTTAAATACTCAAGCATATCAACAAGCAACCATGTCTTTCAAAATATCAACGCTAAAATAAGCTATCCCTAGCCCATCATGCTCAGTCATTGATCCATTCATGAAACACACTCGCATATTAACTACACCAAATGCTCAAGTACGATCATAGTGCCTCCTAGTTGGTGATTTATAAGATAAGATGGAGACTCAAATTCAAAATAAAATTGCATAAAGTAAAACAAAGGCCCTTCGCAGAGGGAAGTAGGGATTTGTAGAGGTGCTAGAGCTCAAAGCGGAAAACTTAGAGATAAAAACATTTTGGGAGGTGTGTCCTTCCCACCAACGAAAACGACTTGGAGTTCCCAATACTTTCCATGCTAGATATATCATAGGCACTTGCCAAACAAAAACTGAAGTTTACTCCTTTTGCCTCCATACTTTCACTTTCCATGGCTAATCGTATCCATGGGTGCCTTCCATACCAACACTTTCCAAGGAATTTATTATTTGACAACATAAAGTAAATTCATTTTTCATTTCAGGACTAGGCATCCCTAATACCTTTGCCTTACTCTCGTGCAATGACAAGTGAATAAACACTCATCGTGAGAATAACACATCTAGCATGGAAAATATTAGTCACCCCTTACCGCTCCGTGAGCGGTACGAACACACAAAAGAGAATTTTATTTTGAAAAATAGAGATGGCACATACAAATTTGCTTAGAACGGCAAAAGAATACCGCATATAGGTAGATATAGTGGACTCATCTGGCAAAACTGGTTTAAAGGTTTTTGGATGCACAAGTTGTGATCAAACTTAGTGCAAAATGAAGGCTAGCAAAAGATTGAGGAAGCAACCAACCAAGAAAACGAATAATCTCATAAGCGAGCATTAACCATAATTATCACCGAATAATGCACCATAAGTAGGATATAATTTCATTGCATAATTATTGACTTTTGTGCTAGCATAGGGAATCACAAACCTTAACACCAATATTCTTACTAAAGCATAATTACCCATCAACATGACTCACATATCACATCATCATATCTCAATACTATTACTAAGAATCAAGTTTATTTTGTCCAATGATCTTCATGAAAGTTTTTATTATATCCTTCTTGGATATCTATCACTTTGGGACTAATTTTCATGTGTCGTTTTTTATAAGCTCAACCAAATATAAGTGAAGATCATGAGCATAATATTTCTTTCTCTCAAATTAATTGAACTGAAGCAAGAGAGAATTTTTGGAAAATTTTAATAACTCTCAAATAAATATAAGTGAAGCAAGAGAGCATTTCTTCAAAACCACTAAAGCACACCATGCTCTAAAAGATATAAGTGAAGCACTAGAGCAAGTCCATAGCTCATAAAAATTTAATTGAAGCATAGAGAGCATTTCTAACAAGTCATGACATAATTTTGCTCTCTCGAATAGGTGTGTCCAGCAAGGAATCAAGACTTAAAACACAAAATAAAACAAGCAAAGACTCATATCATACAAGACGCTCCAAGCAAAACACATAGTATGTGACGAATAAAAATATAGCTTCGAGTACACTACCGATGGTCGTTAGAAGAAAGAGGGGATGCCACTCGGGGGCATCCCCAAGCTTAGTTGCTTGCACTCTTTTGGATAATAGCTTGGGATGCCAGGGCATCCCCAAGCTTAGGCTCTTTGAGGGAGTCCTGGATTAGGGGGTCTCCGGACAGCCGGACTATATCCTTTGGCCGGACTGTTGGACTATGAAGATACAAGATTGAAGACTTCGTCCCGTGTCCGGATGGGACTCTCCTTGGCGTGGAAGGCAAGCTAGGCAATACGGATATGTACATCTCCTCCTTTGTATTCGAACTTGTGTAATCCTAGCCCCCTCCGGTGTCTATATAAACCGGAGGGTTTTAGTCCATAGGACAACATACAATCATACCATAGGCTAGCTTCTAGGGTTTAGCCTCTTTGATCTCGTGGTAGATCAACTCTTGTACTACTTATATCATCAAGAACAATCAAGCAGGACGTAGGGTATTACCTCCATCAAGAGGGCCTGAACCTGGGTAAACATCGTGTCCCCTGCCTCCTGTTACCATCCGCCTTAGATGCACAGTTCGGGACCCCCTACCCGAGATCCGTCGGTTTTGACACCGACATTGGTGCTTTCATTGAGAGTTCCACTATGTCGTCACCATAAGGCTGGATGGCTCCATCGATCATCGCTAGAGATGCAGTCCAGGGTGAGGTTTTCCTCCCCGGACAGATCTTCGTATTCAGCGGCTTCGCACTGTGGGCCAATTCGCTTGGCCATCTAGAGCAGATCGAAAGCCACGCCCCTGGCCATCAGGTCAGATTTGGAAACTTGAACTACACGGCCGACATCCGCGGAGACTTGATCTTCGACGGATTCGAGCCCATGTCGGACGCGCCGCACAGTCGCGACGAGCAAGACGTAACGCCGTCGTCGGACAGTGTTCGGGAGGTCTCATCCGTAGCTACTCCAGCCGTTAATCCGGAGAAAATCGCGCCATCCGAGAGCGGAGGGATAGACCCCGCCATGGAGGCCACACTCTCAGTGGCGATAGAGCCAAATACTGACTTCACCCCTTACGAGAGTTGTGTCGCCGAATCACTGGATTCATCTCCGGCGACGGACTCTGAGCCGCTCACATCCGTGCCCGTCGAATCCGACTGGGCGCCGATCATGGAGTTCACCTCCGCGGATATCTTTCGGCACTCACCTTTCGAAGATGTGCTAAATTCATTAAGGTCTCTCTCCCTGTCAGGAGAACCTTGGCCGAACTATGTCCGGCTAGAATGGGATGCGAACGACGAAGAAATTCGCTGCCCACCAACCAACCACTTAGTAGCCACTATCGACGACTTAACCGACATGCTCGACTTTGACTCCGAAGACTTCGACGGTATGGACGACGAAGCCGGAGACGAACAGGAACCACCGCCCTCAGGGTGCTGGACCGCCACCTCATCATATGATATATACATGGTGGACACCCCCAAAGAAGGCAATGGCGATGAGACAGCGGAGGATGACCCCTCCAAGAAGCAACCCAAGCGCCGACAGCGCCGCTCTAAGTCCCGCCACATCAAGAGCAGTGATACCGGCACATGAGATAATAACACTCCGGATAGCGCCGAAGACAACAACAATCCCCTCCAGCACGATGTAGAGCTAGAGGACGAACAAGCTAGCCCTCTAAAGCAAGCAGCAGATGGAGAACCGGAGGAGGAAAATTACATGCCTCTCTCCGAAGACGAGGCGAGCCTCAGCGACGACGAGTTCATCGTGCCTGAGGACCCCGTCGAGCAAGAGCGCTTCAAGCGCCGGCTTATGGCCACGGCAAATAGCCTGAAGAAAAAACAGCAACAGCTTCAAGCTGATCAAGACTTGCTAGCAGATAGGTGGACCGAAATCCTTGCGGCCGAGGAGCATGAACTCAAGCGCCCGTCCAAGAGTTACCCAAAACGCAGGTTGCTACCTCACCTCAAGGAGGAAGCATTGAAACCTCATTCACTAGTGTACGATGCGGCTGACCGGCCACTACGCGGCCGAGCCATAGAGGCGTTTCAGCCTAAAGTCCAGCCCGCACCCCATCTCCACTCAGTCAAAAATACTAAGGCTCGGGGCAACACAGAGGACCTGCGAGACATATTGGACAGTAAGGCAAATATCGCAAGGTTAATATACGGGACACGAGCACGTGCCCCCACACGGGACGATGATCGTCACATCGGATACACCAAAAGTAAATCCGGCCGGGCCGAATACAGCAGACCGGACTCATACGAACTACGTCGGGATATAGCCCGATACAGAGGTGTCGCACACCCCCTATGCTTCACTGATGAAGTTATGAATCATGAATTCCCGGAGGGTTTCAAACCCGTAAATATCGAATCATGCGATGGCACAACAGATCCCGCTATATGGATTGAGGATTTCCTCCTTCGCATCCACATGGCTCGCGGTGATGATCTACATGCCATCAAGTACCTCCCACAAAAACTCAAAGGACCAGCTCGGCATTGGCTGAATAGCTTGCCAGCAGATTTTGTCGGCAGTTGGGAGGATCTGGAATACGCATTTCTTGACAACTTCCAGGGCACTTATGTGCGGCCACCGGATGTTGATGACTTGAGCCACATATCCCAGCAGCCAAGGGAATCGGCCAGACAATTCTGGACACAGTTCCTGACTAAGAAAAAACAAATTATAGACTGTCCGGATGCAGAGGCCCTAGCGGCATTCAAGCATAACATCCGCGACGAGTGGCTCGCCCGCCACCTCGGCCAGGAGAAGCCGAAGTCCATGACAGCCCTCACAACACTCATGACCCGCTTTTGCGCGGGCGAGAATAGCTGGCTGGCTCGCAGCAACAACACATCGAGGAATCCGGATACCTTAGATACCAAATATGTTAACGGTAGGAAGCGTCGTAATAGACCAAAGCGCCGCAATAACAGCGATAACACCGAAGATATGGCAGTCAATGCCGGATTCAGAGGCTGTAGACCCGGTCAGCAGAAAAAGCCATTTAAAAGAAATACTCCGGCTCCGTCCAGTTTGGATCGCATACTGGATCACTCATGTCAAATCCACAGCACCCCCGACAATCCAGCCAATCACACCAACAGAGAATGCTGGGTGTTCAAGCAGGCCGGCAAGTTAAATGCCAAAAACAAGAACAAGGGGCTGCATAGCGATGATGAGGAGGAGCCCCGGCCGCCGAACATAGGAGGACAGAAGGGGTTTCCCCCACAAGTGAAGACGGTGAACATGATATACGCAACCCACATTCCCAAGAGGGAGCGGAAGCGTGCACTAAGGGACATCTATGCGATGGAGCCCGTCGCCCCAAAGTTCAACCCATGGTCTGCTTGTCCGATCACCTTCGATCGCAGGGACCACCCCACTAGCATCCGTCATGGCGGATCTGCCGCACTGGTCCTAGACCCCATCATTGACGGGTTTCACCTCACTCGAGTCCTTATGGACGGCGGCAGCAGCCTGAACCTGCTTTATCAGGATACAGTGCGAAAAATGGGTACCGATCCCTTGAGGATCAAACCCAGCAAAACCACCTTTAAAGGCATCATCCCAGGTGTAGAGGCCCATTGCACAAGCTCAATCACACTGGAAGTGGTCTTCGGATCACCGGATAACTTCCGAAGCGAAGAGTTAATCTTCGACATTGTCCTGTTTCGAAGTGGCTATCATGCACTGCTCGGACGGACGGCATTTGCAAAATTCAATGCAGTGCCGCATTACGCATACCTCAAGCTCAAGATGCCAGGACCTCGCGGGGTCATAGCAGTAAATGGAAACATAGAACGCTCGCTCCGTACGGAAGAGCACACTGCGGCCCTTGCAGCAGAAGCACAAAGCATCCTGTTCAGGTAGACCACTCATTCGGCGCCACAGTCCCCGGACACGTTCAAGCGAGTCCGGAACAAGCTGCAACGGGATCGCCTGGCACGATCAGAGCTCACCTAGCAATTCGGCCCCCGCCCCAGTCCCAGTGAAGCGACGAAATCCGTGCCCCGCATACATAACTACGCATTAAGAATACCATGGACATAGGCGGGGTCACAATCAGGACACGCCCCGCATTGTGGCTTAACCACACTAGGGCTGTATACCTTTGACATCCCTTTTCTCTTTCAGGGCCTAACTCTTTGGAAGCCCTTTCGGGTAGTACGATTGCCGGACACATTCCGGAAGCAACAACCAAGGCGGCAAGAAGCTAAGATGAACATGGGAACTGCCAGGTGGTCTCTAGTAATACTTGATATACCTGCTTTTCACTATTTATGCGTAGCTTGCCCTGGGATAGGACATTTCGAATTGTCCTACTTTATGCTTATTGCACTACTTATACCAGTACGCTTCGACGTATTATTCAAATAACAATGCATATCATTAATCTGTCATTGCATTATTTAAGTTTTTCTCTTTCTCTTATATGTCCACTTACGACAATCCGCACCCGCACGTGCGGGTATAGTCAGTTCGCCAGGGATCCTCGTTTACCCCATAATACGGCGCAAGAAGTCTGAACACTTTCAATAGTGCGGCACCCCAAACTTATAGCATTATATGCATCAGCTCCGAATCATGTCTTTGGTCAAATGTTGGGTCGCCCAGCTCCCATGCTTTGGTACCTTATGTTCCGCTATATCGGCTAAGGTAGCGGTGGGAGAACTACTGCGATTGTATCCCAGTTCTTCTGGACGAGCACCTCAATAGAGAAAGCCAAAAACTGACTGTCATGATAAGGCGAGAGACTGGTCGCTGTTCGAGAGGTCTCAAGTCCTTAAAGACTTTTTCCGCTTCGGGCGAGGAGTCGGCCTTGTCCGGCTTAGGCGCGTATAGCGCCCCAAATTCGGCCCTCCGTATACCAGGGGCTTCGCCAAAAATTTAAAATCATAGACTTCTATGGCTAAGTGAGAGTGATAAAGCATTATAGTCCGATTGCCTGGTTCGTTGCGCTGAACACCTCCCTAGAAGGACCCAAAATTGGGGTATAGAGTGTTCAGGTTTATCCCGAACACCCTAGTACTAGTTACATGGGGATAGAAGCCGACGACTGGCCAACTCTCAGATTTAATAAATGGCCGCACAGAAGGTAATATTTTAAATTAAGAAAGTGTCGCATGGCGCAAACGAACTCGTTTCATATTACAGGATCACATGGGCATGTTCATTCAAAAATTACATCCTTGGCACACTCATCTGCCACTAAGCGGGAACCCTTCAGGACACTCATAGTAATTCTCGGGGCAGCGATGCTCCTTGCCCTCCGGTGGCCCCTCCTTCACCAGCTTCACGGCATCCATCTTCGCCCAGTGCACCTTCGCCCGGGCAAAAGCCCTGCGTGCACCCTCGATGCAGATGGACCGCTTGATGACTTCAAGCCGTGGGTAGGCTTCCACAAGCCGCCGCACCAGACCGAAGTAGCTACCGGACAGGGGCTCGCCAGGCCACATCTGGACTATAAGGCCCCTCATGGCCTATTCAGCCGCCTTGTGAAGTTCGACCAACTACTTCAGCTGGTAGCTCAAGGGCACGGGGTGTTCGGTCCCAGTATACTGAGACCAGAATAACTTCTCCGTTGAGCTCCCCTCCTCAGTCTGGTAAAACTCCGCGGCATCCAGTACACTGCGGGGAAGATCTACAAACGCTCCTGGAGAGCTCCGAACTCGGGTAAGAAAAAGGAAAGTCTCCTTCATGTGCTTGCTTTACATAATGAATGCCTTACCCGCTGCTATCTTCTTCACCGCGTCAATCTCCTGGAGGGCTTTGTGGGCTTCGGCCTTGGCGCTCCGGACGCTTTCAAGTGCCTGCGCGAGCTTGGACTCTCGCGTCTTAGAGTCAAGCTCCAAGGACTCGTGCTTTTTGGCGAGAGCCTCGAGCTCTTGATGCACCTCGCCTACTCGGGCTTCTTGTTTCTCCCGTTCAATGTGTTCTTTGGCCGCTTTGTCTTCGGCCTCGGACAACGCCTTCCTCAGGGTCGCCACCTCGGTCATGGCCCCTGACAAATCCATGATGATCCTATTACTTTACACCTGAACTTCTATTTAACTATATAGACAGGGGTATTTCTTACCTTTGCTCTCTTCGAGCTGCCTCTTGGTAAGGCCGAGCTCATCCTCGGACCGCTTCAGGTCCTGCTTCAGTGCAGAGACCTCCGCAGTACGTGCGGCAGCGGCCAGCAGTGAAGCTTGCACATACACATAGACATAATTTAATTAGACTCCTAAGTCATCATTTGATCCTCTATTCGGCTTTTCTTCACGAACGCCGAACAGAGCATCAGGGGCTACTATCTATGCGGTAATATTTTCTTATATTTTGATTGCTTACCTCAAAGCCTGTTAGGAGGCTGGCGCAAGCTTCGGTCAGTCCATTTTTGGCGGACTGAATCTTCTCGACCACCGCACTCATGATAGTGTGGTGCTCTTCTTCGATGGAGGCGCTGCAAAGTGCTTCCAGCAGGTTGTCCGATGCCTCTGGTTGGACAAAGGACAACGGCACAGATGGTCGGCCCCCCTTGATGGGGGACCGCCTGCCAGAGTCCGGAACCATCGAAGGTTCCGGCACAGTGTCCGGCTGGGGCCCAAACTCGAAGCCCGTAGGGGCCTCGCTCCCTTGGTACCCAGGGTCCGGGAAGTCGCCGCGAGGCGCCCCCAGGACCATCTCCCCTTGGCTCGGTGCCTTTTGAGACAACACCTCGGCGTTGTCCGTAGGGCGAGGGGTGGAAGCGGTCGGAAGAGAACCGATGTTCATATCCGACGAGTCCAAAGAGCCGCTCGACGAGGGTACGTCGAGATGATCTCGGGACGGACTGCATAATCATGTTCGGCATAAGGAGAGGCAGTGCAATAAAACATACCATGAAGTACTATGGTGTCTGGACACTTACGACTTTGTCAGGGGCTTGTCCCTGGGTAGCCACTCGTCGCCGCTGTCGGCGGCCGTCGTGGCACAGTCCGGAGGGAGGGTCCTTCCCTTCTTGGACCCTTCGGCCTCCCCGGATGGGTCGGCCTTCCTTTTCTTGTCTCCCCCGGCTGGGGGGAGAACTTTTCTCCTCCTCCTCCTCATTTCCGTGGGAGGAGTGCGCGTCGGAGTCATCAGACGATGAGTCCGATACAACCTTGCGCCGGAGACCCTTTCGGGTCCCCGTGGCCTTCTTCTTGGCCTTCTTTTCCGGCACCTCGTAAGGTGCCGGAGTCAGCATCTTCGTTAGAAGAGCGTCTGCGGGATCTTCGGGTAGGGGGGCTAGACAATCAGGCTGCTCCGCTGTCTCTATCTAGTCCTGTTAATGACATGGAAGCTTAGATCCAGCACATAACTAGACCGAGGCAAATAAATACCCTGAGAGATATAAAAGCCTACTGGATTGGCGCGGCACTTTGCGCTGAGTCCCCGGTCCTCGGTGAGGGAGGGAGGCATCTCGACGCTCTTGAACGGCACCCTCCAAACGTCCTCGTGCATCGTGTCATAGAGCTCTCGCAGCGTCTGGTGCTTGGCCGAGTCGAACTCCCACAAATTGAATGCCCGTCTTTGGCACGGAAGGATCCGGCGGAAGAGCATAACCTGGACCACATTGACAAGCTTGATTTTTCTGCTTTTCATGTTCTAGATGCAGGTCTGGAGTCCGGTCAACTCTACCGAATAGCCCCAGGACAGGCCCTTCTTTTTCCAGGAGGTGAGCCGCGTGGGGATTCCAGATCGAAATTTGGGGGCCGCCACCTAGTTGGAGTCGCGCGGCTCGGTGATGTAGAACCACCCCGATTGCCACCCCTTTATGGTATCCACATAGGTGCCCTCGAGCCAGGTGACATTAGGCATCTTGCCCACCATGGCGCCTCCGCACTCTGCTTGCTGGCCACCCACTACCTTCGGTTTAACATTGAAGGTTTTCAGCCATAAGCCAAAGTGGGGCCTGATGCGGAGGAAGGCCTCGCACACGACGATAAACGCCGAGATGTTGAGGATGAAGTTGGGGCCATATCATGAAAATCCATCCCATAGTAGAACATGATCCCGCGGACGAACGGGTGGAGAGGAAATCCCAGTCCGCGGACAAAGTGGGTAAGAAAAACTACCCTCTCATGGGGTTCGGGCGTTGGGACGATCTGCCCCGCATTTGGCAGCCGGTGCGCGATATCCGCAGCCAGGTATCCGGCTTCCCATAACTCTTTTATGTTCTCCTCCGTGACGAAGGAGACCATCCACTTGCCTCCTGCTCCGGACATGCTTGGAGTGGTTTGAGAAGAAGAACGCGAGCTTGGGAGCTAGAGCTCGAGTGTGCGGGAATGGGTAAGCGAGGAGGAAGAAGGCGTGGGTGAAAAAAGTAAATCTTTGTCCCTTTATAAGGGCGGAAGAGGCGATGTGTCTCCCCACTTGCCTGGCAAAACCGCTTATTCCCCAGGCACCGTAATTGATGGCGTAGTTGGGTTACCCACGTCCGTATTGATGAGAATCCCGTGATAAGGAGAACACGATCTCTGCTTTGACAAGACGTGTCAAGAAAACCGCCTCGCGATATGTGCGGAGCTGGTTGAGAAAAGCGGTTCGAATAATAATTGGGCCATGGCGTGATGTCATGCTGTCAAAACGTGTCAATAGATTTGATTTGTGGAAATATTATTCTCTCTATGGTGGTATGTGGAACTTATTTTGAAGGGTCGGACACTATCCTTGTATTCAAACTCTTCAATGGTGTATTCAGAGGAAGAACCCGCCTTGCAATGTCGAAGACAACACTGCGTGCCGGACTCATCGTCATTGAAGCCTGGTTCAGGGGCTACTGAGGGAGTCCTAGATTACTGGGTCTCCGGATAGCCGGACTATATCCTTTGGTCGGACTATTGGACTATGAAGATACAAGATTGAAGATTCCATCCCGTGTCCGGATGGGACTCTCCTTGGCGTGGAAGGCAAGCTAGGCAATACGGATATGTATATCTCCTCCTTTGTAACCGACCTTGTGTAACCCTAGCCCCCTCCGGTGTCTATATAAACCGGAGGGTTTTAGTCCGTTGGATAACATACAATCATACCATAGGCTAGCTTCTAGGGTTTAGCCTCTTTGATCTCGTGGTAGATCAACTCTTGTACTACTCATATCATCAAGAACAATCAAGCAGGACGTAGGGTATTACCTCCATCAAGAGGGCTCGAACCTGGGTAAACATCGTGTCCCCTGCCTCCTGTTACCATCCGCCTTAGACGCACAGTTCGGGACCCCCTACCCGAGATCCGCCGGTTTTGACACCGAAACTCTTCTTACTCCTTATTCCTTCATCCATCGTAAGATAACCCAAAACTTGAAGGCTTCAATCACACAAAACTCAACAAAAACATTCGTGAGATCCGTTAGTATAAGAAAACAAAACACTATTATAAGTGTTGTAGTAAACCAATTCATATTTTGTTCTTGCATTATATATACTGTATTCCAACTTTTCTGTGGCAAAAACTCATCAAAGAAAACCATAGAGCCATCAAAACAAGCACATAACGCAAAAAAACAGAATCTGTCAAAACAGAACAGTCTGCAGTAATCTGGATATTTCGAATACTTCTGTAACTCCAAAAACTATGAAAACTTAGGATGACCTGGAAAATTTATATATTAATCTACTGCAAAAGGAATTGGTATTTTATCGCTCTCTGGTTAAAACCGAAAATTATTTTCACGAGCGCAAAAGTTTATGTTTTTTCAGCAAGATCAAACAACTATCACCCAAGAAGATCCTAAAGGCTTTACTTGGCACAAACACTAATTAAACATAAAAACACAATCATAATAGTAACATAATTGTGCAAACACTCAAGAATAGAAACAAAAAGCAAAAATAAATTTTATTCATTGGGTTGCCTCCCAACAAGCGCTATAGTTTTACGCCCTTAGCTAGGCATAAAGCAAGGATCTAAGTTTTGTCATCTTTCTTCTTAATTCCCTTAGAGGTATTTTCATCATGAGATTTTGTAAAAACAACATAAAACATATTATCCATAGAAACCTTAGCACTATTAAGTTGTCCATTATCATAACCACATTGATTTCCGGCAACAATCCAAGAGTAATGTTGATTAACATTATTGAAAACTTGTTGGATTATATCTAAAACGGGGACTTCCTTTTTAAGATTCTCAACAAATATTTTATTATCCCCAAGAAAATGTCTTAACGCATAATCACTATTGTAAGAATTTCATCTATCATGGGCTTTTCACGATTCATACCATAAAAATCAAAGATTTCCCTAGCTTCCCGTATGATATAGTCAAACTCATTCATAAGAATGAGAGTGGCCAACTTTTTAGCCTTAGGATTCTTTATAACGGGGAGCTAAAAAAACAACCTTTGCAAAGTAGGATGAGTGCGGATAAATTTTCTTTCAAGTTTCAGAATTAGCACTGAAATAGCATCCGCATAAGATCTAGTAGTCCTAAGTATAGGCACATCATCAAGGCTTAAATTTCCAACACAATTGAATAATTCTTGGATATATTCCTTTCCCATAACATTCCCTTGCCCCAAGATAAAATTTTTAGCATCCAGATTGCCCGTACGTCCTATCTTAGGAGTTAGGCCATCATCTGTTGGTGTCATACCGAAATCACTCATGATTGCAAGCAAAGGATAGATCTGACGAGAAAACGGCGAATAAAAAAGAGGGGCGAATAAAAACGACAAATTTTTGCGAAGTGGGGGAGAGGGAAATGAGAGGCAAATGGAAAATAATGTAAATTGCGAGGAGATGATATTTGTGATTAGGAAACTGGTGTATGTTGAAGATCCTCCCCGACAACGCGCCAGAAAATCCTTTTGATGTCGCTTGAAGCTACGTCTGTATTTCCCCAAAGAGGAAGGGATGATGCAGCACAGCGGCGGTAGGTATTTCCCTCAGTGATGAAACCAAGGTTATCGAACTAGTAGGAGAACCAAGTAACACAACATAAACAGCACCTACACACAAATAACAAATACTCGCAACCCGACGTGTAAAAGGGGTTGTCAATCCCTTTCGGGTAGCGGCGCCCCAAGATAGGCAAACAGACGTGAATAAAATTGTAGTAGATTGATAGATCGAACAACAAATAAAATAAATAATAATAAAATGCAGCAAGGTATTTTTGTATTTTTGGTTTAATAGATCTGAAAATAAAAAGCAAAGGAAAAGTAGATCGCGAAGGCAAATAATATGAGAAAGAGACCTGGGGCCGTAGGTTTCACTAGTGGCTTCTCTCAAGAAAAATAGCAAACGATGGGTGAACAAATTACTGTTGGGCCATTGATAGAACTTCAAATAATCATGACGATATCCAGGCAATGATCATTATATAGGCATCACGTCCAAGATTAGTAGACCGACTCCTGCCTGCATCTACTAGGATTACTCCACACATCGACCGCTATCCAGCATGCATCTAGTGTATTAAGTTCATGGGAAACGGAGTAATGCAATAAGAACGATGACATGATGTAGACAAGATCTATCTATGTAGAGATAGACCCCATCGTTTTATCCTTAGTAGCAAGGATACATACGTGTCGGTTCCCCTTCTCCTATTTGGGACTCCGAACAACATTCGGTCACCAAATCACATAACTCATATAATACAAAATCGTCATTGAACCCCCACCTACTTATCCTATTCGGCCTCCTTCCTTAGGGGGGAGTGCACCACCCTTTGTGGGCTACTGTGCTTCCCTCCTACGGCCCATAAGGCCCATTATTCCCCCCGAGGGGTTCCGGTAACCCCCCGGTACTCCGATATGTACCCGCTATGCCCCGAAACAATTCCGGTGTCCGAATATCATTGTCCTATATATGAATATTTACCTCTAGACCATTTCGAGACTCCTCGTCATGTCTGTGATCTCATCTGGGACTCCGAACAACATTCGGTCACCAAATCAGACAACTCATATAATACAAAATCATCATCGAACATTAAGCGTGCGGACCCTACGGGTTCAAGAACTATGTAGACATGACCAAGACACCTCTACGGTCAATAACCAACAGCGGAACCAGGATGCTCATATTGGTTCCTACATATTCTATGAAGATCTTTATCGGTCGTACCGTAATGACAACATACGTTATTCCCTTTGTCATCGGTATGTTACTTGCCCGAGATTCGATCGTGGTATCTTCAGACCTAGTTTAATCTCATTACTGACAAGTCTCTTTACTCGTTCTGTAATGCATCATCCCACAACTAACTCATTAGTCACATGCAAGGCTTATCATGATGTGCATTACCGAGAGGGCTCGGAGATACCTCTCCGATACTCGGAGTGACAAATCCTAATCTCGATCTATGCCAACCCAACAAATACCTTTGGACATACCTGTGGAGCATCTTTATAATGACCCAGTTACGTTGTGACATTTGATAGCACACAAGGTATTCCTCCGGTATCTGGGAGTTGCATAATCTTATAGTCAAAGGAATATGTATATGTCATGAAGAAAGCAATAGCAATAAAACTTAAGGATCATTATGCTAAGCTAATGGATGGGTCTTGTCCATCATATCATTCTCATAATGATGTGATCTTGTTCATCAAATGACAACACATGTCTATGGCTAGGAAACTTAACCATCTTTAATTAACGAGCTAGTCTAGTAGAGGCTTACTAGGGACGCTGTGTTTTGTCTATGTATCCACACATGTATCAAGTTTCCTGTTAATACATTTCTAGCATGAACAATAAACATTTATCATGATATAAGGAAATATAAATAACAACTTTATTATTGCCTCTAGGGCATATTTCCTTCAGTCTCCCACCTGCACTAGAGTCAATAATCTAGATTATGTTATAATGATTCTAACACCCATGGAGTCTTTGTCACGACCGGTTTTCCAATAAAATGTTTATTGAGAAGCCGATCTTTTGAGTCCAGTATGAGGAAAAATCCTCCTTATTGGTAGACAAAATTCTTGATATAGTAAGCTAGTAGCATAAAATATATTACAAGGTCGAGCTAAGGCTGCTCAACAAATTATTACAAGCACGCCAATAATTATACATAATGGCGGATATGACACAATGGTGTGGTGGCATACTACTGACTCGAGATAAAAGTGGTGGTGGAATATCATAGTGGAGAGTGGATAATATGACTCCTAAACTGGCAGCTCATCGAGCATCGAGGTGAGGCTCAATGAATTTATTCGGGTAGCGGAAGCGGATATAATACAGTAACCAAATCCAGGATCACTCGAGATTGACTGGGACTCCTCAGGCGTTGGACTCGCTATCGAACTCTTCATCCATGAGATCGCCTTCGTCAACATCTGGCCAAATCAACAAGCCAGGTGAGTACTTTGAAAGTACTCGCAAGACAGTTCGGACATAAGATATAACAAATGCATGCATGAATGCGTCATTAGTAATTGGTGTTGCACATTCGATTTAGTAAATATTGGCACAATACGATAAATAAATAAAAAGTGTCGGTTGGTAGTCTTCCCGAAATCCCAACAAAGTAACTGAAAAACCGATCGGGTGTCTGGAGTGACGCCTCGAAGGGTGAACAAATAAATAATCATGCCGCAGTCGGGCGTCTAAGCGGCACCACGTAAAGGGCTTATATTGAAAAGTAAATGACATGCGTGCCACAGTCGGACGTTGGAGCGACATCACAGAAAGGGCTTATATCGCAAGTAAATAACAAGCGTGCCACAGTCGGACGTCTGAGCGACATCTCAGAAAGGGCTTATATCGAAAGTAAATAACAAGCGTGCCACAGTCGGACGTCTGAGCGACATCTCAGAAAGGGCTTATATCGAAAGTAAATAACAAGCGTGCCACAGTCGGACGTCTGAGCAACATCTCAGAAAGGGCTTATATCGAAAGTAAATAACAAGCGTGCCACAGTCGAACGTCTGAGCGACATCTCAGAAAGGGCTTATATCAAAAGTAAATAACGAGCGTGCCACAGTCGGACGTCTGAGTGACATCACAGAAAGGGCTTAAATTTCCTTATTCATATCTGATAAATTCACAAAGATATAATACACATAATAAATATTCTACACACAATAATAAACGGATTAGTCCATCCACAAGAATAAACATTTAACCGGAATTAACACTCATGTGGTTCACCGGAGTTTTTGTCACTGAGACTAACACTGGACAAGATAAGTTGAACACAGTACTTGGACATGGATAAGATGATTCAAGGATTTTTGACTCTACAGAGTTTGTACTAAATTTCCCACAACCAACGGATTTCTGTAGTCATGAAGGAATAGTTCCGTTTACGGTATTTCGGAAGAAACACATCTAACCAGTACACACCCATCCCACCTCACGATGCCAGGAATCACCCTAGACAGCGTTCAAGAAAAACTTTGAGACGGGGAGATCACAATCTCGAATAGCATGGGATCAAATTTATATACGCGCGCTCTAAGGGGTGCCCCCCTCTCGGTCCCAACCGGAAACACCCATGCTCCCTGACCGGATGACTGGCTTTAATCCAGGGCCATGGAACCATCATCACGGCCTCTCGATTTGGTGCGTACCAGGAAAGCGGTTTGCAACTTACTAATCCATATCCCTTGCGGAAAACATGTGGTAGTACAGGAAGGGAAAACGGATGGGAACTGGACTGATTCATGTTGACACTGGAGTCAAATAGTCTGGCATAAGACTGGCATGCTACAACACTGCCATCTTACCCATCCCCATGCCATCACATGGCCATGCAAACTCATATCCAACAACTTATGGATTTCCGAAACTCACTTGCCTCAACTTTGCATGTAATATGATATTCATTTACATACTCATAAACATGCCATGAAACTACTTAATGCAATCATGCCAAAGACACTCATCATATCAAAAGTTCAAACATGCTTGCCTGGTTCAGAGTAGTCGGAGCCTAGCTCGGTGAAGTTCGCGGTTTCGTTACCTCCTTCGGTATCTACGGTATAAAGAAACATACGCGCTAACGTAAATACCGTGAGGTGCACAAAAGAAATTCCAAATTTTTTTCAAATAAATATGGTAAAAAAACTAGACAAAAATTTAAAGAGGACAGAAAAAGAATCAATCAAAAATCATTTTCTGTTTAAAAGTTATAAGGGTTTTAATCCAGGGACCTTTCTGGAATGAAACAGAAACTTCTCAGGGTTCATTTTATAAAACAGAAGACGTCTCGTTTGAGAATACGCCGGCCCAGAAGGGAGACGTACTTTGGGAGAAGACGCTTTCAGAAAATGTTTCGTTTAAAAGAAAGAGAGGCTGACGGGGGGTCCCACCCGTCAGGTTTGAAATTTCAAACGGGGAAGAAACAGAGCTCGTCGGTGCCCGAGAGCTGCGGTGGTCGCCGGCGGCGATCCACGGTGAGGCAGGGGGATCGGGTGGTGCCTCCGAGCTCAGCGTGTCCTTCCGCGTTGGTGGGTGGTGGTGGTGGTCGCCGGCAAGCTCTACGTCGACGGCGGCCCTTGCTCCGGCGAACGGCGGCTCGGATGGAGCGGGATCTCGTCGGGGAGGGCTGCGAAGGCCAAATTGACACTGGGTTAGTTCACTAGGTGCTAGAGGAGGCTATTGACGAGATTTGGGTGCCGGGGACGGCCTCACCGAAGCGATTCGAGCTGGTGGCCGAGGCGGCTCGGGGCGGCCGGAGTTGGGGGGAGGAGACCTCCTCGAGGTCCTCCTGGTAGCTTGGCGGGGTCCTGGAGAGGTGCAGTGATGGTGTGTGCTCGTGAGTGAGCTCGGGGCCTCCTTTTATAGGCGATCCGAGGCGGTGGCCGTGAACGGAGTTCTCCGACAAAGGTTACGGCGGCGCAGAGCTTGGTCGGGGAAGTTTAGGGAGTTGGGCGTCATCGTGGAGTTCCACTGGTTCCGTTTAGGCGCTAAACGAGCTTGGATTAGGAGCCCTGGGTAGATTCGACGGAACGGGGCGGCGCGGGCCCGTCGACGGCAGAGGGCGCGCCCTGTGCTTGCCGGGCCACGGCGACGGTGCTGCGGGGTGCGCTGGCGTGCATGAGGCCAAGCGGAGGGCAAGGGAGCGATGGGCGGCGCCGGACGGCATAGCGAGCTGGCACGGGCTCTTGCTGGCCGCCACGGGTGGCTCTGCCACTTCAGAAGCTGCCGGCGTCGGCGGTGCTCGCCGCCACCGACACCTGCACCCGTCCAAGAGGGCGTGCGGTGCTCTGGCCAGGGAGGAGAGGCCGTGCGCAACACGCCAGGGCGCACTGGTGATGGATGACAAGCTACTGACGAAAAACGACACTGACTGAATTCTAAAACTCTGAATTTTTCTGAAAGTCTACAGAAACAGTGCCGGCCAAGTGTTCGACCAAATGATTTTGGCATGTGGGGAATTTTCCTTGAGCTGATTTTTCGTGGGGTGGCCTCTCATTGCATCTGGGGGCTGCCTGAATTTTGGTAGAATTTTTGGAGAAGAGAAGATATGAATTTCACCAAATTTGACAAATCTGGTCCAAACTTGCAGAGGCTGAAACTTGAAAATTTTGAAAAGAAGAAGAGTGGATATTGATGGATCTAGGTTGGGGGTGCTAAGGACTATTCAGAGGAGTTGGTTTGAGATCAAAACTCAAAGGAAATCAGGTACTTCCTTTGTAAATCATAAAGGCTTAAAATAATTGACAAAATTGTTTTGGGAAGTAAAATCAATGAAATAAAATCCAAAAATGGTTTGGACTTGTTGGAGCAGGAAGTTTGGATTTCCCCAAAGTGGAGGGAGGGGTTTTGGGAGGATTTACCATAAGAGACATGGTAAAACCATGGGTGGTTTCAAAAAAAAGAAAGAAGCCCCAAAACTCATAGGATTTCTTCTTAAAAGAAAATAAATAAATTCCAAAAATATATTTGAGAAGGGAACCAACAGAGAAAGGATTTTTAATAATCAAACACCAGATTTGAAGAAGATACAAAAATAAAATCCTTGCCAGGGGAAAAGTTTTGAGAGAGAGGTTTTTGAAAGGATTTAAATGACTTTCATCAAAACCAACAAAGTTTTTGTTTAAAATTAAATAAAAAATTTTGGAGTGTCACAACACATACCCCCTTAGGAAAAATCTCGTCCCCGAGATTTCAGCTGATCCTCAAATAAGTGTGGGTGCTCTGTCCGAAGAAAATCCTCTCTTTCCCAAGTTGCTTCACTCTCGGTGTGATTGCTCCATTGAACTCTGAAAAACTTGATGGTTTTCTGTCGGGTCCTCCTTTCAGACTCCTCTAATATTTTTACTGGATGTTCCCGATAGGTGAGGTCTGGTTGCACGTCAATGTTCTCGTGGGATACTTGCTTCTCTGGGTTGCTTACGCACTTCCTCAACTGCGAGACATGGAACATGTCGTGGACATCGGATAATTCTTCGGGTAATTCTAGCTGGTAGGCTACCGTGCCTCTTCGTGCCACTATACAGAATGGTCCGCTGAATCTTGGTGCTAGCTTTCCCTTAATTTTGAATCGTTGCAGGCCCCTCATGGGAGATACTTGCAGGTACACATACTCTCCGGTTTCAAAACTGACTCCATGATGTTTTTGATCGTAATAACTTTTCTGTCAGCTTTGAGCTGTCTTGAGTCGGTCCCTGATTAGCTTGACCTTTTCCTCGGCTTCTTTGAGCATGTCTGGGCCGAAGATACGGCTGTCTCCGGTCTCTGACCAATTTAGCAGGGTACGACATCTCCGCCCGTACAGAGCTTCAACTGGTGCCATTTGCAGGCTGGCCTGGTAACTGTTGTTGTATGCGAACTCTGCGTATGGTAAGCTTTCTTCCCAACTGGTTCCATAGGTGAGGACACATGCCCTCAGCATGTCCTCTAGAATTTGGTTCACACGTTCAGTTTGTCCAGTAATTCTTTTATTTGCTTCTTCAATTCTACCAAATCGGATGGTGCCATTCTGTATGGTTTCTTGTATATGGGGGTGGTTCCGGGTGCTAGCTCAATGCTGAATTCTATCTCTCGGTCTGGTGGCATGCCTGGTAGTTCTTCAGGAAATACGTCTGGAAATTCACACACTACTGGAACCTTGCTTAATTCAGAAACGTCCACCTTGTTCAATCTCGGTTGCCTGGATATTTTCCTCTCTTTGGCTGAAACTCTTATTGTCTTCCCGTGGTGGTGGGTGAGAATTACGGTCTGGTTGAGGCAGTCAATAAAACCTTTGTTGGTGGTTAACCAATCCATCCCTAGGATGACATCCAGTCCTTTATTTTCCAATACAATAAGATTGGCGTGAAACTTCAATCCTTCAAACTCAATAACCACACCTTGGCAGTAACTTTGAGTAACTTGCTTAATCCCAGGGGACTTGGTGATCATGGATTTTTCCAAGGGAAACATCAAAAAATTATTTTGCAAAGCAAAACTTTTCGAAATGAATGAGTGAGAAGCTCCAGAATCAAACAAAACCCTGACAGGTATTGTGTTGACAGGAAACGTACCGAGTATGATATCCGGGGCATTCTATGCTTCCTCTTTGGTCACGTGGTTCAGATGACCCTTCCTGTGGTTGTTATTGGGGTTGAAATTGTTTCGCTTGGGTGCTGAATTATTGCCACCATTCTTCGGCTTTGGGGTCGAGTTCCTTGTCTTGGGGCACTGCTTGGCATAGTGCCCTTCTTCTCCACATGCGTAGCAAGTAACGCCTGGGCGATATGTGAACTCCTTGTCCCTTGCATGGAAATTCTTGATTGGGCGTGAGACGTTCGTCGTGGGCTTGTGTGTCCCACCTTTCTGAAAATCCGTCTTGCTTCGGTGGTTGCGAGCAAGAGTAGTCTGGTCCCTTTTTCGCTTGCGGAAATCCTCCAAGCTGCGTCTCTCATTTTCCAAGGTAATGGCCTTATCCACTAGCATTTTGAAATCTGAAAAAGTGTGCACAACCAGCTAGCATTTAAGCGCGGGCGCCAGACCGTCTAGGAATTTCTCCATCTTCTTGCTTTCAGTCATACGCTCTTCGTTGGCGTAGCGAGACAATAGAGTAAACTGACCGTTGTATTCTGACACCGTCATGGTCCTTTGTTTGAGGTCATCAAACTCTCTCTTCTTGATTTTCATAAGACTTTTAGGAATGTGCGCCCCGCGAAAACCTTCTTTGAACTCCTCCCAGGTTATATCATTTTCGTTAGGGTGCATGTGTAGGAAATTTTCCCACCATGATGCAGCTGCTCCTGTGAGATAGTGCGGAGCATATAGTACTTTCTCGAGGTCTGAACATTGTGCAATAATTAATTTTCTTTCCATGTCTCGGAGCCAATCCTCGGCCTCAAGAGGTTTGTCAGTATGAGAAAATGTTTGGGGACGCGTCTTCTGTAGCTCAGATAACTTGGATTGCTGTTGATACTGTCCACGGTGATTTCCCATATTGATGACTTGGTTCATCATTTCCTGGTGTTGTTTCTGACTTTGCTCATAAAGGCGGCACATTTGGGAAAATGTTGTTTCACTGTCCTGTTGACTCGACTGTCCCTGTGTGAAATTGTTGCCCGGTTGAGTGCCATAATTTTCCTCTGGCGGAGTTGGCATGGAGCGCGTCCAAGGACGAGACATTTTTCACTCTGGGAATATATTTTGTAAAACTCATAAGAAAGGGAAAAGAGTCGCAAAAATCAATATATGCACAAAGATGGGAAATAAATTAAATGCTCCAGGATTTCTCAAGAAAACAAATTGATTGCGCACGGAGAAGGACTGCTCATTACATATCTTACACGCAAGCATTAATTATACAATACATCACTCAGGATATGCGTACATATTCCTGACATGTTATTTAGGCTAGTGCACTTCTCCCAGTTCCTACATGATGCGCAAACAAGCTACTTCTCACAACCTATGTACATATAAACATATCGTACAAAGCGGGTCATCGCATGGCGGCTAAGCGTACTCAGTCGGAGATGTTGACGATCTCCTTTGCCCTGCCGAGGGTGAGGCGCAGTGAGGCTGTGGACTCGACCTCCTCCTCGCTAATAGGCTCCAGACATGGAGTGCTGCGCCGAGTAGATGGAGCGGGCGCCAGAGGCGGAGCAACACGAATAGGAGTGGGCGCAAAGGGTGGTGCAGTGCGGGCTGGAATGGGCGCAATGACTTGGTTGAACTCTTCGGTGGTAGGCAGGCGACGAGCAGTGGCGAGAGTGGTAGGTGCATAAGATGCTAAGGACGAGACGAAAGTCAGTGGCGGTGCGGTGTGCAGGAGCTCCCTCCTGTTGGCGGCACAGCCATGGACTGAGTCCATGCGGGCAACCACGAAGTCGTCCACCAGGTTGTCGAAGGCTGCCTCCAGAGCCCGGAGGTACTCAATAAGCATCTCAAAAGCCTCGTCTTGTTCTCCTCTGGGGCAAGAGAATGCGTAGTGACAGGTGTATGTCACATGGCATGGAAGGTAGCGGTAACGACGAGTCTTCATCGAGGGAAGGACATCCCTGAGACGGGCTATCGCCTCGCGGGCTGCCATCTGCATAGCGTGCCTCTCCATAGGCATGGCTCTTCCCAAGTACCAGAAGCGGCATAACTCAACACGCCCTCCCTTGAATTGCACCGTGGCCTGGTGCATGGTCAGACTGTCGTTGACTTTGTGCTGGTAGAGTGTGAAGACTGGGCGCACAGATGGGCCCATCGCGACCTGAACGATGAAGGAGAGGAGCTTGACGAACCCATCGGGCACGTTGGCGAATGTCTGTGACTCGCAGTTGTTGTCAGCCATCTACAAAAGTAGGCAAAAATTCTGAATTGTCAGATCATAAATTTATGCTGACTGTCAGAAAATGACTACATTTGCAAAAATATGAATTAGCTCTTATGCTAATAACCGATTAGCGATCGCACCTAGTGGCTTCCTACAGTCAGCCTGGCTCTGGTACCAAGCTTGTCACGACCGGTTTTCCAATAAAATGTCTATTGAGAAGCCGATCTTTTGAGTCCAGTATGAGGAAAAATCCTCCTTACTGGTAGACAAAATTCTTGATAAAGTAAGCCAGTAGCATAAAATATATTACAAGGTCGAGCTAAGGCTGCTCAACAAATTATTACAAGCACGCCAATAATTATACATAATGGCGGATATGACACAATGGTGTGGTGGCATACTACTGACTCGAGATAAAAGTGGTGGTGGAATATCACAATGGAGAGTGGATAATATGACTCCTAAACTGGCAGCTCATCGAGCATCGAGGTGAGGCTCGATGAATTTATTCAGGTAGCGGAAGCGGATATAATACAGTAACCAAATCCAGGATCACTCAAGACTGACTGGGACTCCTCTAGGCGTCGGACTCGCTATCGAACTCTTCATCCATGAGATCGCCTTCGTCAACATCTGGCCAAATCAACAAGCTAGGTGAGTACTTTGAAAGTACTCGCAAGACAGTTCGGACATAAGATATAACAAATGCATGCATGAATGCGTCATTAGTAA
Source organism: Triticum urartu (assembly GCF_056163025.1). Lineage (NCBI taxonomy): Eukaryota > Viridiplantae > Streptophyta > Magnoliopsida > Poales > Poaceae > Triticum > Triticum urartu. Next base: position 436,892,809 of record NC_141874.1, on the reverse strand, counting down.
TTGGTGTTGCACATTCGATTTAGTAAATATTGGCACAACACGATAAATAAATAAAAAGTGTTGGGTGGTAGTCTTCCCGAAATCCCAACAAAGTAACTGAAAAACCGATCGGGTGTCTGGAGCGACGCCTCGAAGGGTGAACAAATAAATAATCATGCCGCAGTCGGGCGTCTAAGTGGCACCACGTAAAGGGATTATTGAAAAGTAAATGACATGCGTGCCACAGTCGGACGTCGGAGCGACATCGTAGAAAGGGCTTATATCGCAAGTAAATAACAAGTGTGCCACAGTCGGACGTCTGAGCGACATCTCAGAAAGGGCTTATATCGAAAGTAAATAACAAGCGTGCCACAGTCGGACGTCTGAGCGACATCTCAGAAAGGGCTTATATCGAAAGTAAATAACAAGCGTGCCACAGTCGGACGTCTGAGCGACATCTCAGAAAGGGCTTATATCGAAAGTAAATAATAAGCGTGCCACAGTCGGACGTCTGAGCGACATCTCAGAAAGGGCTTATATCGAAAGTAAATAACGAGCGTGCCACAGTCGGACGTCTGAGCGACATCACAGAAAGGGCTTAAATTTCCTTATTCATATCTGATAAATTCACAAAGATATAATACACATAATAAATATTCTACACACAATAATAAACGGGTTAGTCCATCCACAGGAATAAACATTTAACCGGACATAACACTCATGTGGTTCACCGGAGTTTTTGTCACTGAGACTGACACTGGACAAGATAAGTTGAACACAGTACTTGGACATGGATAAGATGATTCAAGGATTTTTGACTCTGCAGAGTTTGTACTAAATTTCCCACAGCCAACGGATTTCCGTAGTCACGAAGGACTAGTTCCGTTTACGGTATTTCGGAAGAAACACATCTAACCAGTACACACCCATCCCACCTCACGATGCCAGGAATCACCCTAGACAGCGTTCAAGAAAAACTTTGAGACGGGGAGATCACAATCTCGAATAGCATGGGATCAAATTTATATACGCGCGCTCTAAGGGGTGCCCCCCTCTCAGTCCCAACCGGAAACACCCATGCTCCCTGACCGGATGACTGGCTTTAATCCAGGGCCATGGAACCATCATCACGGCCTCTCGATTTGGTGTGTACCAGGAAAGCGGTTTGCAACTTACTAATCCATATCCCTTGCGGAAAACATGTGGTAGTACAGGAAGGGAAAACGGATGGGAACTGGACTGATTCATGTTGACACTAGAGTCAAATAGTCTGGCATAAGACTGGCATGCTACAACACTGCCATCTTACCCATCCCCATGCCATCACATGGCCATGCAAACTCATATCCAACAACTTATGGATTTCCGAAACTCACTTGCCTCAACTTTGCATGTAATATGATATTCATTTACATACTCATAAACATGCCATGAAACTACTTAATGCAATCATGCCAAAGACACTCATCATATCAAAAGTTCAAACATGCTTGCCTGGTTCAGAGTAGTCGGAGCCTAGCTCGGTGAAGTTCGCGGTTTCCTCACCTCCTTCGGTATCTACGGTATAAAGAAACATACGCGCTAACGTAAATACCGTGAGGTGCACAAAAGAAATTCCAAATATTTTTCAAATAAATATGATAAAAAAACTAGACAAAAATTTAAAGAGGACAGAAAAAGAATCAATCAAAAATCATTTTCTGTTTAAAAGTTATAAGGGTTTTAATCCAGGGACCTTTCTGGAATGAAACAGAAACTTCTCAGGGTTCATTTTATAAAACAGAAGACGTTTCGTTTGAGAATACGCCGGCCCAGAAGGGAGATGTACTTTAGGAGAAGACGCTTTCAGAAAACATTTCGTTTAAAAGAAAGAGAAGCTGACGGGGGGGTCCCACCCGTCAGGTTTGAAATTTCAAACGGGGAAGAAACAGAGCTCGTCGGTGCCCGAGAGCTGCGGTGGTCGCCGGCGGCGATCCACGGCGAGGCAGGGGGATCGGGTGGTACCTCCGAGCTCAGTGTGTCCTTCCGCGTCGGTGGGTGGTGGTGGTGGTCGCCGGCGAGCTCTACGTCGACGGCGGCCCTTGCTCCGGCGGACGGCGGCTCGGGTGGAGCGGGATCTCGTCGGGGAGGGCTGCGAAGGCCAAATTGACGCTAGGGTTAGTTCACAGGGTGCTAGAGGAGGCTATTGACGAGATTTGGGCGCCGGGGACTGCCTCACCGAAGCGATTCGAGCTGGTGGCCGAGGCGGATCGGGGCGGCCGGAGATGGGGGGAGGAGACCTCCTCGAGGTCCTCCTGGTGGCTTGGCGGGGTGCTGGAGAGGTGCAGTGATGGTGTGTGCTCGTGAGTGAGCTCGGGGCCTCCTTTTATAGGCGATCCGAGGCGGTGGCCGTGAACGGAGTTCTCCGGCAAAGGTTACGGCGGCGCAGAGCTTGGTCGGGGAAGTTTAGGGAGTTGGGCGTCATCGTGGAGTTCCACTGGTTCCGTTTAGGCGCTAAATGAGCTTGGATTAGGAGCCCTGGGTGGATTTGACGGAACGGGGCGGCGCGGGCCCGTCGGCGGCACAGGGCGCGCCCTGTGCTTGCCGGGCCACGGCGACGGTGCTGCAGGGTGCGCTGGCGTGCATGAGGCCAAGCGGAGGGCAAGGGAGCGATGGGCGGTGCCGGACGGCATAGCGAGCTGGCACGGGCTCTCGCTGGCCGCCACGGGTGGCTCTGCCACTTCAGAAGCTGCCGGCGTCGGCGATGCTCGCCGCCACCGACACCTACACCCGTCCAAGAGGGCGTGCGGTGCTCTGGCCAGGGAGGAGAGGCCGTGTGCAACGCGCCAGGGCGCACTGGTGATGGATGACAAGCTACTGACGAAAAATGACACTGACTGAATTCTGAAACTCTGAATTTTTCTGAAAGTCTACAGAAATAGTGCCGGCCAAGTGTTCGACGAAATGATTTTGGCATGTGGGGAATTTTCCTTGAGCTGATTTTTGGTGGGGTGGCCTCTCATTGCATCTTGGGGCTGCCTGAATTTTGGTAGAATTTTTGGAGAAGAGAAGATATGAATTTCACCAAATTTGACAAATCTGGTCCAAACTTGCAGAGGCTGAAACTTGAAAATTTTGAAAAGAAGAGGAGTGGGTCTTGATGGATCTAGGTTGGGGGTGCTAAGGACTATTCAGAGGAGTTGGTTTGAGATCAAAACTCAAAGGAAATCGGGTACTTTGTAAATCATCTAGGCTTAAAATAATTGACAGAATTGTTTTGGGAAGTAAAATAAATGAAATAAAATCCAAAAATGGTTTGGACTTGTTGGAGCAGGAAGTTTGGATTTCCCCAAAGTGGAGGGAGGGGTTTTGGGAGGATTTACCATAAGAGACATGGTAAAACCATGGGTGGTTTCAAAAAAAAGAAAGAAGCCCCAAAACTCATAGGATTTCTTCTTAAAAGAAAATAAATAAATTCCAAAAATATATTTGAGAAGGGAACCAATAGAGAAAAGGTTTTTAATAATCAAACACCAGAGTTGAAGAAGATACAAAAATAAAATCCTTGCCAGGGGAAAAGTTTTGAGAGAGAGGTTTTTGAAAGGATTTAAATGACTTTCATCAAAACCAACAAAGTTTTTGTTGAAAATTAAATAAAAAATTTTGGAGTGTCACAGTCTTGGTGTTGATCATGTTTTGCTCGTGGAAGAGGCTTAGTCAACGGGTCTGCCACATTCAGATCCGTATGTATTTTGCAAATCTCTATGTCTCCCTCCTTGACTTGATTAGGGATGGAGTTGAAGCGTCTCTTGATGTGTTTGGTTCTTTTGTGAAATCTGGATTCCTTCGCCAAGGCAATCGCTGCAGTATTGTCACAAAATATTTTCATTGGACCCGATGCACTAGGTATTACACCTAGATTGGGTATGAACTCCTTCATCTAGACTCCATCATTCGCTGCTTATGAAGCAGTTATGCACTCCGCTTCACACTTAGATCGCGCCACGACACTTCTCTTGGAACTGCACCAACTGACAGCTCCACCATTCAATATAAATATGTATCCGGTTTGTGACTTAGAGTCATCCGGATCAGTGTCAAAGCTAGCATCGACGTAACCATTTACGACAAGATCGTTGTCACCTCCATAAACGAGAAACATATCCTTAGTCCTTTTCAGGTACTTCAGGATGTTCATGACCATTGTTCAGTGATCCACTCCTGGATTACTTTGGTACCTACCTGCTAGACCTATATCAAGGAACACATCAGGTGTGGTACACAATATAGCATACATGATAGAACCTATGGTCGAGGCATAGGGAATGACTTTGATTTTCTCTCTATCTTGTGCAATGGTCGGGCATTGAGTCTGACTCAACTTCACACCTTGTAACACAGGCAAGAACCCTTTCTTTGACTGATCCATTTTAAACTTCTTCAAAAATTTATCAAGGTATGTGCTTTGTGAAAGTCCAATTAAGCGTCTCGATCTATCTCCATATATCTTGATGCCCAATATATAAGCAGCTTCACCGAGGTCTTTCATTGAAAAACTCTTATTCAAGTATCCTTTTATGCTATCCAGAAATTCTATATCATTTCCAATCAACAATATGTCATCTACATATAATATTAGAAATGCTATAGAGCTCCCACTCACTTTCTTGTAAATACATGCTTCTCCAAAAGTCTGTATAAAACCATATGCTTTTATCACACTATCAAAGCATATATTCCAACTCTGAGATGCTTGCACTAGTCCATAAATGGATCGCTGGAGCTTGCACACTTTGTTAGCACCTTTAGGATCGACAAAACCTTCTGGTTGCATCATATACAACTCTTCTTTAAGAAATTCCTTAAGGAATGCAGTTTTGGCGTCCATTTTCCAGATTTCATAATCATAAAATGCGGCAATTGCTAACATGATTCGGGCAGACTTAAGCATCGCTACGGGTGAGAAAGTCTCATCATAGTCAACTCCTTGAACTTGTCGAAAACCTTTCGCGACAAGTCGAGCTTTGTAGACAGAAACATTACCATCAGCGTCAGTCTTCTTCTTAAAGATCCATTTATTATCTATGGCTTGCCAATCATTGGGCAAGTCAACCAAAGTACATACTTCATTCTCATACATGGATCCCATCTCAGATTTCATGGCCTCAAGCCATTTTGCGGAATCTAGGCTCATCATTGCTTCCTCATAGTTCGTAGGTTCGTCATGGTCTAGTAACATGACTTCCAGAACAGGATTATCATACCACTCTGGTGTGGAACGTACTTTGGTTGACGTACGAGGTTCGGTAGTAACTTGATCTGAAGTTTCATGATCATTATCATTAGCTTCCTCTCTAGTTGGTGTAGGCATCACTGGAACTGATTTCTGTGATGAGCTACTTTCCAATTCGAGAGAAGGCACAATTACCTCGTCAAGTTCTACTTTCCTCCTACTCACTTCTTTCGAGAGAAACTCCTTCTCTAGAAAGGATCCATTCTTAGCAACAAAGATCTTGCCTTCAGATCTGTGATAGAAGGTGTACCCGACGGTTTCTTTTGGGTATCCTATGAAGACACACTTCTTCGATTTGGGTTCGAGCTTATCAGGCTGAAGCTTTTTCACATAAGCATCGCAACCCCAAACTTTAAGAAACAACATCTTAGGTTTCTTGCCAAACCATAGTTCATACGGGGTCATCTCAACGGATTTAGATAGTGCCCTATTTAAAGTGAATGCAACTGTCTCTAATGCATAACCCCAAAATGATAGCGGTAAATCGGTAAGAGACATCATAGATCGCACCATATCTAATAAAGTACGGTTACGATGTTCGGACACACCATTACGTTGTGGTGTTCTAGGTGGCGTGAGTTGTGAAACTATTCCACATTGTTTTAAATGAAGTCCTAACTTGTAACTCAAATATTCGCCTCCGCAATCAGATCGTAGCAACTTTATTTTCTTGTTACGATGATTCTCCACTTCACTCTGAAATTCTTTGAACTTTTCAAATGTTTCGGACTTGTGTTTCATTAAGTAGATATACTCATATCCACTCAAATCATCTGTGAAGGTCAAAAAATAACGATACCCGCCGCGAGCCTCAACACTCATCGGACCGCATACATCAGTATGTATTATTTCCAATAAGTCAGTGGCTGGCTCCATTGTTCTGGAGAACGGAGTTTTAGTCATCTTGCCCATGAGGCATGGTTCGCAAGCATCAAATGATTCATAATCAAGTGATTCCAAAAGTCCATCCACATAGAGTTTCTTCATGCGCTTTACACCAATATGACCTAAACGGCAGTGCCACAAATAAGTTGCACTATCATTATCAACTTTGCATCTTTGGGCATCAATATTATGAATATGTGTATCACCACGATCGATATTCAACAAAAATAGACCACTCTTAAAGGGTGCAAGACCATAAAAGATATTACTCATATAAATAGAACAACCATTATTCTCTGATTTAAATGAATAACCATCTCGCATCAAACAAGATCCAAATATAATGTTCATGCTCAACGCTGGCACCAAATAACAATTATTTAGGTCTAAAACTAATCCCGGAGGTAGATGTAGAGGTAGTGTGCCAACAATGATCACATCGACCTTGGAACCATTCCCGACGTGCATCGTCACCTCGTCCTTGGCCAATCTTCGTTTAATCTGTAGCCCCTGTTTTGAGCTGCAAATATGAGTAACAGAACCAGTATCAAATACCCAGGTGCTACTACGAGCATTAGTAAGGTACACATCAATAACATCTACATCAAGTATACCTTTGTTCACTTTGCCATCCTTCTTATCTGCCAAATACATGGGGAAGTTCCGCTTCCAGTGACCAGTCCCTTTGCAGTAGAAAAACTCAGTTTCAGGATTGGGTCCAGACTTGGGCTTCTTCCCGGGAGTGACAACTTGCTTTCCATTCTTCTTGAAGTTCCCCTTCTTTCCCTTGCCCTTTTTCTTGAAACTAGTGGTATTATTAACCATCAACACTTGATGCTCTTTCTTGATTTCTACCGCCGCAGCTTTGAGCATAGCGAAGAGCTCGGGAATTGTCTTATCCATCCCTTGCATATTATAGTTCATCACAAAGCCTTTGTAGTTTGGTGGTAGTGATTGAAGAACTCTGTCAATAGCACTATCATCCAGAAGATTAACACCCAGCTGAGTCAAGTGGTTATGATACCCCAGACATTCTGAGTATGTGTTCACTGACGGAACGATTCTCCTCCATCTTGCAACTATAGAACTTGTTGGAGACTTCATATCTCTCAACTCGGGCATTTTCTTGAAATATTAACTTCATTTCTTGGAACATCTCATATGGTCCATGACACTCAAAACAGCTTTGAAGTCCTGATTCTAAGTCATAGAGCATGGCACACTGAACTATAGAGTAGTCATCAGATCGCATCTGCCAAACGTTTAAAGCGTCTACATTAGCGGGAGGGGGCTTGTCACCTAGCGGTGCATCAAGGACATAATTCTTCTGTGTAGCAATGAGGATAATCCTCAAGTTACGGACCCAGTCTGTGTAGTTGCTACCATCATCATTCAACTTAGCTTTCTCTAGGAACGTATTAAAATTCAAGGGAACGGTAGCACGGGTCACTGATCTACAACATAGATATGCAAAAACTATCAGGACTAAGTTCATGATAAACTAAGTTCAATTAATCATATTACTTAAGAACTCCCACTTAGATAGACATCTCTCGAGTCATCTAAATGATCACGTGATCCATATCAACTAAACCATGTCCAATCATCACGTGAGATGGGGTAGTTTTACATGGTGAACATCTCTATGTTGATCAAATCTACTATACAATTCACATTAGGCCTTTCGGTTTCCAGTGTTCCTAGGCCATGTCTGTACATGCTAGGCTCGTCAAGTTTAACCCGAGTATTCCGCATGTGCAAAATTGTCTTGCACCCATTGTATGTGAACGTAGAGCTTATCACACCCGATTATCACATGGTGTCCCGGCACGACGAACTGTCGCAACGGTGCATACTCAGGGAGAACACTTATACCTTGAAATTTTAGTAAGGGATCATCTTATAATGCTACCGCCGTACTAAGCAAAATAAGATGCATAAAAGATAAACATCACATGCAATCAAAATATGTGACATGATATGGCCATCATCATCTTGTGCCTTTGATCTCCATCTCCAAAGCATCGTCATGATGTCCATCATCACCTTCTTGACACCTTGATCTCCATCGTAGTGTCGTGGTCGTCTCGCCAACTATTGCTTCTACAACTATCGCTAACGCATAGTGATAAAGTAAAGCAATTACATGGCGTCTGCATTTCATACAATAAAGTGACAACTATAAGGCTCCTGCCGGTTGCTGATAACTTTTACAAAACATGATCATCTCATACAATAACGTATATCACATCATGTATTGACCATATCACATCACAACATGCCCTGCAAAAACAAGTTAGACGTCCTCTACTTTGTTGTTGCAAGTTTTATGTGGCTGCTACGGGCTTCTAGCAAGAACTGTTCTTACCTACGCATCAAAACCACAACGGTGATTTATCAGGTTTGTTGTTTTAAACTTCAACAAGGACCACCGCAGTCAAATTCAATTCAACTAAAGTTGGAGAAACAGACACCCGCCAGCCACCTTTATGCAAAACTAGTTGCATGTCTGTCGGTGGAACCGGTCTCATGAACGTGGTCATGCAAGGTTGGTTCGGGCCGCTTCATCCAACAACACCGCTGAATCAAAATAAGACATTGGTGGTAAGCAGTATGACGATCACTGCCCACAACTCTTTGTGTTCTACTCGTGCATATCATCTACACATAGACCTGGCTCGGATGCCACTGTTGGGAACATAGCATGCAATTTCAAAAATTTCCTATGCTCACTCAAAATCTATCTAGGAGATGCATAGCAACGAGAGGGGGAGAGTGTGTCCAAGTACCCTTGTAGACCGAAAGAGGAAGCGTTTGACAACGCAGTTGATGTAGTCGAACTTCTTCTCGTTGACCAATCAAGCACCGAACGTACGGCACCTCTGAGTTCTACACACGCTCGGCTCGATGACGTCCCTCGAACTCTTGATCCAGCAAAGTGTCGAGGGAGAGTTTCGTCAGCACGACGGTGTGGTGACGGTGATGGTGAAGTGATCCGCGCAGGGTTTCTCCTAGGCACTACGACAATATGACCGGAGGTGTAAACTGTGGAGGGGGGCGCTACACACGGCTTGAAATCAATGTTGTGTGCTTTAGCGGTGCCTCCCATGTATATATAGGTTGGAGGGGAGGAGAGGCATCCAAGGGGGCGCCAAAGTAGGAGGAATCCTACTTGGGCCCCTAGTACAATTCGGCCTCCCCCCTTTCCTTTTACCGAAAGGGGGAAAAGGGAAGAGAGGGGGGAGGAAGGAAAGGGGGGCCGAACCCCCACCTCCTTCTCCTATTCGGCCTCCTTCCTTAGCGGGGGGGGGGGGGGGCACCACCCTTTGTGGGCTGGTTTGCTTCCCTCCTATGGCCCATAAGGCCCATTATTCCCCCGGGGGGTTCCGGTAACCCCCCCGGTACTCTGATATGTACCCGGTATGCCCAGAAACACTTTCGGTGTCCGAATATCATTGTCCTATATAAAAATATTTACCTCTCGACCATTTCGAGACTCCTCGTCATGTCCGCGATCTCATCCGGGACTCAGAACAACATTCGGTCACCAAATCACATAACTCATATAATACAAAATCGTCATCGAACATTAAGCGTGCGGACCCTACGGGTTCGAGAACTATGTAGACATGAACGAGACACATCTCCGGTCAATAACCAACAGCGGAACCTGGATGCTCATATTGGTTCCTACATATTCTAAGAAGATCTTTATCGATCGTTCCGTAATGACAACATATGTTATTCCCTTTGTCATCCGTATGTTACTTGCCCGAGATTCGGTCGTTGGTATCTTAATACCTAGTTCAATTTCGTTGCCGGCAAGTCTCTTTACTCGTTCCGTAATGCATCATCCCGCAACTAACTCATTAGTCACATTGCTTGCAAGGCTTATCATGATGTGCATTACCGAGAGGGCCCAAAGATACCTCTCCGATACTTGGAGTGAAAAATCCTAATCTCGATCTATACCAACCCAACAAATACCTTCGGAGATACCTATAGAGCATTTTTATAATCACCCAGTTACGTTGTGACGTTTGATAGCACACAAGGTATTCCTCCGGTATCCGGGAGTTGCATAATCTCATAGTCAAACGAATATGTATATGTCATGAAGAAAGCAATAGCAATAAAACTTAACGATCATTATGCTAAGCTAACGGATGGGTCTTGTCCATCACATCATTCTCCTAATGATGTGATCCCTTTCATCAAATGACAACACATGTCTATGGCTAGGAAACTTAACCATCTTTGATTAACGAGCTAATCTAGTAGAGGCTTACTAGGGACACTGTGTTTTGTCTATGTATCCACACATGTATCAAGTTTCCGGTTAATATAATTCTAGCATGAATAATAAACATTTATCATGATATATGGAAATATAGATAACAACTTTATTATTGCCTCTAGGGCATGTTTCCTTCATTGTTGCCCTCCAAACTGAAGCATCTCCTCATCTTGTCCTCAAAGTCCAGCCCAGGATGGAAGGTGAGATCCAAAAGGGCCATGGCAAACAGATGGAATGGTGGTTGACACAGCCGGAATAGCGCGTGCTAAGCGACTGGTGGTCACCGCCGGCCAAAGGCCGGCGAGGGGGTTTGGACAGGGAGGGCTAGGCGCAAGGGGCTTACTAGTGTTTCCTGCTAATGTGAGGATGAGTCATCCTTTGGTTCTATTGTCGAAGAGATAAAGAGCTTCTCGCCATGTTCTCTTGTCAAAGAGATTAAAGAGCTTCTCGCCATAATGCATGAGCATCAGGTGTGCTGAGCTAGACGAACTGCCAATCTAGCAACTCATACCTTATCCAAGAGTGTTGCTTAAATAAAATTTGTAAGACTTGGTTTCATGTTTCTCCAGACCTTATTGGTGACATTATCACGGCGGAGTTCGTCATGACTTAAGCATTAACAATTAGCACTTTTCCTGGAAAAAAAGAACTCGTTGATTGGTTTATATGAGCAAAACGATATGTGTATTGTATACCGAGTTTCCACTTCAGAAACTCACACGGCACACAGGTGTGGGTGCACACCTCTGCTCAGTCGTGTCGGTTACCTGATTGTCTCGCGGTCCGAAAAGTTGTTGGATCCCGCATGAGGTCACAACAAGTTTTTAGTTTCTGAAACTTAAGATTATGTCGATTGCAGTTACCAAAACTTACATTTTGTCGGTCCTCTCTCATACCAAGTTTCAACAGTTGAAACTTAACAAAGTTTTATAAACTCTTCAAAACGTATTCAAATGGATCTCATTTGAAAGCCATCGTCACAACTCACACAAAACACAATTATACAAACCAAACTTAATTTAGACTTTTGATTCAAAAGATATAAAAAATTGAAAATTGAAAGCCAAAAAAATGGGGCTGCATGTTACAAATGCCCTTCTATTTCACTTGGTTGGAATTTTTTTGACCCGCACTCGGTTGGAATTAAAATCACTTTTAGTGTCGTTCAAGTCCACCGGACTCCCCTAAAAAAATCCACTGGTAGGCTTGGGAAGCATTAGGATTTGTGACTGCGCCTACTTGGATTTGTATCATTGTAGTGGATTTTTTAATGTTTCTGTCAGCTGGAGGCGTACGTGAAAAGAATATCCAGTGATACCAACTCCCACATGCTCCCGTCTTCCCTTTTTAAAATTTTAAAATTTTAATGTTTCAAAATATTCTAGAAAAAAGTGTGAATGTTCAGAAGGAATTTGTCTACAACCCCAAAAAAATTCATGTCCAAATTCAAAATGCACATTAAAAAAACACGACAAATCCATATGTGAATAGTGTTAATTTTGCTTTCGTCTTTTTGTGACACTATTTATGCTAGATTTGTCATTTTTATTGCTCAGTGTGTATTTCAAATTTGAATCTGATATTCTTAGGGGTTGTAGAAGCATACCTTGTGAGCATTAAAAAATCAGAATTTTTGAAAACATTTAAATTTATTTTTTCCAAAATTAGTATCATGGGAGCATTTAAGGGGTTGTACCACATGATACTTTCCCGGTGTACGGGTTTACCGTTTGTCCACATTTTTTTAAATCAATGTCGTCTATGGCACGACGTGACACCAAAAAAAACATAAGATTGGAATGTCATGTTAGAAATCCTACAAAAAGGTTTGTGCGGATGCTAGAAATCCTATGAAAAATAATACAAAGAAATTGTTGGGAAAATTTTCTATAGGCTGAAGCCACGCCCCCGGCCAACAACGTTGCTACAGTCCGGAACAGTGGCATATAGTTGTACTGCGGCTACACAGAACGAATGATCAGCCAGCCACACCCCAGGCCACTCCTGTTGCCTGGCCTGGCTACGCCGCTGCCTATGAATCAAGCAATCAGCATAGATAAAATTCCTAGGAATCATAATCCTTCAAAATTCCCAAGGAGCCCTTAAGGAATTTCTGAACACCAGCTATCTGAGCGGCAGAATAGTATCTTGCTGTATTGTTGTTAAATGCAGTATTGCACAAGGGGTCCGTTGTTGGTCTCCGACTTATGGACAGGTTCATAACCTGAGAGGATTTTGTATTTCATGACCTGTGATCGGTTGGCTGGCCGTGGCCTATTTACTTGTGAGTTGTTAAATTATGTACGAAACTTTAGGTGTAATCGTTGTGAAATTCCACGAAGGGGTTGTTAATTCTCTCCACGTAGGTAAGCATGAAAACCTGGCGTGGTCAGGGGAGCAACTCAAAAATAATAAAAAGACAGTGGAGCAGGCAAATCCAACCCTTTTGATTAACGAAACCCAGATGTTCTGATCACATTGCTAACCAACGAAATGATTGAACTAGACAGTGAGCCAAATGCTTGCCTATGGCAAGGCAGAATTCAGAGTGGTGAACCAACACGTTTCAGGGTTCAGGACGCACTGTTAGCTAGCATGTTCCTCCTTGATCTCGTCGGCGCGGACGACAGCCACCACGTCGCCGTGATCATCGCGGCTGTCACCGGTGTCGTTGGAGCAGTGGACGCCCTTCTTGGATGGCCTGCAGCCTGGCCCGGCGGGGTACTTGCGAGCGTTGAGGTCGATCTTGCGCAGCGCGGCCTTGCCCAGGTCAACACCGCACATGTCCGAGAGGCGGACGAGGTAGAGGAGCACGTCGGCGAGCTCCTCACCGAGGTGCTCCGTCTCCCTCTCTTCCCACCCGGGCAGCCCCTTGGGCACCTCCCCTTTCCACTGGAATATCTCAGAGAGCTCCCCCACCTCACCCACCTGCCACCCACAACGTATCACAAACCACATTACACCACCGGACATGATCAGAAGAGGCAGATGAGCTACAGGTGCATATAAAGTAGCTACAGCCTACAGACTTCCAACATTTGCCTTTTCTATTGGCAGCACAAATGTTGGCAAAACAGGGCAGTAGTAGTACTATACTAGTACAGTATGAAAAAAGGATCCCTGCTTTACTGAATCTTAGTTTTGCCTTCATATAAGCAAGAGCAAACAAACAAAACAAGTAGTCCAATATTATCATGATTATTACTTATGGGTTCATAATACGAAACAAACAGAGGACATTTCAACACGATGGGTGACGTTACCATACCTATTACAAACCTCTGTTTATATCATGATATAAGTGGTTTTGGAAGGTACACATTATATGGAATTTGCGAGCAATTGTGCAGTTGCTCCGCTTATTGTAGATGTTAATAACAAGTTTATAAAGTTTCATTTAAAACAAAGCTAATATGCAGAGTAAAATAAAAATGAAGGGAGTATTTGGGTAGGTCAAAGGAATACAGGGTTATTATAACTTCAGGTGTGTTTTCTGTGACAGTAAAAACATGAGCAAGCCAAATTTCAACAACTGATCCTCCCCAGAAGTCAAAATAAAGAGCTGACCATCCTTGAGAATGTAAAAGGAGACTAGAAAGAGTCGCAGAAGCAGCAAAAAAGTTTGCCCAAAAGAAGACAAATCTTTACAATTAATGATTTCCTTCCTCATGGAATAGGAAAGAAAAATCATGCCCATTATTTGCTATTCCTAGAACTATAGTAAAAAACAGATCAAAGGCAGAAGGATAAAAGTAAAAAAAAAGCAGATCAAACGCAGAAGGATAAAAACAGCTACAAACAATAAGGATCATAAAGAATAAGATCCCCAACAGCAATTCACCGTGCCCCCAGTTGAATCTACAAGGACAAAGAAAAAAGCTAAATAACCAAGATAGGTTCAGAGGGGAGATATCAAGAAAGGAGTCAGAGGGGCGGACCAGAGCAAGCAGGAGGTTCCTCGGGCTGTGGTACTTCTCCCAGTCCCTCTCCCTGGCGAAGTCGGCCATCTTCTTCCTCAGCTCCTCCAGGGTCACCGCCGCCGCCGCCGCCGCCGCCGCGTCGCCACCCTTGCCCGTCTCCTTCAACTTAACAGCATTCATCGTCTCCGTAACACACACTCGCGCACACGGTAAAGACTTGCAGAGGCTGTGACAGTAGAATAGGGAGAAGACGAGGCGGCTTTATATTTGGTACCGGAGGAGAGAGGACGACAAGGGGAAGGGGACAGCCGGAGGAGCAACCCTAGATATGTTTATTTGGGGCGATTTGATAATTTGTCATCCCTTACTTTCCCTTTTTACAATTTGCCACCCATTGTCTCAATAACGAGCGGGCCCGGATCTCACCTGTCATTTTAGTAGGGGAGGGAGGAATTATTAAAGAGGAAGGTAAGGGATGGCAAATTATCAAATTTGCCGTTTATTTGGGGCTAGAAAGCAGAATGGTGCGCGAATTTAGTTCCGCCGGGTCCGGGCTCCGCTCGAGTGAAAAGCACGGTTCCGAGGAATTGAATGTACATACGATCTGTGACAACAGGTGCATCAAATCAAACTCATAAACCTGTATTTGGCACGATGATGCCTCTAGCTTTGTTCTGCAGTTCTTGTTGAAGGATGTAAACATTTTTTGAAGTAATAAAATGTGTCATGATGGTTTTTCCTAAAAAAGAAAATTTAGGACGCTGATAACTGCCACATGTGTGGTGTATCGGATGGTTGTGCCGCACGGCTCGTGTGGCATGGAGAAGAACCCGCCCGCACAACCGCGTCCGGGCGCGCACAACCACACCTCGCATGTCCGGTGTGTGGCAAAACCGCCCACACGTCCGGGCCAGACGACCGCGCTGCCCGCACGACCCAGCACGCCAGCCGTCTCAGGCTCTTTCCGATCCCTAGTCCGCCATGCCGCCATTGTATCCCACCTCTCGATCCCCTTTTTTCGATAAAGGGTGGATTTTATTAGCTCAAAGAGGAGCATCAAGAGGATACAAACCCAAAGAGCACACACCCGGCCTCTGCATAGATAGGATGCACACAGCCAACACCAGCACACGCACACCAAAAAACACGCCAGATAGCAAAGTCATATAAGACCAAAGCTATGTGTAGGTGAGTAAAAGAAAAACCCGAAGCGACCAGATCCACGATCGGCAAACTATACCAAGGACCATATCCGCACCTCTCGATCCCCTACCTCCATCGTCTTCCTTCTCTGGTTGCCATGGCAACCAGTGAGGATCCCTAGCGCCTTCCCATCGCTAACCACCACCCCCCTCCCACCCCAACCCCGCCGTCCCAAGACGACGAGCTAAAATAGGTGGATCTCCGATCTCCTTCTGTTTCTCGACCTTCTTCTGCCACGAAATATGAAATTGCAAATTTGCCTACGAAGATGGCGACTGGATCAACGCTATCAGGGCAAAACACCCCACGAATTTGTGTGTCCTTGCATTTGCCCACCAAACATATGCCAGATCTGCCATATACTATGCTAGAGTTGTGCCAAGCTTCTGGGTTGTCTTGGTGCGAGTAGTTGGTAATAGAGCATGCGTAGGAATCACTATAAATAGGGAGAGAAAGGAAGAATTTGGCATAGGGAGGGAGGAAAAATAATTGCCACTTGTATCTAACGTCAATTGCCATCTATCGTTGTCCGTAGTTGCCACCATGTTATCTTATTGCTTGCCATCCTATTTTGTTGTCTGCTGCCATCGCTTCAAAATGATAGCTGGCATCCAGAATTCGGAAAAGAGAATGGATGTGCATGTTCTACTTGCCATGAGGTGTTGGTTGCATACGCAAGAAATATTATGAGATTGCCATGTTATCTTCTACGTGCAAACAATAAGAATGCTTTTTGCGGATTGTTGATGCGTTCGTATTCATGCAGTGACTAAAAACACAGTGGCAGAAAAGAAAGCAGAAGAATGAATCACGAAGATGGCACTGATCCTTGGCTTTCTCAAAGGCCGGAAACGCCACCTTGGGATGCAGCAGAGTACAATCAACTCATTTCTTCAGGGCCATTGCTGCCACTACTAGAGCACTACGCGGGCATCGGTACGATGCATGACAAACAAAAAAGAAACAGTTGCCATGTTCATGACAATGAAGATGTCATTCTACTTATGTCCTACAAACTAATTTTTAGCAGGTTCTTATGACCAAACCACAATCAGGGGGCAGCATGGCAAGTTTCGTCACAGGGCGCTAACGCTGACAAATGTACGGGCAACCAACTTCATTTAGCTAATGTGGCACATCAAAGTAACGCATACGAAAAAGAAACTTACTGTTGTGGATATGAAATTAAACTTGCAAGGATGGCAAAAGACTCACGAGTTATGTCGGAAAAATTTAGGACCTTCATGCAGCACGTGGCATCAGGCGCAACTATGTACCTGCCATCAATGCCGTACACGGGTGAGTGCATGCAAGTGAAGTTGTGGATAGTGAGTTAGGAGAAAGGAACATATCTGACAGATGCAGTTGCCATGCCTAGACAGCTGCAGTTGCCATGGCTGCACAACTGCAGTTGCCATGCCTGGACAACTGTAGTTGCCATGTATAATCAAATGTGACTGTAATGTATAAACAATCGTGGATGACAAAGTGTGAACAAATCTGTGTGGCATGGTTGGACCACTACATGTGCCATGTTGAACAAACTACAGTTGCCATGCAATGACCAACTGCTACCATGATCGCAGGTTGTTACGGTGGAACCACATCGGTAAACGTCTCATGGCAAGCTTCACAGTTACAGGAAAGCGCTAGTGTAGATAGAGCACATCAATTTGGAATGACAGACCACACAAGATCGGCACATGCGGCACAATAAGGTAAAAAATAATGTGAACCAGAAAGCAGTACTGCATTTGCTTTTGTGGAAATAGCATTTGAGGAAAAGTAGATTTGTAACGGTGGTGGTGGAAAAAAGAAACAAAAAATGCTACCAAGTGGTCGTGTGCAAAAAGAGTCGTATATTGTCTTCGGGATTTGCCAATTGCTATAAGAGTGGGTGCAACATTCATGATTGTTCACATTTGCGTACTGAGCTCAGGCCTAGAATACAAGTTTTGATGCTAGAATATACTGGTTGCCATGTGTTGGCAACAGTAGTTGCCATGTATGTTGGACTGTAGCTGCCATTGCTATATACTACAAGTTCTGATGCTAAAAGACGCTGGTTGCCATGTTTTGGCAACAGTAGTTGCCATGTTGTTGGACTGCATCTGCCATTACTGGAGAATTACAGTTGCCATGCATGACCATATTGTTGGGGAACGTAGCAATAAATCAAAATTTTCCTACGTGTCACCAAGATCAATCTATGGAGTCATCTAGCAACGAGGAAGGAGTGGATCTTCATACCCTTGTAGATCGCGCGCGGAAGCGTTCAAGAGAACGGGGTTGATGGAGTCGTACTCGTCGTGATCCAAATCACCGATGATCCTAGAGCCGAACGGACGGCACCTCCGCGTTCAACACACGTACGGAGCAGCGACGTCTCCTCCTTCTTGATCCAGCAAGGGGGGGGGAGAGGTTGATGGAGATCCAGCAGCTCAACGGCGTGGTGGTGGAAGCAGCGGGATTCGAACAGGGCTTCGCCAAGCGCTGCGGGAGGAGGGAGATGTGTCATGGGAGGGAGAGGGAGGCGCCAGGGCTTAGGTTGGGCTGCCCTCCCTTCCCCCCACTATATATAGGGCCAAGGGAGAGGGGGGAGGCGCAGCCTTGGCCCTTCCTCCAAGGAAGGGTGCGGCCAGGGGAGGAGTCCCTCCTCCCCAAGGCACCTCGGAGGTGGCTTCCCCCTTTAGGACTCTTCCTTTCCCTCTTCTCTTGGCGCATGGGCCTCTTGGGGCTGGTGCCCTTGGCCCATATAGGCCAAGGCGCACCCCTTACAGCCCATGTTCCCCCCCGGGGCAGGTGGCCCCACCCGGTGGACCCCCGGGACCCTTCCGGTGGTCCCGGTACAATACCGTTGACCCCGAAACTTGTCTCGATGGCCGAAATAGCACTTCCTATATATAATTCTTTACCTCCGGACCATTCCGGAACTCCTCGTGACGTCCGGGATCTCATCCGGGACTCCGAACAACTTTCGGGTTACCGCATACTAATATCTCTATAACCCTAGCGTCATCGAACCTTAAGTGTGTAGACCCTACGGGTTCGGGAGACATGCAGACATGACCGAGATGACTCTCCGGTCAATAACCAACAGCGGGATCTGGATACCCATGTTGGCTCCCACATGTTCCACGATGATCTCATCGGATGAACCACGATGTCAAGGACTTAATCAATCCCGTATGCAATTCCCTTTGTCTATTGGTACGGTACTTGCCCGAGATTCGATCGTTGGTATCCCGACACCTTGTTCAATCTCGTTACCGGCAAGTCTCTTTACTCGTTCCGTAACACATCATCCCGTGATCAACTCCTTGATCACATATTGTGCACATTATGATGATGTCCTACCGAGTGGGCCCAGAGATACCTCTCCGTCACACGGAGTGACAAATCCCAGTCTCGATTCGTGCCAACCCAACAGACACTTTCGGAGACACCTGTAGTGTACCTTTATAGCCACCCAGTTATGTTGTGACGTTTGGCACACCCAAAGCACTCCTACGGTATCCGGGAGTTGTAGAATCTCATGGTCTAAGGAAATGATACTTAACATTAGAAAAGCTTTAGCATACGAACTACATGATCTTGTGCTAGGCTTAGGATTGGGTCTTGTCCATCACATCATTCTCCTAATGATGTGATCCCGTTATCAACGACATCCAATGTCCATGGTCAGGAAACCGTAACCATCTATTGATCAACGAGCTAGTCAACTAGAGGCTTACTAGGGACATGGTGTTGTCTATGTATCCACACATGTATCTGAGTTTCCTATCAATACAATTCTAGCATGGATAATAAACGATTATCATGAACAAGGAAATATAATCCAGTTGCACTAGGGCATATTTCCAACAGTCTCCCACTTGCACTAGAGTCAATAATCCAGTTCACATCGCTATGTGACTAACACTCAAGGTCACATCCCCATGTGACTAACACCCAAAGAGTTTACTAGAGTCAATAATCTAGTTCACATTACCATGTGATTAACACTCGATGAGTTCTGGGTTTGATCATGTTATGCTTGTGAGAGATGTTATAGTCAACGGGTCTGAATCTTTCAGATCCATATGTACTTCGCAAATCTCTATGTCATCTTGTAGATGCAGCTACTACGCTATATTTGGAGCCATTTCAAATAACTGTTCTACTTGGAGCTATTTGTTGCTCCATTATACGTATCCGGTATCTCTACTCAGAGCTATCCGGATAGGTGTTAAGATTGCATCGACGTAACTCTTTACGTCGAACTCTTTATCAGCTCCATAATCGAGAAAATTCCTTAGTCCACTAGTTACTAAGGATAACTTTGACCGCTGTCTTGTGATCCATTCTTGGATCACTCTTGTACCCCTTGACTGATTCATGGCAAGGCACATTTCAGGTGCGGTACACAGCATAGCATACTGTAGAGCCTATGTCTTAAGCATAGGGGACGACCTTCGTCCTTTCTCTTTCTTCTGCCGTGGTCAAGCTTTAAGTCTTAACTTCATACCTTACAACTCAGGCAAGAACTCCTTCTTTGGCTGATCCATCTTGAACACCTTCAAGATCATGTCAAGGTATGTGCTCATTTGAAAGTACCATTAAGCGTTTTTGATCTATCCTTATAGATCTTGATGCTTAATGTTCAAGTAGCTTAATCCAGGCTTTCCATTGAAAAACACTTTCCAAATAACCCTATATGCTTTCCAGAAATTCTACGTCATTTCTGATCAACAATATGTCAACAACATATATTCATCAGAAATTCTATAGTGCTCCCAGTCACTTCTTTGGAAATACAAGTTTCTCACAAACTTTGTATAAACCCAAAATCTTTGATCATCTCATCAAAGCATACATTCCAACTCCGAGATGCTTACTCCAGTCCCTAGAAGGATTGCTGGAGCTTTGCATACTTATTAGCATCTTTCAGGATTGACAAAACCTTCCGGTTTGTATCACATACAACCTTTCGTCGAGGAAACAATGTTTTGACATTCTATCTGCAAGATTTCATAAATAATGCAGTAATCGCTAATATAATTCCAACAGACTCTTAGCATCGCTACGAGTGAGAAAGTCTCATCATAGTCAACTCCTTGAACTTGTCGGAAAACATCTTAACGACAAGTCGAGCTTTCTTAATGGTGACATTTACCATCATTGTCCGTCTTCCTTTTAAAATCCATATGTACCTAACAGCCTTACGACCATCAAGTAGTTCTTCCAAAGTCTACACTTTGTTTTCATATATGGATCCTCTCTCAGATTATATGGCCTCGAGCCATTTTGGAATCCAGGCCCACCATCGCTTCTCCATAGCTCGTAGGTTCATTGTTGTCTAGCAACATGACTTCCAAGACAGGATTATGTACCACTCTGAAGTAGTACGCATCCTTGTCATCCCACGAGGTTTGGTAGTGACTTGATCTGAAGTTTCATGATCACTATCATAAGCTCCCACTTCATTTGGTGTAGGTGCCACAGGAACAACTCCTGTGCCCTGCCACACACTACTTGAAGAGACGGTTCAATAACCTCATCAAGTCTCCACCATCCTCCCACTCAATTCTTTCGAGAGAAACTTTTCCTCGAGAAAGGACCTGATTCTAGAAACAATCCCTTATTGCTTTCGGATCTGAGACAGGAGGTATACCCAACTGTTTTGGGTGTCCTATGAAGATGCATTTATGCGCTTTGGGTTCGAGCTTATCAGACTGAAACTTTTTCACATAAGCGTCGCAGCCCCAAACTTCTAAGAAATGACAGCTTAGGTTTCTCTAAACCATAGTTCATACGGTGTCATCTCATCGGAATTACGTGGTGCCCTATTTAAAGTGAATGCGGTTGTCTCTAATGCCGAACCCATAAACTATCGTGGTAATTCAATAAGAGACATCATGGTATGCATCATATCCAATAGGGTGCAGTTATGATGTTCGGACACACCATCACACTATGGTGTTCCAGGCTATATTAGTTGTGAAACAATTTCCACAATGTCTTAATTCTGTGCCAAACTCGTAATTCAGATATTCATCTCTATGATCATATCATAGATATTTTATCCTCTTGTCACGACGATCTTTCAACTTCACCCTGAAATTACTTGAACCTTTCAAAAATTCAGACTCGTGATTCATCAAGTAAATATACTCAACATCTACTCAAATCATCTGTGAAGTAAGAACATAGAGATATCCACTACATGCCTCAGCACTCATTGGATTGCACACATCAAAATGTATTACTTCCAACAAGTTGCTTTCTAGTTCCATTTTACTGAAAACGAGGCTTTCAGTCATCTTGCCCATGTGGTATGATTTGCATGTCTCAAGTGATTCAAAATCAAGTGAGTCCAAACGGTCCATTTGCATGGATTTTCTTCATGCATATACACCAATAGACATGGTTCGCATGTCTCAAACCTTTCAAAACAAGTGAGCCCAAAGATCCATCAACATGGAGCTTCTTCATGCGTTTTATACCAATATGACTTACATGGCAGTGCCACAAGTAGGTGGACTATCATTACTATCTTTTGGCATGAACATGTGTATCACTACGATCGAGATTCAATAAACCATTCATTTCAGGTGTAAGACCATTGAAGGTATTATTCAAATAAACAGAGTAACCATTATTCTCTTTAAATGAATAACCGTATTGCGATAGACATAATCCAATCATGTCTATGCTCAACGCAAACACCAATCTCGATGGTAGAGGGAGCGTACGATATTTGATCAACCTTGGAAATACTTCCAACACATATCGTCATCTCACCTTTAGCTAGTCTCCATTTATTCCGTAGCTTTTATTTCGAGTTACTAACACTTAGCAACCGAACCGGTATCTAATACCCTGGTGCTACTAGGAGTACTAGTAACATACACATTAACATAATGTATATCCAATATACTTCTATCGACAGCCTTCTCATCTACCAAGTATCTAGGGTAATTCTGCTCCAGTGGTTGTTCCCCTTATTACAGAAGCACTTAGTCTCGGGTTTGGGTTCAACCTTGGGTTTCTTCACTAGAGCAGCAGCTGATTTGCCGTTTCATGAAGCATCCCTTTTTTCCCTTGCCCTTCTTGAAACTAGTGGTTTCACCAACCATCAACAATTGATGCTCCTTCTTGATTTCTACTTTTGTGGTGTCAAACATCGCGAATATCTCAAGGATCATCATATATGTCCCTGATATATTATAGTTCATCACGAAGCTCTAGCAGCTTGGTGGTATTGACTTCGGAGAAACATCAATATCTCATCTGGAAGATCAACTCCCACTCGATTCAAATGATTGTTGTACTCAGACAATCTGAGCACAAGCTCAACAATTGAGCTTTTCTCCTTAGTTTGCAGGCTAAGAAAATCGTCGGAGGTCTTATACCTCTTGACGTGGGCATGAGCCTGAAATCCCAATTTCAGCCCTCGAAACATCTCATATGTTTCGCGACGTTTCAAAACGTCTTCGGTGCCTCAACTCTAAGCCGTTTAACTGAACTATCACGTAGTTATCAAAATGTGTATGTCAGATGTTCGCAACATCCATAGACAACGTTCGAGGTTCAGCACACTGAGCGGTGCATTAAGGACATAAGCCTTCTATGAAGCAATGAGGACAATCCTCAGTTTACGGACCTAGTCCGCATAATTGCTACTATCAACTTTCAACTAAATTTTCTCTAGGAACATATCTAAACAGTAGAACTGAAGCGCGAGCTACGACATAATTTGCAAAAACCTTTTGACTATGTTCAGGATAATTAAGTTCATCTTATGAACTCCCACTCAGATAGACATCCCTCTAGTCATCTAAGTGATTACATGATCCAAGTCAACTAGGCCGTGTCCGATCATCACGTGAGACGGACTAGTCAACATCGCTGAACATCTTCATGTTGATCGTATCTTCTATACGACTCATGCTCGACCTTTCGGTCTCTTGTGTTCCGAGGCCATGTCTGTACATGCTAGGCTCGTCAAGTCAACCTAAGTGTTTCGCGTGTGTAAATCTGTCTTACACCCGTTGTATGTGAATTCTATCACACCCGATCATCACGTGGTGCTTCGAAACAACGAACTGTCGCAACGGTGCACAGTTAGGGGGAACACTTTCTTGAAATTTTAGTGAGGGATCATCTTATTTACTACCGTCGTTCTAAGCAAATAAGATGTATAAACATGATAAACATCACATGCAATCAAATAGTGACATGATATGGCCAATATCATATTGCTCCTTTTGATCTCCATCTTCGGGGCTCCATGATCATCATCGTCACCGGCATGACACCATGATCTCCATCATCATGATCTCTATCATCGTGTCTTCATGAAGTTGTCTCGTCAACTATTACTTCTACTACTACAGCTAACGGTTAGCAATAAAGTAAAGTAATTACATGACGTTTATGTTGACACGCAGGTCATAAATAAATTAAGACAACTCCTATGGCTCCTGTCGGTTGTCATACTCATCGACATGCAAGTCGTGATTCCTATTACAAGAACATGATCAATCTCATACATCACATATATCATTCATCACATCCTTTTGGCCATATCACATCACATAGCATACCCTGCAAAAACAAGTTAGAAGTCCTCTAATTGTTGTTTGCATGTTTTACGTGGCTGCTATGGGTTTCTAGCAAGAACGTTTCTTACCTATGCAAAACCACAACGTGATATGCCAATTGCTATTTACCCTTCATAAGGACCCTTTTCATCGAATCCGATCCGACTAAAGTGGGAGAGACAGACACCCGCTAGCCACCTTATGCAACTAGTGCATGTCAGTCGGTGGAACCAGTCTCACGTAAGAGTACGTGTAAGGTCGGTCCGGGCCGCTTCATCCCACAATGCCACCGAATCAAGATTGGACTAGTAACGGTAAGCATATTGAACAAAATCAACGCCCACAACTACTTTGTGTTCTACTCGTGCATAGTAACTACACATAGACCTAGCTCATGATGCCACTGTTGGGGAACGTAGCAATAATTCAAAATTTTCCTACGTGTCACCAAGATCAATCTATGGAGTCATCTAGCAACGAGGAACGAGTGGATATTCATACCCTTGTAGATCGTGCGTGGAAGCGTTCAAGAGAACGGGGTTGATGGAGTCGTACTCGTCGTGATCCAAATCACCGATGATCCTAGAGCCGAACGGACGGCACCTCCGCGTTCAACACACGTACGGAGCAGCGAAATCTCCTCCTTCTTGATCCAGCAAGGGGGGAGGAGAGGTTGATGGAGATCCAGCAGCACGACGGCGTGGTGGTGGAAGCAGCGGGATTCCAACAGGGCTTCGCCAAGCACTGCGGGAGGAGGGAGATGTGTCATGGGAGGGAGAGGGAGGCGCCAGGGCTTAGGTTGGGCTGCCCTCCCTTCCCCGCACTATATATAGGGCCAAGGGAGAGGGGGGAGGCGCAGCCTTGGCCCTTCCTCCAAGGAAGGGTGCGGCCAGGGGAGGAGTCCCTCCTCCCCAAGGCACCTCGGAGGTGCCTTCCCCCTTTAGGACTCTTCCTTTCCCTCTTCTCTTGGCGCATGGGCCTCTTGGGGCTGGTGCCCTTGGCCCATATAGGCCAAGGCGCACCCCCTACAGCCCATGTGCCCCCCCGGGGCAGGTGGCCCCACCCGGTGGACCCCCGGGACCCTTCCGGTGGTCCCGGTACAATACCGGTGACCCCGAAACTTGTCCCGATGGCCGAAATAGCACTTCCTATATATAGTTCTTTACCTCCGGACCATTCCGGAACTCCTCGTGACGTCCGGGATCTCATCCGGGACTCCGAACAACTTTCGGGTTACCGCATACTAATATCTCTATAACCCTAGCGTCACCGAACCTTAAGTGTGTAGACCCTACGGGTTCGGGAGACATGCAGACATGACCGAGATGACTCTCCGGTCAATAACCAACAGCGGGATCTGGATACCCATGTTGGCTCCCACATGTTCCAAGATGATCTCATCGGATGAACCACGATGTCAAGGACTTAATCAATCCCGTATGCAATTCCCTTTGTCTATCGGTACGATACTTGCCCGAGATTCGATCGTTGGTATCCCGACACCTTGTTCAATCTCGTTACCGGCAAGTCTCTTTACTCGTTCCATAACACATCATCCCGTGACCAACTCCTTGATCACATCGTGCACATTATGATGATGTCCTATCGAGTGGGCCCAGAGATACCTCTCCGTCACATGGAGTGACAAATCCCAGTCTCGATTCGTGCCAACCCAACAGACACTTCCGGAGACACCTGTAATGTACCTTTATAGCCACCCAGTTACGTTGTGACGTTTGGACACCCAAAGCACTCCTACGGTATCCGGGAGTTGCACAATCTCATGGTCTAAGGAAATGATACTTGACATTAGAAAAGCTTTAGCATACGAACTACATGATCTTGTGCTAGGCTTAGGATTGGGTCTTGTCCATCACATCATTCTCCTAATGATGTGATCCCGTTATCAACGACATCCAATGTCCATGGTCAGGAAACCGTAACCATCTATTGATCAACGAGCTAGTCAACTAGAGGCTTACTAGGGACATGGTGTTGTCTATGTATCCACACATGTATCTGAGTTTCCTATCAATACAATTCTAGCATGGATAATAAACGATTATCATGAACAAGGAAATATAATAATAATCAATTTATTATTGCCTCTAGGGCATATTTCCAACACATATGTAGATTCACGGCTTGCTGTGTGACTGATGTCATGCAAAATCACATGCAGTTGATGTACTCCGTTACGATAAACATGCCATTCAAACAAAATCTTACGCTCGTATCTGATTTTTTATTGAAGGACCTTCAACTACAATTAACAGCGGCGCGGGGACATCTACCGCGGGGAGCTCTGAGCGCATGGAAGACGTGTTCCACTAGCCAGCCAACACTCATGCCACAAACAATGCCGAGTTAGTGTCGGAAATGGCAATTGTTCCAGCAATGCCGACAAGCACACCTTTGCAGAGCAGCACAAGCAACACTCAAGCAGATGAAACAGCCGCCGATACTGAAGTGAATGATGAAACCGATGACGAAGCACAAGGGGATGAAGATGGTGTGCAATCAGAAATCATAGTACCTCAGGCACCATATCTTGGGCAGAGATTTGATTTGTTTGAAGATGCAAAGGAATTCTACCAGACATATGCAAAGTTGCATGGGTTTGCGGTCAACACCGAATACCACAGGAAAATTAAAAAAACTAACGAGTACAGCAGAGGTGAGATCAGGTGCTACATGGCATGAAGAAACAAGAAGGGAAAGGTGATGCGCCTGTCGTTCCGGAACGAAAGAGAGGTATCATTGTCAAGATGGAATGAACTGTCCGATGTAAGCTGAACGTAGATGGAGCACAGTGGGTGGTCAGTGAATATTTTGACGAGCACAACCACGAGCTAATAAAGAAGTTTGACCTGGTAAAATTTCTGACCGTCGACAGGGCATTCACCCCCCTTGAGAAGAAATTCATAAAGCTGCTACATGATTGTAACGTCGGTCCATCAAGAATAGTCCAGATACTCTCCCTCATCCACAGCAAAAATGGGACTCTGAGTAGCATGCCCTACATACTGGCAGACGTCACAAACCTAAAGGAAAAGTGCCATAGAGAAAGCAAGTTGGCTGACATAGAAGCCACGATAGCCTACTTCACTGAGAAAGTGAAAGAAGATCCAGATTTCTTCTACAGGATAAGATTGGACGATGAGGACCGTGTCAGGAACATGTATTGGGTGGATGGTGCTGCAAGAAGAGCCTACAAACATTTCCGAGACTGCATTTCATTCGACGCGACATATCTCACTAATATGTACAAGATGCCATGCGCTCCATTCATAGGAATAAATAACCACAATCAGTCATTGCAGTTCGGATGCGGGCTCGTTCGGAACGAAGACACAAATGGGTACATTTGGATGTTCAAGACCTTCTTAGAGTGCATGGGTGGACTTGCTCCGATGAACATAATAACAGACCATGATTTTAGCATGCGTGCATGCATAGAGGAGGTCTTTCCGTTGGCAGTGCACAGGCAATGTAGGTGGCACATTATAAAGAAGGCTGAGGAGACGCTAGGACCGTTCTTTGCTGACCGTCTAAAGCTGCACAAGGCATTCGAGCTATGCGTGGACCACAGCTTGACGGTGGAGGAGTTTGCAAGGAGCTGGATGGCTATGATTGAAACATATCAAGTCCAAGACCACGAGACGCTTGCTAGCTTGTGGGAAAAGCGAATGTACTGGGTGCCGGCCTACTTCATGCAATGCTTCTTCCCGTTTCTGCAGACTACACAGCGCAGTGAGGGGTTCAATGCTATTTTGAAGCGGTACGTCAGCCCTGGCAACTCATTGCTACAGTTTGCCAAGTAGTACACCGCTTTGCAACAAAAAATACTGGGGTCCGAGCTACAGCAAGAAGCAAACACCGCGCTCAAGCAGCCAAAATTGCTAACATATTTACCAATGGAGAGGCAGATGAGCAAGATATACACCAACAAGATTTTTAACAAGTAAGTCAGTTGTGTTACAATCTTATTTGCACAAATCATGGAGGTAGTAGGTGCCATGTAGAATGCAATGCAGTTAAAAAGCTTATTTGAAAATGGTATTTTTTTAAAAGTAGCCATTGAGTACAGAGTAACCATGATATGTAGTTGCCATGTTTAATGAACTACAGTTTGCCATGTTTAATGAACTACAGTTGCCATGTTTACTCAACTGCAGTTGCCATGTTTTCTCAACTGCAGTTGCCATGTTTCATGAACTGCAGTTGCCATGTTTAATGAACCGTACTTCCACTGGCCATGATGGTATGGAATGCAAATGCCAAATGAAGTTGTTATGTAGCTGCCATGTTTAGTGAACTGTTGTTGCCATGTTTAATGAACTGCAGTTGCCATGTTTACTCAACTGCAGTTGCCATGTTCGATGAACTGTAGTTGCCATGTTTGAACGAACTGTAATTCCATTGGCCACAACAACAAAAGGTGCTACAGAAAACTTCACATAAGAGTTTAACAAAAACCACACAAAACTTGTAGATTCTAGGAAGAAATAAAGCGTGCCAGCATGTACACGGCTTTCCAAGTGGACGAACATACGTTCAAGGTGTGTTCTATCATGGGCATTTTGGATTCAGAACCTGAAGACCCGGACAAGGGAAGGAACTACTTTGTGAAGGCATCGATAAGCGAAGGCTAATACTACTGCCAATGCTGCAAATTCGAATGGGACGGGATTGTGTGCTGTCACATACTAAAGGTAATGGACATGAACGCGGTGACACGAATGCCCCGCCATTTCATAAGGAGGCGATGGACTTGGGACGCTGACGACACATTGGCGCCGCAAACATCAAACGCAGTTTTGGCTATGCATGACGAGAGACCAGAGTCAACCATGGAAGTCGTGAGGCACTTGTGTTGACAAAGAACTATGCTAAACTAATTGATGAAGCGTGCAAGAGTGATGAGACAGCGAGGGTCGCAGAAAAACACAGGAAGACCCTCAAAAGAGAGCTTGATGAGATCAAGAAGAGGAAAGCTGAGGAAGCCTTACACAGGTTCCCCCGCACATCAAGTGTACCTTCATCCACGGGGCCATCATCTGAAAACTCGGATGTAGGATCTGGAACAGCAAGCACACAAACCCAGGTTAGGAACCCGCCCCGTTCATCACAAAAGGGCGTCCAAAAGAGATAAGATACAAATCGGGATGGGAGATTTAAGCAAAACACAAGAAACCAAAAAAGGGACGGGCAATCCGTAAGCAACATTGGAGCACTGTGACTTGGTCCATGGTGACATTTTTTTGTAATCTAGATGTTCTAAATTTTGTAAAAATTAGAGAGTGACTCTTCAGGGGCATCAGAATGTGAAGCAAAATGCCATGAATGAATAACTGCAGTTGCCACGTGTATGGTACTGAATTTCCCATGTTACTTGAACTGAATCTGCCATGCAATTTCTACTGAATCTGCCATGCAATTTCTACTAAATCTGCCACACCATTTCTACTGAATCTGCCATGCCATTTCTACTGAATTTGCCATGTTATTTGTACTGAATCTGCCATGTTAGTTGTACTGAATATGCCATGTTAGTTGTACTGACTCTTCATCGCGTAGATTTCCATGTTCAGTCGGTGCATTTTAGTCACACATATTGTATTGTGTTGCAAACTATGGGAAACAAGTTGAAACGGTCTCGTGCAGCAACCGCATAGGTTACGGCTGCGTGATCAAACTACCATGCTAGCCGGTACAGTTAGCAATGAAAAAAAGAACTAAACAGAAAAATGAAGAAGGACGATAACTTTCACTAACCGTGTCTGATGAACTACATTTGCCATGTTTTCAAACATCATAGGCGCTGTCAAAACACCAAACTGGTACTACCAACGATGAACGCATAATAATACTGAAAAACATAAATGTATCTGTTGTCACACCTCAAAAATAGGTTCACATCCACACATATATTACAGAAAATATCCAAATGTCGCTCACACACCACCACTACATACTAGGCTACGCGGAGATGCAGCCATAACATAGTACACGGACATAGTTTTGAAAGAACAAAGGTAATACCTTACATTCCTCGGCAACAGAATGTAAGGTGGGCGTTCGGTATGGAGCACCACGTGATCACTTGTACTTCTTGGCGGCTTTCTTGACAGCTTCCTCTATGAACTCACGTGCGTTGGACCGCATGTTGAAATATTCATTCATCAACCAGTTCCATGTATAAAATTTGCGGAGCTCGACGACCATTGCAGCTATGACGACAGGAACCCGTCGACCTTCCCACTTTGCAAGGTATTCCAACGTGTGAAAGCCGCAGTCGTGCCTAAACAAGAAAAGAATCAGGTTAACTCACAAGAACATAGAGAAAAAAAATCATAAACTTCAATTCAGAGGTGACAAAAAGAGGGTAAGCATTGGTTTGGAGGACACATGAAGAAAAGATGGGAAAATACCGGTTTCCTTGCTTCGTAGTCGCCACGTACTCAATTGGAAAATGTCTGATCTGGACCTTTGAGTTTTCATAGCGATGGTTCCATGTCTCTTTGAGGTTGTTGATGAAGTATTCATCATGCATAGTAAGGTCTGCACCAGCTTCTGAACGCATTGAATCAAGCACCTCAAAACGTTGGTTCTTCAGGTCAAGGCAGATCGCGTAGTGGTGACCAGACTTATCATGTGGTGCAAGCTCCTGGAACATGGGGAACAAGACCTGCAAACAAAAATGAAGGAAAGAAGAAGCAGAGCTCACATTAAGAATAGAAATGATGTAGTTGGGAAAAAGACATGTAAAGATATCACCAGTTACACTGACAGGCACATGAATGACATAAAAGCATCAAGGGTCCAAGAAAAGTAGACCAACGTATAATGTTTAGTTACAGTGGGTAACTAAAAGAATTTGCCATCCATGTATGAACAAAGTTGCCATGTATTTTAGTTAGAAGTTTCCACATAGGCTGTATTAAGAAAGCAAATCAGAAGTCATTTTACATGGCAGTTGTTGCCACATGAAACAACTGTCACAAAACAGGGTGTAGCCAAAATCTGAAGCATAGCTACTGGCAAAAAAATAACATGGGAGGAAAAAATGTGCAAAAAAGGAAGGAGTACTCACACATTTCTTCATTGTGAGCTTGAAATCACCATGCGCAGCAAAATGCTTCCTCATGATTTTGTGGTGGAAGTCACCATCCCATATTTTGCATGTCGCAGTGTGTTGCATGATTGTTTTGTTGGGAGACATATCCATATGCCTGTTGATGAAGTCAATCCCACATGCAACTACATTCTTCGACATTTTGCCGAATGGCCCCACAGACTCGGCAAGATCACCCAGGTCAACGTACGTCGCATCGCATTGTATGATCTTGGTTCTATCCAAATATGAGCTGTATGAAAATGATATAACATGAAAGAATCATGTCTACTAAGTAAAAAAAGAAATAAAACATAAACAGAGCATATCTAGAAATAGCAAAAGCATGAATAGTAAAAAAGAGCAAAGCAAATGAGAGGTTTATGAGGGTGTGGTCATTACGCTTTCAGCTCCTTCATGTGATTGCTGTTGGACCTCGCATTTCCAAAGTGCTTGACAATGTCGTACAGCTGGTTTTGATCCTTTCTGTCCTTGACTTCCGGCTCATAATCATCCGCAGGTGGCGCGTGAACTACCCTACGCTGCCTCACAGAACCAGGGGTGGCACTTCTAATGGTATCCTCAGATACCGACTCAGCAGGCATGTTGGAACTTGATTGGCCCTGACCTCGTGAGGACCTTCTCTGCAATGCTGCCTCCTCAATCCTGAGGTAAGCTTCATCAAGTGACAGCGTAATCTCCTCAGGGGTGGCTGCAAGGATCAAAAAAGTGGGTTAGGATACCTAGAAAAGAAAACAAATTTAGTGTGAAAGAAAGGTTGCAGAAATATGAGATGTAGGCACAGAAAGTAGGGAGTTGCCATGTGCAGGCAACTCCAGTTGCCATGTGCAATGCATTGTAGTTGCCATGTGACAACAACTACAGTTGCCATGATGTATCTGTTGGGGAACGTAGCATAAATTCAAAATTTTCCTACATGTCACCAAGATCTATCTATGGAGTCATCTAGCAACGAGGGAGGAGTGGATCTACATACCCTTGTAGATCGCGCACGGAAGCGTTCAAGAGAACGGGGTTGATGGAGTCGTACTCGTCGTGATCCAAATCACCGATGATCCTAGCGCCGAACGGACGGCACCTCCGCGTTCAACACACGTACGGAGCAGCGAAATCTCCTCCTTCTTGATCCAGCAAGGGGGGAGGAGAGGTTGATGGAGATCCAGCAGCACGACGGCGTGGTGGTGGAAGCAGCGGGATTCCAACAGGGCTTCGCCAAGCACTGCGGGAGGAGGGAGATGTGTCATGGGAGGGAGAGGGAGGCGCCAGGGCTTAGGTTGGGCTGCCCTCCCTTCCCCGCACTATATATAGGGCCAAGGGAGAGGGGGGAGGCGCAGCCTTGGCCCTTCCTCCAAGGAAGGGTGCGGCCAGGGGAGGAGTCCCTCCTCCCCAAGGCACCTCGGAGGTGCCTTCCCCCTTTAGGACTCTTCCTTTCCCTCTTCTCTTGGCGCATGGGCCTCTTGGGGCTGGTGCCCTTGGCCCATATAGGCCAAGGCGCACCCCCTACAGCCCATGTGCCCCCCCGGGGCAGGTGGCCCCACCCGGTGGACCCCCGGGACCCTTCCGGTGGTCCCGGTACAATACCGGTGACCCCGAAACTTGTCCCGATGGCCGAAATAGCACTTCCTATATATAGTTCTTTACCTCCGGACCATTCCGGAACTCCTCGTGACGTTCGGGATCTCATCTGGGACTCCGAACAACATTCGGGTTACCGCATACTAATATCTCTATAACCCTAGCGTCACCGAACCTTAAGTGTGTAGACCCTACGGGTTCGGGAGACATGCAGACATGACCAAGATGACTCTCCGGTCAATAACCAACAGCGGGATCTGGATACCCATGTTGGCTCCCACATGTTCCACGATGATCTCATCGGATGAACCACGATGTCAAGGACTTAATCAATCCCGTATGCAATTCCCTTTGTCTATCGGTACGATACTTGCCCGAGATTCGATCATTGGTATCCCGATACCGTGTTCAATCTCGTTACCGGCAAGTCTCTTTACTCGTTCCGTAACACATCATCCCGTGATCAACTCCTTGATCACATATTGTGCACATTATGATGATGTCCTACCGAGTGGGCCCAGAGATACCTCTCCGTCACACGGAGTGACAAATCCCAGTCTCGATTCGTGCCAACCCAACAGACACTTTCGGAGATACCTGTAGTATACCTTTATAGCCACCCAGTTACGTTGTGATGTTTGGCACACCCAAAGCACTCCTACGGTATCCGGGAGTTGCACAATCTCATGGTCTAAGGAAATGATACTTGACATTAGAAAAGCTTTAGCATACGAACTACATGATCTTGTGCTAGGCTTAGGATTGGGTCTTTGTCCATCACATCATTCTCCTAATGATGTGATCCCGTTATCAATGACATCCAATGTCCATGGTCAGGAAACCGTAACCATCTATTGATCAACGAGCTAGTCAACTAGAGGCTTACTAGGGACATGGTGTTGTCTATGTATCCACACATGTATCTGAGTTTCCTATCAATACAATTCTAGCATGGATAATAAACGATTATCATGAATAAGGAAATATAATAATAACTAATTTATTATTGCCTCTAGGGCATATTTCCAACAGTATCAACTGCAGTTGCCATGTGCCTGCAGAATGGAAAATGCAGCATGGCAACAGAAAAATGTAGGTGACAGCGTGTAAGCAAATCCAGTTGCCATGTCCATCAGATAACATTTGCCATCACAAAAAGTGAGAACCCAAAAAAGCTTGGGACAAAAGTCAGACTAAAAAGATGTATACACGAAAATGATAAACGCATAAGAAATGTACCTTGCACAATCGGCTCTGCGAACTTCACAGCCTTCCTGCCCTCGACCATTGGCTGCGCCATCACTGGGGCCATGCCTGCCGGGAAAGCAAAGGCAACTGGTGAAGGATCTTGCACCACTGGTTCATCTTGACTGCGATCAATGCCAAGGCTAAAGCTCGGTGGGGTGAAGTCCATTGGGTGCCTCTCCTGCCTACTGGCCGGACCGCGAACAACTTGCTAGGCAAAATCCAAGGGTGAAAGATCAACAAACATTTCTGCATCGGCCGCTGCAGAATCATCGGGCTTATTCATAGGGGGGCGTGCTGTCAGCGGTATCAGTCGCAGATTTCTTGACAATCTTCTTGTTTGGGCTGTAGGGGACACCGATGTTGACTGGGAGCTTAGAAGTGCGCAGATTTAAGCTGGGGTTATCCACTGCGGGTAAAGACGCAGTCTGCTCCGCACGTTCACCTCTATCAGTCGTGCCCGGCTTGCCACCTGGGTCGGTTGTACTCTGGTCTTCCGTTCTCTCCATAACATTGCTTCTGGTAGGTGGTGGGAACAGTGTGGACGCAAGCACATAACCAGAGTCACCTCTGCTGCTCCTAGCTACAGCCAGCGCATTGGGTGTGTCTGCAGATTGCTTGCAGGGGCTACGACGGCTAGGTGGAAGACCAGCTCGCGTAACGGTCACCTTGGCAACCTCTGGAGCACCAAAAGCTAAGAGTCTCACCTATGGATGGCATATCATTATGAACTGTCACCTCAGCCCCTTCTTTCATGGACGTAGAAGTGCCACCACCCACGCGCTTGGAATCCGTGTCAGATGAGCGGGAATCTTCCTTGCTTAGGTTGATCTCGGGGGCGTCCACTTCAACACTTGCTGATCGGGTAGCATGGCTCACAGCAGCATCCTTCATTGCGAGCAGAGTGGGCAATATTTCAGCAGTCCTGGCAGATACCGACTCGTCACTCCCAGATGTACGGATGCCTGCTGTCATAGCCTGCACATCTGCAACCGGCGGAGATGGTCGGCCGCTTGCACCAGAGCTAGTGGGAACAGTGGACGGTGCAGCAGCAGGTTTGTGCACTGGCGCCTCATGAACGTCTGAGTTGCCACTTGTCGACAGCTTTGAGTGTATGCGTTCGAGTGGGTCTCTGGGGTTCTGCTTGGTCACGCGTGTGGTAGTCTTCTTCACACTGAAAAAAATAAAACACATGAACATTGTTAGATGAACAACTGATAGTTGCCATGTAGGTGGAATAAGAGTTGCCATGTGGCCCAGTTAGCAGTTGCCATGCAGAACAAGCAGCAGTTGCCATGGTACACATCTTAAAAAATGTGTGATGTGCCAGGACTGTCATTTCAAAACTAGGTGTGGATGAGTGCACAAACAGATGGAAAAGCTGGTATTTGCCATGTAGGTGGAATAAGAGTTGCCATTTTGCCTAGTTAGCAGTTGCCATGCAAAACAAGCAGGAGTTGCCATGTAGTAAAAAGAAATAGAGCATGGGAGAAACAACAGTTGCAATGTGGGACTGATGGCAGTAGACCATGTGGCAAGCTAAACAGTTGCATTGAAAAGCAAAAATATAGCAATGAAAAAAGAACAGGGATAGCCTACTTCTTGACTGTCTTCCTCAAATCTGGCAACATGATGGGATCACCGGTGTTGGACATCGACGTACAAGGAGATGACCTAGTGGAAGGCGTGTCACCAGCAATAGGGGCACCCTTGTTCAATCGAGCAGAAACACGGGTTGGCGTTGGTGCTTGTTTCTTCGTAACTGCTCGTCCACTAGCTGTCGCCTCGCTGCACATATAAGAAAGAGGCAGAAAAAGGTGCCAAGTGCCAGACACGAAAATCGTTGTCATGCTTAGCAAAAACAAATGGAAAAGGGGGTCAGTTTGTTCGAAAGGATAGACAAAACAAAACACTAAAATAGAATTCGAACCTCCTCCTAGCAGCTAAGGGATCGGTCCTAGGTCTCTTGACAGGAGAGCCCTGCCCAACCTCCTCTGGATCCCTCCCCCTCTTTGAGGGCGACACCCCCTTGCCTCTCGCAACTGTCTGTTCTTTGACTTTCTCCGGTGAGGGGACATCTGGTACACCCTTGCCCTTCTTACCACCTGCACGAACATCGACATGTTCATCATCGTCGGGGTCATGTTGCACGTTCTCCATGTCACCGTCGTCATCCTTGTCGAGAGCAGCATCTCCATCTAGTTCATCTTGTGTGTCAGGAAGCTCCTGCGAGCTGTTGTAGTCATACCGACCACGGCAACTAGTTGGCCGATGTTTCTATTCTGCAACGAATGGAGTGAACTGCCTCGCAACCGCGTCGCTGTCAGAGCCATTAAGGGACGTCCAACCGTCAACTAACTTCCCGAGCAAGCTGGTCATTCCGGATGCAAGCTACCCAATTAGATGCTCAACAGGTGCCCTTGCCTGTGCACGAAACAAGAAGCAGCAGTAACCAACCGTATTAAAGTCACGTGCACAAGATCAAAATAAACCAAACACAACCATAGATATATATCCTTGATTACCTCAACAGGACAAGACGGAGCTGAGTGCACGCCCATCCACTTTCCAAAGTTTTGAGGCGCACCAAACACGCTGTAGTCTATAGCATGCTTGGCCATCAGCTGGAAAAAACCAAAAAAACAGCTAGCATGTAAAGAGAGAAAACAATGAACACTAACCAACAGTTCATGTATTGCAAAAATAAAAAATAAAAAAGAGGTAGAGGATAGAAGTTTCAAAATGGATGGCAGAGTTGCCATGTGGCGTAAGACATGGATACCATGCACAGACATCCATGGCTAACAAGGTAGTCATCTCTTGTTAGCCACGTGCGGTTGCCGTATGGGGATTTTTTCATATGTTATGCAGCGTCAAAATTGAAAGAATGTCGTGCAAAGAAAGAAGCCAGAACTAACCTACAGTTTCTCGTATTTCGTATCAGTTATCTTGTCCGCGGCAAGCACCGCCTTGACAACATCATAAGTCCACGCAGAAACAACAAACTTGTGTGGAGGCGGCGGGCCTCCTATCCCAGTAAAGTCCAAAGTGGACAGATCAAGACGATCGACGTACATGAGCTGATGTACAACAATTTAAAAAGAAAAAAATATCAGTTGCCATCATGGTATTTTGCAAAAAAAGAAGCTAACGTATGTTCCTTCAATCATCAAGTTGGAAGGCATGAAGAAGGAAAGAGTTGCCATGTATTTCTGTTAGTTGCCATCTATATGTGTTAGTTGCCATCTAGTTATGTTGGCAGTTGCCATCTTGTTCTGATGGCAGTTGCCATCTTGTTATGATGGTAGTTGCCACAATGTCACCATGATGGTTGCCATGCATGCTCAAGGAGCTAGGAGTGTTTGCAAAAGAGTAGTACAAAAATACCATTAAATGGAGTCGACAACCCTTCTGGTACATCTTGTTTGAGAATGCATCATGCAGGAAGTCCGCAATGAACTTACACCAATTCATGTTCTTCACTTCTTTTAGTTTTGCCTACACGACATAAATTTTAGGACAAGAAGTTGCTGCATCAGAAATCAAAATGGGAAAACATCAAAAAACTGGTAGTGAGTAGCTTACAGATGACATAGGAGTCAAAAGATTGAAGGAAAAATGAAGGAGTAGAGATAGAGCATTCACCAGGATGGGGAAGCATTCGTTGCTTGGGCGAAGAGATGTGGTCGGTGCAAAAATAGCTGAGATTAGGTACATGAGTAGCTTCATCTTAAAAACTTCGCCATGGCTTTTCATGCCCTCTAGCGAATTTGCCAGCACGGTCGTGTTCGGCGTGGATGTCATCCCTGGAAACAAACGGGCAAACAACGTTTCCTCAATCGTATTATTGACCTCATACGGGACTTTGATTTCTCCACGGGGCACACCCAACATGCAGAACACGGATTCCTCGTCTAATGGCAGTCTTCCACGTCCCGGAATCACAAATTCCCTGGAGGCGGGCTCGTAAATCTCACCGAGCCAGTCGCATACAGGGTTCACTAGATTCTTGCACCGAAAATCCATCAGAGCCTGCATCCCCAACTCAGCAGCAGCTCCCTTCTGGTCGTCGGTGAATCCCTTGGTCAATATAGTCAGGCATTCCTGTGAAGACCTATTGCGATTACGTTTCTTCTTCTGCAAAATAGAGAAATGATCATTTATTGCCATGTTTCACTATCATGAAGGTTTAGACCCTATCAAACGATTGCAAACTCAACATGACATTCAAAACATATGGGGGAAGGGGGGCTGGGGGTGGACAGTTACCTCATCGCCGTCTGTTGTCCGTCTAGTTGCATGATTCTGCCGCAGTAACTCCATGAAATCATCATCATCGTCTTGATGATCGCCGCGAGCCATTCTACTGAGGTAAGAACAAATCAAAATGTCAGGGTGAAAAATGAAAGTATGAAGTAAGCAGTTGCCACCTAACAGAATGTACTTGCCACATGGGCTCAATTGAAAGTGGCAAAAAGTTTAGGCAATATCGTATGAACACCCACACTCCCTATGATTGTCCAACAATAAATGTGGCAACAAAACACATTGGCTTCATTTGAAAAATGTACAGATCATAAGGCACTTGAAACAAAATGCTGAAGTTGCCATGTTAGCACAAGATAGTACGAAAGAAAGGCACAAATCTTCGGCCGCACAAACATATAATGTGGCAACTCACACTCTGTCCTCATACAAAAAATGAGTTGTCATATATTCAAAGGAAAATGTACTAGGTTGAAATTGCCATGTTAAAATGCAAGACAATTCAGAAATTGTTGAAAACATCTACTGAACAACCTGTAATGTGGCAACTCACACACTGACCTCATATTAAAAATGAGTTGCCATGTAGTACGGCCAAATATGTTCAGATATCACAAGTTTGCATGGCAAAACACAAAATTGAGTATATGGTACTATGAATTTGCCACATTATCCTGCCTACATCATGGCAACAACCATAGTGTGTTAACAGAAATACTTGCCATATGGAAATCATACTTGTGGCAACTGACACATTTGATCAGGAAATTAGTTGCCATCTAGTGCACATAGTTGTCATATATTCAAAGGAAAATGTACTAGGTTGAAATTGCCATGTTAAAATACAAGACAATTCAAAAAGTGTTGAAAACATCTACTGAACAACCTGTAATGTGGCAACTCACACACTGACCTCATATTAAAAATGAGTTGCCATGTAATACGGTCAAATATGTTTAGATATCACAAGTCAGCATGGCAAAACACAAAATTGAGTCTATTATACAGTGAATTTGCCACATTATCCTGCCTACATCATGGCAACAGCCTTAGTGTGTTAATAGAAATACTTGCCGCATGGAAATCATACTGTGTGGCAACAGACACATTTGATCAGGAAATTAGTTGCCATCCAGTGCACATGGTT
Source organism: Triticum urartu (assembly GCF_056163025.1). Taxonomy (NCBI): domain Eukaryota; kingdom Viridiplantae; phylum Streptophyta; class Magnoliopsida; order Poales; family Poaceae; genus Triticum; species Triticum urartu. Next base: position 436,853,294 of record NC_141874.1, on the reverse strand, counting down.
GCTGAAACTACCATGACTACCTATTTACTACACTTTATCATGCCTACAGCATGGCAGCAGCCATAGTGTGTGCACAAAAATAGTTGCCACATGGAAAACAAATTTGTGGCAACTGACACAGTTGATCAGGGAATTAGTTGCCATCCAGTGCAGATAGTTATTGAAACTATCATGTCTACCTTCATACTGCACTTTGAAATACAACTACCTAGATCTAGGGTTCATTGGCAACTATCATAACCTGAAATTCATCAATAAAAAACTTCCTGCACTGATCGCAAAATAGCATTTCACTACAGGAATCAGCTATTTTGCCGTCTGCCACGGCAGACGGCAAAGGCATGAACGGCGGACGGCAAAGGCCTTTGCCGTCAGCCGCGGACGGCAAAAGGCTCCGGCAAAGTAGGCTACGGTAAACAGCTACTTTGCCGTCTGCTTCCTGGCGGCTGACGGCAAAGGCCCTTTGCCGTCTGCGGCGGACGGCAAAGAGAGCGGACGGCAATAATTGCGCTGTCAGTCCGTTAAGTGGCTAACGGCAGGCCTTTGCCGTCCGCCGCTGACGGCAAAATTTCTAGTGTCTTTGCCGTCCGCCGTATGATGTCATCTACACGTCACTACATGGCAGGTTCTTTGCCGTCTGCCACTGATGGCAAAGTGCAGGTTCTTTGCCGTCTGCCACTGATGGCAAAGTCTTTGCCATCTGCCACTGTAGGCAAACTGACCAAATGGGTCAGCTCCCAGGAAGCACAACTGGATGCCACGTGTCTTATTTGCCGTCCGCGGCAGACGGCAAAGAGCCCGTTGCTGTCGGTGGCAGACGGCAAAGAGCCTGCATATTGGCTCTTTTATCTGTTTTTATTAAATCCAACAATTTTCATCACAAATATATATGACATATATAGATATATTTCAAAAGGCCATTACAGAGCAAACATATAAGATATCCAACACATAACTTCATCATCCAACCATATATATTACATGCATAGTTCCATCATACATAACAAGTTCAACATAGAGGCATCCAACCATATATATTACAATAGTTTCATCCAACGATACATGCGTAGTTCAACGATACAAAAGAAACAGAGAAAGGGATAAGGAGCACTCCATCTATGCAAGCTTTCGTCAAGTGAATGAAATCTGCAAAATGAAAATAAGAAAGTTAGAACAAGAAGAGTAGAACAAGAAGAAGAGTAGAACAAGAAGAAGACTAGAACAAGAAGAGTAGAACAAGAAGAAGACTAGAACAAGAAGAGTATGTCATTTATGAGCTAACTTACGTGAAATGGATCATATATGAGCTAACTAAGTTGAAATGGGTCGTTTATGAGCTAGTTAAGGTGAAATGGATCATTTATGAGCTAACTTAGTTGAAATGGGTTGTTTATGAGCTAACTAAGGTCAAATGGATCGTTTTTGAGGTAACTAAGGTGAAATGGATCGTTTTTTAGCTAACTTAGGTGAAATGGATCATTTATGAGCTAACTTAGTTGAAATGGATCGTTTTTGAGCTAACTTAGGTGAAATGGATCATTCATGAGCTAATTTAGTTGAAATGGATCTTTTTGAGCTAACTTAGGCGAAATGGATCATTTAAGAGCTAATTTAGGTGAAATGGATTGTTTTTAGCTAACTTGGTGAAATGGATCGTTTATGAGCTAAATTAGTTGAAATGGATCGTTTATGAGATAACCTAGGTAAGATGGGTCATTTTGGAGTTAACCTAGGTGAAATGGGTCATTTTAAAGCTAACGTAGGTAAAATGGATCATTTAGGAGCTAATCTAGGTAAAATGGGTCATTTTTGAGCTAACTTGGATGAACTGGATCATTTATAAGCTAACCTAGGTAAAATGGGTCATTTTAGAGCTAACTTAGGTAAAATGGATCGTCTATGAGCTAACTAAGCTAAGTACAGATCGTTTTAGAGCTAAATTAGGTAAAATGGATGGTTTTGGAGGTCAGTAAGCTTATTAAGTCATTTTGGAGGAGAAGAAGCTAAGTCTAGGTCATTATGGTAAGCATTGGAGGAAATAAAGCTAAGTCTAGGTCTTTATGCATGTGTTAAGCAAAACACTAGATAAACTTACCAAGATCCAGGAGGTGTAGGAGCGGGGTGGCTCGTGTTGGTAGATGGAGAAGGATCGTGCGATGCTTGTCTGGAGTTACACTGCACCAAAGATCATTTCCAATGTCTTGTTAGCATGATGACACTCAAATGTTAAGACTAGCAAGTAATGTCCATTCAAATAAAACTCACCGTGGTCCCAGGAGCAATCACTGGCATCGGCGGAGCGGTCTGACCTGTCTTCTCGCACACAGACTGCACATTTGGTTTTGACGACTCAGTCATACTAGTTAGTAATGAGACAAACACTACATGAATGTTTTAGCTAATCTGCAGAAGAAACTTACCACAAGGAGCTCGTACATGGCCCTTGCCTGCATGTCATTCCGTGCCCTCTCCTCCTCCATCATCTTTGTCGTCCTCTCCTCCAACTCCCGCTGCCTCTCCGCCGCCTCCGCCAGAAGTTTCTCCGTTCTATCTCTCTCACTCTGTATAGCAGCCTGCAACACCACTCACATGACCATTTGTAATCATTGATGGAAGCGCACACAATGTAATTAATGGAGAAAGATAACTGAGTACGTATCACTAACCTTGATGGCGAGTTGCACTGGCCGTTCACGAGGCCTTATCTCAGGAGCGGAGCTCGACTGGCGCGCCTTGATCTTCGGGAGAGTGCTAGGACAACGGATAAGTCCATCTCCAATGGCTATGGAGCCATGGGACCTCCCGCCACCAGATATCATCACCAGCTCTGGATCAATGGGACCCTGGCTCGGGTTAAAGTCCTCCCCTTTCCTCGCCTTCCCCTCATCTCTATATCTCACGAGCTTGTTGTGGGAGGAGATGTTGGTGAAGTTGTTTGCATCATCGAGGTCAGACTGAGAGAAAGCCTTCACTTTCTTGAAAGAGGCAGTGTGGGCCATGGCATACAGGTCGTACACCTCTGGCACCTTATCCGCCTTATTGTAGCGTGCCTGAAAGAGAGAAACAATGAAAATTAGTAATTAAAGGGCTCAAGCTAGCATGATGAATGAATTGCATGAATCATGAAGCAAACCACATACCCAGTTGCGCCCGAACTGATATAAGTTGGAGCTGCCTTGATGGTGTGGCACACCTTCCATTTGGGCACGTTTTTCCTTGGCCTCGTTGTGGAGGGCTAGCCATTGTTTTGAGCACCACTCATCGACCAACACCTCCCAACAATCCATCCGATCCGCACACCATCTCGGAGGCGCCTAAGTTAGCAAATAGAAACTTGAGCGCTACGGCTAAGAATTACTAAATGAAGGAACTTAAGTAGAGAAGGCCTTAAGAATTACCTTCATGTACTGCTCCTTACTCAAGAACTTATCGCGGCACGCCGGCTTGGTCTTCTTGATACCACGCAAGGCGTAGTAGTCTCGAACAGCTTGCACCCGAGCCTCGTGCCGTAAGTTCTGGAGTAGGCGCTTGCAGACGTTCTCGATAACATGTGCCGCGTCCTCCTCATATCCCTCCTCACACCTGTAGAATGTCTGCAATCAAATGAGACAATATTGATTAGTAAAATTAATAACTAGCTAGTTGAAGATTTTTAAATGTGTAAAGGAGAAATTACCCAGAACTTTCTGATCACCATGTCTGCCCTCGTGTCGCACACGACACCGTCGATAATCTCATCCGGCGGGGCCGGGGCAGCCACGTAGTGCTCCCAGCTCAATCCAAGCTCTGGAAGCCGACCCTCACCAGGCAACGTGACAAACCCCGGGAAGTTTTGCCGGCAAAGAACTCCAAGGACGGAGTTGGGCCGGCGGACACTATGATGGTGGTCCCAACCCCTGCAGCATGACAAGGCCAACGCATTAGTTATTTGAAGAAACGTGAATGCAGAAGGTACAAAAATATTAAATGCACTTACGTACCTCTCCCCATCAGGGAAAATCAACCACCTCTGCCCGCGGGTCACCGGCACGGACGGGAGCCGTGTAGCACCACACTGGTAGACGTTGCCCCCCTCCTCCCCCTCCTCATCAGTCGGCTCCCCGCCATCATCAGCATGGCCACTCGGCTCCCCGCCATGCTCAGGCTGACCCGGCCAGGTACCCCATCCAGACGTGTGCTCCTCTGGGGTCTCGTGGGCCCAAGTCTCGTGGGCCGAAGGCCCGTCGCCCCGAGGCTCGTGGGCCGAAGACTCGTGGACCGGAGGCTCGTGGACCGGAGTCCGTGCAGCCTCCTCCTCAGACGAGTCCACCCTAGCAGTCACGTGCTCGGGTGAAACAGTTGGGGGTGGCGGTGAGGAAGGCGCCCTAGCAGTCACCGTACGTCCTCTCCCGCGACCACGTACTCCAGCTCCTCTCTTCTTCTTACCTCGTCCCCTGCTGGGCACCGCGGTCGACGAAGAAGGGCCCGGTGGTGTCGCCATACTGTCCAGCAACGCTCGGCGGAGAGGTGCGTGTGGAATGGAAGACCTCGCACCACGCGCCGACGAAGAAGGGGCCTCGGCGCGCTCCCGACCAGCGCCCACCATCTTTCAACACCTGCCATGACAAAGAATAAACGAAATTAGTACAACATAAAAAAAGTACCGACATGAATAATAATATGTATATCACTTAAGTGTATCATCATCAAGTACAACATAAAAAAATTGAATACCTGACACTACTAATAATCTCGATCAGTATCATCAATAAATGCATAATCATCATCATCACTATAATCAATGATGGGCTCATAGGGTTCATTGGCATCAACATGTGCAAGGCCACCTTGACGTAATCGGTCAAGCATTGACAGGTCATCCGCAGCAGTAACCTCTTCTTGTTCCGGCTCTTCTTGTTCCTCCTCTGGGGTGATGTCGGATTCATTGTCGCTGTCTACTTCAATGTTTTGGGGTGAAGTATAGCGGTTCTTGAAACGCTTTTTGGAAAGACGTGTCTCTTGGAAGAATTCTCCTTCATATGTGTCTGGGTTAATGTGAGGTTCATAATCCTCTTCCTTTGGGGGAGAAAGTCTAGCACGTGGCGGCACTTCATAAACGACATCCCAACCTTTCAGATTTGGATTAGTTTGGCAGGCCCACGGTAGATAGAATACTTGGGTCGCCTGTTGAGCCATAATATAGACATCAGGAACATCTAAATGAGTGCTTTGGTTGATTTCAACTAGCCCTATATGTTCATGAGTCCTTCTAGTCTCCTTCGGCTGAAACCAATAACATTTGAAGACTACGACATTCGGTGGGTTTTCACCATAGAACAGAAGTTCATAAATTGCTTCAACTCTCCCATAATAGTCGGTACCTCCTTCACCGATAGCAGATACACAACAATTTGTGGACTTTCGGTCGGCCATAGATAGCTCTTTGCCATAGGTATGAAAGCGATACCCGTTGATGTCGTACTTGTCAAATGAATGGACCTTATAGTCAAAACCATTAGCGACTTGTCTCAATTCGGCGTCCATAGACTCTGAATTAGCCTACAAGTTTAATATGAAAGGATTGTTGCATTATGCACAAATTAGTGAATGAAATGAAATTGTCTAATAGAAATTACCGTTTGTTTGAACCAAGAGATGAAACCGGGATAGCCACCTCCTTGCTTTGCGAGAAGCTCATACTCTTCGACGGAATCCTTTTGGATCTCCGCTCCATACGAGAATATGGCGACGTATCGACTGTATGACATATCCAGGAATAAGAGTAGTTCAAAGGAAATAGAAGTTGCGAAACAATGTACCGAGAACTTACTCAATGTACGGCCGCACTTCTATCAGGTTGTTGAAGATATACAACGAAATGGTCCGCCATTCTTTGTTATCCAAAGATACTGGATGTGAAACACTAGCTGGTGTGAGATTCCCTTTGAATTGGCTGAGGTTGGATCCACCCTTTTTAGGCTCATCAGCATTGTACCGAGGCTTCGGATTATGCAAATGATGATTTTTGGCTTCGTAGTGCGCTGTTACGAAGTTTGCCGCCTCCTCTGTGATGAATGCCTTAGCCATCGATGCTTCAATTCTACGTTTATTTTTACATTTTTCTCGAAGCGTCTTCTGCATCCTCTCAGTTGGGTAGCACCAACGATTTTGCACGGGCCCCCCAATCTTGCCTTGGTCGGGAGATGCAAAATCAAATCCTGCATTGGATTAAAGAAGCCCGGTGGAAAGATCTTCTCTAACTTGCAGATCAACTCCGGCGCCAACTCTTCCATTTCTTCTAGCACGCCAGGCGATAGTTCTTTCGCACAAAGAACACGGAAGAAATAGCTGAGTTCTGCCAGTACTAGCCATTCATCCTCAGGGATGAAGCCACGCAACATCACCGGCATTACCCGCTCAATCCATATGTGCCAATCATGACTCTTGAGACAAAATATCTTCAGTTTATCAAGATTCGCTCCCCTCTTTAGATTCGCTGCATACCCATCGGGGAACATCAACTGCTGTTGCACCCACAAGAGAATTTCCCTCATAGCTGGCCTTCCAAGATTGAACCATGCCTTTGGCTTCGTCCAGTTCTGCTTTCCTTTCGGTTCTTTCATGTTTTGTAACGGCCTATCACATAGCGCCTCCAGATCGACTCTAGCCTTAGTATTATCCTTTGACTTCCCATCTATGCCGAACAATGTACCAAAAAGTGCCTCGGCGATATTCTTCTCAGTGTGCATCACGTCAATGTTGTGTGGGCAAAGGAGGTCTTTGAAGTAAGGCAGATCCCATAAGCATGTTTTGTGAGTCCACGCGTGCTTAGTATTATACCCCTTGAAGTACCCTGGACGTTGTGGATCTGGCTCGAGAGCGTTTAACTGATCCAGGGTCTGTTGGCCTGTCAATGCAGGTGGTGCAGAGTTTTTGACAACTCTACCCCTGATGAAGTTCTTCTTGTCTTTCCTGAACTTATGGCGAGGATCCAGGAACTGTCTATGCATGTCAAAGCAAGAAAACTTGCGACCGGCCTGAAGCCAACGAAACTCAAGAGCTCCCTTGCATGTGGGGCACGGGAACCTTCCATGCACACACCAGCCAACGAATAGCGCATACGCTGGCAAGTCATGCATCGAGTACATGTACCAGACACGCATTATGAAGTTCCGTTTGCTAAAGGCGTCGTATGTCTTGAACCCATTATCCCAGGCTTCTTGCAATTCGTCCTTAAGCGGCTGCATGTACACATTCATATTTTTGCCCGGATAGTTGGGTCCTGGAATTATCAACGTCAGGAAAATGTTCTTTCTTTGCATAATCTGTCCGGGGGGGGGAGATTGAGTGGAAAGACAAATACGGGCCAACAACTTTATTGGGCTGCCGTCATACCAAACACACTGAACCCATCCGTGCTGATGCCGACTCGAGGATGCCTCGGATCTGCCGCTTTGTCAGCATGTAATTCATCAAACTTTTTCCACGCAACACCATCCGATGTGTGTACCGTCATCAGATTCCCATCTGCATCTAGTTCGGTTCTTTTGCCTGTTTTGTGCCATGTCATCTGTCTGGCCGTCTCTTCAACCATGAAAAGACGTTGAAGTCTTGGTACGATTGGCATATACCGAAGAACACTAACGAGGATTTTGGTCTGTGTCTTCTCACCCATACTGTTGTCTACCACAATATACCTGGAAGACATGCAAATGGGACAATAGTTCAAGTCCGCATAGTCAAGCCTAAATAAGGCACATCCTTTCTCACAGGCATGTATCTTCTCATAGGGCATCTTCAGTGCACGGAGGATTTTGTCCGACTGGTACAGGTTTGCAGGCATTACATGGCCTTTGGGTAGAAAGCGTCCAAATACTGTCATAATTGTGTCATAGCATTCTCTGCCCAAGTTGAACTGAGCCTTCAGAGCCATTACTTGCGAGATGGCATCCAACTGACAAAGCTCAGTGTGCTCGTGGAGCGGACGTTTCGAAGACTCCAACATTTCATTGAAGGCCTTTGCAGATTCCTCCATCTCCTCGTCCGAATCCCGAGCATCATCATAGCCTTGCACCATGTTTTCCATCCCGGTACCATGCTCGTCGGTGCAACGACGATCCACCTCAGCTCGGTCACGTTGGGCAGACTCACCATGAAATGTCCACACCGTATAATCGGGCGTAAAACCACTCTTCTGCAGGTGTTTGCCCATTTCAGCCTCTGTCTTCTTTTCCCAATTGCCGCACCGGAAACAGGGGCACCAGGTTTTCTTTTGGCCATTTGCAAATGCGGCTTGCACAAACCCCTTAGTTTTTGTGAACCATTCAGCGCTCCATTTGTTCTGACCAGTGTGACCGGTATACATCCAAGCACGGTCACTCATCTTGACTTTCAGAGCTACTGGACACACAACAATTATATATGTAATTCACCATGTATATATTCATTAGTTGACCTACTTTGTCTATTTTATTACGTCCATGCAACCTACACTCTAATAGGTAATGATAGGTCCTAATCCCACCCGTGTATGTGTAGATTGGGTTCATTTTCCCATGCTATGCTCCGGATCCGACGCAAAATTTTGGCAGCACCTCCCCGCTGTTCTCCTGATACACGTCTCTGCAATAAACAGAGAGGATGTGTACCCGGAGAACAACAGGGGAGGCACTGACGAAATATATGCGTCGGATCCGGAGCAAAGCATATGGGAAAACGAACCCAATCTACACATACTCGGTCTGTCCATGGATAGCGTTGGACAATTCGAAAGAATCAAGGTTATAAATATGCAAATGCATGCATATTTATAACTATGACGCTTTCGAACGGGAGACACATATTGGTTACGCATATTGATGATTCAAGACACATATATAGCTAGCTATCAAGTTTCATCGGAATAGATCAAATAATTAATGGGGGAGGAGGACTTGTCATTTGTGCTCACCCACGAACGAAGGGGCAGAGCTCGTCAAACGCACGGCGAGGTCGTCGAACACCAAACCTCGCAGCGATGAAACAACTGCACATTTAAAACTACACGATCAACACAATTATATATGATGTTTTTCATAACAAAATCGAAAAATATATGACCTAACTAATAATTCACAAATATATGACCCCGTCGGCCTCTGGAAGGCCAAAGAACACCTTTTCGGGAGGTGTCGGTGGTCGGGGTGTCCTGTCGGTGTCGGGGTGCCGTGTCGGGGTCGGGGTGCTGTTTCGGGGTCGGGGGGTCGGGGTGTCGTGTCGATGTCGGGGTAGTGCCGTGTCGGTGTCGGGGTGTTGTTTCGGGGTCGGGGTGTGGTGTTGGGGTCAGGGTGTCGGGTCAGGCTCGGGGTCGGGGTGTTGGGTCAGGCTCGGGGGGTCGGGGTGCCGGTGTCGGGGTCGGGGTGTCGGGGTCGGGGTCGGGTTCGGGGTGTCGGGGTCGGGGTCTCGGGGTCGGGGTGTCGTGTCGGGGTGCCGGGTCGGGGTCTTTTTTCCTTTTCTTCTTCTTCCTCTTCTTCCTTTTCTTCCTTTTCTTCCTTTTTTTCCTTCTTCTTGTTCTTCTTCTTCTTCTTCCTCCTTTCCTTTTTCCTCTTCTTCTTCTCCTCCTCTCCTGTTTTCTTCTTCTTCTTCTTCTTCCTCTTCTTCTTTTTTCTCCTCCTCCTCCTCTTCGTCTTCTCCTCCTCTCCTATTTTTTTCTTCTTCTTCTTCCTCTTCTTCTTTTTTCTTCTCCTCCTCCTCTTCTTCTTCCTCCTTTCCTTTTTCCTCTTCTTCTTCTCCTCCTCTCCTGTTTTTTTCTTCTTCTTCTTTTTCTTTCCTAAAACTGAACTAAACCTAAATCTAATCTAAACATAAACCTAAAACTAAAAAAACAGAAAAAAGGAAAAAACTAAATCTAAACCTAAAACTAAACTAAGACTAAACCTAAACCTAAAACTAAACCTAAAACTAAAACTGAAACTAAATCTAAACTAAACATAAACCTAAAACTAAAAAAACAGAAAAAAAGGAAAAACAAAGGAGAGGTAGAGCTCACCTGGGCCGGTGGAGGAGGTGGCCGGTGGAGGAGGGGGGCGGGGTGGCCTGGGGCGGCGGCGCCGGGCCCAGGGCGGTGGGGCGCGGGGGGCCGGGGCGCGGCGGCGCTGAGACGGGGGGCCGGTGGAGGAGGGGGGGCGGGGCGGCGGTGCCGGGCCCGGGGCGGTGGGGCGCGGGGGGGCCGGGGCGCGGCGGCGGCGAGTGGTGGTGGCGGCGGCGCGCGTATGGGAGCAGGGAGAGAAACAGAGAGAGAGGGCGCGGGGTGGGGGGCGCGCCGTTAGATATGTTAAATCTTTGCCGTCCGCCCCCCTTTGCCGTCCACTTATTTGCTCTTTGCCGTCTGCTAGCAGACGGCAAAGAGGGGGGCCCGTTAAGTTTTTTTTAAGCAGCTCGTCAGTGGGGCCCCTCCCTCTTTGCCGTCTGCTAGCCGACGGCAAAGAATCTTTGCCGTCAGCTAGCGGACGGCAAAGAACTGGCTGATGGCAAAGGCTTTCTTTGCCATCAGCCAGTTCTTTGCTGTCTGCTTTCGGGTAGCTGATGGCAAAGAGCTTCTTTGCCGTCTGCAGACGGCAAAGAGCTGGCAGATGGCAAAGTAGCTGATTCCAGTAGTGTTTCGTGACAAATACATAACTAATGGCTAGAAAAACGTCGGCTCAATCCCAAGGAAGAACCAGGATGTGGCTGTGGGCAGCCTGAGCCACACCGGCATGACAGTCGCCGCGACGGCGGCCAAACTGTGCAATGCCACTGAAAACGACCATCACAGGACTCCGCCGCCGGCAGGAATGTCGGAGCATCACGAATCCGCCTGAATCTCGATGAATCTCGAGCAGAACATTGACAACAGAGGAGAGAGGAGAAATGCAGGGAAGGAACATGACCGTGGGAAGGAGCATTACCTTCACTCTGTAGGCACTCCGGCGAATATGCTCCGGTTCGCCGAGTCCCACCGACGGCCGTGAATGTCGTCGACTCTTCCGCCTCCGCCATCACCTTCTCCTCTTGCCTTCTCTTCCAATCGAATGAACTGCAGGGTGGGTTGGGTGAGTAATGAAGTGGAGAGTAAATGGAACCATGAGGGAAGGGGGGCGAAGTGCGCGACGTGGTTGACGGCAACCGCATTTCGGGCGTGGCGTGCGGGCACAGAGCAGTTCCACCACACGCCTCCAAGTGCTAACCGTTGACCGCGGGGGGCAACCGGCATGTGGGTGAACACTCTCACACACCACACACGCGACTTGTCCTACGTGGCACACAAAATCAGCAAAACGTGCCAAGATTCATGCAGAAACTGTTGAACGACGATGGAGGTGTGTGGTTGAGTTGGCTAACGCCCACACTTGTGGGCGTTATCTTTTTCGAAAATTTAACACATCAACCCAGTGCACGGAACATTCATCTTATTCAACCTGGTGCCAATGTCATTGTCCTCTGGCTTGCGGAAACGGTCAGGGCCGGCTCCAGCTCGCGTCGCCCGCCCTTACCCTTGCTGGCGAGTGCACGGGTGGGGCGCTTGGACTTGGACTCGGCAAGCCCAATTTTGTAGAGCTGGTCTTGATCCAATGTCGGCGGCGACGTCTGCACAGTTATCCTGGACCGATCCTGGCCTAGGCCAATGTGAGTTCCGGGTCGGCATGCACCTAGACTGGCACCACGTATGATGTTGAGAAGGCTGAATGGAGCACGATGTTACGCCGCTCCTCCTCGGTTGCCGCCTTGTTGGTTGTTGTCATGCCGCACGAGGACGTGCCGCCGGAGACTGAGGTGGTGAAGGAGGCGGTCATGCGCGTTGGCGACCGTCAAGGAGGGCGCCTCCTCCTCCTTCATGGAGGACGCGCGCCATCAGGACGATGATGGCAACGGCTTGACACGGTGTCACTGCGGGGACACCGGCTTCTTGACGTGGTGGTGTGGCAAGGACCAAGTTATTGCACGTACTCCTCGTCCATTTGCACGGCATCACCAAAGAGGGGCAGCTGCTGCTGCTCCTCGTCATCATTGAAGACACACGAGAAGATTCTACATTATCGAATCCATGGGAAGGTTTGCTAAAGACAAGGTGGTTTTCTACAAGCACTTGCTAACAAAATAGTTTCAGTTTCCCGAACCAAAACATGCATTTATTAAGAAAAACAATAATAAGGAAAATATGTCCGAGCCTAAGGTTTTACCTACACTTGTACTTGGGAATCTATCTAGGTATTCAATATGGCTCCGGTAGACAACATTACATATATGTAGTCTACGTGTTGTCTACGGGAGATGTCGTCAGATGATTCCACAACCACATGCAGCCACACCATGGTTCTATTGTTCAACTAGGGCCCTTACCGGCTTGCAGAGTTACCTCGATTATTGGTGATTAATCAAGACCAATGCATTCGACATTTAATGGTTGCATTGTTTGTACCTGAGAGAATAGTTTCCAGCTATCGTAATAATCTTACTTTCATCGATGTTAGGCATAACTTTCCGCTCCTCTATGAAATTAACCTCCCCTTGATTGATCCTTGGTATCTCGGTACCCGTGAGGCCTTCGAGTGAGGTAAATTGGACTTGATCACTATTATTCTTTGAATGAGGTAAATTCGCTTGGATGATAGATAGATCCCTTGCATAATGCATAGAAATAACATTATTATTGAAGTAAATCAACAATCCCATTGTGCGAGCACATGAGGCTGTGAGGCCATGCCTCGGCCCTTAGCTCGAGAGGACCACTCACACATCGCAAATAAATCACGGGCAAAAGACATTATGGATGGTACTTGAGCATGAATTATTGAAATAGTCTTACAATATAGTTGTATGCGAAGTACTCTTGATTACAAGTTTATGGCTATGGGGATGGGGACGAAGACTACAGAGATGAAGACGGTAATGATGGTGGCTGCGAAGGAATGTGGTGGATGAGCGACTACTCTTGCCGAAGGGTTTTCTTCTATCTTATCTGGTCCTGATGCGTGGAATAGGGTTTCTGGGATGATGCGTTGTGAATAGGCCCTAGGCGCCTTCACAAAATATGTCAATGATGACATCACGAAAGCGGTGGTAGACAATACGAGCGAGCGCGCTCGTACCAGACATCATCTTCTCCTCTGGAGCCTCTTGTGCGCCCCGGTTAATTGGACTTGATCACTAGGTCTATTATCTTCCATATAGGCTTGATTCATCACCTAAAATGGCCCAGTCCTGCAAGGAACAAAATTTAAAGAAATTTGCAATCTTCCACATATATTACTCATTAGTGATCATATCAAAGTGATTCTTTGAGAAAATCTAAAATTATCCGGTTTCAACATGAGTTAAAATGAGTGCCAAAATACACTCATCAGTAGTCATTCACCCCCTTTCGTGGGAGCAAGTCTGACAGTAAGAACGGGGGGGGGGGGGGGGGTACGTAGGAGGAGGCAAGGTCCTAGCTACGGCGAGGTTGTACATGCAAGGTTTACGAGTTCAGACCCTTCTCAGAGGAAGTAATAGCCCTACGTCTCGGTGCCCGGAGGCTTGGTCGACTGGATATGCGTGAAAGTTACAGGGGGTGCGAACCCATGTGCCTGAGGAGGGGGTGGCTTATATAGAGTGCGCCAGACCTCTCCAGCCCTCAGTTACACATGGTTCAATGTACATTAAGACAGGGCGTTACTGGTAACGCTAGCTATAAAGGACTATAAATGATCTTTAAGACTATGGAGTAAACGCCTGACCGTTGCCATCCTAGGGTGGCTTTAGATCTCCTGTTCTCCGAGTGATTCTTCATATGGTCGAATGACTGTATCTTGGTCGAGTGGAATTGGGATATCCGAGTGGTATATCTGGTCGAGTGGAATGCACTCCAATGTGATTTTAGTTGGTATCTTGTGTTGTCTCTTGAATGTGCTTGACTTTATGGCGGTGTCCTTGGGTAGAGCGTCTAAGACAGGCCTATGACCCTACCCTAGGTACATGTCCTCGTCATTAGCCCCCGAATGGATTGACATCCGAGTGGAAAAGAAGGGGCGAAGTTAGTTCCGACTCGATTTCGTGCCTCGGAGGCATTCCAACGGAGTCTGGTAATCATGCCGAAGCTTCAACCTTGTTTCAGTCGCCTTGATCCATTCAGAGGTCATCGAGTGGATTCCGCTGATAATCTTCGAGTGTTGTTCTGGTGTGAAATCTTTGGCGCGATTGGTTGTTCTGCGGTTTCCGGATCTCACGGGATTCGAAATTTTTGGAGAAGCGCGCGGGATGGAGCGTGTCGCAGTAATCGGAGTGGGTAGACAGGGGCACCTCGATCCTCATGCCGCCTTTTTTGCCACGTATCGAGCGAGCAGTTGTTGCGGGATATGACAGGATCGCTCGGGCCCATGAGTCAGTCACTCGGAAACAGGCCTATAAAAGGTGTTGAGGCCGATGCGACGCACAATGCGCCTCATTCTCTCTCTCCTTCCTCTGCTCATCCACCGTGCGCTCCTCTGCTCTTGACGCTCCCGCTTGGCCCCTGCGCTCTCCGCTGCAATGGGGAAGGACAAGACAACGATCTTGGAGCACGCGAAGAAGGCGACGGTGATAGGAAAGGGCAAGAAGGCGGCTCGGGGGACGACATCGCGATCCGGTCTGTTGCCGGACTGGATCCAGGGAGACTGGACCTGCTCCACCGTCGAGCGGGATGACCTGGAGAAGCTCTTTGAGGACGACCTGACTACTGCCAAGTCTTGGAGATTGCCGAAGGGGGATCTGAGCCCTAGACGCGTGAGGGTCATCATGTCCTCCTCACCACCCATGTCGACCGAGGTTTCTCTCTTCCTCCGCACCCATTCTTTAGGGGTTTCTTGAACTTTTTTGGTGCCCAGATCCACCATTTCCCTCCAAACACCATCATGTACCTTGTTGCATTTATCTCGAGGTGTGAAAATTTCCTGGGTTGTCAACCACACTAGGGCCTGTTCAAACACATATTTACTTGTCGCTCCCAGTCAGTGAAGAAGGCAAATCCAAGTGATGAAAAGACCCATGTGATCCAGATGTGTGGGGTTTAGGAATTGAAACTAGGGGTAGGAGCACTTTTCCTTCTATGACCCTTCTCGAGTCAGTTCGGGGATGGCAGTCGACCTGGTTCTACTACAAGGACGTCCCGACTCCTGGCCAGTCGATCGGTTTCCCCCCTTTCACTATGGAGAGACTTCGCCAACCTTCTTCATTGACTGTGACCCCAGAGGAGAAGGGCGAGGTGTCTCTTTTAGTCGACCATGTTTTTAACTTAGTCCGGGAGGGTGTGACTAGCATGGATCTGTTGGAGGTGTTCCTCAGTCGACGCATCCAACCCCTTCAAGCTAGAGACCACCCGATGTGGATGTACTCAGGCCCTGGAGACACCGCTCGAGTCCACCCAGAGGAGGTCACCGAGGAGATGGTGGCTCAGTGGTTGCGAAGCATCACTGGGAACAAGGACAACCCCAGGGGTCCAGGAGAGTCCAGCCATTCGACACCAACCGTGAGCCAGAAGAGGTCGAGCCCAAAATTCCGAGTGCTTTGTTCTTTTGATCTGTAGTTACTCTTGAATCTGATTGGCTTTTGTTGACTTGTGCTTTGCAGATTTACACCAAGATGTATTCGATGCCGAACGGGGAACAACTCCAGGAGGGAGAGGAGAGCATAGACAAAAGTGGCGACTGGCAATCTGGAGATGGCAGTGACGACGATAGTGACGACTCGGGTGGCAGCGAAGAGGTTGACTCGCCGCCCCGCTCAGAACATCGATCCAAACAGTCCTAAGACCCTGTAGGTGGATGCGGCAAGGCAGCTCCTCCAAGAACGCAAGTGCCAAAGCGTAGTCGGACTTCATCCCTAGAACTGTCTGAGAAGACCGCTAAGCAGCCCAAGGTCGCCTCGTCGAAGCCTCAGAAGGCCTTGCCCAAGACCAAGGTGGATGTTCATGTCGCTTCTGCGTAAGTGTTTGCTTCTTCTTTTTGTCTTTTTTGTTATTGTCGACTCATCTACTTGCTTGACCGAGTGAGTTTTTTGAACTTTCAGTGTGGCCACTTCTGGGACGTCCATGAATATTGACAAGGAGCACGATGATGAGGAGACTATAGATGCGGCCACTTCTCGAGCAGGTACAACTCCACAGCCTTGCCCTCACTTTGTCAATTGTTCTGTCGGTCGACTGAACTAAGGCATAGCCTAGTGGTGGGAAGGGGCTGATGCCTTCCCACCCACCCATGTTCAAGGCATGGTACTTGCAATTTAGGTTTGTTGCACCAATTATACTGTAAGGGGTTCCCTTATAGTCTTTCTATCAAAAAACTCTTACGGTCGAGTGTTTTTTAGTGCCACCAAATGTTATTGAACTTCCAAACGACGACGACCATGAAGACGTGCCACAGAAGAACACAAGAAGAAAGGGCAGGACTTCAAGCAGGAGGGTGCCTGCCAGCAAGATGTCTCACTTGACTTCAGCGCCAGAACCAGTCATCCAGCAATCCGAAGATCCAATTCGGGCTTCTGTTTCTTTTGTTGATCCTGTGTCGACTGATCGTCCTTCGGCGTCGACTGCTCAAGTCCTTGCTCCCACTATGCAACTCCATGCTTCAGATCCCTTGGATACCTCGCTTGTTCCACCAACTCCGCTCTTTGTTACCCATCATGTCCCCGAGGACCAAGTAAGCGATGCTAAGGAAGCCATACACCAAGAAGGCCTTATGATGGAGTGAATGAAGGTGGTGCATGAGGCCAGCAAGGCTGCCTACGATGCCAGCTCTACCCTTCAAACCAATGTCCAGGTGAGTTGATTTCCAACTGGTCTTTAGCTTGATCTTTGCTCTATTAGGATATGGTACTTGAAAGCTATTGCTTTACTATTCGTAAGATGTCCGTGGATGAGCATTTTCAAACCTTATGTGCATTTGTCATGAATTTGCACCTTGAATCTGTTCACCCACTAGGTGTCTTATTTTGCTTTGTAGATTTTTCAGTTGAATCAACCAGCTTGTGTCGAGTGAACTCTTGAACCAGTGGGGGCACGCCAAGTGCACCCACTGGGTGTAGTCCTCGAGACCGCCGTCGAATGTTTGATTAGGAGAGGGTCTTTCCAAAGTGTTATTTCACCACGGGAGCCTTAGAACTTGTCTGCTTGTAGTATATTCACTCGGCTTTAGACGGATCGCATTGAGTGAACTCCGAGCCAGTGGGGGCATGCTAAGTGCACCCACTGGGTGTAGTCCCTGAGACCGCGGTCAACTGCGGGCAGTCGGCGGGGTTTGAGCGCAAATGTTGTTGTCGTTTTACTCCTTCCACTCAGGCTGGATGGGCCATGTCGAGTGGGAAGTTTAACCAGTGGGGGCACGCCAAGTGCACCCACTGGGTGTAGTCCCCGAGACTACTATTGAATGTTTGATCCGGCAGTAGTTTTAGAACTCTTTTTGTCGTAATAACCTGAACTTGCATCTTATCACTTGGAAGTCATCGGTCTTGTTTCTATCGACTGACGTGCCTTGTTCGTTGATTGCAGAAATCTTGTGAGTTTGCAGCCCAATTTTCTGAATTGGAGAGGAAACAAATTCAACTCAACCTTGATCTGGAGCTGGCCAAGGAAAATTTGAAGAAGGCCCAAGATGAAGCAACCATCATGGGAGGTAACAATTATGTCGACTGTTGGTCTTGCCATCTTTTCTTTCCAACCTTTAAACCGAGTGACTCCACTCGAACAGATGTGCATAGTGAAAATCGTCAACTCCAAGCTCGTCTGAAGAATGTTATTTCTTTAGACAAAATGAAGCAGGCTCTAGAGCAGAAGGACCTCAACCTTGCAGCAGCGCAGAAGATGACGCGAGAGAAAACTGAACTTGCTCATAAGAAGCTGGCTTCACTCGGCAAGTTGGAAGAAGAAACCGCCAAGTAGAAGACTGTCGTTGATGAAGCAAACAAAGAAGTCATGCAACTGAAGAAGGACAAGGTGGCCTTGACCGACAAAGTCGCAGATCTCACTCAAAGGAGAGACGAACTGGAGACTTATCTGGGAGGCCTTGCCAAGAAGATGTTGCTCATGCTCGAAGGTACTTTCCCTCGTCTGACTGTTTTGGAACTGCCGACACATCATACGACTGTTGACTCATTTACTTTTCCGTGCGTGTAGAATTCTGTCAAAATTTCGAGGAAGAGACTGGGCGGATTGAGACGAATTTGGAGCCCATCAACTCCCCCATCAAGGACGAAGCCACGATGAATGTGATGTGACTGGAATCTCGCCTCGCCAGAGTTATGGACTACCTTGCTCGACTGAAAGTGGTGGTGTCGCAGATCGACACGGAGCTCTGCCCAGGTATGATATTCCAGAATGACCTCGAGTCTCTGATGGCTCGACTCAATGAAATCCCTGGTCGAGTGCAGGCGTGGAAGAAGTCATCTGCTTGCTGCGGTGCTGACGTGGCTCTGTCTCTAGTCTGTGTTAATTGCAAGGAAGTTAGAGAAGAGAAGCTGGCGGCTCTCAAGGTCGCCAATACCAAGAAGCTTCAATTCCAGTCCTTTATGGAGACCTTCATCGATGCTGCCACTCGCATCGCAGATGGAATCGACCTGGACGAGTTCGTCGAGCCAGCTAGCCCTTCTCCAACCGAGTGAAAAACTTGATAACTTGATTTAATTTGCCTCGGGGTGCCGAGTGATCCTTTAATCGTTAAGACTCTTTCGGGCTTGATGCCCGAGTACTTCTGCTCGTGGTTCTGAACCTTCATGGATTTATCCAAACTTGGTCTTTCTTTTGAATGTAGTTGCTTTGTCTTTATCGCCTTCAAATTTCTTGACTCGAGCAAATTGGGAATCATAACTGAAACTCCGAGTGGAAGGGTCGCTCTCCACTCGGAGTTGACGTTGTACTTGTGGCGCAGCTCCGAGTACAACTAGACGTCGTACTCGTGGTGCAGCTCCGAGAGCAGCTAGTCATTGTACTTGTGGCGTAGCTCCGAGTGCAACCAGACATTGTACTTGTGGCGCAGCTCTGAGAGTAGCCAGACATTGTATTTGTGATGTAGCTGCGAGTGCAACCAGACAGTGTACTTGTGGCGCAGCTCCGAGAGTTGCCAGATGTTGTATTTGTGGCGTAGCTTCGAGTGCAACCAGACGTTGTACTTGTGGCGCAGCTCCGAGTGAGAATGTAGTTCACCACCCAAAGTATATTTTGTAACTTAGGCGAGTATGGGATCACGGCTAAGCCCCCAAGTGGGAGGATTGCTCTCCACTCAAAGTAGTTTTGCAACTTAGGCGAGTACAGGATCACGGCTAAGCCCCGGAGTGGGAGGATTGCTCTCCACTCGGAGTAGTTTTGCAACTTAGGCGAGTACAGGATCACATCTAAGCCCCCGAGTGGGAGGATTGATATCCACTCGGAGTAGTTTTGTAACTTAGGCGAATGCAGGATCGTGGCTAAGCCCCCGAGTGGGAGGATTGCTCTCCGCTCAGAGTAGTTTTGTAACTTAGGCAAGTATG
Source organism: Triticum urartu (assembly GCF_056163025.1). NCBI lineage: Eukaryota > Viridiplantae > Streptophyta > Magnoliopsida > Poales > Poaceae > Triticum > Triticum urartu. The sequence continues at coordinate 436,833,827 of NC_141874.1, read as the reverse complement.
GGATCGCGGCTAAGCCCCCGAGTGGGAGGATTGCTCTCCACTCAGAGTAGTTTCGTAACTTAGGCGAATGCGGGATCGCGGCTAAGCCCCCGAGTGGGAGGATTGCTCTCCACTCGGAGTAGTTTTGTAACTTAGGCGAGTACGAGATTGCGGCTAAGCCCCCGAGTGGGAGGATTGCTCTCCACTCGGAGTAGTTTCGTAACTTAGGCAAGTACGGGATCGCGGCTAAGCCCCCGAGTGGGAGGCTTGCTCTCCACTCGGAGTAGTTTTGAAACTTAGGCGAATCGGATTCGCGGCTAAGACACCCACTAGGGGATTTGAACACATATGCTTATGTGGTAAAAATCATTGGGATACTGTGAAAATCATGTCTTTGATAAGCAAACTAAAGGATTCTTTATTCAACTCGCCGATCCGAGTGTTTAGGTATAAAAACGGCGGAGCAGATCTGTATTCCACGAGCGCGGCTCATCTTCTTTCTTGGCTACGTTGTAAAGGTGATACGCCCCATTGTGGAGCACCTTGGTGATGATGAAGGGGCCTTCCCAGGACGGAGCGAGCTTGTGAGGCTGTTTCTGGTGCACTCGGAGCACAAGGTCTCCCTCTTGGAATGCTCGATCCCTGACATTTCGTGCATGGAATCGACGGAGGTCTTGTTGGTAGATGGTCAACCGGATCAGAGCCATCTCTCATTCTTCCTCTAGGAGGTCAACCGCGTCTTGCCGTGCTTGTTCTGCTTCAGCTTCAGAGAAGAGTTCCACTCGGGGAGCATTGTGCAGCAGTCACTCGGAAGCACGGCTTCGGCACCATACACCATGAAGAAAGGGGTTCGGTCGATCGACTGACTGGGAGTCGTTCTCAGTTCCCATAGAACAGATGGCAATTCAGTCAGCCAAGCTCTAGCAACATGCTTGAGGTTGCGCATCAGTTGTGGTTTTAGTCCTTGAAGGATCAAGCCATTTTCTCTTTCTGCCTGCCATTCGACTACGGGTGCGCAACGGATGCGTAATCGACCCGAGTGCCTTGGGACGCGCAAAATGCTCTGAACTCATCAGAATCAAAGTTGGAGCCGTTATCTGTGATAATGCTGTGAGGGACTCCATATCCGAATATCAGCTCTCAGATGAAACTGATGGCGGTATGATACGTCTCCAACGTATCTATAATTTTTGATTGCTCCATGCTATATTATCTACTGTTTTGGACATTATTGGGCTTTATTATCCACTTTTATATTATTTTTGGGACTAACCTACTAACCGGAGGCCCAACCCAGAATTACTGTTTTTTTGCCTATTTTAGGGTTTCGAAGAAAAGGAATATCAAACGGAGTCCAAACAGAATGAAACCTTCGGGAACGTGATTTTCTCAATGAACAAGACCCAGGAGACTTGGACCCTATGTCAAGAAACAAAAGAGGAGGCCACGAGGTAGGGGGGCGCGCCGAGCCCCCAGGCGCGCCCTCCACCCTCGTGGGCCCCCTATTGCTCCACCGACGTACTCCTTCCTCCTATATATACCTACGTACCCCTAAACAATCAGATACAGAGCCAAAACCCTAATTCCACCGCCGCAACTTTCTGTATCCACGAGATCCCATCTTGGGGCCTGTTTCGGAGCTCCGCCGGAGGGGGCATCGATCACGGAGGGCTTCTACACCATCACCATAGCCCCTCCAAAGAAGTGTGAGTAGTTTACCTCAGACCTTCGGGTCCATAGTTATTAGCTAGATGGCTTCTTCTCTCTTTTTGGATCTCAATACAATGTTCCCCCCCTCTTGTGGAGATCTATTCGATGTAATCTTTTTTTTGCGGTGTGTTTGTTGAGAGCGATGAATTGTGGGTTTATGATCAAGTCTATCTATGAACAATATTTGAATCTTCTCTGAATTCTTTTATGTATGATTGGTTATCTTTGCAAGTCTCTTCGAATTATCATTTTGGTTTGGCCTACTAGATTGATCTTTCTTGCAATGGGAGAAGTGCTTAGCTTTGGGTTCAATCTTGCGGTGTCCTTTCCTAGTGAAAGTAGGGGCAGCAAGGCACGTATTGTATTGTTGCCATCGAGGATAACAAGATGGGGTTTTCATCATATTGCATGAGTTTATCCCTCTACATCATGTCATCTTGCTTAAGGCGTTACTCTGTTTTCATGAACTTAATACTCTAGATGCATGCAGGATAGCGGTCGATGAGTGGAGTAATAGTAGTAGATGCAGGCAGGAGTCGGTCTACTTGTCTTGGACGTGATGCCTATATACATGATCATACCTAGATATTCTCACAACTATGCTCAATTCTGTCAATTGCTCAACAGTAATTCGTTCACCCACCGTAGAATACCCATGCTCTTGAGAGAAGCCACTAGTGAAACCTATGGCCCCCGGGTCTATCTTCATCATATTAATCTTCCAATACTTAGTTATTTCATTTGCTTTTTACTTTGCTTTTATTTTACTTTGCATCTTTATCATAAAAATACCAAAAATATTATCTTATCATATCTATCAAATCTCACTCTCGTAAGCGGCCGTGTAGGGATTGACAACCCCTTATCACGTTGGTTGCGAGGATTTATTTGTTTGTGTAGGTGTGAGGGACTCGCGCGTAGCCTCCTACTGGATTGATACCTTGGTTCTCAAAAACTGAGGGAAATACTTATGCTACTTTGCTGCATCATCCCTTCCTCTTCGGGGAAAACCGACGCAGTGCTCAAGAGGTAGCAAGAAGGATTTCCGGCGCCATTGCCGGGGAGTCTACGCAAAAGTCAATATACCAAGTACCCATCACAATCCTTATCTCCAGCATTACATTATTTGACATTTGCCTCTCGTTTTCCTCTCCCCCACTTCACCATTGCCGTTTTATTCGCCCTCTCTCTCTATCCTCCCTCTCTTTCTCTGTTTGCCTCTTTTTGCCCGCTTGCTTTTTGTTTGCTTGTCTGTTGGATTGCTTGCTTGTCACGATGGCTCAAGATAACACTAAATTGTGTGACTTTACCAATACCAACAACAATGATTTTATTAGCACTCCGATTGCTCCTCTTACCGATGCTGAATCTTGTGAAATTAATACTGCTTCGCTGAATCTTGTCATGAAAGATCCATTTTCCGGCCTTCCTAGTGAAGATGCCGCTACCCATCTAAATAGCTTCGTTGATTTGTGTGATATGAAAAAGAAGAAAGATGTGGATAATGATATTGTTAAATTGAAGCTATTTCCTTTTTCGCTTAGAGATCGTGCGAAAGCTTGGTTTTCGTCTTTGCCTAAAAATAGTATTGATTCTTGGAATAAGTGCAAAGATGCTTTTATCTCTAAGTATTTTCCTCCCGCTAAGATCATCTCCCTTAGAAACGATATTATGAATTTTAAGCAACTTGATCATGAACATGTTGCACAAGCTTGGGAGAGGATGAAATTAATGATACATAATTGCCCTACTCATGGTTTGAATTTGTGAAGATTATATAAAATTTTTATGCTGGATTGAATTTTGCTTCTAGAAATCTTTTAGATTCAGCCACGGGAGGCACTTTTATGGAAATTACTTTAGGAGAAGCTACTAAACTCCTAGATAATATTATGGTTAATTATTCTCAATGGCATATTGAAAGATCCACTAATAAAAAGGTGCATGCGATAGAAGAAATTAATGTTTTGAGTGGAAAGATGGATGAAATTATGAAATTATTTGTTAGTAAAAGTGTTTCTTCTGATCCTAATGATATGCCATTGTCTACTTTGATTGAGAATAATAATGAATCTATGGATGCGAATTTTGTTGGTAGGAACAATTTTGGTAACAACGCCTAGGCCTTATCCTAGTAATCCCTCTAATAATTATGGTAATTCCTACAACAATTCTTATGGAAATTATAATAATATGCCCTCTGATTTTGAATCTAATATTAAAGAATTTATTACCTCACAAAAGAATTTCAATGCTTTGATTGAAGAAAAATTGCTTAAGATTGATGAATTGGCTAGGAACGTTGATAGAATTTCTCTTGATGTTGATTCTTTGAAACTTAGATCTATTCCACCTAAGCATGATATCAATGAGTCTCTCAAAGCCTTGAGAATTTCCATTGATGAGTGCAAAGAAAGAACCGCTAGGATGCGTGCTAAGAAAGAGGCCTTTATAAGAGTGTGTTCTTCTAGTCCCTATGAAAATAAAGATGAAGATCTAAAAGTTATTGATGTGTCCCCTATTAAATATTTTTTTAATATGAATCTTAATAATGATGGGACTGATTATGATCCACCTTTACCTAGAAGATGTTCCAAGAATTCGGAGTTTTTAGATCTTGATGCTAAAATTGATAAAAGTGGGATCGAAGAAATTAAAACCCTAGATGTTGCTAAACCCACTATTTTGGATTTCAAGGAATTTAATTATGAAAATTGCTCTTTGATTTATTGTATTTCCTTGTTGCAATCTGTGCTAAATTCTCCTCATGCTTATAGTCAAAATAAAGCGTTCACTAAACATATCATTGATGCCTTGATGCAATCTTATGAAGAAAAACTTGAATTGGAAGTTTCTATCCCTAGAAAACTTTATGATGAGTGGGAAACTACTATTAAAATTAAAATTAAAGATCATGAATGCTATGCTTTGTATGATTTGTGTGCTAGTGTTTCCACGATTCCAAAGACTTTGTGTGATTTGTTAGGTTTCCGTGATTTTGATGATTGCTCTCTAAACTTGCACCTTGCAGATTCCACTATTAAGAAACCTATGGGATGAATTAATGATGTTCTTATTGTTGCAAATAAGAATTATGTACCTGTAGATTTTATTGTTGTTGACATAGATTGCAATCCTTCATGTCCTATTATTCTTGGTAGACCTTTCCTCAGAATGATTGGTGCAATTATTGATATTAAGGAAGGAAATATTAGATTCCAATTTCCGTTAAGGAAAGGCATGGAACACTTTCCTAGAATGAAAATTAAATTACCTTATGAATCTATTATGAGAGCCACTGATGGATTGCCTACCAAAGATGGCAATACCTAGATCTATCCTTGCTTCTTATGCCTAGCTAGGGGCGTTAAACGATAGCGCTTGTTGGGAGGCAACCCAATTTTATTTTTATTCCTTGATTTCTGCCCCTGTTTAGTAATAAATAATTTATCTAGCCTCTGTTTAGGTTGTATTTTTTGTGTTTAATTAGTGTTTGTGCCAAGTAGAACCGTTGGGAAGACTTGGGGAAAGTCTTGATATCTTGCTGTAAAAAACAGAAACTTTAGCGCTCACGAGAACTGCTGCAATTTTTATTTGGAAAGTGCTATTTAGTTAATTATTTTTGAAGATGATTAATATATAAATTCCTCACGTCCAGCAATTTATTTTAGAATTTTTGGGGTACCATATCTTGCGCTAGCTACAGATTACTACAGACTGTTCTGTTTTTGACAGATTCTGTTTTTCGTGTGTTGTTTGCTTATTTTGATGAATCTATGGCTAGTAAAATAGTTTATAAACCATAGAGAAGTTGGAATACAGTAGGTTTAACACCAATATAAATAAATAATGAGTTCATTACAGTACCTTGAAGTGGTCTTTTGTTTTCTTTCGCTAACGGAGCTCACGAGATTTTCTACTTTAAGTTTTGTGTTGTGATGTTTTCAAGTTTTGGGTAAAGATTTGATGGATTATGGAACAAGGAGAGGCAAGAGCCTAAGCTTGGGGATGCCCAAGGCACCCCCAAGATAATCTAAGGACACCTAAAAGCCAAAGCTTGGGGATGCCCCGGAAGGCATCCCCTCTTTTTGTCTACTTCTATCGGTAACTTTACTTGGAGGTATATTTTTATTCACCACATGATATGTGTTTTGCTTGGAGCGTCTTGTATGATTTGAGTCTTTGCTTTTTAGTTTACCACAATCATCCTTTCTGTACACACCTTTTGAGAGAGCCATACATGATTTGTAATTTGTTAGAATACTCTATGTGCTTCGCTTATATCATTTGAGTTATATAGTTTTGCTCTAGTACTTCACTTATATCTTTTAGAGCACGGTGGTGGATTTGTTTTATAGAACCTATTGATATCTCATGCTTCACTTAGATTATTTTGAGAGTCTTAAATAGCATGGTAATTTTCTTAAATAATCCCAATATGCTTGGTATTCAAGAATAGTAAAAACTTTCTTATGAGTGTGTTGAATGCTATGAGAAGTTTGATGCTTGATAATTGTTTTGAGATATGAAGATGGTGATATTAAAGTTATGCTAGTTGAGTAGTTGTGAGTTTGAGAAATACTTGTGTTAAGGTTTGTGATCCCCGTAGCATGCACGTATGGTGAACCGTTATGTGATGAAGTCGGAGCATGATTTATTTTTTGATTGTCTTCCTTATGAGTGGCGGTCGGGGACGAGCGATGGTCTTTTCTTACCAATCTATCCCCCTAGGAGCATGCGCGTAATACTTTGCTTTGATTACTTGTAGATTTTTGCAATAAGTATATGAGTTCTTTATGACTAATGTTGAGTCCATGGATTATACGCACTTTTCTTCCTTCCACCATTGCTAGCCTCTCTAATACCGCACACCTTTCACCGGTATCATACACCCACCATATAACTTCCTCAAAACAGCCACCATACCTACCTATTATGGCATTTCCATAGCCATTCCGAGATATATTGCCATGCAACTTTCCACCGTTCCGTTTATTATGACACACTCCATCATTGTCATATTGCTTAGCATGATCATGTAGTTGACATCGTATTTGTGGCAAAGCCACCATTCATAATTCTTTCATACATGTCACTCTTGATTCATTGCATATCCCGGTACACTGTCGAAGGCATTCATATAGAGTCATATTTTGTTCTAAGTATCGAGTTGTAATTGTTGAGTTGTAAGAAAATAAAAGTCTGATGATCATCATTATTAGAGCATTGTCCCAGTGAGGAAAGGATGATGGAGACTATGATTCCCCCACAAGTTGGGATGAGACTCCGGACGAAAAAAAAAAGGAAAGAAAAGAGGCCTTTAAAAAAGGGAGAGAAAAGGCCCAAATAAAAAAATATGAGAGAAAAAGAGAGAAGGGACAATGTTACTATCCTTTTACCACACTTGTGCTTCAAAGTAGCACCATGATATTCATGGTAGAGAGTCTCCTATGTTATCACTTTCATATACTAGTGGGGATTTTTCATTATAGAACTTGGCTTGTATATTCCAATGATGGGCATACTCAAAATGCCTTAGGTCTTCATGAGCAAGCAAGTTGGATGCACACCCACTTAGTTTCTTTTGTTGAGCTTTCATATACTTATAACTCTAGTGCATCCGTTGCATGGCAATCCCTACTCACTCACATTGATATCTATTGATGGGCATCTCCATAGCCCGTTGATATGCCTAGTTGATGTGAGACTATCTTCTCCCTTTTTGTCTTCTCCACAACCACCATTCTATTCCACTTAAAGTGCTATATCCATGGCTCACGCTCATGTATTGCGTGAAGATTGAAAAAGTTTGAGAATGTCAAAAGTATGAAACAATTGCTTGGCTTGTCATCGGGGTTGTGCATGATTTAAATACTTTGTGTGATGAAGATAGAGCATAGCCAGACTATATGATTTTGTAGGGATAACTTTCTTTGGCCATGTTATTTTGAGAAGACATGATTACTTTGTTAGTATGCTTGAAGTATTATTATTTTTTATGTCAATATTAAACTTTTATCTTGAATCTTTAGGATTTGAATATTCATACCACAATTAAGAAGAATTACATTAAAATTATGCCAAGTAGCACTCCGCATCAAAATTTCTGTTTTTATCATTTACCTACTCGAGGACAAGCAGGAATTAAGCTTGGGGATGCTTGATACGTCTCCAACGTATCTATAATTTTTGATTGCTCCATGCTATATTATCTAATGTTTTGGACATTATTGGGCTTTATTATCCACTTTTATATTTTTTTGGGACTAACCTACTAACCGGAGGCCTAGCCCAGAATTGCTGTTTTTTTGCCTATTTTAGGGTTTTGAAGAAAAGGAATATCAAACGGAGTCCAAATAGAATGAAACCTTCGGGAACGTGATTTTCTCAACGAACCTACGTCAAGAAACAAAAGAGGAGGCCACGAGGTAGGGGGGCGCGCCTACCCCCCCCCCCCCCCCCAGGCGCGCCCTCCACCCTTGTGGGCCCCCTGTTGCTCCACCGACATACTCCTTCCTCCTATATATACCTACGTACCCCTAAACGATCAGATACGGAGCCAAAACCCTAATTCCACTGCTGCAACTTTCTGTATCCATGAGATACCATTTTGGGCCTGTTCCAGAGCTCCGCCAGAGGGGGCATCGATCACGGAGGGCTTCTACACCATCACCATAGCCCCTCCGATGAAGTGTGAGTAGTTTACTTCAGACCTTCGGGTCCATAGTTATTAGCTAGATGGCTTCTTCTCTCTTTTTGGATCTCAATACAATGTTCTCCCACTCTCTTGTGGAGAACTATTCGATGTAATCTTCTTTTTGCGGTGTGTTTGTTGAGAGCGATGAATTGTGGGTTTATGATCAAGTCTATCTATGAACAATATTTGAATCTTCTCTGAATTCTTTTATGTATGATTGGTTATCTTTGCAAGTCTCTTCAAATTATCAGTTTGGTTTGGCCTACTAGATTGATCTTTCTTGCAATGGGAGAAGTGCTTAGCTTTGGGTTCAATCTTGCGGTGTCCTTTCCCAGTGAAAGTAGGGGCAGCAAGGCATGTATTGTATTGTTGCCATCGAGGATAACAAGATGGGGTTTTCATCATATTGCATGAGTTTATCCCTCTACATCATGCCATCTTGCTTAAGGCGTTACTCTGTTTTCATGAACTTAATACTCTAGATGCATGCTGGATAGCGGTCGATGAGTGGAGTAATAGTAGTAGATGCAGGCAGGAGTCGGTCTACTTGTCTCGGACGTCATGCCTATATACATGATCATACCTAGATATTCTCATAACTATGCTCAATTTTGTCAATTGCTCAACAGTAATTCGTTCACCCACCGTAGAATACCTATGCTCTTGAGAGAAGCCACTAGTGAAACCTATGGCCCCCGGGATCTATCTTCATCATATTAATATTCCAATACTTGGTTATTTCATTTGCTTTTTAATTTGCTTTTATTTTACTTTGCATCTTTATCATAAAAATACCAAAAATATTATCTTATCATATCTATCAGATCTCACTCTCGTAAGTGGCCGTGTAGGGATTGACAACCCCTTATTGCGTTGGTTGCGAGGATTTATTTATTTGGGCAGGTGCGAGGGACTCGCGCGTAGCCTCCTACTGGATTGATACCTTGGTTCTCAAAAACTGAGGGAAATACTTACGCTACTTCGCTGCATCATCCCTTCCTCTTCGGGGAAAACCAACCAGTGCTCAAGAGGTAGCACGGTACTTGAGTTGAGATTCTTGATAGGTTTGGCTTCGATCCACTTGGTGAACTTGTCGACTGCTACGAGCAAATGAGTGAAACCGCTTCTACCAGTATTGAAAGGCCCGATCATGTCCAACCCCCAAACCACAAAAGGCCAAACGAGTGGAATAGTCTTCAAGGCAGATGCAGGCTTGTGAGACATGTTTGAGTAAAACTGGCAGCCTTCACACTTGTCAACTATATCCTTAGCCATCTCATTCGCTCATGGCCAGTAAAATCCTGCTTGGTATGCTTTGTCCATGATGGTCCAAGAGGACGCGTGGTGACCACAGGTCCTCGAGTGAATCTCATTTAAGATCAGTCGACCTTCTTCTGAAAAGATGCAATGTTGTGCCACTCCGGTTACACTTTCTCTGTAAAGCTGTCCACTTATCACTTTGAAGGCTTTGGATCAGCGGACGATCTGATGAGTCTCATCCTCATCCTCTGGGAGCTCTTGCCTGAGCAGATATGCAATATAAGGCACCGTCCAATCGGGAGTGATCACCAAAACCTCCATGATCTACTCGACTACTGCTGGAACTTCAATCTTAGTCGGATTGCTCGAACTTATCGGTTGCGGGGGATCTTCTGTAAAGGGATCTTCTTGGACTGATGGGGTATGAAGATGCTCTAAGAACACATTGCTGGGAATTGGTTTCTGAGTGGAACCCAACTTCGCCAAATCATCAGCCGCTTGATTCTTGAGTCGGGGTATGTGGTGGAGTGCTAGCCCCTTGAACTTCTTCTCCAATTTCCTCACTGCATTACAGTAACCAGTCATAGCGGGGCTCCTGATATCCCATTCTTTCATCACCTGATTGACCACCAAGTCTGAGTCACCGTAGACCATCAGGCGACGGACGCCAAGTGAGATGGCCATACGCAACCCATACAGAAGTGCTTCGTACTCAGCTTCATTGTTTGAAGAATCAAAGTGAATCTGAAGGACATAACTGATCTTGTCGCCTCTTGGGGATACCAAGACCACTCCAGCACTAGAGCCATTCAACATTTTGGATCCATCAAAGAACATGGTCCAATGCTCCGAGTGAATCTGAGTCGGTTGCTGATGTTCTATCCATTCGACCAGGAAATCTACTATTGCCTGAGACTTGATTGCCTTCTTTGCCTCAAACTTTATATCCAAAGGGAGGAGTTCAATCGCCCACTTGGCCACTCAATCGGTTGCATCTCAATTGTTCAAGATTTCTGATAACGGAGCGTCGCTGACGACTGAAATCAAGTGGTCTGCGAAGTAATGTGCAACTTTCTTCGCGGTCAGATAAATCCCGTAAACAAGCTTCTGATAGTGCGTATACCGTTTCTTGGATGGGGTCAAGACTTCAGAGATATAGTACACTGGGCGCTGAACTTTATACGCTTTGCCTTCTTCCTCCCTCTCGACCGTGAGCACTGTGCTGACAACTTGTCCCGAGGCTGCAATATACAGCAGTAGAGGCTCTTTCCTGACTGGGGCAGCAAGCACCAGCTGGGTGGAAAGCAGGGCTTTGAGCTCTACAAATGCTATTTCGGCTTCAGGAGTCCATTCGAACTTGTCAGACTTCTTCATCAGTCGGTAAAGAGGCAATGCCTTTTCACCAAGGCGCGAGATGAATCGACTTAGTGCAGCCAAACAACCAGCAAGCTTCTGAACATCATGCACATGCACATGACGTTTCATTCAGAGAATTGCTCCAATCTTCTCTGGGTTTGCATCGATTCCTCATTCGAAAATAAGACAACCGAGTAACTTTCCGCCTATGACTCCGAATGTGCATTTTGACAGATTAAGCTTGATGTCAAATCTTCTTAAGTTGGCGAATGTTTCGGTGAGGTCAGTCAACATGTCGGAACCTTTACGTGACTTGACCATGATATCATCCATGTATGCTTCCACATTCCGACTGATTTGAGTGAGCAGGCACTTCTGAATCATGTGCATGAATGTGGCGCCAGCATTCTTAAGACCGAAGGGCATGGTGACATAACAAAAGCACCAAAATGGGGTGATGAGGGTTGTATTTATTTCATCAGGTCCATACAGTCGGATCTGATGGTATCCGGAATACGCATCCAAAAAGGACAAATGCTCACACCCCACAGTTGAGTCAATGATCTGGTTGATGCGGGGGAGAGGGAAATGATCTTTCGGCAAGAACGATTGATGTGCTTGAAATCGATACACATACGAAGTGAATCATCTTTCTTGGGGACCATGACAACATTGGCGAGCCACTCGGAGTGCTATATCTCGCAGATGAACTTAGCTGCTAGGAGTCGAGCCACCTCTTCGCCATTTGCTTTTCTCTTCTCCGTGGTGGATCAACGGAGATGTTCTTTGACATGTTTTACTTTTGAATCGACGCGCAAACGGTGCTTAGCCAGTTCCCTAGGTACACCAAGCATGTCAGATGGTTCCCATGCGAAGATGTCCTAGTTCTCATGGAGGAACTGGATGAGCACTTCTTCCTATTTGCTGTCAAGTGTTGTAGAGATGTGGGTCAGAGCGGCATTGGGATCAGTCGGGTGAATATGAACAGGCTTTGTCTCACCGGCCGACTGAAATGTGGACTCTAAAGCAGGCTTCTTGGCTCGCAACAAATCACTCATATCTGCATTTTTGTTGTATTCTTCCATCTCAACTCCTGCCATCTGCTCATCGGCAATTTTTGCACCCTTCTGGAGGCACTCTTCCGCTCTTTGCCGATTCCTTGTGACTGTGATCACACCTCTGGGATCAGGCATCTTCAACTTGAGGTAAACGTAACACGGTCGAGCCATGAAACAACCATATGCAGGCCTACCCATAATTGCATGGTAGGCACTTTGAAAATCCACCACCTCAAATGTCAACTTCTCCTTGCGGTAATTCTTTGAATCACCAAAAACCATGTCAAGAGTAAATCTGACCGAGTGAGTCTGCTTTCTTTCCTAGGATGAATTTGTGAAACCGCATATTACTCTCACTGAGCTTGGACATCGGAATGCCCATCCCTCTGAGGGTCTCGGCATATAGAATGTTCAAGCCACTACCGCCATCCATCAGGACCTTGGTCAATCGGGTGCTCCCAACGACTGGGTTGACTATCAACGCTTGCCGCCCAGGGGTAGCAACGTGCGCTGGGTGATAGGAATGGTCGAATGTTATGGGAGTTTTTGACCACCTCAAATACGTCGGAGTTGCCGAAGCAACCATGTTCACTTCTCTATTGATGATTTCAGTCGAATTTTCTCTCGATGTCAGCAAAAATCACTAAAGTAGCATTGACATTGGGGTAACCCTCATCTTCCTCTTTATCCTCATCCTTATCAGACTCTTTTTCCTTTTCACTGGGCTGACCTTCTCAGAAACTCTGAATCAGGAGTCAACACTGTCAAGTGGTATGTTTGGGCAGAATCAGGTTACCCTCTGCATCTGTTTTGGTGTGTATGTGGCATGGCAAATCAAGAACATCATTTCCTGCCCGATCTTTCACTTTTTTGGGGATCCATGGCCCTTTAGGCTTCCCCTTGAACTTCCCTTGATTCAAAGCTGAAGCTTCAGCAGGACCCGCAGCTTCAGCCTTGCGCTTCTGCTTCCGACTGGAATTTCCTCCTCCGGTGTCTTGGGCGACTGGTTTGTTCTTGCCACTGCGGAGTTGGTCTTCCTCTTCGTCGTTGGCGTACCGAGTAGCTATTTCCCTCATTCAGGCTAGGGACATGCCACCTGACCGACCGAATTTCAGGTTGAGCTCTCTGTACCGAACGCTCTCTTTGAATGTGCAAACCGCTTGGTGCTCTGATACATTTCCTACAGTATGATGAAGAGTAGTCCACCTCTGGATGAAGTCTCTCAAAGTCTCATACTGCTTCTGAACACAATGCTGTAATTCAGTCAGTCCAGCAGGCCGCTTGCAGGTGCCCTCAAATGTTTTGATAAACACTCGGGCCAATTCTTCCCAACTGAAAATACTTCCAGGGGCCAACTGATTCAACCAAGCTCTTGCTGAACCTTCAAGCATCAGAGGGAGTGATAACCCACAAGTATAGGGGATCACAACAGTTTTCAAGGGTAGAGTATTCAACCCAAATTTATTGATTCGACAAAAGGGGAGCCAAAGAATATTCCCAAGTATTAACGATTGAGTTGTCAATTCAACCGCACCTGAAAGACTTATATCTGTAGCAAAGTATTTATTAGCAAAGTAGTATGGAAGTAACAGTAACAGTATTGGTTTTGTCGTGATTGTAACAGTGGCAACGAAAAAGTAACTAAGCAAAGATCAATATGTGAAAAGGTCGTAGGCAATGGATCAGTGATGGATAATTATGTCGGATGCGATTCCTCATGCAACAGTTATAACATAGGGTGACACAAAACTAGCTCCAGTTCATCAATGTAATGTAGGCATGTATTCCGAATATAGTCATACGTGCTTATGGAAAAGAACTTGCAGTACATGTTTTGCCCTACCCTCCTGTGGAAGCGGGGTCCTATTGGAAACTAAGGGATATTAAGGCCTCCTTTTAATAGAGTACTGGACCAAAGCATTAACACTTAGTGAATACATGAACTCCTCAAACTATAGTCATCACTGGGAGTGGTCCCGATTATTGTCACTTCGGGGTTACCGGATCATAACACATAGTAGGTGACTATTGACTTGCAAAATAGGATCAAGAACTCACATATATTCATGGAAACATAATAGGTTCAGATCTAAAATCATGGCACTCGGGCCCTAGTGACAAGCATTAAGCATAGCAAAGTCATAGCAACATCAATCTCAAAACATAATGGATACTAGGGATCAAACCCTAACAAAACTAACTCAATTACACGATAAATCTCATCCAACCCATCACCGTCCAGCAAGCCTACGATGGAATTACTCACACACGCCGGTGAGCATCATGAAATTGGTGATGGAGGAAGGTTGATTATGACGATGGTGATGGATTCCCCTCTCCGAAGCCCCGAACAGACTCCAGATCAGCCCTCCCGAGAGAGATTAAGGCTTGGCGGTGGCTCCATATCGTAAAACGCGATGAATCCTTCTCCTTGATTTTTTTCTCCCTGAACATGATTATATAGAGTCGGAGTTGAGGTCGGTGGAGCCTCAGGAGGCCCACGAGACAGGGGGGTGGGCGCGCCCCCACCCTCGTGGACATGGTGTGAGCCCCCTGATGTTGATTCTTTCGCCAATATTTTTTATATATTCCAAAAATATTCTCCGTGAAGTTTCAGGTCATTTCGAGAACTTTTATTTCTGCACAAAAATAACACCATGGAAATTCTGCTAAAAACAGCGTCAGTCCGGGTTAGTTCCATTCAAATCACGCAAGTTAGAGTCCAAAAGAAGGTCAAAAGTGTTTGGAAAAGTAGATACGATGGAGACGTATCAACTCCCCCAAGCATAAACCTTTGCTTGTCCTCAAGCAATTCAGTTGACAAACTGAAAGTGATAAAGAAAAACTTTTACAAACTCTGTTTGATCTTGTTGTTGTAAATATGTAAAGCCAACATTCAAGTTTTCAGCAAAGATTATGAACTAACCATATTCACAATAACATTTAGGTCTCATGTTCACTCATATCAATAGCATAATCAACTAGCGAGAAATAATAATAAATCTCAGATGACAACACTTTCTCAAAACAATCATCATATGATATAACAAGATGGTATCTCACTATCCCTTTCTGAGACCGCAAAACATAAATGCAGAGCACCTCTGAAGATCAAGGACTGACTAAACATTGTAATTCATGGTAAAAGAGATCCAGTCACAGTCATACTCAATGTAAACTAATAGTAATGCATGCAAATGACAGCGATGCTCTCCAACTGGTGCTTTTTAATAAGAGGATGATGACTCAACATAAAAGTAAATAGATAGGCCCTTCTTAGAGGGAAGCAGGGATTTGTAGAGGTGCCAGAGCTCGATTTTGAAATAGAGATGAATAATAATTTGAGCGGCATACTTTCATTGTCGACATAACAACCGAGAGATCTCGATATCTTCCATGCTACACACATTATAGGCGGTTCCCAAACAGAATGGTAAAGCTTATACTCCCCCTACCACCAACAAACATCAATCCATGGCTTGTCTGTAACAACGGGTGCCTCCAACTAACAACAATCCCAGGGGAGTTTTGTTTGCAATTATTTTAATTTAAGCATAGGACTGGGCATCCCGGTTACCAGCCATTTTCTTGTGAATGAGGAGCGGAGTCCACTCCTCGTGAGAACAACCCACCTAGCATGGAAGATATAGACAACCCTAGTTGATGCATGAGCTATTCAAGCATACAAAGCATAATTTCATTTGAAGGTTTAGAGTTTGGCACATACAAGTTTACTTGGAACGACAGGTAGATACCACATATAGGAAGGTATGGTGGACTCATATGGAATAACTTTTGGGGTTTATGGAAGTGGATGCACAAGTAGTATTCCTGCTTAGTACAAGTGAAGGCTAGAAAGAGACTGGGAAGCGACCAGCTAGAGAGTGACAACAGTCATGAACATGCATTAAAATTAATCAACACTGAGTGCAAGCATGAGGAGGATATAATTCACCATGAACATAAATATCATGGAGGCCATGTTGATTTTGTTTCAACTGCATGTGTGAACATGTGCCAAGTCAAGCCACTCGAATCGTTCAAAGGAGGATATCACCCTATCATACCACATCACAACCATTTTAATAGCATGTTGGCACGCAAGGTAAACCATTATAAACTCCTAGCTAATTAAGCATGGCATGAGAAACTATAATCTCTAATTGTCATTGCAAACATGTTTATTCATAATAGGCTGAATCAGGAACGATGAACTAATCATATTTACAAAAACAATATAGGTCGAGTTCATACCAGCTTTTCTCATCTCGGTCAGTTCATCATATATCGTCATTATTGCCTTTCACTTGCACAACCGAATGGTGTGGATAATAATAATAGTGCACATGCATTGGACTAAGCTGGAATCTGCAAGCATTCAATAGAAGGGAGAAGACAAGGTAATATGGGCTCTCCGTTAGATCAACAAAAATGCATATGAGGGCCACTCAACATTTTCATCATGGTCTTCTCCTCTCGACCCCCAAAGAAAAGAAACAAAACTATTTACACGGGAAAGCTCCCAACCAGCAAAAGAAGAATGAGAAATCTTTTTGGGTTTTCTTTTAATTATTACTACTACAAGCATGGAAAGTAAACTAGCTAAAAGCTAGCACTATTTTTTTGGTTTTTATTAAGGTTTTTCAAACACACAAGAAGAAAGCTTAAAAAGAAAATAAACTAGCATGGATAGTAAAATAAAAAAGTATGAGCACCGACAACTGGAATGAGTGTGTGAACATGAATGTAATGTCGGTGAGAAATATGTACTCCCCCAAGCTTAGGCTTTTGGCCTAAGTTGGTCTATGGCCATGGCTGTCCTGGTGGATTTCCAAAGTTGTAGCTGGGGTCGTACTGAGATGCAGCAGCTACTGCCTGACGAGCTGCAGCTTGAAGGTGAGCTGCCTCCATCCTCCTCTCATACTCGTTTGCCTCCTCCCTGGTTATAACATATCTCCTTTTTGCATGAAACTCAAAGAAAGTAGGAGCAGGGAGAGCAACATGGACGACGCGCCATCTGTCAAAGATTAGTTGGTACTGGAGGAATTGTTCATTCCTCTCGACAAACTGATGGCGAACCTGTTGGAAATATGCCCTAGAGGCAATAATAAATTAGTTATTATTATATTTCCTTGTTCATGATAATCGTTTATTATCCATGCTAGAATTGTATTGATAGGAAACTCACATACATATGTGGATACATAGACAACACCATGTCCCTAGTAAGCCTCTAGTTGACTAGCTCGTTGATCAATAGATGGTTACGGTTTCCTGACCATGGACATTGGATGTCATTGATAACGGGATCACATCATTAGGAGAATGATGTGATGGACGAAGACCCAATCCTAAGCCTAGCACAAGATCATGTAGTTCGTATGCTAAAGCTTTTCTAATGTCAAGTATCATTTCCTTAGACCATGAGATTGTGCAACTCCCGGATACCGTAGGAGTGCTTTGGGTGTGCCAAATGTCACAACGTAACTGGGTGGCTATAAAGGTACACTACAGGTATCTTCGAAAGTGTCTGTTGGGTTGGCACGAATCGAGACTGGGATTTGTCACTCTGTGTAAACGGAGAGGTATCTCTGGGCCCACTCGGTAGGACATCATCATAATGTGCACAATGTGATCAAGGAGTTGATCGCGGGATGATGTGTTACGAAACGAGTAAAGAGACTTGCCGGTAACGAGATTGAACAAGGTATCGGGATACCGACGATCGAATCTCGGGCAAGTATCGTACCGCTAGACAAAGGGAATTGTATACGGGATCGATTAAGTCCTTGACATCGTGGTTCATCCGATGAGATCATCGTGGAACATGTGGGAGCCAACATGGGTATCCAGATCCCGCTGTTGGTTATTGACCAGAGAGTCATCTCGGTCATGTCTGCATGTTTCCCGAACCCGTAGGGTCTACACACTTAAGGTTCGGTGACGCTAGGGTTATAGAGATATTAGTATGCGGTAACCCGAATGTTGTTCAGAGTCCCGGATGAGATCCCGGACGTCACGAGGAGTTCCGGAATGGTCCGGAGGTAAAGAATTATATATAGGAAGTGCTATTTCGGCCATCGGGACAAGTTTCGGGGTCACCGGTATTGTACCGGGACCACCGGAAGGATCCCGGCGGTCCACTGGGTGGGGCCACCTGCCCCAGGGGGCCACATGGGCTGTAGGGGGTGCGCCTTGGCCTATATGGGCCAAGGGCACCAGCCCCAAGAGGCCCATGCGCCAAGAGAAGAGGGAAAGGAAGAGTCCTAAAGGGGGAAGGCACCTCCTAGGTGCCTTGGGGAGGAGGGACTCCTCCCTGGCCGCACCCTTCCTTGGAGGAAGGGCCAAAGGCTGCGCCCCCTCTCCCTTGGCCCTATATATAGTGGGGGAAAGGGAGGGCAGCAACACCTAAGCCCTGGTGCCTCCCTCTCCCTCCCATGACACATCTCCCTCCTCCCACAGCGCTTGGCGAAGCCCTGTTGGAATCCCGGTACTTCCACCACCACGCCGTCGTGCTGCTGGATCTCCATTAACCTCTCCTCCCCCCTTGCTGGATCAAGAAGGAGGAGACATCGCTGCTCCGTACGTGTGTTGAACGCGGAGGTGCCGTCCGTTCGGCGCTAGGATCATCGGTGATTTGGATCACGACGAGTACGACTCCATCAACCCCGTTCTCTTGAACGCTTCCGCGCGCGATCTACAAGGGTATGTAGATCCACTCCTCCCTCGTTGCTAGACGACTCCATAGATAGATCTTGGTGACACGTAGGAAAATTTTGAATTTATGCTACGTTCCCCAACAGTGGCATCATGAGCTAGGTCTATTGCGTAGATTCTATGCACGAGTAGAACACAAAGTAGTTGTGGGCGTTGATTTTGTTCAATATGCTTACCGTTACTAGTCCAATCTTGATTCGGCGGCATTGTGGGATGAAGCGGCCCGGACCGACCTTACACGTACTCTTACGTGAGACTGGTTCCACCGACTGACATGCACTAGTTGCATAAGGTGGCTAGCGGGTGTCTGTCTCTCCCACTTTAGTCGGATCGGATTCGATGAAAAGGGTCCTTATGAAGGGTAAATAACAATTGGCATATCACGTTGTGGTCTTTGCGTAGGTAAGAAACGTTCTTGCTAGAAACCCATAGCAGCCACGTAAAACATGCAAACAATAATTAGAGGACGTCTAACTTGTTTTTGCAGGGTATGCTATGTGATGTGATATGGCCAAAAGGATGTGATGAATGATATATGTGATGTATGAGATTGATCATGTTCTTGTAATAGGAATCACGACTTGCATGTTGATGAGTATGACAACCGGCAGGAGCCATAGGAGTTGTCTTAATTTATTTATGACCTGCGTGTCAACATAAACGTCATGTAATTACTTTACTTTATTGCTAACCATTAGCTGTAGTAGTAGAAGTAATAGTTGACGAGACAACTTCATGAAGACACAATGATGGAGATCATGATGATGGAGATCATGGTGTCATGCCGGTGACGATGATGATCATGGAGCCCCGAAGATGGAGATCAAGAGGAGCAAAGTGATGATGGCCATATCATGTCACTATTTGATTGCATGTGATGTTTATCATGTTTATGCATCTTGTTTACTTAGAACGACGGTAGTAAATAAGATGATCCCTCATTAAAATTTCAAGAAAGTGTTCCCCCTAACTGTGCACCATTGCGAAAGTTCGTCGTTTCGAAGCACCACGTGATGATCGGGTGTGATAGATTCTTACGTTCGAATACAACGGGTGTTGACGAGCCTAGCATGTACAGACATGGCTTCGGAACACATGCGAAACACTTAGGTTAACTTGACGAGCCTAGCATGTACAGACATGGCCTCGGAACACAAGAGACCGAAAGGTCGAGCATGAGTCGTATGGTAGATACGATCAACATGAAGATGTTCACCGATGTTGACTAGTCCGTCTCACGTGATGATCGGACACGGCCTAGTTGACTTGGATCATGTAATCACTTAGATGACTAGAGGGATGTCTGTCTGAGTGGGAGTTCATAAGATGAACTAAATTATCCTGAACATAGTCAAAAGGTCTTCGCAAATTATGTCGTAGCTCGCGCTTCAGTTCTACTGTTTAGTTATGTTCCTAGAGAAAATTTAGTTGAAAGTTGATAGTAGCAATTATGCGGACTAGGTCCGTAAACTGAGGATTGTCCTCATTGCTTCATAGAAGGCTTATGTCCTTAATGCACCGCTCAGTGTGCTGAACCTCGAACGTTGTCTGTGGATGTTGCGAACATCTGACATACACATTTTGATAACTACGTGATAGTTCAGTTAAACGGTTTAGAATTGAGGCACCGAAAACATTTTTGAAACGTCGCGAAACATATGAGATGTTTTGAGGACTGAAATTGGGATTTCAGGCTCGTGCCCACGTCAAGAGGTATAAGACCTCCGACGATTTTTCTTAGCCTGCAAACTAAGGGAGAAAAGCTCAATTGTTGAGCTTGTGCTCAGATTGTCTGAGTACAACAATCGGTTGAATCAAGTGGGAGTTGATCTTCCAGATGAAATAGTGATGGTTCTCTGAAGTCATTACAACCAAGCTGCTTGAGCTTCATGATGAACTATAATATATCAGGGACATATATGATGATCCTTGAGATATTCGCGATGTTTGACACCACAAAAGTAGAAATCGAGAAGGAGCATCAATTGTTGATGGTTGGTGAAACCACTAGTTTCAAGAAGGGCAAGGGCAAGAAGGGAAACTTCATGAAACGGCAAATCAGTTGCTGCTCTAGTGAAGAAACCCAAGGTTGAGCCCAAACCCGAGACTAAGTGCTTCTGTAATAAGGGGAACAGCCACTCGAGAAGAATTACCCTAGATACTTGGTAGATGAGAAGGCTGGCAAGGTCGATAGAAGTATATTGGATATACATTGTGTTAATGTGTACTTTACTAGTACTCCTAGTAGCACCAGTGTATTAGATACCGGTTCGGTTGCTAAGTGTTAGTAACTCGAAATAAAAGCTACGGAATAAACGGAGACTAGCTAAAGGTGAGCTGACGATATGTGTTGGAAGTATTTCCAAGGTTGATCAAATATCGTACGCTCCCTCTACCATCGAGATTGGTATTAAAACCTAAATAATTGTTATTTGGTGTTTGTGTTGAGCATAGACATGATTGGATTACGTCTATCGCAATACGGTTATTCATTTATGGAGAATAATGGTTGCTCTGTTTATTTGAATAATACCTTCAATGGTCTTACACCTAAAATGAATGGTTTATTGAATCTCGATCGTAGTGATACACATGTTCATGCCAAAAGGTATAAGATAGTAATGATAGTACCACCTACTTGTGGCACTGCCACTTAAGTCATATCAGTATAAAACGCATGAAGAAGCTCCATGTTGATGGATCTTTGGACTCACTCGTTTTTGAAAAGTTTGAGACATGCGAACCATGTCTATTGGTGTATATGCATGAAGAAACTCCATGCAAAGGGACCGTTTGGACTCACATGATTTTGAATCACTTGAGACATGCAAATCATACCACATGGGCAAGATGACTGAAAGCCTCATTTTCAGTAAAATGGAACAAGAAAGCAACTTGTTGGAAGTAATACATTTTGATCTGTGCAGTCCAATGAGTGTTGAGGCATGTAGTGGATATCATTATGTTCTTACTTCACAGATGATTTTAGTAGATGTTGAGTATATTTACTTGATGAATCATGAGTCTGAATTATTGAAAGGTTCAAGTAATTTCAGGGTGAAGTTGAAAGATCGTCGTGACAAGAGGATAAAATGTCTATGATATGATCGTAGAGATGAATATCTGAACTACGAGTTTGGCACAGAATTAAGACATTGTGGAAATTGTGATACAAACCAGAAGGTTTTGTCAATCCTGAAAGATGCTAATAAGTATGCAAAGCTCCAGCAATCCTTCTAGGGACTGGAGTAAGCATCTCGGAGTTGGAATGTATGCTTTGATGATGATAAAAGATTTTGGGTTTATACAAAGTTTATGAGAAACTTGTATTTCCAAAGAAGTGAGTGGGAGCACTATAGAATTTCTGATGAGTATATGTTGTTGACATATTGTTGATTAGAAATGACGTAGAATTTCTGGAAAGCATATAGGGTTATTTGGAAAGTGTTTTTCAATGGAAAGCCTGGATTAAGCTACTTGAACATTGAGCATCAAGATCTATAAGGATAGATCAAAATTCTTAATGGTACTTTGAAATGAGCACATACCTTGACATGATCTTGAAGGTGTTCAAGATGGATCAGTCAAAGAAGGAGTTCTTGCCTGAGTTGTAAGGTATGAAGTTAGGACTTAAAGTTCGACCACGACAGAAGAAAGAGGAAGGACGAAGGTCGTCCCCTATGCTTTTGTCATAGGCTCTATACGGTATGCCATGCTGAGTACCGCACCTGATGTGTGCCTTGCCACATATCTGGCAAGAGGGTACAAAGGTAATCTAGGAGTAGATCACCAGATAGCGGTCTAAATTATCCTTAGAGGAATAAGGATATGTTTCTTGGTTATGGAGGTGGTAAAAGAGTTCGTCGTAAAGGGTTACGCCAATGCAAACTTTGACACTAATCCAGATTATTTTGAGTAGTAAACTGGATTCGTATAGTAGAACAGTTATTTGGAATAGCTCCAAATGTAGCGTAGTAGTTGCATCTACAAGATGACATAGAAATTTGCGAAGTACATGCAGATCTGAAAGATTCAGACCCGTTGACTATAACATCTCTCACAAGCATAACATGATCAAACCCAGAACTCATCGAGTGTTAATCACATGGTAATGTGAACTAGATTATTGACTCTAGTAAACTTTTTGGGTGTTAGTCACATGGGGATGTGACCTTGAGTGTTAGTCACATAGCGATGTGAACTGGATTATTGACTCTAGTGCAAGTGGGAGACTATTGGAAATATGCCCTAGAGGCAATAATAAATTATTTATTATTATATTTCCTTGTTCATGATAATCGTTTATTATCCATGCTAGAATTGTATTGATAGGAAACTCAGATACATGTGTGGATACATAGACAACACCATGTCCCTAGTAAGCCTCTAGTTGACTAGCTCGTTGATCAATAGATGGTTACGGTTTCCTGACCATGGACATTGGATGTCATTGATAACGGGATCACATCATTAGGAGAATGATGTGATGGACAAAGACCCAATCCTAAGCCTAGCACAAGATCATGTAGTTCGTATGCTAAAGCTTTTCTAATGTCAAGTATCATTTCCTTAGACCATGAGATTGTGCAACTCCCGGATACCGTAGGAGTGCTTTGGGTGTGCCAAACGTCACAACGTAACTGGGTGGCTATAAAGGTACACTACAGGTATCTTCGAAAGTGTCTGTTGGGTTGGCACGAATCGAGACTGGGATTTGTCACTCTGTGTAAACGGAGAGGTATCTCTGGGCCCACTCGGTAGGACATCATCATAATGTGCACAATGTGATCAAGGAGTTGATCGCGGGATGATGTGTTACGAAACGAGTAAAGAGACTTGCCGGTAACGAGATTGAACAAGGTATCGGGATACCGACGATCGAATCTCGGGCAAGTATCGTACCGCTAGACAAAGGGAATTGTATACGGGATTGATTAAGTCCTTGACATCATGGTTCATCCAATGAGATCATCGTGGAACATGTGGGAGCCAACATGGGTATCCAGATCCAGCTGTTGGTTATTGACCGGAGAGTCATCTCGGTCATGTCTGCATGTCTCCCGAACCCGTAGGGTCTACACACTTAAGGTTCGGTGACGCTAGGGTTATAGAGATATTAGTATGCGGTAACCCGAAAGTTGTTCGGAGTCCCGGATGAGATCCCGGACGTCATGAGGAGTTCCGGAATGGTCCGGAGGTAAAGAATTATATATAGGAAGTGCTATTTCGGCCATCGGGACAAGTTTCGGGGTCACCGGTATTGTATCGGGACCATCGGAAGGGTCCCAGGGGTCCACCGGGTGGGGCCACCTGCCCCGGGGGGCCACATGGGCTTTAGGGGGTGCGCCTTGGCCTATATGGGCCAAGGGAACCAGCTCCAAGAGGCCCATGCGCCAAGAGAAGAGGGAAAGGAAGAGTCCTAAAGGGGGAAGGCACCTCCTAGGTGCCTTGGGGAGGAGGGACTCCTCCCTGGCCGCACCCTTCCTTGGAGGAAGGGCCAAAGGCTGCACCCCCCCTCTCCCTTGGCCCTATATATAGTGGGGGAAAGGGAGGGCAGCAACACCTAAGCCCTGGCGCCTCCCTCTCCCTCCCATGACACATCTCCCTCCTCCCACAGCGCTTGGCGAAGCCCTGTTGGAATCCCGCTACTTCCACCACCACGCCGTCGTGCTGCTGGATCTCCATCAACCTCTCCTCCCCCCTTGCTGGATCAAGAAGGAGGAGACGTTGCTGCTCCATACGTGTGTTGAACGCGGAGGTGCCGTCCGTTCGGCGCTAGGATCATCGGTGATTTGGATCACGACGAGTACGACTCCATCAACCCCATTCTCTTGAACGCTTCCGCGCGCGATCTACAAGGGTATGTAGATCCACTCCTCCCTCGTTGCTAGATGACTCCACAGATAGATCTTGGTGACACGTAGGAAAATTTTGAATTTATGCTACGTTCCCCAACAGAACCATGGCATTATAATCTAGGTAAGCAGGATGTAACTCAATATCATTTCCACGTATGGGTATATCAAGATAGTTAGCTACATGAGTTGCATAAATTCCACCAAACAAATCTCCACTTATACTGTTGTGATGCAACCTACGTGCAACAATAGCCCCCAAGTTATATTGTTTATCACCTAATACCGCACTCTTGAGGACATTGAGATCTGGAACGCACATGTGACAAGCCTCATCTTTCCCGTTAATGCATCTACCAATGAAGAGAGAAAAATAATGTATGGAAGGGAAATTAATGCTCCCTATGGTGGCTTGTGTGATTTTCCTAGATTCGCCCATAGTAATACTAGCAAGGGAGTCTTTATATTCAGACTTGCGAGGTTCACTAGCATTGCCTCAGTGCGGGAGTTTACAAGCAGTATTAAAATCTTCTAGGTCCATGGTATATGATTTATCATAAAGATCAAATAAAACAATATGAGAGTTGCGCGAGGATGTAAATTTAATCTTTCTCACAAATGAATCAGTTAGATAGAGATATTGCCGGCACTTATCAGACATGAAGCTCTCAAGATCAGCGTTACGCACATACGTGTCAAATTCATCCTTGATGCCTGCCTGGACCATGAACTCCTCTGATAGGCATTCACAAGTCCGCACTTGAGCTTCCCTTGGTATTTCATTTTCCGGCTCACGTATCGCGAGCCTTAGGCCTTGCTTCCTTCAGGAACCACCTTGGTACATTTTCCTAAACATATTTCTTCCTCTGAAAAATTTCTGAAATTTTTAGTGACTCAAAATAAAAGTGAACCAAACTCAACAAGATTGATAGCAACTACTCCCACAAGTGCCTAGAGGCTATATCATGCATTAAAACTACTTTTGACCACATAAATTTGACATGCAAGCTCAAGAACAGGGTCACCTAAGCAGCAAAAATTTGCAACAAATAAAGCACTATAACAAAAACTAATTGGACCACTGAAGAAGTCACATACCGAAGAACAATCCCTCAAAGCAGTTTTGTGAATGGAGATTTGGGCAAGGAGATCGAAAATGGCAGCAAGATGAGCTAGAACTCGGGTTTGAGCTGGTGGAGGATTTTTTCTGGAGGAAGACGGAGTGTGTGGGTGCAAGAATAAGTTGAGGGGGCCCACGTGGGGTCCACACGGCAGGGGGCGCGCCCTAGACCCTCGTGGCCAGGTGGAGTGGCCCCCTGGTGTGTTCTCAGTGCCAATAATTCTTAAATACTAGAGAATACCCCGCGCGTTGCTACGGGAATCGATTGCAATATATTTCAGTGATTTGATTGTATGAAGTTTCCATAGTTGAATTAATAATATATGAATTAAAGCTAAAAATAAATATTATATATTGTACACCCTCCAACTCAAAATAAGTGCCTCAATTTTATACGAACTTTAGTACAAAGTTGTATTAAGATTGAGACACTTACTTTGGGACAAAGTTCGTATAAAGTTGAGGCACTTATTTTGGGACGAATGGAGTATTTGATTATTGTGTAGTCGGAAAATATTTTGAATATAAGTGGAATAACGTAATGGAAAACTTTTTTCATGCATTTTGAGTGGACCTTTGATGAGGTGGCATGTGTGGTGAGGTGAAAGGTGTGCATGAGATTAACTAATAATGGAAAACTTTTTCTCTTGCATGTAGTGGTGGGCCTTTGATAAGGTGGCATGTGTGCATGTTGAGATAAATAGGATAGTGGGGATCAACTTCTTATGCATATAGGATTCTACAAAAAAATCGTCTAAAATTTTCAGGACATTTGGAGAACTTTTATTTTTGGGGTATTTTTTATTGCACGGTTAATTGAGAAAATAGACAGAAAATACTATTTTTGCTTTATTTAATCTAAATAATAGAAAGTAAAAGGAGGGTATAGAGAGTTGTGCTTTCTAACTTCATCCATCTCATGCTCATCAAAAGGAATCCACTAACAAGGTTGATCAAGTCTTGTTAACAAACTCTTTTAGAATAACATGAAACCGGAGAATTTTCGAATAACACCAAGTTACCTCAACAGGGATATGCATGTCCCCAACAATGAGAATATCATATTTCTTCTTGATAGTAGGAAGAGGAAATTCAAAACCTCCAATAGTAATCGTTGAAGTTTTTCCAATAGAATTAATACTGTGGACTTGAGGTTGTTTCCTCGGAAAGTGTACCATATGCTCATTACCATTAACATGAAGAGTGACATTGCCTTTGTTGCAATCAATAACAACCCCTGCAGTATTCAAAAATGGTCTACCAAGAATAATGGACATACTATCGTCCTCGGGAATATCAAGAATAACAAAGTCCGCTAAAATAGTAACGTTTGCAACCACAACAGGCACATCCTCACAAATACCGACAAGTATAGCAGTTGATTTATCGGCCATTTGCAAAGATATTTCAGTAGGTGTCAACTTATTCAAATCAAGTCTACGATATAAAGAGAGAGGCATAACACTAACACTGGCTCCAAAATCACATAAAGCAGTTTTAACATAGTTTCTTTTAATGGAGCATGGTATAGTTGGTACTCCGGGATCTCCTAAATTCTTTGGTATTCCACCCTTAAAAGTATAATTAGCAAGCATGGTGGAAATTTCAGCTTCCGGTATCTTTCTTTTATTTGTGACAATATCTTTCATGTACTTAGCATAAGGATTCATTTTAAGCATATTAGTCAAATGCATATGCAAAAAGATAGGTCTAATCATTTCAGCAAAGCGCTCAAAATCCTCATCATCCTTTTTCTTGGATGGTTTAGGAGGAAAAGGCATGGGTTTCTGAACCCATGGCTCTGTTTCTTTACCGTGCTTCCTAGCAGCAAAGTCTATCTTATCATATTGTTGATTCTTTGATTGTGGTTATCAAGATCAACAACAGGTTCAATTTCTACATAATTGGTATTGCTAGGTTGAGCATCAACATGAATATCATCATTAAAATTATCACTAGGTTCATGTTCATTACCAGATCGTGTTTCAACATCAGAAATAGAAATATCATTGGGATTCTCAGGTGTGTCAACAACAGGTTCACTAGAAGCATGCAAAGTCCTATCATTTTTGTTTTTCTTCTGCTTAGAAGAACTAGGTGCATCAACATTAATTCTCTGAGAATCTTGCTCAATTCTCTTAGGGCGGCCCTCAGGATACAAAGGTTCCTGAGTCATTTTAACCCCTCTAGTCACAACTCTAATAACATTATCTTTTTCTTATTATCTAATTCATTGAGCAAATCATTCTGAGCTTTAAGTACTTGTTCTACTTGAGTGGTAACCATAGAAGCATGTTTACTAATAAGTTTAAGTTCACCTTTAACTCTAGAAATATAATCACTCAAGTTCTCAATCATATAAGCATTGCGTTTCAATTGTCTACCAACATAAGCATTGAAGTCTTCTTGTTTAACCATAAAATTATCAAACTCATCCAAGCATTGGCTAGCAAATTTAGTAGATGGGATTTCACCCTTATCAAATCTATAGAGAGAATTTACCTTTACTACCTGTGTCGGGTTATCAAGACCATGTATTTCTTCAATAGGTGGTAAATTCTTAACATCTTCAGCTTTAATACCTTTTTCTTTCATAGATTTCTTTGCCTCTTGCATATCTTCAGGACTGAGAAATAGAATACCTATTTTCTTCGAAGTTGGCTTAGGAGTTGGTTCAGGAAGTGTCCAATCATTTTCATTACTCAACATATTATTCAATAGCAATTCAGCTTGATCAACAGTTCTTTCCCTAAAAACACAACCAGCACAACTATCCAGGTGGTCTCTTGAAGCATCGGTTAGTCCATTATAAAAGATATCAAGTATTTCATTTTTCTTGAGAGGATGATCAGGCAGAGCATTAAGTAATCGGAGAGGCCTCCCCCAAGCTTGTGGGAGACTCTCTTCTTCAATTTGCACAAAATTATATGTTTCCCTTAAGGCAGCTTGTTTCTTATGAGCGGAGAAATATTTAGCAGAGAAGTAATAAATCATATCCTGGGGACTACGCACACAACCAGGATCAAGAGAATTAAACCATATTTTAGCATCACCCTTTAATGAGAATAGGAATAACTTAAGGATAAAGTAATAGCGAATTTTCTCATCATTAGTGAACAGGGTGGCTATATCATTTAATTTAGTAAGATGTGCCACAACAGTTTCAGATTCATAGCCATAAAAAGGATCAGATTCAACCAAAGTAATTAACTCAGGATCGACAGAGAAATAATAATCCTTATCAAAGATACAGATAGGTGAAGTAGCAAAAGCAGGGTCATATTTCATTCTAGCATTCAAAAATTGTTCTTTCAGCTTAGCTAACAGTTTCTTAAGATCATATCTATCATTGCAAGCTAAAAAGTCTCTAGCAGTTTCTTCATCCATAACATAACCCTCAGGCACAATAGGCAATTCATGTCTAGGGGAGAATCTTCATCATCACTTTCACTGATATTATCAGTTTCAATAATTTCATTCTCTCTTACCCTAGCAAGTTGTTCGTTAAGAAATTCACCTAGTGGCATATTATTATCAAACATAGAAGTAGTTTCATCATAAGCATCATGCAAAGCAGAAGTGGCATCATCAATAACATGCGACATATCAGAATGAATAGCAGGAGTAGGTGTCTGATAACCCACAAGTATAGGGGATCGCAACAGTTTTCGAGGGTAAAGTATTCAACACAAATTTATTGATTCAACACAAGGGGAGCCAAAGAATACTCTCAAGTATTAGAAACTGAGTTGTCAATTCAATGACACCTGGAAACTTAATATCTGCAGCAAAGTGTTTAGTAGCAAGGTAATATGATAGTAGTGGTAACGATAGCAAAAGGTAACAGTAGTAAAAGTAACATTTTTGGTATTTTGTAGTGATGATAGCAATAGCAACGGGAAAGTAAATAAGTGAAGAACAATATATGGAAAGCTCGTAGGCAATGGATCGGTGATAGAGAAATATGCCGGATGCGGTTCATCATGTAACAGTCATAACCTAGGGTGACTGTCGGTGTCAAAAACGGCGGATCTCGGGTAGGGGATCCCAAACTGTGCGTCTAGGCGGATGGTAACAGGAGGCAGGGGACACGATGTTTTACCCAGGTTCGGGCCCTCTTGATGGAGGTAAAACCCTACGTCCTGCTTGATTAATATTGATGATATGGGTAGTACAAGAGTAGATCTACCACGAGATCAAGGAGGCTAAACCCTAGAAGCTAGCCTATGGTATGATTGTTCTTTTTTCTATGGACTAAAACCCTCCGGTTTATATAGACACCAGAGAGGGCTAGGGTTACACAGAGTCGGTTACAATGGTAGGAGATCTACTTATCCGTATCGCCAAGCTTGCCTTCCACGCCAAGGAAAGTCCCTTCCGGACACAGGACGAAGTCTTCAATCTTGTATCTTCATAGTCCAGGAGTCCGGCCGAAGGTATAGTCCGGCTATCCGGACACCCCCTAATCTAGGACTCCCTCAGTAGCCCCTGAACCAGGCTTCAATGACGACGAGTCCGGCGCGCAGATTGTCTTCGGCATTGCAAGGCGGGTTCCTCCTCCAAGTACTTCATAGAAGATTTTGAACACAAAGGTAGTGTCCGGCTCTGCAAAATAAGTTTCCACATATTGCCATAGAGAGAATAATATTTACACAAATCTAATCTGCTGACGTATTCCGTAGTGTGACATCACACCACGACCAAGTCTTTATTCGAATCGTTTTACTGTCCCACCTCAGCGCGTTTAGCGAGGCGGTTTCCTTGGCACGTCTTGTGAAAGCAAAGATCGTGTCCCCTTATTCCGGGATTCTCATCAATACGGGCGTGGGTAACCCAACCGCGCCATTGATTACGGCGCTTGGGAGATAAGCAAGTTTCACCAGGCTGGTGGGGACGCATAGTCGCGTCCGCCCATATAAGGGGATAAGGATCCATCTTTTCAT
The DNA here is from genome assembly GCF_056163025.1 of Triticum urartu. NCBI lineage: Eukaryota > Viridiplantae > Streptophyta > Magnoliopsida > Poales > Poaceae > Triticum > Triticum urartu. The sequence continues at coordinate 436,803,132 of NC_141874.1, read as the reverse complement.
CCACACCTTCTTCCTCCTTTGCCTATCCATTTCCGTGCACTCGAGCTCCAGCGCCCAAGTCCACACACCCCACCTCAACCTTCTCCAGGCATGTCCAGAGTGGGAGGCAAGTGGATGGTCTCCTCCGTCACGGAGGGACACATCAAAAAACTGAGGAAGGCCGGATACTTGTCTAACGACATTGCGCACCGGCTTCTCGAAGAGGGGCAGCTCATCCCCACCCCTAGGCCCCATGAGAGGGTGGTGTTCCTCCCCCATTTCCTCCGCGGACTGGGCTTCCCTCTCCACCCAGTTGTCCGAGGGCTCATGTTCTACTATGGCCTGGATTTCCACGATCTGGCCCCGAACTTTGTCCTCAACATCTCGGCGTTTATCGTCGTGTGCGAGGCTTTCTTCTGCATCCGCCCCCATTTCGGCCTATGGCTCAAGACTTTCAATGTCAAGCCGAAGGTGGTGCGCGGCACCCAGGCGGAGTGCGGAGGTGCCATGGTGGGCAAGATGCCCAACGTCCTATGACTCGAGGGCTCCTTCATGGAGACCCTAAAGGGGTGGCAATCGGGGTGGTTTTACATCACCGAGCCGCACGACCCTGAATGGGTCGTAGCCCCCGAGTTCCGATCCAGACCCCCTACGCGGCTCACCTCCTGGAAAGAGACGGGCCTGTCGTGGGGTAAAAAAGGAGAGCTGATCGGACTCCAAACATGCGTCCAAACCCTGGTGGACAAGAAGCTCAAACTTGTCAACGTAGTCCAGGTTATGCTCATCCGCCGGATCCTCCCGTGCCAACAACGGGCTTTCAACCTGTGGGAGTTCAACCCGACGCAGCACCGAACTCTGAGCAGGCTCTTTGACATGACGTACGAAGATGCCTGGAAGGTGCTTTTCAAGGGCGCCGAGGCCCCCGCATCCGCTATCGAGGATCGCGGATTCAGCACGCAGCGTCAGGCTAGGGCGGTAAGCCGTTTTTACCTTTTACAGGGTATTAGATTTTCATAGTTTGACTCCATGCGGGATCTAAGCTCCCTTAACCTTTGACAGGATTGGCAGGAGACATCCGGACAGATCAACTGTCCGGCCCCTTTGCCCGAAGGCCCAGCGGACGCTCGCTTGGCGAAGCTGCTGGTTCCGGCACCCTATGTGGTGCCGGAGAAGAAGGCCACGGGGACTCGAAAGAGTGCCCGGCGCCTGGAGGTGTCGGATTCATCATCCGACTACTCCAAGACGCACTCCTCCCGTGAAGACGAGGAGGAGGAAGAAGAGACCTCTCCCCCTCCAGCGGGGGGAGGGAAGAAAAGGAAGGCCTCCCCAACTAGGGAGGCCGAAGGGTCCAAGAAGGGGAAGACCCCTCCTCCGGACTACTCCACCAACGACGACGACGGCGAAGAGGAGTGGCCACACAGGGCCAAGCCCCAGGCGAGATCGTAAGTATTCGGACACCAGAGCAATTCATAGTGTTCCTTTCTTGCACAGCTCCTCCTTACGCCGAATATGACTATGCAGTCCGCCCAAGGCCGGGCTCGACGAGTCGTCGAGCGGCTCCCTGGATTCGTTAGACGTGAATTCACTTCCGCCCGCTACCTCCCCCCACCCTACGGACGACGCCGAGGTGCTGTCCCAACAGGTTACAAGCCAGGAGGAGGTGGTCCTGGAGGCGCCGCAAGGCGACCTCCCGGACTCTAGGCGCAAAGGGGATAGAACCCCCAAGGGCTCCAAGTCCGGCCTCGAGCCGGACACCGCACCGGAACCTTCAACGGTTCCGGACTCCGGTAGGCAGCCTCCTCCAAGAGGAGCAAGCCTACCAAGCCGGTGACCTCCGTCCAACCGAAGGCACCGGACAATTTGCTGGAGGTGCTGAACGGCGCCTCCATCGACGAGGAGCACCACACTATTATGAGTGCGGTGATCCAGAAGGTTCAGTCCGCCAAGAGCGGACTGACTAAAGCCTGTGCCAGCCTTCTAACAGGCTTTGAGGTAAGTAAAGAATATGTAAAAATATTACCGCATACACAGTAGCCCCTGATGCTCTGTTCGGCGTTCAGAAAGAAAAGCCGAATAGAGGATCTAATAACATTCGCAGGAGTCTAACATAATCAAGTCAATATGCGTATGCAGGCTTCGCTGCTGGCCTCCGCCGCACTGACTGCGGAGGTGGATACGCTGAAGCAAAACCTCGCGCGGTCCGAGAACGAGCTTGGCCATGCCAAGAGGCAACTCGAGGAGAAGGAAGGTAAGTAATACCTTGTGCAAGTATATAGAGAAGATGTGGTTGCAAAAAATGACAGGATCAATGTGCTATTATAGGGTCCACGACCGAGGTGGCAACCCTTAAGAAAGCACTGTCCGAGGCCGAAAACAGAGCGGCCGCGGAGCGCACAGAGAGAGGGAAGAAGGAGGCGCGGGTGGAGGAGGTGCAGAATGAGCTCCAGGCTCTCGTGAAAAAACACGAGAGTTTGGAGCTTGACTCAAAGACGCAAGCCTCCGAGCTTGCGACAGCCCTCGAAAGCGCGAAGTCTGCCAAGGCCGAAGCCCAGAAAGCCCTCCAAGAAATTGAAGCGATGAAGAAGATAGCGGCGGGTAAGGCATTCATTATGCAAAGCAAGCACATGAAAGTGAATTACTTGTTACTTACCCGAGTCCGGAGCTCTCCAGGAGCATTCGCAGATTTGCCCCGCAGTGTGTCTGATGTCGCCGCCTACTACCGAGCTGAAGACGGGAGCTTGACGGAGAAGGTGTTCTGGTCTCAGTATGCTGAGGCCGGACACCTGGTGCCTTTGAGCGACCAGCTGAAGCAAATGGTCGAGCTCCACAAGGTGGCCGAACAGGCCATAAAGGGCCTCATAGTTCGGCTTTGGCCTGGAGAGGCTCTGCCTGGTAGCTACTTCGGGCTGGTGAGGCGGTTGGTGGATGCTTGTCCACGGCTTGAAGTAATCAAGAACTCCGTCTGCATCGAAGGTGCCCGTAGGGCGCTTGCTCGCGCTAAAGTGCACTGGGGCAAGATGGATGCGGAGAAGCTGGTGAAGGACGGGCCGCCGCCGGGCAAGGAGCATCGCGTCCCGGAAGCGTATTATGAGGGCGTCCTAAAGGGTGCCCGCCTTGTAGCGGATGAATGCTCCAAAGATGTAATTTTTGAGTAAACTCGCATTTGTGATCCTGTACGCTGAAAACTTGTTCATATGCGCTAAGCAACGCTTTTGAATTTAAAATATTACCTTCTGTGCGGCCGTTTATCAAATTTGAGAGATGGTGAGTCATTGGCTTCTGCCCCCATGCCACGAGTGCTGGGGTGTTCGGGATAAACATGAGCGCTCTTTTTCCCATTCTTGGGTCCTTCGAGGGAGGCGCTCAACACAACGAACAAGGTAATCGGACTATAATGCTTGAACACTCTCACTTAGCCATAGAATTCTATAATTTTAAATTTCGGCGAAGCCCCTAGTGTTCGGAAGACCGAGTTCGGGGCGCTATCCACGCCTAGGCCGGACAAAGCCGACTCCTCGCTCTAAGCGGCATAAGTCTTTAGGGACTCGAAAACCTCTCGAACAGCGACCAGCTCTCACCTCATCATGACGGTCAGTTTTAGCTTTCTCTACTGAGGTGCTTAGCCCAGCTCAACTGGGGCACAATCGCAGTAGTTCTCCTAGTGCTACCTTAGCCGATATAACGGAACGTAAGGTACCAAAACATAGGAGCCGGGCAAACCCAACTATTGACCCAAGACATGATTCGGAGCCGATGCATATAATGCTATAAGTTCGGGGTGCCGCACTTGTGAAAGTGTTCGGACTTCTCACACCATATTGTGGGGTACTTAAGCCCCTGGCGTATTGGCCGTACCAAAGTGTACGGGTGCAACATGTCATTAATGAACATATATTCGTAAAAAAAGAGTAATGCAATAATAGACGGAAGCTATGCATTGTTTATTTAAAAAAGCTGCAATCAAAGCAGAATGATACAAATGGTGCAATAAGCAAAAGATGGGACTATTTAACATGTCCTTTCCAGGGCGAGCTGCGAAATGGTATGTGAAACAGGTATACTGCTCGTTATAGATACCACCTTAGAGTTCCATAGTGAGGCGTAGCTTTCTGCTTCCCTGGTTGTATCGTTTATGCGGCAATTGTACTGCCGGACAATCCTTCCGAAGAATGGAGTCCTGAAAATAAGAGAAAATTAAGAAATCGGCAGCCCCTAGTGCGGTTTAAGCCGCGTTTCGGGCGTGCCGTGATGGTGCCCCTCCCCCTGTGCCCATGGTATTTCCAGAGCGTAGTTATGTACGCGCAACACTGGTTTCGCAAGTTCGCGAGGGCTGGGGTTGGGGCCACATTGCTACGCTTGCTCGGAACGTGCCAGGCGGTCTTGTTGTAGGTTACTCCGGGCGCGCTTGACGTTGTCCAGACGTTTAATGGCCGGACTGGAGAATTGCTTTGAGAGGCTGTTTTGTACTTCCGCTGCGATAGCCGCCGTATGCTCCTCCGTTCGGAGAGAGCGTTCGGTGTTTCCATTGACCGTGATGACTCCTCGAGGGCCTAGCATCTTGAGCTTGAGGTATGCGTAGTGCGGCACTGCATTGAACTTGGCAAATGCGGTTCGCCCGAGCAGTGCGTGATAGCCATAGGGGAACGGGACTATGTCGAAGATTAACTCCTCGCTTCGGAAATTATCCGGAGATCCGAAAACCACTTCAAGTGTAACTGAGCCTGTATAGTTGGCCTCTACACCTGGTATGATGCCTTTAAAGGTCATTTTAGTGGGTTTAATCCTCGAGGGATCGATGCCCATTTTTCACACTGTATCCTGGTAAAGCAGCTTCAGGCTGCCGCCGCCGTCCATAAGGACTCTAGTGAGGTGAAATCCGTCAATAATTGGGTCTAGAACCAATGCGGCGAATCCGCCATGACGGATGCTAGTGGGGTGGTCCCTTCGATCAAAAGTGATCGGGCAGGAAGACCATGGGTTGAACTTTGGGGCGACTGGCTCCATCGCGTATACGTCCCTTAGCGCATGCTTCCGCTCCCTCTTGGGGACGTGGGTTGCGTATATCATGTTCACCGTCCGCACTTGTGGGGGAAAACCTTTCTGTCCACTTTTGTTCGGCGGCCGGGGCTCCTCCTCATCATCGCTATGCAGCCCCTTGTCTCTGCTTTCGGCATTTAACCTGCCTGCTAGTTTTTCGGGGGTGCCATGTATCTAGCATGAGCGGTCGAGTATTCGGTCCAAACTGGACGGGCCCGGAGTATTTCTTTTGAATGGCTTTTTCCGCTGACCGGGTTTAGAGCCTCTGAATCCGGAATTAACTGCCATATCCTCAGCATTGTCGCCGTTAATGCGGCGCTTTTGCTTGTTGCGACGCGATCTGCCACTGCTGTCCTTGGTATCCGAATTACCAGGGCTCTTGGTCATGTTATTGCTGCGAGCTAGCCAGCTGTCTTCTCCCGCGCAAAAGCGGGTCATAAGTGTCATGAGGGCTGCCATAGATTTCGGCTTTTCCTGTCCTAGGTGCCGTGCAAGCCACTCGTCGCGGATGTTATGCTTAAAGGCTGCTAGGGCCTCTGCGTCCGGGCAGTCGACGATTTGATTTTTCTTGGTTAGGAACCGTGTCCAGAATTGTCTGGCCGATTCCTTTGGCTGCTGAATTATGTGGCTAAGGTCATCGGCGTCTGGTGGTCGCACATAAGTGGCTTGGAAATTGTCGAGGAATGCCGTTTCCAGGTCCTCCCAACAACCAATTGATTCTGTTGGCAAGCTGTTAAGCCAATGCCGAGCTGGTCCTTTAAGCTTGAGTGGGAGGTATTTGATGGCGTGTAGGTCATCACCGCGGGCCATGTGGATATGAAGGAGATAGTCCTCGATCCATACCGCAGGATCTGTTGTGCCATCATATGATTCGATGTTCACGGGTTTGAAACCCTTGGGGATTTGATGATCCATTACTTCATCTGTGAAGCATAGTGGGTGTGCGGCGCCTCTGTATTGGGCTATATCACGACACAGCTCAAACGAGCTTTGTCTACTGTGTTCGGCGCGGCCGAATTTACTGTATCCGTAGTGATGATTACCGTCTCGTGCCGTGGGGCGCCCACGTGATCCGTAGATCGATCTTGTTTGCCTTGCCTTGTCCTCCAATATATCTCGCAGGTTTGGCGCGTTTTCCCGTGCCTTGGTATTTTTTGAGCGGCGCCGGGGTGCGGCTGGAGTGGGGGGACGAGAGGCCTCTCTGTCGCGGCCATAGGGTGGCTGGTCGGCCGCATCATGCGCTGGTGATGTAGGTTTAGGCGCTTCCTCCTCTAATCGGGGTAGCAACCTGCGCTTTGGGTAGCTCTTGGAGGGGCGTTCGAGTTCATACTCTTCGGCCGCAAGGACTTCAGTCCATCTGTCGGCTAGCAAATCTTGATCAGCTCTAAGCTGTAGCTGTTTTTTCTTGAGGCTGCTCGCCGTGGCCATAAGCATGCATTTGAAACGCTCTTGTTCGACGGGATCCTCTGGTACGACAAATTCGTCATCGTCGAGGCTTGCCTCGTCTTCGGAGGGAGGCATATAATTATCGTCCTCGACCTCTCTGTCTGCCGCTCTCTCATGAGGGCTGGCTTCTCCATCCTCCTGTGCTGAATCTTGCTGGAGGTGGTTGTCTTCGGCACTGTGCGGGGTGTTATTATCTCCCGTGTCGGAATCACCGTTTTTGCTTTGGCAGGATTTAGAGAGGTGCCGCTGACACCGGCGCTTAGGCTGCTTCTTGGAGGGGTCATCCTCCGCTGTTCCATCGCCATTGCCTTCTTTTGGGGTGTCCACCATGTATATATCATACGACGAGGTGGCTTTCCAGTGCCCTATAGGCGCTGGTTCTTGATCGTTTCCTACATTGGCGTCCATACCGTCGATGTCTTCGGAGTCGAAGTCGAGCATGTCGGTTAAATCATTGATAGTGGTTACGAAGTGGGTGGTGGGTGGGCTTTGAATTTCTTCATCATCCACATCCCAACCTTGCTGACCATAGTCCGGCCAGGGCTCTCCTAATAAAGAGAGAGACTTTAGTGAACTCAGAATATCACCGAAGGGCGAGTGCTGAAAGATGTCCGCGGCGGTGAACTCCATGATCGGCGCCCAATCGGGTTCGATCGGTAGGGGCGTGGAGGGCTCGGAGTTTGGAGAGGAGTCCGGCTTCTTGGAGTCACGGGCTTCGCAGAGAATAGGGCTGGTGTTTAGCTCGATCGCCGTAGAGATTGCAGCCCCCGAGGCGGTGTCCAACCACCCATCCTCGATTGGCGCAGTTGGCTCAGAATTAAGGGTCGGAGCAGATGCGGGTGCGGCCTCTAGGGCACTGTTCGGCGGCAGAGCTAGATCACGCCCATCGTGACAGTGCGGAGCGCTCGGCTGCGGCTCGAATCCATCGAAGATCAAGTCTCCTCGGAGGTCGGCCGTGTAGATCAAACTTCCAAATCTGACCTGATGGCCAGGGGCGTAGCTTTCGATCTGCTCCAGATGACCAAGCGAATTGGCCCACAGTGCAAAGCCGCCGAATAGGAAGATCTGTCTGGGGAGAAAGGTCTCAACCTGGATCACATCGCTGTTGATGATCGGAGAAGCCATCGGGCCTAAAAGTGACGACACAGAGGAACTCTCAATGAAAGCACCAATGTCGGTGTCAAAACCGGTGGATCTCGGGTAGGGGGTCCTGAACTGTGCGTCTAGGCGGATGGTAACAGGAGGCAGGGGACACGATGTTTTACCTAGGTTCGGGCCCTCTTGATGGAGGTAAAACCCTACGTCCTGCTTGATTAATATTGATGATATGGGTAGTACAAGAGTAGATCTACCACGAGATCAAGGAGGCTAAACCCTAGAAGCTAGCCTATGGTATGATTGTTCTTTTTTCTACAGACTAAAACCCTCCGGTTTATATAGAGACCGGAGAGGGCTAGGGTTACACAGAGTCGGTTACAATGGTAGGAGATCTACATATCCGTATCGCCAAGCTTGCCTTCCACGCCAAGGAAAGTCCCTTCCGGACATGGGACGAAGTCTTCAATCTTGTATCTTCATAGTCCAGGAGTCCGGCCGAAGGTATAGTCCGGCTATCCGGACACCCCCTAATCCAGGACTCCCTCAATGACACAGAACTAGCTCCAGTTCATTGATATAATGTAGGCATGTATTCCGAATATAGTCATACATGCTTATGGAAAAGAACTTGCATGACATCTTTTGTCCTACCCTCCCGTGGCAGCGGGGTCCTTACGGAAACTAAGGGATATTAAGTCCTCCTTTTAATAGAGTACCGGAACAAAGCACTAACACATAGTGAATACATGAACTCCTCAAACTACGGTCATCACCGGTAAGTATCCCGATTATTGTCACTTCGGGGTTAACGGATCATAACACATAATAGGTGACTATAGACTTCCAAGATAGGATCAAGAACACTCATATATTGATGAAACCATAATAGGTTCAGATCTGAAATCATGGCACTCGGGCCCTAGTGACAAGCATTAAGCATAGCAAAGTCATAGCAACATCAATCTCAGAACATAGTGGACACTAGGGATCAAACCCTAACAAAACTAACTCGATTACATGATAGATCCCATCCAACCCATCACCGTCCAGCAAGCCTACGATGGAATTACTCACGCACGACGGAGAGCATCATGAAATTGGTGATGGAGGATGGTTGATGATGATGATGGCGACGGATTCCCCTCTCCGGAGCCCTGAACGGACTCCAGATCAGCCCTCCCGAGAGGTTTTAGGGCTTGGCGGCGGCTCCGTATCGTAAAATGCGATGATTTCTTCTCTCTGATTTTTTCTCCCCGAAACTCAATATATGGAGGTGGAGTTGGAGTCGGAGAGGCAACAGGGGGCCCACGAGGTAGGGTGCGCGCCCTAGGGGGGCAGGCGCCCCCCCACCCTCGTGGCAAGGTGGTGGGCCCCCTGGCCTTCATCTTTGGCAGGTATTTTCTTATTTTCTGAAAAGTGGCTCCGTGAAGTTTCAGGTCATTCTGAGAACGTTTGCTCTTGCACATAAATAATACAATGGTAATTCTGCTGAAAACAGTGTCAGTCCGGGTTAGTTCCATTCAAATCATGCAAGTTAGAGTCCAAAACAAGGGCAAAAGTGTTTGGAAAAGTAGATACGTTGGAGACGTATCAACTCCCCCAAGCTTAAACCTTTGCTTGTCCTCAAGCAAGTCAGTTGATAAACTCAAAGTGATAAAGAAAAACTTTTACAAACTCTGTTTGCTCTTGTTGTTGTAAATATGTAAAGCCAGCATTCAAGTTTTCAGCAAAGATTATAACTAACCACATTCGCAATAATGCATAGATCTCAAGTTTACTCATATCAATAGCATAATCAACTAGCGAGCCATAATAATAAATCTCGGATGACAACACTTTGTAAAAATAATCATAATATGATATAACAAGATGGTATCTCGCTAGCCCTTTTTGAGTCCGCAAAACATAAATGCAGAGCACCTTGAAAGACCAAGGACTGACTAGACATTGTAATTCATGGTAAAAGAGATCCAGTCAAGTCATACTCAATGTAAACTAACAGTAATGAATGCAAATGACAGCAGTGCTCTCTAACTAGTGCTTTTTAATAAGAGGATGATGACTCAGCATAAAAGTAAATAGATAGGCCCTTCGCAGAGGGAAGCAGGGATTTGTAGAGGTGCCAGAGCTCGGTTTTGAAACAGAGGTGAATAATATTTTGAGCGGTATACTTTCATTGTCAACATAACAACCAAGAGATGGCGATATCGTCCATGCTACACACATTATAGGCGGTTCCCAAACAGAATGGTAAAGTTTATACTCCCCCTTCCACCAACAAGCATCAATCCATGGCTTGCTCAAAAAAACGAGTGCCTCCAACTAACAAGAGTCCCAGGGGGAGATTTGTTTGCAATTATTTTGATTTAGTTTGCATAAAGCATGGGACTGGGCATCCCGGTGACCAGCCATTTATCTCGTGAGTGAGGAGAGGAGTCCACTCCTCTTGAGAATAACCCGCCTAACATTGAAGATACAGACAATCCTAGTTGATACATGAGCTATTCGAGCATACAAAACAGGATGTTTATTTGAAGGTTTAGAGTTTGGCACATACAAATTTACTTGGAACGGCAGGTAGATACTGTATATAGGTAGGTATAGTGGACTCATGTGGAATAACTTTGGGGTTTAAGGGATTTGGATGCACAAGCAGTATTCCCGCTTAGTACAGGTGAAGGCTAGTAAAAGACTGGGAAGCGACCAACTAGAGACCGACAACAGTCATGAACATGCATTAAAATTAATCAACACCGAATGCAAGCATGAGTAGGATATAATCCACCATGAACATAAATATCGTGAAGGCTATGTTGATTTTGTTTCAACTACATGCGTGAACATGTGCCAAGTCAAGTCACTTAAATCATTCAGAGGAGGATACCACCCTATCATACCACATCATAACCATTTTAATAGCATGTTGGCACGCAAAGTAAAACATTATAACTCATAGCTAATCAAGCATGGCATAAGAAACTATGATCTCTAATTGTCATTGCAAACATGTTTATTCATAATAGGCTGAATCAGGAACGATGAACTAATCATATTTACAAAAACAAAAGAGATCGAGTTCATACCAGCTTTTCTCATCTCAGCCAGTCCATCATATAACATCATAATTGCCTTTCACTTGCACGACCAAATGATATGAATAGTTATAATAGTGCACGTGCATTGGACTAAGCTGGAATCTGCAAGCTTTCAATAAACAGGAGAAGACAAGGCAATATGGGCTCTTTGTCAGATCGACAATAATGCATATAAGAGCCACTTCAACAATTTAATTATGGTCTTCTCCTATCGACCCCCAAAGAAAAGAAAAGAAATATAACTATTTACACGGGAAAGCTCCCAACAAGCAAAAGAAGAACAGGAAATATTTTTGGGTTTTCTTTTTAATTATTACTACAAGCATGGAAATTAAACGGATTAAAAACTACAACTAATTTTTTTTGTTTTTCTTGAGGTTTATTATACACACAAGAAGAAAGCATAAAAATGAAAATAAACTAGCATGGATGATACAATGAAAAAGTATGAGCACCGACATCTAGCAATGAGTGTGTGAACATAAATGTAATGTCGGTAGGAAATACGTACTCCCCCAAGCTTAGGCTTTTGTCCTAAGTTGGTCTATGGCCACGGCTGGCCTGGCGGATATCCATAATAGTAGTTGGGGCCGTATTGGGAGGAAGAAGAGGAAGACTCAGCTTGCCACTGGCTGACAATCATCTCCGGATCCCACTGGTAATTAGACTGTCGTGAAGGATCAATTTGTGGTTCCGGCTCTGGCTCCTCAGCTGGTGCAGGGTTCCGGTAGGCGTGAATAGCCTTCAACAGAACAGGGTACGTGCCTACAGGCAAATCAAACAAAGAAGGAGTAGGCAGGGTAATAGTCTCAGGATGATGTTTGTTAAAGAACAAATGATATTTAAGCTCTCCTTTCCTATTCTTAACAATAAAATGATGTGCCACCATACTTTTATAATCTAAATAAACACGAGGCAGCACTTTTTCTTCCTTCTCAGAATGCCTAATAGGTATGTTAAAATGTGCAGCTAGGCGTGAGGCATAGATGCCTCCAAAGATGGGGCCCTTGGTACGGTTCAGACTTAACCGTTTGGCAATAATGCCGCCCATACTAAAAGTGTTATCACCGTATAAACCTTGGAGCAAAATAATAATACCAGGGATGCTAAGGTTTCCACAGTTTCCGTGACCAATTAAGAAACGACTAGAAAATAATGCAAAGTAGCGTAAAATAGGAAAATGTATGCTAGTGATTCGTGCATCGGAAACATTCCTTGTTTCCCCTATAGCGATAGTATCAATAAACCCCTCCACATCATCACGATGTGGTTCTTCTGTCTTGCCCTCAAAAGGGACTAAACAAATCCGACAAAAATCATAAAGCGACATCTCCTTATGCTCATCATATAAATGGAACTCCACCGTAGGTGGTGAGTTCCTAGAATGAAAATGAATGTTTTGCACAAAGGTATTTGTGAGTAAGAGATACTGATCGCATTGGTCGTGGAGGAAAGCGGTGAGGCCTGCATTATGAGCCAATTCATGAAAATCTTCATAAATCCCGGCTGCTCTCAAGAAATCCTCGGAAGGCCATTCACACGCCCGAACCTCCGCAGTGCGAGGCAGATTATACTTAGGCTTTGGTGCCTTCACCTTCGAGCTTTGGCTCGATG